>NC_064533.1:15799117-16481617 GCF_023856365.1 Brienomyrus brachyistius
GTGGAGGAGGAGCACCTGGCCATCTGATACCGGCCCGACAAAGGCCTTCTACAGACGAGCATCGGAGCGGCGCTAAGCTACCGAATCAGTGCCACTTCTCTAAGGAAAGGCGGCGGACGAAATTAAAAACACATTTTTTCCTGCAGGTGCGTTCATTAGAGCGAGTTATCGGGAGCCATATCAGAGTGTAATCTGCTCTAATCCCCACGCTGAACCACTGCAGGAGCTCATGATGGTGGAGAGGAAGTATCCCCGCTAAGATCGTTTCGCTGTTTGAGCACCAGCACCAGGAGGCGGGGGGCCTGCAGAAGGTGCTTTTGGTTCCAGTCCTGCTGCACAAAGTGTCATGATTCTATTATAGAACAGATTAAGTTAGAGTCTTAAATTAGCTCTGATCTACTGTCGGCCCACTCTTTGGATTTATACCCCCCCCACAGCCATCGGAAAATGGTTCATTCCTCTGCATTTCTGTTGTTAACACAAACAAAGCTTAACCATCCCCAGACCGCCACTCAGAAGGTGCGTATTTGGACAGACCAAAAGCAGGGGCCAGGTACGAAGGGGAAGGGGGGCATAGGGGGTTTGCTGCTCAGTTAAACCCCATTACAAGGATTTTGGAGACAAATGGAAGGAGCTTTGTGGCTCCTGAAAGAGACTATGGTGAGATCCCACAACCCCCCGGCGACACTGTAAGGTGCCTATCTGGGACCCCAACCATCCAGCACTTGTGAGATACACGTAATTGCAGAGAGCTCCTGACGGGCCGCAATCGACATCACCCCCCCCACCCCCCCCCCCCCACAAACCAAGGCCACGCCCCCAGGGTTGGTTATAGAAATCCACCTCTGCTTGCTACTGCGTTAAAGATTACCACTTACACTTCTTAATCACGAGACCAAACCACACGCTCTGCACGGGATACTCTGTTCAGTCAACCAAAGGACTCGCACAGCCGAGAAAGCCAGTGGACCTCCATGAAACACGAGATCTAGCCCACGGGAATATGAAGAGATGCGAAAGGATGCAAAATCAGCAGCCGCGGAAACGACGCAGGGCTAGATTTTAAAGTAGTACTTTTGGACCAGAGATGAGAGAGGTATCGCAGTTTGGAACTGCATCTCTGATATGAACTCTGTCCGAAAGGAGATGCAACCACTGAGAACAAGTCAAGCCAGAGATTGTATGAGGAGGGGGGCTGGAATGTAAAGGAGAACACCAGGGAACCTTCGCTCCCAAATCCGTGCTGACACAGCCGATCTGCAGGAGCCGCTAGAAAAGGATGAGTCGCGGATTTACGGGCTTATCGCCGTGTCTCCTGTGGTGACCAATGCGAAGACACACCCCGAGGTCCACGTTCTGGGCCGGCGTGACATATGTCCGTGTTTATAAGGACAAATGACAAAATGGAAATAAACAGATCCGCGAGTCGACACAGTGTAAATCATCACCGAATTCATATGCGGGGTGAGGGGCATGCATTAATGCAATGTTTCCCAACCAGACCCTCGGGGAACCGAAGACAGTACACATTTTTGCTCCCTCCCAGCTCCCAGACAATCAGGAACACTGAACACCTGGTAGAGGTGCGCTGGGAGCTGAGAGGAAGCAAAAACGTGAACCCTCCAGGGTTCCCCAAGGGTTAGGGTTAATGGACCGCTAAAGATACACGCAGTCAGCCTGAAACCTGCTGCAGTCTGCGGTTCAGGCCCCCCCCCCCCCCCCCCCCCCCCCACACACACACACACACACACACACACACACACACACACACACACACACAGGCGTACCTGTCTAAATTCCATTCATTTCTATGGGAAAAACCCTACTCCCAGTCATGACATCCTTACCCCCTACCCAGCCCTAACCTGGCATTTTTAGTTTGATTGCTGTCACAGATTTTGTATAAAACTGAGGTTATTCAAATGAGGATCAGAAAAATGTCCCCAAAAGTAAGGAAGTGTCAGGTTTTACCGCACTTTGGGGACATTTTGGTCCCCAAATGTGATCTATGTAAACCCTCTCCCCCTCACACAGCTCGCTTCCAATTGGCCGAGTTCATCCCTGTTTGACCGGGTAATGTCAGCACCCCCCCTTGACCAGGGTAATGTTAGTTCGGAAGTCCACTGGGATTCATATGCTGCTTTAAGTCCCCCGCACGCTGTTTCCCCAACACTTACCTAAGCTTGTTACCCCCCCTTTCATATTCCTATCCTGCTTTTCCTAATTACTCACTTGAACTTTTCAGATTTGGAAACACTCAGTCTGCTATTTGTGGAAGATTTACAATACCCCCACCCCTCCCCCCCCCCCCCCAGCATAAAAGTTTAAGAGGACAAAGGCTTGTTCTCCTGTGTGTTTTACAGCTCGGTCACAGAGAGGCCTGATTAGCAAAGTCACTTTATGAATAAGTGATGCGTTCCAGGGGCGGGTGCCAGCTCCCCTCTTAATTTAATTAAGTCACAGTAAAAAAAAAAAGGGGGGGGGGGCAGCTAGGGATGATGGGAACAAGTACCAATGCTTCCCTGTAAGAAATTAATGGTCTCTGCCAGCAAGGCGACTTTCACACCGGAGTCACTTAGAAGAGGACACTGAGTTTATTACGACGGGACATCGCTGAGGACTCAGACAGCACACATCGGGCCGGGTTGGGCCTGGGATGACCTTCTGCACCCGCACGCTGCCGCGATGACAAAGGCCAGCCCAGTTTGAGACTCCGGGCTCCTGGTGCTCGCCGTGAGTTGCTATGGTGTTTCTTGGTGCCATGGTGACAAAACAAGCATTGAAAAAAAAAAAAGTGAAGAAGAGAGAAGGTCACACGGACGGGGAGAGCGGGAGTGAGGGAAGTGATATTTAGCTGCTGACTAGCGTTTAAAACCAGGCTGCGCCCGCCTGACAGTGGCATCTGTGGAAACCCCCCCCCCCACATGCCCACACACCTGGGGGGCCCTGGCGAATCCCAGACTCGGCTTCGTGCTGTTGCACTCGATTCCACGCTACGAGTCAATGAGCTGTTAGCTTGTTAGCGCTCACCTCGCTGTGATTAGCACCTGTCGCCGAAGGTGCTCGGCCTCCTGGGATGGCGCAAAGGGCACGAGGGGCAGGGGGATGTGGAGCAGAGGGGGACACCTTAGTGTGTTCCCAGGGCCCCTTGATGGTTAACATGCTTATCGGGAATTATCTGTACTGTCACACAGGGTGTGAGCACTGAGGATGTAGGTGCTTCAGCTTTTATTACTCTCTTCTTGTTCGCTCTTGCATGGTTAAGTAAAAACAGTAGCTCTGCAGGGGGCGCCATGGACCCTGGGGGGCAAATCAGATATACCACACCCCCACCCCACACCAAGCTCTCACCGCTAACACACTCACTATAAAAACATCATGCAGAAACGGCTCCTGGAGCTCCACGGCGACTCCAGTGACCGTCAAATAGAACCTCAACGTCCAAGATGGTCCGCCACCTCCCTGCCATGGTAACATACCGACACCTCGCTGCCATGGTAACATACCGACACCTCCCTGCCATGGTAACATACCGACGCCCCCCTTGCATGGTAACATACCGACGCCTCCCTGCCATGGTAACATACCGACGCCTCGCTGCCATGGTAACATACCGACGCCTCCCTGCATGGTAACATACCGACACCTCCCTGCCATGGTAACGCACAGGCTCCTCCCTGCCATGGTAATGCACAGGCTCCTCCCTGCCATGGTAACGCACAGGCTCCTCCCTGCCATGGTAACGCACAGGCTCCTCCCTGCCATGGTAACGCACAGGCTCCTCTCTTCCATGGTAACACACCGACATCTCTCTGCCATGGTAACATACTGACACCTCTCTGCCATGGTAACATACCGACACCTCTCTGCCATGGTAACATACCGACACCTCTCTGCCATGGTAACATACCGACACCTCTCTGCCATGGTAACATACCAGCACCTCCCTGCCATGGTAACGCACAGGCTCCTCTCTGCCAGGATGTTCATGCCCAAGCTCTCACCTTTTCCCCAAGGCAAAGAAAAAGAGTATAAATATGTAAAAAAACCCAGAGACATGGCAGTCATTACACTGTTACTTTACACTGCTACACTGTAACTTTTATTATTTTTCCTGAGATGTTATCCTCATGTTGTGTGGGTCTCAGGAGCATTGTGGGTAAATCAGCTTTAAAGGCTGTACGTTATTGGCCTGGGCTGCCTGAGGGTTGGGGATCACAAATTCACAATATATCACAAATCATCTCCAGAAATAACTCGGCTAATCCGTGGGTTATTGTAATCTTCTAGCTAACAAAGTTACAGCAAAAAATGGAATTTGAGAAATATTACAGTAAAGGAGGAGGAAGCAAAGCCCGCGGGCGACAGATAGAGGGCGCCACCATTCACATCACCTGTCACTTAGTGTCACCGGGGATGACCGGCTGGTTTCCATGGGATATGCAGCATGTGTGGATGATACGTGGATGTACTATGAGGACATTCGAAAGAGATTAGCAGTTGGAGAAGTGAGGAGGGTCATTCGTGGACCCCCTTTTCCTGCGGGGCTTTAATAAAGATGTGGTCACAGACCCATTGTCAGGGACAACTTCCACACATTCACCACATTTTCATCATGGTTCATTGTTACTCCATGCGGAAGAAATCCAGGAAGCGCGCCTGGGTAATTCTGTAACAGTCTGTGTTAAATGGAAGCCATTTCCTGTGCCGACGTCAAGACCCCTGGGAGATGCTCGCCTGCCCCAGCCCCGTGTCAGCAACGGATCACATGGCTTCCTTCCCAAAGCAGATTCTTGGAGTCCTGGGGCCTCATGTATAACGACGTGCATAGAATTCCCACTAAAACATGGCATACGGACAAAACTAGGAATGTGCGTAAGCAAGAAAAAATCCAAATGCATAAAACTGTGCGTAAGCACAGATCGACGCACATTCCCTTTATAAATCCCAATGAGCGCGACATTTTACGTACGTGAACGAGCCCACAGCCACCCCCCCCGACCTGCCCATGATTATGCATATTTGCATATGTAAATCTGTATAAATACCCGCTTTGTTCTGTTTTTCTTAAACAACAATGGATAAACCACGTGGTAAAAATAAGTATTTTAGTGAGTTTGAAGTGGAGGTCATGTTAACAGAAATCGAGAAAAGAAAAGTGATTATTTGGTGGTTTAATTAGTGACATCAGCACTAAAGTCGACGGAGCGGCAGAACGTGGTGGAGTCAGTTAAAAGTGTTTTTTATCTATTCGCACGGTGGCCGAAATTAAAAGAAGTGGTCGTACATTAAAGTCGACGTGACAAAACGAAAGAGTCTTAACAGCACAGGCGGAGGGAGCGGAATCCCCGGTCTCTCACTTTATCAGGTGAGGGGACGCCGATGTCAGCTCGTATCATACTTGTTTGAATTACTTGCATGTTTATGAATAACAAGTAGGGCGCAGATGCGGTGTTACTTTTGTTTATTCTCTTTGTTTATTCTCACAGACAATAGTACAAGAGGTGCCCCAGTGCCGAGGACGGACACAGGCGGCGATGGTGCTGCTGTGCCGAGCACATCTTTGGGTGCTGGCTGCACACATTCCCGTGCCTCGGAAACTGGGGGGGCGACCGTCCGGCCGTGTGCTGACTGAAGCTGTGCTGCAGTCACAAAATGCAATAGCACACGCTGTAAGAGATGTTGCCAATGAATTAAAACATCTAAATGACACGATGTGTGATATTAACAACACATTAAAGGAATTAGTTAAAAAATAAATGCGGTGTTTGGTTACCTGCTTTACATTCTTGCTATTACATTAATGAGACGCATGTTCGAATTGCACATAATTTGTACATTAATAGGGTGAAAGTGCTTTCTATTTACATAAGCAAGTTCATTCTCTGAAGGTTCTTTTATAGCAATGTGAGTGCAGTCGATGGTTCCGATTACATTGGGGAAACCGGACATCGCTGCAAATTACACTTTAATGTTTGCCTGTTTGAACACAGTGGAAGAAATTTTTATATATCTGGGTGACGAGGGGATTATGGCCGTCCCATACAGCTGGCATGGTGCGACTTGGTGTTGACTGAATCACTATGATCCTGAATACGCCTCCGTCTTCCAATAACGCAAGAGCTGCCACCGCAGTTGTAATAGTTCGGTCATTTCTGGACCGTTTTATTGTTACAAATTGAATAAAAATCAGGTTCCGTACATTGTAAACAACATACAATTAATGTCGGTGTATTGGATAAAGTCAGCGTCATGATTGTGAGTTAAAAAAGGAAAACCACAGTAGCAATGATTTACCACTGAGAGCCGTCCGTGTACAAAACCGAGCAGAAACGTGCGTACGCCATGTGGGGAGCTGCCGTGAGAATGTGCATAGCGGTACGTCAAGTTTCGTTTTTATACATCTCGACGTGAGCGTGTAAACGGACGTACGCAACATTTCGTACGTACGCACTGTTTATACATGAGGCCCCTGCTCTGTACCGGATCATTTATCTGGGGGTGTGCCTGTTCCAGTGAACCCTGTACCCTATATGGCTTTGTGGGGACGTGGGCCTGTACCCTACACTGGTCAGGGGGGCGTGGGTCTGTACCCTACACTGGTCAGGGGGGCGTGGGTCTGTACCCTACACTGGTCAGGGGGGCGTGGGTCTGTACCCTGTGCCGTACATGGGCCTGGGGGGATGTTGGCCTGAACCCTACATAGTTCTGTGGGACTTGGGCCTGTACTCTGTACCCTACACAGGTCTAGGGGATGTGGGCCTGTACCCTACACCCTACACAGGGTGTACAATCTTTCACACATGGTTCTTTGGCATAAAGTTGCATCAGTTACACTAAAAAGGAAACTTTTGAAGGTAGCCTCTTCCTGGAATGAATCTTCCCTGCTAATCCGGAACACCATAGCCAGCTGCGGCTTCTCACAGCCTGGCTACAGAAGAGCCGCAAGGAAATCTGATTTGGGTGTCCCGGTGTGGAAGCAGTGTTCAAAGAGAAGAGGCCCGCGATCGGGATCGCTTTCCGACAGGAACTGATGCCCCCCCCCAACCACCCCGGCACCGCCACTTCTGTGGGGAGCGCTTTGTTAATCCGGGGGTCCGCTGAGGACAGGAAGGGGCTCAATGGGCCAAGTTCTCCCCCTGGCCTAAGCACCAGGTGCCAGGGCAGATGTTCCTGATTTCCAAGGGCCTGATCCAGCAGCATGGAGAGCCCCCGGCATGACAGCAGGAGAGGAAGCTCGCCCAGAGAGGACTGGACCCGGCCCAGAACGCACCGGCTGGCTTCCGGGCCCCACCACACCCAAGGAAGAGGGCTCCAGGTCTCTTGATAACAAGTCTCCCAGGACCTGCTTTCCACTGAGGTGACGCACCCGCATTTCCCTTGTGACTCTGTGATAAACAACAGGGTCCCTCAGAAAGACTCATGTACAAGAACCTCCTCTGATTTCATCATCATCTTGCTAGAGTTGTCAATGCAAGCTAACCCTGGGGGGCTAGGCATACGTCTTAGGAGGCCTCCCTTCCAGCTTGATCTGGCTGTTACGGCTTCGGCTATGGCTCCCCCACCTCCGAAAAGGAAGCGGCACCAATGCGGAGACAAGGTCGCCTTTAGGGGGGGCAGCCGTTACTGTTCAGCAGGCATTCCCCATTTTTAAAATTCACGCCTTACATCCTTCGAAATAGTGGGCTGGACTCCATGCCACAGATATCATCCATCTCCACATCCCTATAGAGCAAAGGTGGCACGAGATGGACCACCCCGCCTGTCAAAATGCATCAGCAACCACTAAACCCGCCCCCCCCGCCTCAAACACTCGAATCACGCCACTGCTCTGAGCTGAAGATGTCCCCGAGAGCGGGACCCTGTCGCACTTGGCTGCTGCTGTACAGACAGGAGCTTCTTGGTCTTTTCCTCGCATTTTTAGTGGAAGCGCTTTAGTGTTGTACAACTCAGAGAGTAACGAGCATAAATAATGTCATTCCTGCCAGGGGCAGTTTTGGGGGGTAGGGGGTTTGCGTGACCAGGCTAACCCTGTAAGCCAGAGGCTGCTGCTATGGTTTCAGCGGTGTCATGGTGCCACACAGCCGGCATAGCGGCATGAAATTGAGCAACTTTCACGCCTCTGTCTCATGCCAAAGTCTGGCAGGAAGTTCGGCCTACAACCCGATATTGACAGAGAGAGTGCACATCTCGTACTTTTTTATCATATTGCCATGTCATATATTGTATTGTGTCAAAACCACATCAATCATCACATGGAACAAAGAATTCAAGACAACGAAGCAACAGCAGAGCGGACCCAGCATCACCGACGCCCGTCCCAGACAGTACGAACTCCGACCAATAAACACGACTCTTTTTAATTTATTGCTTACAATTGAAAGCCTAGTGCTGATTGGCCCAATTTATCGACCTGCTTGAAAAGGCTTGGCCGATGATAAATCACGTGTTAAAATGATAATCTTAACTTACTCTTGAGAGCATATTGATTAATACTTATTTATACTAGCAGACCAGGGGGGTGGTGGTGGTGGGGGGGGGACAATGCCTTCCATTATCTCATGAAAATAGCATGATCTATAGCTGCAGAATTATCTTCCCTGAAGTGGGGTGTCCCATTCTTCTTCATATTAGGGGGGGGGGGTCATTATGATAGCAGGAGTAACGCCTGCCTGCCTGCTCACACCAGCACCTGTGCTGAGGGCCTGCAGTAAATGACTTTCCTTTCATGAGGGGGCAAATCTGAGGGGGGGGGGGCAGACTGTCATAATGAATCTGGAGTAAATAAGGAGAGGCTGTATGGAGGGGGGAGCAGCAGACGTGACCTGATTCATGGCCCCCCTCAAAGGAGCTCCTGGGCCAGACCGAACAAGACCAGCGAGGTGGTGGGGGGCCGAGGAGTGAAAGCGCAGGCAATGAATTACTGTGGTATGGGGGGGGGGGGGGGGGGACTTTGAAGTAATGTGCCGTGTCTGTAGCCCCCCTTGCAGGAGGATGGACCAGTGCCCGGGGGCCTCTCTCTAGCAATCTGTCAGCGTGACACAGAAGAGCATTGGGCCATAACCCACCGCCACAGCCGGCACTAGCCACCCCCCGTAACACAGACACCAAGGAGGCCGCCATACCTACAGGACTCCAACCACACGAGTCACAAACGACCTGTCATGCGCTGGTCTGCTATGGGGATGGGGGGTGGGAAGAGCGCTATTAAATTATGCGTGAGGCTTGTCTGTGAGAGCAAGGCGGCTGCAGAGCCATGTACCCAAGGCCACAGACTGCCAGAAATCTTGTCTAATTTTAGTACTGTTGGGCTTTAAATAAATAAATAAATAAATAAATAAATAAAAGTTAAAAACCAGCATGGATCAACTCGCGGCCTGCAAGGTCTATGTAGATGTAACCCCCACACACCTGGGCTCCAACTGGTGCCCGTCACTAAGTCCCATCACCCGCAGGACACCCCACACACAGCAAGAACGGCACCCGGCTTTATTCGATTAACAAGCGGCCCTCACGCAAAGACTCAGAGGAAAAAAACACCAGCAGAAATAAAAGTAGCCAGATAATATGAAACCCAAACCATTGTAAAGACATTACTAAAGCCAGCGGCCAGGAGAAATGCATTCTGGGATGTCTCTGGCTCACAGAGAGAGAGGGGGAACAGACTCAGCTCCTTTCATGATTTAACAGAACACTTTACTGCCATGATTTAAGTTTCACAACTGAACTTTTTGGGTTTCGGGGAACTATTTTTACTGCGGAATAACTAATAGATATTCCTCTCTAGACTGAGATGAGGCTGTAAAGGCTCAGGGAATATTGCCAGTTGGCACGCTGACGCCATCATCTCATACAGGGGGTGGGGATTCGGGGCGAGAGGGGGGGACTACAAACATTTTTTTTGTTACAGGCAGAACAAACAGGGCTTAAAATAGCAGGATGAATCACCAGCGCAGAGAAGCCGCAGGAGCAGCTGTGCCATCGCGACATGCGGGCGCATTATATCAAACCTGCACTAACAGTGTTCGAGAATCACGGTGCTCCTTTGCAGAGGCTCAGCACAACGCAGCTGTGAGATCAAGCGCAAAGACGTTCATTTATGCTGACCAGCAGATTGGAACCCCCATCCCCCGCCCCAGTAATGAGGAATCCTGAAGAGTCTCTAGAAACCACCCTACCGCCCACCCACCCGCACTCCGGCTTTGTACACTTTACCTTTTACCCTACCTGCACTTTGCTGGGGTACTGAAACACCATCAACCCTCCATGGGAGGCAAGGCAGCCCCCCCCCCCACCCTGGCAATCTGGAAACCGCAGCAGGCGGCCTCATGCCGGGGGGGGGGGGGGGGGGGGGTAGGGGGGGGGTGAGGGGGACACGACTACGGGTAACAGGCTGCCAGACAGCGTGGGCCGGAAATTGGCTTCCCCCCGCGGAGAATCGACCCCGAACCCTGGCGGTGGGGGGTGATCCCCACCTCCTCCAAGTCAAGATCCAAGAGGGGGGGGCAGGGAATAACCCCTGCCTTGGAAAACTTACACAAGCAAACCGATATCTCCACGAGTGACAATCTCCCTGACACATAAGTGACTTTCTCCAAATCGGGCAAAGGATGTTTAATAACGAGCTAGTACCTACCCACTAAGGGCCAGGAAAATGGGGCACTCAGAGCGAGGTTGCCAAGGGGAAACCTAGGAGTGCTGGAATCCCAGCTCATAAACAGCAGGAAAACGATTTCGGGTCACCAGGACCCGAAATATACTCTAGCACAAACATAGCCGATGGTTGCAGAGAGACGGGTTCTGCACGGAGTTTATGAAATGGGACAGAACAACTTAATAAGGCTCAAACTACCCGATTAATGTTGACTTTGCAGTACCGGCAGTAGCGGAAGGAGCCAGGAGCCACTGGACTGAAAAACATTTCCTCTGAATGACAGGCACTGCACACATGATTGCTATAGACACTAACGGCGCCAACAAGAACGTCGGCACGTATGACGGACCAGTCGAACGAGAAGACGACGCAGAATGGTGGAATTCACAACCAGGGGTATGAGGAGCACATAACCCATCTGGAATCTTCGGTGCAGTGTCTAGGGGGGCGGAGGGAAGGCACCTACTTACTTGGATCAGCCTGTGAACATCTCACGGCTTTGTGGTCCCAGCCCGTCTTAACATTATCTCCCACTGCCACCATGCTCCAGCAAGAATTGACCCTCGCAGTCATCTAAGTCCCTCACCGGCCTCCAAGGCTGGTTGCCAGGTAAGGCCAGATCATGGCCCCATGAGACGGTAAGCCGCTTAATCATC
The DNA here is from genome assembly GCF_023856365.1 of Brienomyrus brachyistius. NCBI lineage: Eukaryota > Metazoa > Chordata > Actinopteri > Osteoglossiformes > Mormyridae > Brienomyrus > Brienomyrus brachyistius. Next base: position 15,810,428 of record NC_064533.1, read on the forward strand.
CCAGCCAGCAAACCCCAACACCAACCCTAAGGCCACAGGAAGCTCTTCCCAAAATATTATGCTGCTTTTTCTCTCTCTTTACCAGCCATATTACTTTGTTCCTTCACCTTTTAGACCTTGGGGTGTTTGTTTTAAGAGATGGGAGGGGCTCTATGGGGGGCAGGGCAAACGCAGCCAGGCCCCTGAGCTTCTTCTGGACCCAATCTGATGTGAAATCGGGGGGGGATCATTCCTCCTGACAGCGAGACGGACCCCCAGACGGACATTTACCTTAATGGTCCTGGCAAATTGCTCTGCCTGGAAAATCACACAGGTTACTGTGGGGGAGGGAAATGTACCCCAGCTGGCTTCCTGTCCAAGGCCCAAGCAGTCCTGGCCAGGGATTTACGTGCAAATGGCCGCATGTAGGCCATTTGGGATTCTGAGGGGTGATTGTGCGGCTTTTCGGATCAGCTCCCCTGACACTTTGTTCCAAGCATTTCACAGGTGTGTGGGGGGGGGGGGGGGGGGGCATCGCAGGCTAGTAAAGGCAGCACCAAGAGACTGGGAAGCACTTCAATTAGCAAACTGAACATAATTCAAAGGCAGAAAATGAGAAGCCGCACATATGTTATATATATGTAAAAAGAAAAAACAACCCCCCACCTCCCAAACCCACAGTGTGTCGGCTAAAAAACAAGCGTTCTCTGCCGTTATAAGAGGAGCTAATCCTTATATCAGCATGGTACATTACTATAGTACATTACCACAAGCAGCAACAAGTATCAAATATACAGAACAGTAGCCTGTTACTAGAGGAAGATTCACACAACGCTATGACGAAGCAAGCAATCACCGCATACAGTCGGCTTTCACCTGTAGTTAGTATTCTACATTCACAACTCAAAAAAACTATACAAAGTAACTTATAATCAACAGCCTCCAAATTACATTGGGAAATTGTTTCATTTCTGAATAACAAAACAAATTTACCATGCAGTGATGACTTCCAGGCTGACAATTTCCAGGGAGTGACACTGGGGGCATTTATTCTTATTTCTACAAAATGCACATAACTTGAGTTCGTCTCTGTTCAAAGCAGTTTCTCCATATTAAACAGAAAATTAACATGTAATGCCGACACCTTTAATTCACCATGTGTCACTGACAATATTTAATTCTGGTAAATATACAACTTCAGAGATATGAAAACATTCCAATTTGTTTTTTTTTTTGGGGGGGGGGTCTTTATTTCATAGATATAATAAATGAAACAACTATCTTTGAAGGCACAATTTTCTAATGGTTATTAATATTAAAATGAATTCCTGTGTTTGTTGCAAACACAAACAGCAGCAGTAAGTCTGAACATCGTATTCCTGAAATCAGCAGGGGGGGGAGAGTAGGACACAAATGAGAATTGTACTTTTAAGCCTGTATTTACCGATAGCAGTAGAGTTTTCCCCGAGACGCGCCCCCCCCCCCCCCCCCCCCCCCCCCACATATAATATTCATGGGCTCAGCACCGGCAAATGCGTCTCTCCATTGCAGAAATTGAAAAATAACTTGGGAAATTAAATAAGCTATTGGACCGCAGTAAAAATGACCATGTTTCAGCACCGGGAGTCAGGCCTGAGGAGGGCTTTAATGCACTCGCCCCACCATGTGAATCCCAACCCCAAAGCGCCGGTACCTCGTAGGTTCTGTTCCCGTTTGCCACACACAGCTGTCATGCCCTTTTATGTCCAACCAACGCATCTGACCCCCCCCCCCCCCCCCCACACATATTAATAATGCCTGGGCCGGATTCTGCCAAACTAAGATTTGTTGCAGAGGTGACTCTGTGGAGTCCACTGGGACCATCCATGTCCAAGTGCTCCAAGGTAAACGGACAATATACAAGCTCCACTGAGTATATGGGGGGGGGGGGAAGTCCCGTAGGACCGCTACTGTTCAAATTAAGAACTGTGTCCGGCTGAGAACCACCCAGCTAACAGAACTGTGGAAGGAGAGCTGACAAAGCTCATTGTAAACAGACATGAAGAGGGCAGCTCTTGGTGCGGGTCCTCGATCCCCCAAACCCAAAGTGCGACCTGTGGAACTGGTACAAGCCAGTTTGAAGGCTAGGAGAGGATGAATAAAGCGAGAAACTAACTGGCTGAAACTGACGCTGCCCTCCAAAATTATATTCAAAAACACAAAGTGCATGAGCAGCAATTAAGGTCAGCAGAGTAAAGGTGGTGGGGGGGGGGGGGGTACTTTTCTGCTGGTAGGAAGCTTCACATCACTGTGACATAACTCAAATCTATCCGGCTTTGATTAACCAGCAGATGGCTTCCAGGAGATCACCCAAACATCTGTCTTGTGTTTTCCAAAGCTGGAGTGCCTGCCCCCACCCCCCCACCTCACTATCCATCTGCGCAGGTTGATCTGGCCTCCACCCCCCTATTCGCCTCATCCCTAGTCCCTGGAGGGTGATACCAGTCACCTTCTCGGGACACATGGCAGGTCGTCAAGCCTCCTCCTGCTCGGGTGGGACAACAGGATCCCCCTCCACCCCCACCATAGGAACACAAACATCTGTATATATAATTCATATTATAATCACCACAGCAACAGGCAGAGGCCCTGCTGTAACCAAAGACCTGCATAAGTAACACCCTCGCTGACGTTGCAGAGCCCTCTGAAGCAGGTGTGTGTGTGTGTGTGTGTGTGTGTGTGTGTGTATGCCAGGCTGTTCTGTTTGAATAGGAAAACCACAGTACAAGCACGGGCTCAAAGCTAGTCTCAAATGGTACACGGTGATTAAAGTCAACAGAGGATTTAAGCCAGAATTACCATCCTTTAAACTGTTTGCTCCGGATACCAAACAAACTTGTAAGAGCTCGAAAACCTGAGTAATTCATGCAAGATGACAGGATACAGACACCAGCATGAGGGGAGTGTGATCCCATGTGCTGGAGACCACAAAATATCTCAAACGAGAAGTGAAATACCCCATTTCCTCTTGGGATAATGTCTTCAGTTTTTTTAACCATCACCTAAAAAGTACAAGTCAGCAATAAATTCGTGACCAATTAAGTGGGTAACTCTATTGGGTATTGGCTTCACTCCTCCTTGTGTCCATGATTACTGTTGTCCAATCTCAGCAAGCGGTGCGGTTTCAGATACCACAAACCGACCACTTCTCGCAGCCTAAACAGACCCCCATTGTTGGGACCGGGGTGAGGCCAATGAGAACATCCATCAGGAAAGCCATCTGACCCTGGGTCCCCGCTCTGTCATGCTCCCCGTCTCCAGGCCATGCCGGCCACATGAAAGCGAGCCTTCAGGCACAGCTTCTTAATGATGTCACAGAAGCCGTTAGGCCCACCCCTGGCTGACACTGAAGGTGAGGTCATTGGCTGGCAGGCCAATGTGGCTGCACAGAGACAACCATTGATAAGTCTTCAGGAAGCTCGGGAGTGGGGGAGTGACTCTGGAGGCACAAATATAGTCGGGGAAGACCCCAGCATAGGTATTCTGAGCACCACTAGTCGAAGGAGCAGATAACAGGCATGTAACAGGGCCCCCCACCCTTCCATTTAGCATAAAGAAAGGGGGTCAGAAGTCAGCTAGATGTGGAGCACCACTCTTCAGAGAGAGAGAGAGAGGGAGAGAGAGAGAGCCCTCATCCATACACATGAGAAACACGCTCATCCCATCACGCTAATTCTTAGTCTGAGAGATGATCCAGATGCTTCAGTCAAAGCATTCCATGTCTTATCCTGCAAGTCTAAGGAATTTTTCATTTCTTTATTGCTGGGGAGGACTAACATACTTAGAAGTATTTATGGCACAGTGTATATGTGCGGATGTGCGATGGACCGAGATGAGCCCAGGCGAGGGTGCTCAAGGCCCGGGACCTCCCAGTCCATCACAGTTACCCTTGGCAAGGCTCTTTCCAAACACCCATCCCACAAGCAGCCTTCACGCTTTCCCAATAAACGAAACAATGCACTACCTTCGAGTGGCAAACAGGCGACGGCGCGGTGGGCCGGAGATATCAGCCTTGTGGTGGTGTCAGCCATCTCTTGGCCCCGACGACTAAGTGGCATTTTTATTACTTGAGGGCCAGAGGACACAGAACTAATAACCAGGAGCTACCGGGCGGTACAGCTCTGTCACTCTCAGGGGAGAAAGAGTGCTGAGCTGACTTGGGTCTACCAGGACCCGACGACAGCTAGAGATCTGACAGGACGGCTGCTGGGGGCCCCCAGCTGTCATTCAAAGAGCCTCCCCCAGCTCAGTCATGCTACTCAAGGATTCTGAAGAGCTGTGATGGTGGACAGCTGGAGTCAAAAAGGGTGGGAAAAGCAGGATGATGTGTAGGACAAGGAAACCGAAACGGACGACAGTCACGGACTTGGCAGTTCAAGGGGCTCTCTCCTCTGTGGGGTATGGTGCTTCCGAGATCACTCAGCAGGCACTAAGCCTGGGGGCAAGTCTGACGGGGCTATGGCCAAGGAGAGGCTCGGACGACAGGTGCTAATCCTACCGGGTACTGGATCGGCAGATCAGGATGGAGCCATCTGGGAGGACGGGCGGCTCATCCTGGTTGGCTGACTCCCTGTTCTGGTGTCTCTAGTGTAGGGGATTACGGAAAATGTAAAACGGACGAAGTCCTCATCTTTCCGTCAATGTGTTCCCGGGTGACCGTACTCTCAGCAAACTGGAGCGCTCTGCCCCGGCCAACCCCTACCGTTAAGCTTACACGACTCAAGATGAAGTAAATGTGTCTCTAAGAAAATCCAAGTGACCGGAACAACAGAGGTGACAGAGGTGACACTGGGAACAGATTAGCAGTCTAAATTATCTTGGGCTGTCTCTGAGAATTCGCCTTCTGTCTGGCTTCTCTCTCTCTCTCTCTCGCTTCAGGATCTTTTTTTCCAAACCACCATTTTGGTTCCCGTTACCCAGCAGGTGAGGCTAAACTTCTGTTGAACTTGCTGTCCTGAATGCCTGTGGGTTCACTGTACACCGGAATGGATATGGATCAACACTGAAGTGGAACAGAACAAAGGTCCTGAATGGGATTCCCCCTTGCATGACCAGGGACAGTTGGCTCTACTGCTCACCCAGCATAACGGGTTCCCTAGCATGTGGAAACTTCCAGAAGGTAAGATATGCTCCTCCCTGCAGGAATTGAGCTACCGCAAGTCAACAACAAAGCCTCAAGACCCATGGATCCTGCCAGCTGAACAAATGCTTTGAAGAGGTCATAGTGAAACCCTGCTGAAGGTCGGGCAGGAGGCTGATGGCCCTGTCACCCCCCCCGCCCCTGAAACACATGAAACAGTTTACAGAGGTTTCAGCAAACAGCGGCTCAAATGACCCAAACTCAACATGCTACTGGGTCTTAGCTGCAGCAAGCACTGCAGTCAGGCTGAGATGACTTGCTGGGGGGGACAGGGGGCATATGGTTATTGGACAAGACATGGAAAAGCGAGGCGCTGTGCTGTATGACATGATGGGGGTTGTCTGATGGAGGCAGACAGCTCTGGAACGCCGACGGGATAATTAGACCACGCTCCTTGGAAGCCGTCCGGCTGTTGGCTAATTGATTTGCGAGTTAATAAGCCAGTATGAAATGGGCCTTCCTGAGAAATTTTCAGTATTTTCCATGAGAATTCCATGAGAAACACACGTACCCAGCGGCCCTAACAGGAAAAAGTCAAATAGTAAACATACTGTATGAACCGCTTCTGCTAAATGGCAGAACTTGGCTCAGACTTTGAGATACTGAGGTACAAAATAAAGGCCAAGGAGCTCTTAAAGCAGCTGGGTCAACCAGAGCTCAAAGAAGGGCAACAGCCAGAGCGGGCCAAGCCGTAGCCCAAGAAGCAGGTGAGATGCCCACACCGAGAGCTACGAGGGAAAGGTGGGAGGTCACCATGTCGTAGGCTGTTTCACACAACCACCGTGTATCTCAACAGGCCAATTCGTCAGGTTCTGGCCATGTGGTCCTTCCATACTTAACATTTAATTTACCATCACTGCATAAAAAATAGCCTAAATGAAACGTCCAAAGGCAGGAAGGCCTTGACCCAAATCCAGCCATGCACCATGGAGGCAAAACAAACCCAACATGCTTAATTATGTGTGACGCACATCTGTACCAGGCCTAGGGTGAAGCTCGATTCATACAACACAAGGCCAGTTGCTAATTTACTGCTGCTAATTTACATCAGCTAACCAGTTTACAAGCATTGGCTACCAAACGGCAAAGTGAAGCAGGACTTCAGGGCTTATTTAAGGCTTCAAATGCAAGTAAACATCTGAGGCTGTAGACAGAGTGAACCGGCTGCGCTTTATTTATATTCATCAGCTCTGTTTGTTTTGCTGTGCGAAGCACTGCTTTACACATGCAGGCAAGGGGGGCATGAACAACCCCATGCAGTATTCCACCCCCCCCACCAAAAACAGAACCAGAACATGAACTGGAAACATTTTCCCAGTCATATTCCAGGATGGTGGGGAAACATAGTGTAGAGTACTGCATCTTGGGTATGTAGGCTCTTAAAGGTAACGGGGGGAGCGGGATGGGGGTGACTGTTTAACAGGCAGAGGTACCTGGGGGGACTAGGGGGTCAATGGGGGGTGTTGAGTAATGGGGGAAGAAAGGCCACTTCCTTGGTTTAACCTTTGGCCTTTAATGAGGGCTCCTGACAGCAGGAGATGGTAACATGACACGTTTGGCAGGGCAGCAAATCAACCAGGGTTGGGGGGGTGAGGGGTTGAGTTGTGATTGGCAGATTCTCTATGTCCTTCTTATAGTAATGTCGTTTTTAAAAGGAACGGGAAGAGAAAAAGCACACAGACCCGGAACGGTTAATTATGAGAAATTTTCTGAGAAGGTCAAATCAAAAGTATAGGTTCAGACATCGAACCATCCTCTTCTGACGTCACTGTCAGCCTGTCAGTAATTTTTGAAGGTGGGGGGGGGGGATAGAAGGCAGGGGGTAAACACCACAAAGAAGCACAGTGAACAGTCATCCACCTCATCTTCCTATATCCAATTCCTGTATCCTTAAAATCTATAAAATTGTGAATAAAGTCTCCTTGAGGTACAGTATGCCACCACTCTGGCCTAGCAGCCCTGAAAGCTGGCCTGACGCTCCGCTCACTCCAGAACTGTCAGGCACTAGCCGTGTAAGCCATGTAATCCACATGTGCTTCTCTCTTCAGTCGCTAATCTGTTTGTACAAAGTTGTCTACACACCCATGCAAGGGGGCCCCCATTCTCTCATCTCCTGACAGGCAATCAACTTCTATTTCAAAGACAGCCTGGTCGGTGTCACAGGTATGGGGCCAGAGAGCAGGAATCTTGTGCCAGACTGGCCCCTGCCAACTAGAATCAGGATTCCCTCTGAGTAACTCTCAAGCCTTTCCAAGACGGCCGTCCACGAATCTGTCAATGACTTGCTTACCTCTGATGTTAACCGCTCATTCATTAATTTAGCCTGTAGCATACGTCTCAGTGCCACATCCCCTTCGATGGTGACTCAACAGTCAATTAGCGATACGAGTTCCTGCAGTCGTTAACCCACTTGGACTTCTCAACCAGGTGTCACATAGCTGGAGCTAAATCGAATTTCCGTCCAGTTAATCGACCCATTCGACTCCCCCTGATAACTCTAAACCAACAATGCAGCCGTACAAATTTAACACTCCGTTTGTAGTCGGTAGCCAGATGCTAACTCACTTGTAGTTTTGCTCACAATACAAACAGCTATGCAAAGTTCCAGCCAAATAATAAAAGCTGACAGACAGAGCTTTCCACACAAAGAATGCTGCTCCTCACGTAGCGGCACAGCTAATTGAAACATCCGCGAGAGATGCACCAGTGCTGGGAACTGAGATTAATGTGGACAGAAAATGATTTTACTACCACACAAAGACCAAATTGTTATCGGTAAAGCACAACTGACAGCATTTGGAAACAATGACATAATATTCAGAGCTTTCAGCTGAACGCACAATATAAAATCTGACAGTTGCACTATGGTAGGCTAATAATCTTGTCTTGGAAAGAGGGTGACGCGTTTGAAAAATGACTGTGTGCATGTGGTTTTAGGGGCCGGGACTGGATCTTAGTCAGAGAAGGGCTAGTGTATGTCATATGATCTCTGACCCATGGGTCAGGCGGATCGATAAGGGGTCCAGTCACAGTCGCAGACACTCATGATGCATTTGAGAGACTAAATGGTCTCCTTCAACAGCACGGGGGGGGGGGGGGTCACAGATGTCCCACAAGGTATAGGAAGGTAGTGAGTGGGCTTCACCCCCATGTGAAGCCCCCACACCCTCCCCCCCACCTCCCCCTCCAAATAAGCTGAATAAGAAGCTTCTGCTGTCAGCCCCACAAGCAGCCTGAATATCTGCGGGGTCTGTGTCTCAAAACAGAAAAAATGCAGAACTTGGCTCAGACTTTGAGATACTGAGGTACAAACTAAAGGCTAAGAAGCTCTTAAAGCAGCTGGATCAACCAGAGCTCAAAGAAGGGCAACAGCCAGAGCGGGCCCAGCAGTAGCCCAAGAAGCAGGTGAGATGCCCACACCGAGAGCTACGAGGGAAGGGTGGGAGGTCACCATGTCGTAGGCTGTTTCACACAACCCCCCGTGTATCTGAACAGGCCAAAGTTCAACTAAATCTAGCTTCGTTATATATATATATGTATATATACACACATATATATACACACACACACACACACACACACTGTATATATATATACACAATCCCAGACATCAACAAGACTCCTCTGACAGGATGTTTCTGCATGACCTCACAGCACCAGGCTGCCAGGCGAATGGAAGATGTCCGAAGGGAGGAGGCAGCGCAGAAGGAACATCGGCGCACTGGAGATGACATCACTGACATCGGCGCACTGGAGAAGACATCACTGACATCGCCCAAGCTTCAGGCACATCAGCGAGGGAAGCAGAGAGGAAGGCTACTAAACACCCTCACACATCGTTAAATGCGAGAATTCCCCACCCATAAAGCCCCCGGTGAGTTATAGGAGAAAGTAAAAAGAAAAAAACAGGGATGAAGTTAATTGATACCCAGAGTAGAACTAAGCCTCAGCCATTAACTCCAGAATAAGGAAGAGCAAGGCCACTGGAAAGAGCGATAACAAGCCCAGTAACGCTGCCCCCTGTCTGATTGCTGGTGCTTTATCGCCTCCCAGAGTCTGAAGCTCTGAAGGGGGGCCCTCCTTCGAGGGACACTTATCAGCCCCAGGGCTGCGCCAATCACCTGACCACTCAGCTAGACTGAAAGATGGACGGCAGTCGAGAGGGTAAGGGATGGTGGGAGGGGGAGGGACAGCCTACTTAATGCGGGTCTGGGAGACGGCGCCATGTCCCCATACACCATGACAGCTATGGATCAAGGCGTGAGAGTATAACGCAAACTGGGAAAATAGCCAGCCATCTGACACAAGAGAAGAGGGGAGCCCGTCTAGATCAGTGCGTGATGTGGATTTTCGCAGGTTAATGCTGATCCACCACTACGGCATTCCCCACATCAATAACACCCACCAATGCTTTGTCGGTGGGGGGGGGATTTAAAGACACACACAAACCAGCTGCCTTCTGCTGATGAGAAGCCAGGGAGTGTCCTTCCACGAGCGATCGCCATCTGCACCTCTGGCAGCGTCCTGTAGTGGGTCCCAGGGATGAGCGGGATATCTGATCGTGGGCTGGCTTTGACCAAAAGGGAGTCATTCACCTCACAGGTGCCCCGAAGGTGGGGATTGGGGATGAGGGGGCACTGGCACACAGGGTGACAAATTCCAGAACCAAGCCAGTCTGCACCAATCCACTCTTTTAATTGTGATTGTTCTGCTTTCGGGCTCTGGAACATTCCGCAGGAGCGTTGTGAGTGGGTGGCTGTCAAAGAAGAACATATCCCAGGAGTCAATGCGGTTTCTCAAAGCCTGCCCTGACAGTGGGGCCTCTCCCTCAGCAGCTGGGCTGGTCCAAGAGAGGGAGAGTCCAATTAGGAGCCTGGTATGGTGAATCAGGAAGACAAAGGGGCTCCAGACCCTACCGGGCCTGGGATATGGGATCTCTGACACTGCCCTCATTCCTGGGAACATGCTCTGCTGCTTTGGGAATGTGGAGAAACAGCCACAATGGAAGCCAGGAATGGGTCTATAAAAGCAGGTTATGGAAACGGGTTACCAGTCATGTGGAGAAAGTCGGCTCCACCAAGAAACAGCCTTCAGGAAGAGAGGTGATCGGCTTTCCAGCCTGGAGACGAAGCCTATGTGCAGAGACTGGCCAAAGTCTTCACACGCTAGAGGAGATGAACCCCCCATGGATGCGACCGGTCAGAGGAAACCTTAACGAAATCACACCCTGCCAAAAATACCCATCCTGTAATGAGATCCCTACATTCAGCACAACTTTGCCAGTTATGGGCCGAACATCCACAAGGGCAAGGAGGGATGGAGGCTTAGAGATAGAGAGGGGAAAAAAAACAGGTGACATCAGGTCAACAGGACCTGCAGGATATGTGAGAAGCATGAGAACTTTGACTGGCATGTCAAAACGTTAAGGCCATCCTTAACCTAAAACCTGCACCCAGGATGCTAATGAGGCCTCGCTAGGCTATAGTCATATGGTACCACCATCAGGGAACCATCACTATATTCAGGGACGGCGCTAGTGGGGCATCTTCAGGCAAACAGAGTTTTGGATGCAACCTGCCCAGAGTGTGAGGGTAACATGCTAAGCTAAGCTAAGCTAAGCTACGCCACATCAAGCCGGCATGTGAAGCTCTACATTACTGGCCCACTGGCCTCCGAATGGGCTGGTTTCAACGGGCTCAGGCCTACCTCACATGTGGAGCAGACACAGGGGAGGAGCCCAGTCGCCCTTTGATGTCTGGTTGGAATGTATCAAGGCTCCAAGGCCACATTCAAACCCCGGGAACTACATACATACATTCTCATCACTTCCTGATGTTTGGTGCCGGCTGTCTGCATCACTGAATGAAAGAAACAGGACAAACAGATCACTGTAAGCCCGCCTACGATGCACCTCCCACAGGACCTTCAGATGAAACACAAAAGAGGAAAAGCAGCTCTTTGCTCTATCCCAGATACAAGCCCCTATCCCGTTTCAGCATCCCTGGTGATGGGAAATATCTCCACAGTGATAACTGAATCCTGAAGAAGCTCAGACAAAAACACGAATGAGTCAAGCGAACGCTCCCATAATCAATTGGGAAATCGTCGTGGAAACAAGCAAGACATTTAGCACCGTTTTGCCTGGCGGAGCTGACCGCAGCAAGCGAGCTCTAAGTGTCACTCATTATGGGCACCTGGCTGCAAGCACACATCATCGTTTACTTCTTTCTTCCTTTCTTTGTCTTTCCCCAGTCGTATAAGAGAGCCAATTCAGCACCTGCATCAGGCAGATGTGTGCGATCAAGCTCACCAGGTCATTTATCTCTGAATGAACTGCGGAGAAAGTAAGGCCGTGATCTCCCCTCCTTCTAGGGGCTGCTGACCAGCTTAAGGGCCGTTCCTCGCAAACCTGCAGGCCTACGCACAGGCACAGATGTTCATAAACACGGCCCATAACCCCGAGGATAACAGACCGGCTAACCGGCACTCCGCGAGCCGTCCATTTGCCACACGGACCAGAGCCCTAAATAGCAATTATGGATAATTTCTAAAGAAGCCGCAAAACACAGGACTCAGTTTAAAAAAACAGAACAAGTAGTTTGTTAATGGCTTTGAGTGAAGTTCCAGATAAACAGACCACCGGCTCACATCCTGCCCTTGCTCACTGCAGAGGGGAGAAGTCAAACACCGTCTGGGCCTCAGATTCTCGTTCCCTTCCCGGGAAAGAGGTCTCACTCCCCTCTCACACCCTAATGAGCGGCCCGCTGGCTCGTTTAAGCAGAGCAATTAAGCTGGAGACGCTTTCGATTGGGCTACATTAAAAATGCTGGGTCGTCCGGTGGGGGACGAAAGAAAACACAAATATGCCTGGCATTTATTTATCCAGCTGCAATGTGTTTTTCCATGTAGGAGAAATTAGGAAGAAAAATACTGTATGAGATGGGGGAGATTTCAGCTCTGATCCTCAAAGTCACGCCCTCGTCTGCCGGATGGCAGCCAAGAAGGGAAGCAGGTCCAACCCCATAAAGGGCCAGGACCTTCCCCAGGTGTTCTGGCACTGATAAAACAGCCCCCCGAGTCAGATGTCTGGGATGCTTAACCGATGAGCGAATCTCACGCCCAAATCATGGAGGATCCGGTGATGTGGGGGTTAGGCTGGCCCAGGTTTTCACAGGAGTATACTGCGATCACAAAGGGAATAAGGTCCAAAACCCATACTGCCGAACATGCAGACTTTCACATTGCTGTGCTCACTTACTTTTTACAAAAGTAAAAACTGTCCAGGGCAGCTGTTTTGCATGTAACAAGACATTATGAGAGTATTTTCAGCTATTAATGTACAGATGTTGTCCAGATTGGGCTGCTTCAGCTTAGATATGTATATAACATCCTGTTTCATTTGTTTACATTAGCAACGCTCCAAGCAGATGCCTGTCTGACCCCTGCCAGGCACGAGAAGAAGTGGAACTTAAAGCGAGAAAGGCTCAACACGTGGGAGCCAGCGGTCAGTGTGGCCAGACACGTAACGGGGGTCACATGACTGTCAGCGGATGCCACAGTTATGGTAGCTTTCTCCCACATAAATACAGATAAGTAAGGCTGACGATTATGCTGTCAGAACCATCGTCACCATCTGCCACACCATCGTCAGGGTCACGGCATCCCTGCCGGCGCTGGTCAGTCTGCACACCCATGTTGGAAAGATGGCAAACAAATCACACCACAGGCAAAGTCGGGCTTCAGCCATGGAGGGAGTTTTCATGGTACCCAGCGGTGGACTGGCTGCCGTGTTCCAATTGAGCAACTGCTCCCCCCATCCACCATCCCCCCTGCTCGTCCCTCACCATTATCCGCGCGATAAATCCTGGAGTGGACGAGGGACAGGCTGGCCGTCTCTGCAAAGCCAAATGGCCTGCTTTAACTGTAATGGATTATAATAGCTAGAGATTGGCTGGTGGGGGGGCTTTATCAGTCTTTCAGCCCCCAGTGGAGGATCTGCGGAGTGTAAAAGGGACCTGGTTTGGCTCACTCTACATCCTCCTCCTGGTCAAGTCAGCCTCTAGCTGAATCTCTGACAAAAGCTTGCCGTCCCTGTCAGCTAAAGAGGAACCTTGAAAGACATCTGAAATATCTTGGGGAATGACCTCAACCTCAAGGTCTCTGCGCAAGAGCACAGAGACGAATGAGGACAAAACAATAATGAAAACAGGAATGAAAACAGGGCTGTTTAACAGGGAGGAACTCTCACTTCCCGTTCCTGGGGTCCAGTGACAGGAAGTGAGCCTCCTTATCGCCGCCCAAACCCTCTGCATTCACGTCAGGCTCAGCAAGACGACTTCAAAGTGCTCCTTATTTTACGCTCTAAATCAGCAGATTTCACAAAACAAAAGAATCCAACCTTGAAACGTGGAAGTATTTTCCATTTACCAAGAGATCCCAGCACACTTTAAGCAACTACAGTGTTTGCAGTGGAAATTTCAAATTACCTGGCTTCTATTAGGTTTAATTTGAAAATGCAAATCGATGTTTGTGTTTGCTTTGCTGTGCTGATGGAGTAACCAGACGCACAAAATTGATGCCAGCTACGTGTGACTGTTTAGAATATGAATTAATTTTGAGCCGTTTAATGTTATTAATACAAACGGCGAGCCTGCAAGCTAAACACAAATTAATGCAGATAATTTAGCGGCAGTTCACACCAGCGCCAATAAAGTACGTTTTAGCCACGTGCAGGAATGAGAGGGAGCCAGCAGAGATGGAGAAGCACCGCGAGGCGTTTCGGGAAAAGCTCAGTCACCGTCTGCAACTCGTGGTACATTGAGGGTCGAGCCCCGAACGACTAACTGGTGCTACTGACACACGCATGGTGAGCGATTGTTATTTAATCATGGCACGTACTGCGTAGTTGGAAGTCATTTTCAAAGATTAATCCCAGCAGAATGATGGTACATCTGCTGCACCCTCAGAACCGAGTTACTCACCTTTAAAAAACACAAGACAGAGACTTTACATACTTTAATAATTGTACTTTTTTTTTTTTTTTATAACAGGGCCTGTGCATCAGCAAATTTTTTTTGGTTTTTATCCAAAGCGACAAACATTTTTCTGAAAGGAGGATTTGAACCAACAACCTTGCAACCACAGGCACAACCTGCCCCTGAATAATGATGAGGATGATGATGGCTAGTATTGGTAATAGAAGTTCTGGAATAACGTGCCCTACTCAACACTGTTCCCACATCCATAGTCATAGGACAGCCTGACCACCAAGAACTCATCTGGAGAATCTTCCAAGCAGGGTCAGGCACAAGCATCCACTGACGCCAAGGTCAGGTGACCAGCCGACCCCGATGACCTTGCTCCAGAAACGGTACCCCGCCCTTTCATCCAATGCTCTTCACATGTGACATGTCCATGCCAGTGGGGGGCATGAACATGAACAATATAAAGTAAATATTATAGCCCCCTGTTCAGATAGAGCTGACCTCGCCGCAAACCGCAACATCACAGCCTCTCTGACCGAACCACATTGCCTCAGAGACTCAGTGAGTCAGGAAGGTCGGGTGAGATTCCTCTAGAGGAATTCACTTCACAACGGCTGGGACGCATCTCGGACTATCTCCTGGTGATTGGATTCTCTGTACAGTGGGAAAGCCATGAATTTCAGCCTTTCCGCAAAGTTAAACAATTAAAAAACATTCCACAGATAGTCCCTGGGGCTCTGCAGGGAGTGGAAGGGGAGGTAATTACTGCACATCCATCAGAATCCTCACACCCTCCTCATCTCACTCATCTGCGCACTGAACAGCAAGGCTGATTTTCACAAGCATGACTGTGAAGTCCAGACCCTTACTGCCCCGGTAATCACCGTCCGCTCGGTCACGTGTGTAGAGCCCAACCTGACACATGTTTACCATTTCATCTCTATTCTGTGCATCCACCCACACAAAGAACAGAAACATTCTTGCATCCTTTTGTTTAGATGTGTGATGTTCCTGAAATCATTCCCCGATGGTTAAACAGCCACTGGAGATCAGCTACAGCCTGAGAGACCAGCTGCTTCTCAGGTCAGGGATACTTTCAAGTTTGCTGTTTTTTTGCACTTACCACCTTTATGTAAACAGGGGGATAAAAGAAATGTGTACAAGGTCAGAGATTAATCTACTTAGTGCCTATTGAGAGGGAAAGCGGGAGTTAAAACAGGCGAGATATTTTATACATTCTACAGACAGAGGAGGACCTAAAGACAGGATCATACAACAAGCCACGTGCGGAGAGAAACTAAAATGTAAACCACCCTGAATTTACCACCATTATTTAATTAGAATTAAAAGAAGAGTAATTACATGACTAATTACAAAATAAAACAGCGTGACAATAAAAATGGCACATGTCTTTACTAATGCAACACGCTAAACAAAGGATTTTATGGTTGGGGGTTGCGAGATGTCATAGCAAAAAGAGAAAACCCCTCCCCACAGAAAGATCTTTTTAAATGACGCCAGGTTGTAATGTAGATGGCACTGGCTGATAATCAAGCCATAAAACAACGAAATCTCATAAAATCTCATGCTGGAAGAGATCCTGTCACACCACATACCACATCCTGACTGCACCCTGAAGGGTTAACATTTCCCTCCCATGACATGGAGCCCTGCAATAAGCCGGCCCGTCCTCCAATGAAAGGCCAAAGCGGCATCGTGATTTATAGGTGTTCATAAAGAGCGAGCATCTCCCAGGGGTTCAGATTTGTGTGGATTAGAGCATTGGGACCTTAAATAATGAATCCACACAAAGGCTCGGGCAGCCTGCAAGGCAGCCCTGACCAATCATTATGTTCATCAATGTCCTGTAGGTCCCGGGCACCTGGACCATGCTGTTTACGGGAGATAACAACTCGAAGATGATTATTATTATTACATATATTTTTGCCTGCGGACACTCGGAGCTCTGCTGGGGTGTAAACAAACCGTGACTTCATCTGAACATATCGACCTCCCCACCCCAGACGCAGAGCTTATCGGCAGGTGGATTTCACTGCCTGTTTGATGAAAGATAACATGTCACATGGGCTCCCTCCCACCACCCCCCCGCCCCCGGTTCCATGGCCCCCAGCGGGAGAAACCCAGGGGGAACATTCTAATAATCCCACTGAGCCTTGTCAAAAGGTCACCAGCAGTAGGTGAGTGACAGGTGGCAGGCTCACGGAAAAATAATCACATGGAGATAAAGACATGATACCTCCGCATGGTGAAAAGACAGCAGCGAGGTGGGAGGAACTGCAAAAAGAAGAGGCAAGGGGGTGGATGGAGGGATGTACGGACAGACAGACGAAGCCCCGGAGAACAACCACGCACCACCAGCAATAACAGGGCCTATGCGTCAGCTAGTTTTTATAGCATGAAAACACCCAGAGATTTGTCCTAATATTAAATATTTCATTTGACTTGAAGACCGTGTCATCCATGTACAGGAAGTGTGTGAAGATGGAAAGATGTGCTTCCCCCCCACTGCTGGGGACAGTGACACAACCAAAGACTATGACACAAAATGGGAGTAGCAGAGTGGCAATCATTCCATTTTCACACCCTGGAAATGATTAGATTACACGGATGCTTGACCCGCTTCCAAGGTGTACAAAGGGGAGATAAAAATGTGTTTTCTTTTGCGCGTACAGCAAGATTTGAACCTCTTGGGGTGGGGTGATCATCCGAACACAATGAGGAGCCCAAGTCGACCAACAAATGTACAAAGCGAGGACGGCACCCCCTACCTGTCACCGGAGGGAGGGTGTCCATTGCGGGACTTGTTGACCTGGGCGTACAGCGACTCCGCGGTCTGCTTGTCATCTCCAGGGCCCCGTGGCTGGTTGTACAAGGACAGGCTGTGGCCGCTGTCCAGCGAGGAGTCGAAGGAGGCGATGGAGCCGATGCCCGCGTACAGGTGCTCCTCCTCGGAACCAGACACCAGGCTCAGGTCCTGGATCTCGGCGTACTCGCGCTCCCGTGCCTGTCTCTCCCCGGATCTCCCGCGTTTTGGCCTGGATTCTGTGAATCGACATGAAACTCTGGTTGATGCCTGAGGTGTGACACTGGAGACAGGAGCCACCGCAACGTGGTAACATTCCCAAAAAATGCACTGCTTCATGCCTGATATGGGAAACACATGTTCTCCTGGTGCTGCTGAGATGTGTGGAAACACCCTCCTCATATCACATTCTTTCATGTTCAATATTCAAACGCGTTTCAGTCATCTGTCAAGGCCTCCGACTAGCAGGAGGCGCTACTGAAATCTCAGCCCCCTTCCTGAAGGGGCTTGGACAGTTTTCCCAAGGTTCCTCTAACTACCAGAAAGCCTTCTGATTCTTCTCCCAGACTCCTCCCAGTCTCCGAACTCTAGAACATTCCTCTGCTGCCATCACTCTCAGACAACGAGGCCATTGAATGCATCGCCCGCCACCCCCGCCCCTATGCTGATCGTGGGCCCCCCTGAAGAAGACGAGGACGGGGTGAGGCCATGGGGTGGACTCCCCTGGCAGGCAACCCCACGGGCCACGGCCAGAACTGTCAGTGGTTCCAGATGGGCCTGGGAACCTGCTTCCGGGCCAGGTGCTCTCTGCACATAGCGGAGGGTCACCATACGCCCCCCCATGTGGGGAAATCCCCTCCCAAACCCAACAGCATTTCAACGCCTCTTCATCTCGAGCCAATGCTCCCTGAACTTTATTATCATAAGAAACCAAAAATAAACAGAGGCACCGACCACTACACCCACCATGGGTTGCCACTCTGTAAACAGGCCATCTTCCAGAATAACATCCATATGATTGAGCTCCCCGAGTCTTTGGAGGAACCTCAAGCCCAACCGAGGTCACCTGACTGAGGTCAGCTGACTGCCAACAAAACATGACCATGTCACCATGGGTTTTAAGAGGAACCAAAGAAGAGAAACCCCTGCAGAGGATTCATTACTATTTCTTCTTTCGATTGAATTTAGTTCCCAGGACTGGCGCCTGACTCCTAGCGAGATGACGGGCTGAGTAATGGGGCAGGGCCTCTGGCAGGCCTGCCCCCAGGGCCTCCGGCAGGCCTGCCCCCAGGGCCTCCGGCAGGCCTGCCCCCAGGGCCTCCGGCCATCTGAATGCTGCTTATAAGTAGCCGCTAGTGCATGGTGAAGATTTCTCAAAGCCGCCTTGGTACCATAGGCTTTGGTTCTGACCAGGAGGGGCAGCCTCTGCTCCTCGGCAGGGGAAATAAGGCTGAACCAGAGAGGTTAAGAGACTGAGAAATGGTCCCGGTCAGCACTGGCCAGCTACAGAGCAAATACCCTGGGTTGATCAGGCTAAATGCCCCATGGCAGAGCTCTCTTATGGCTGGGGGGGGGTACCCCAACCCCCAGAGGTTCTTTTTTAAACATTAATGGTACCATGTGGGGTGAATGCAGGCGAGAGGCTGCCCCAAACACATACCCCACCCCCAAGCAACGGAAAAACACCCGCAAATGCTAAATAAAAACATTCATGCCGCTTGCATAAAATAATTAAAATAAAGGCTGAATTCTGATGAGAAAGAAAAATAGAGTTACGGAATCAGCAAGGACGAAAGGCGATTTTCTCCGGCGAGGACTGAGAAAACTGCAGAAACAGCACACAAAAACAAAAATAATCTACGTGTACCTTTTGTGCCCAAAGCTAATTACTCATCAGTGCTCTCGTAATTAAATGGAGGCTCTGAAATTATGGACAAGAATAGACAAGGAAGCGGAAGAAGCAAGCGCCGGTATCGATTAAGCAGTATTTATGAGCCTCATATCTGCGGCTTGAGTCAGACAGGGAATGGGATGCCTGAATCCCCCTCCCAGACCCCTTCCTCCTCGGGGGAGGAAGCTTTCACGCAATGTTGAAAACAAAGCCAACCATTTCCTCCCAATCACAGGAAGCCACTGGTCTTTCACCAACCAGAACTTTCCGGAAATCTCCATCACATCAACATCCAAGGACGGAGTGGGGACTGCGCGGGAGGCTCTCACCTTCCGGAAAACGGTGCCCCTCCTCTATTGCCATGGTAACAAGTAGGGCTGTACCGCACATCGTTTAAATTGAGAACTCAGACAGACATTCCAGCGCCCCCATTTGGTGGCATGGTGCCTGAATGTTACTCTACGGCACTGTAGCGTACGACGTGGCTAGCTGCAGAGTCAGGGCCTTACTGTGATGTCACCGGGCCATCAGGAAGCACAGCCTCCATCAAACATGATAAGTTAGATATCCAGCTTGTAGTTTGGCGGGTGATAAGGGGTTAAACGGGGAGGCTGCAGTTCTCGGTAGTCAAGCTTGCCATGCCGAATAAATCACACCACTTAGCAGTCGGAACTTCATTCGGCGAGTGCGCTGTCCCGACACACACCTTTAAATGCTAAATTAAATTAGCGGGTGCACTGGTGCGAGGGGGGGCGTGTTGGTGGTGAGAGGTCATGCTGGGGTTGGCATGCCAACCCCCACCGGAGTTACACAGAATCGTGACTAAGGTTTTATACACTCCCATACGAACAGCATCCAGGCTTGGATTTGAGCGCAGGGCAAGAGCGGGAAAATAGCAACAGAGCGTGGAAACACCTGCAAATCCCGTCGAATCCCGACACCCTGACCCCCCCACTCCCGTCAACACCAATCTGAGCCCCTATCACTTCATCAGTGCGATAATTGGCCAAACGCAAACTCCATAATAATTCATCTCGACTTGTTGCTGGCTATCAATATAATTAGATATGTAATCAGACTCACAATCAATCCGTGCGATCCACGGCCTAATTGCATGTGGTAATTCAGTCAGACAGATGGATGTTATAAAAGCCAATTAAATTAGTTTGAAGTAATTCAACAACATCAGAACTATCGCTGTAATTAATTTGTAAGTAGTAGAAGTACTTTAACTGGATAAAAACGGAAATACATAGAAAGAAACAGCCAAACAGCTCTGTGTTTAATACAATATGCATAATATGTATATTTATAGTAAAGCACAAGCCCCTCGACATACATACTGATGAGAGGAATCGCGCTCTGGACATTTAAATGAGAAAAGGGCCGCAGGTACAACATGAATTAAACAAGATCTGTCACTACGGGGGATGGCAGCATGCAGGCCGGGGTGGGGGGCGTGCATCACGGGTTCTGACTTCCAAGATTGTTTACGGGGTGACCCCCCCCCCCCCCCCCACGCAGCAAGGTTACTACACATACAGAGGCAGCACCAGGTGTCTATTTTTAAAGTGGGAAAAGGTTAAGATGCACGGTGTTAGCTGGTCATTAGGTAACCCACAGAGTCGAAAATGCAGGGGAGGGGCCACAGCACGTTCTGCCTGGTAACACTACTGCGGGCTGGTGCCGGGGGCAGGAAGCGGCCACAGGAAAAAGCTTCTGACCTCCAGAACGAGACTGGGAGGTGAGACTGAGGAACAAAAATAGCCACATCATCCCGCGCGGCCGAGCTAACGCCTCCCTCAGCGAGCGTCGCTAACGGCTCCGGGGCAGGCTCGTGTCACTAGGCCCTTTCCCAACTCGGTCCAAATGTGCCGCAACAAGGCCTCTGGGCCACCCACCAGCACAACACATGTCCGTACACCGGGGGGCGCCGAAGGGGCAAGCTGGCCCTGGATTTTAATGATGTCCCTGATGATAGCAAGGTGTTGGAGGCAACAGTAGAACAAACTCTGCCAATGATTTAACTTTTAATCAGCTTCTCCAAGGCACCGCTGCTCAAAGCTACACACCTGCAACTGGCCCAGCCAATGCTAACCGCCAAAGCTAGCTGCTGGAGCTATCTGCCGATGCTAGCCACCAATGCTAGCTACCAGGGTTATCTGCCCATGATAACCGCCAATGCTAGCTACCAGTGCTAACTGTGAACCCTAGCCACCAATGCTAGCTGCTGGTGTTCACCGCAAATGCTGACCGACAACCACTAGCTGTCAGAACTAACTGTTAATATCAGCTGCAGTGGCTAATTGTCAATGCT
Source organism: Brienomyrus brachyistius (assembly GCF_023856365.1). Classification (NCBI taxonomy): domain Eukaryota; kingdom Metazoa; phylum Chordata; class Actinopteri; order Osteoglossiformes; family Mormyridae; genus Brienomyrus; species Brienomyrus brachyistius. Next base: position 15,831,602 of record NC_064533.1, read on the forward strand.
AACTGCCACTGCTATCCAAAGTTAGTTGCTGGTGCTGTCAACAATAGCTGCCGGCGCTAACTGACGCCAGTAGCCCCTAAACTTTGCATGAGGAACACCAAACAAACACACAAATGCCGTGTGTGAGCAGCCAAAATGTTAATTTCCCTCTAACCCCAGGCCTTTGAAAAAGCTTGGGTGAGACGAGTAAATATATAATTTTCACTTAATAACAGCACGTGATTAGGGCGATCCAAACGGTCCCCTGGCTTGTTCATGAATAAAACACAGCATTAAGGCATGCGAGTATTAGCCTTTTTGCCAGCGGCCTGCTCTGCCAGCCTGCAGCAGTGAAAGGGACCCGTCCGCGGCGCCACAGAAACAGCGAGGCGGCCTCATCCATCACGGCATTAGCCTGTGGCGTGGCCACCAGTCGCATTACACTTCACCCTGTACCTGTGCTGCACGCGGCTCGGCTCCACTGCTTTATTACCAGGGGAAATTTCCCCCAGGACCAATGCTGTTAAAGGTGGGAAAATATGGGTGAGGTTCGCTGACAGGGACGGGAAAGAACATCCCCCCCCCTTTTCAGAAGCGGGGAGGGGGGATGGGCAAAATGGAGACAAATGGCGATGAAAATGAATTTCTCAACGCAAGAGATTCCACACAAACAGAAGCAGAAGACAAGAAGAATAAAGTCCCCCCCCCCCCCCCCCCCCGGTACCAAGGACATGTCTGCGATGTCTGCCCGCCTGGAAGTCTGCGATGTTGTGCCCGCCGCTTATCTGGGGTGGGTTCCACCGGCGCCCCACTGTGGTGGTCCGGTCCGCAGATTAGCGCCCATTGTTTATTTTCAATTCCAGGTCCAGGGAGGGGGCATTATGGAGCACAACCCGCACACAGCGCACAATAGACACAGCTGCCGCTCTGCAGCAAGGTCTCCAGGGTAACAGCGATCGAAAGGAGACGGACCCACATCCGCACGCCGGTCAGACTCACGGGGCGGGACTCTCACAATGGCGTTCCATTCACAAAACACCCCCACACACACAGCTAAGACAGGGGAACAGCAGGGAGGCCACTGATTTGTAATTATAACCTGATTCACATCCAATCAGGTTTCAAGAAGGTGAGCAGAAATGGCAGAAAGGCAAAAAAAAAAGAGAACTATCCATAAACGATCAATTAAGCTTCCTGTTAGAAATGGCTGACATTTAACTGATCTGCGGAGGGGTTTTCTCATCCCCTGTCTTGGGTCCGAGGCCCAGTTATAGCCTTTATGGCTCAGAAGGCTCACCTCTCCTTCTCCATCTTCATCCGCTGCGCCTCCTCGTCGGACTCCTGCATCTCCCCCGCCTTCGATTTGCTGGATGCCTTGCGTTCCACTCCGCCTCGCTCACCTGGCCGCTCATCTTTCCGGTGCTTTCCAATCCTGTAAAACCGTCATGATGTCAGCCAATCTTGCTTCCCGCCCTGCCACCCCACGATGGTCAAGGCCCTAAGGCGTACGATTCACTTCTAATTTTGCTGACATGCAACACCCCAATCTGAAGAAAAAAAAAAAAAAACTCAGAACCTCCTAGAAAAGAATCGTTGTGCTGGCACCTTCCTTTGTGCCCCAGACGTCAGGGTTCTTTACTCCATCACCGAAACGAGGCCTCCAAGTCCAGAGCCGCTACCTCAGGTTTTTCCCGCTATTGGCGCTGAAAGGAGCAATTTCTTAATTTTATCTCTTTCTCCCGTTTAAGGTTTTCAGAGCAATGCGGTGTTATTTGGATGGAAACTTTACATTTTAATGATGGGACGACACTGGCAGCCTGTAAAGAAGTGTTATGGGGGGTGGGGGGGGCAAGTGAGGCAATCTCGCTGATGAACGGTGAGGTGGGCGGGCGGGAGGCAGGAGTGCGGAATGCGTCGCAAACTCGGCAGGGGGCTCGGCTGCTGTATAAACTAACGAGGGGGCAGATCAGGCAAGGAAGCAGGAAAGCGTGACGAGTCTGAGGCAGTGGCGGCGGGGGGGCAGGGATCACCCACATAAATTGTATCTTTGTCAATCGTGGGGGGGGGGGGTGGTTTGGGGTCTGGCAAGGAATCATATAACCCGAAGCTAGGATGCGGCCCCCCAGCCCTGGCCTTCATTTGCATCCGCCCCCACCCCCAATACCACCAAGAACAAGGGTAGAATTAAGCAGCCATTCCCAAGCTGTGATAAACGTCACCAGCAATGAACGGCACTTCAGCAAGACCCGCCACTGAGGCTTTGAATCACGTCAAACCACCCGGCCCATCGGCACAGAAACGGCTTTATTTACAGCCGCTCCCAGCTTCCTCAGAAGGGGGGGTCATTATGGCCCGAACGATGCACACCTGGACTGCGGCTCCATCAGACAGCCAGAACCAGCTCCACCCCAAAAGGGATTCGCAGGGAAAGGGAGCTGTCTGGATGCCATTAGCATTATGGGATATGACCTAAGGGCCATTCTGGGGGGGAGGGGGGAGCACGGGCTGTTAGGGATCCCGACCACATTCTTGCATCACTAAGAAACATCTCGGGTCCAATGAAGATGTTCAGTGTGCTTTACATTCCACACATTACTGAAAGACAAATCTATCTGAACAAATTCTCGGCCTAATGAAATGGGTTTCGCAGGTAACTGGGCACCGTGATGTGGTTTACACACGCTAGAAGAAATCTGTTGCGGAATCCATTAATGGGAGCGTCACAAACTCTGAGAGACTCGAAACGTTGGGGTAAAAGGGGTGGGGATCGATTAGGAAAACCCCCCTGATTGTTAAAAATCAGGCTTTGTTTGATGAGTTTGATTGTATTAGGGAAGATAACCATCCCAATTAAGTCATACCGCAATTAGCTGGAATAGTTTATCTTTACTGTTTCTGCACAGAGGACTTTTCAGGGACGTTAACTATTCATGCATCTAAAACGATTATTTCAGGTGATGCTTCCTTAAGAGTATAATGAATAAATGAATGTATCAGCGTAATGACGAGCTTCAACTTGGCCGGCGTGTCCCTCTTCACGCTAAAAGCTCCTCTCTCGGCGAATTTCCTCTTTTCGTGTCATCGGTGATGTAGGACCGCAATCTCTGCAATGGGGGTCAGCCTGTCCAGAGACCCCCGTTTACACCCCTCCCCCCCCCCGCAGGAGTCAAGGTGGGTTGGCCCCGTTTGTATGAGAAACACTATACATTACCTGATTAATTAATTAGGAAATGGACCACGGAGAGGAGAAAACCACGAATCACCGTGGTTACTAATAAGGAGAGCTCAGTCGTCCATCACCAAGAGGGTGACAGCGACAAGGACTTTCACAGGCTCCAAAAAAGCCTGTTTCTGAAAACGCAGATGCGTGACGCTGCGATTAGCCCACAGCACACAAGGGCCCGTTTGCACCACACGTATGACAGGTTTTATGGCATAAAATGGTCAGTTTGGGCATTTTTTCTTACAGAAATATGTGCGTGGCGTGATCGCAGGGAAGAGGCTGTGTCCATCAGCCTTAATGAAATGGGGCCCTAATTAACGGGCCAGGCCTCGTAAGGGACCTTGGGCAACTTTACAGGCTGGTGCATTAAGCTTTACGGGACGGGAGTTAAAACGCTGAGTGTCAGGACCGCATGGGGACACAGGGCCATCACAGAACCTCACTACAATGATGCTGAAGCACGGCTGTAACCTGAGCGTGACCTGCCCATGCGACAGACACAGGCCTGTGGTTGCAGTAATAAGAATAATAATAACAGATACTTTTATTGATCCCCGTGGGGAAATTGTCTTTTACGCCTCCCTCATCTTGCTCTTTGTAGAGTAAGCTGTCTGCGAAGGGCAGCCACCTGCTGGGGCGCCCAGGGAGCTGGGGGTTAAGGGCCTTGCTGAAGGACCCACAGACCTGCTGCGGCTGGGTTTGAACCGGTGACCTTCTGCCCCAGAGAAGCCTGACCAAGACAAAAACATTCAGTGAAACAATTACAATGTGCAGGTGAGGCCACCTCCGTGTTCACAGATGTGAAACAGACAGAAGGTGAAAATGCTGCAAATGTGGGGTGGGGCTGATCTGACCCTGACCATAACCAAGACCACAGTCCAGTCAACTGCTACTCCAGGACCTGCTTCCTTCCCACACACACCACCCTGCCCCCAAAAAAAACTCATTATTTTATGGTGCCTAAGTCACGCAATGTGGGAAAGTGGAGTGACGACCCACAGCGGGAGCGGCCCGCAACCCCCCCTCCCCGGAGAGCTACGACAGAGACCGCTCGATCATCAACCTCATTCTCCCTGTAATAAAAGCGAATATAAACACAACAAGGTGTTGTATGGATATATTCATTAATGCATGGCTTCGGCTGGGGGAGGGGGGCTTCTCACTGGACGGTGGGTGGCCCCCCACTTCCGAAGTTCCATGTAAACAGCACCACTTTGGGCCTTGTGGGGGTGGACGTCTGCTCAGCCTAATTCACCTTAGCTGCCAGACCCCGGAAATAGGTCATGTGACCAGCCGCAGCAACGCCACACCTCCGATTGGGGGTCTCGAGGTTTGGGGGCCTCCTGTTGGCCACAAACAGTCACTACACGTGAAGGGGAGGGGGGGTACATTTACTTTGGGAGCGAGACCCCAGAAATGCTAAAGTAATACCATAAACAACATGGTCACAGACATGGTCAGAACAGCAAAAACCATTTAACCCCCCCCCCCCCCAGAAAAAAATATTTGTCTTCCTTCCCTTCATTATGACCCACCCCCAGTCCACCAGCACACAGGCCCTGCCTTCCCCTTACATGCCTTTCCTATTATTCCTCAGGGTGTTAAGAAAAACAGGACCCCCCATGACATCCTGCACCATGGGACCCTCCACCCCCATCCAGGACCCCCACAGCCTGGGTGCAACAAAAACAGCAAGTTTGGCAGAAACCCAGCAGCAACTCGGGTCACATGTATCAGAGGCGCCACATTCCAAGCGTCACCATTTTTTTTTTGGGGGGGGGGGGGGGGGGTCTTGGTCACCGCCAGTGTTTTGAGCCTGCTGGGGTGGGGGAGATGTTTCACAGCAATTTCATGGAGATTCAAATGGAGCGTGGTAGCATGTAACACATCTGATAAATGACACTGAGCTCAAATCCACACACCCAGCCGTACCAACGCAGGGAACGGCATCGTCATGGAAACATGGGGGCTGCGACACAGGGGCTGCTCATGATACGTCTTGGGGCTTAACTGGCGTTTTAAACGCAGCGCAGCTCTGTGATCTTTATGATCTGCTTACCGTGCGCGCCATGCTGAAATGCTAAAGCATGACAACCTTGGATGGATGCTCAAGGGTCCAAGAGCAGCGCCCCCCATCAGGGATATGATGTAATTAACTCTCTCCCACACTCTCTCAGACACACTTTGCCTTGTTTGTATGGAAGCTGCCGGCGGGGGTGGGGGTGGACGAGGGTTGAGGACATGAGCACAGGGAATCTGCATGTTTGCCCTGTCACACTGAGGGGCCTCAGGGAACGCCCACACCCACTGGGGCAGAAAGGTGGAGGTTACAGGGTCTCGGGGGAGCGGAGGACAGTGGGGGGGGGGGGGGGGGGGGAGTGAACTGGAGAGACACAGGATCAGCACAGCCAGCCACCGCCCTTCCCAGCTATGCTGACAGGATCTGTCTCGCTTGGAGATATCACAGCTTTTATTTTATTATATTTTACACACCCCCGGATGTTCATGGCAGGGACCCAATTAGGCCCCCGCATGGCAAAAACGGAGGGGAATGTCCTCTTTATGTTATTACTGGCTCTCGCAGTTCACTGGTGACACTTTTAGACAAATAAAAGCAGATCATGTGGGAAAAAATAACCTGCAAGGGATTGGGGGGGGGGCAGGGTGAGCCTTGGTATGGAGGAGCAGTGTGGCCCCTTTCACATGACCCCAGAGCAGGGGGCCACTTCCTCAGTGGGCTGACCACTCGCCTGCCTGTAAACATGCCACCAGAACATGGAAACAAGGTAAATGACGAGGCACAGGAAGTGACCTCGTCAACTTCAAAAATATATATTATAAGGCACAGGAAGTGAAGTGAAAAAAGTGCACAGGAAGTGAAATGAAAAATATGGAAGCTAAAAGCTTGGGACAGAATTTAAGTGATTCAGATGGAAACCATGAGGGCAGGGGCTTACTTACGATAAGGCCGGGGTAGGTAGCTGCCTGGGCCCCAGAAAACTAGGGGTCCCATGAAGACAGAATTTCCAGAAGCTACATTTAAAGATATAATATGATTATTTGAATGATAGCAACATGTCTGTTATTTGCAATTTTAGCAGTTACTTTTCATGAGAGACAAAGTTGTCCCCATCCCAGCTGTAATGGACTATTCCACTTTGAGACTTCATGCTACCAGATGTCTTTTACTGGAGTCTACCGGCTCTTCACTGCCAAGCAAACTGGCACAAAGTAGCCTATTAAGAACGAAACGCCACAAAGATACAAGACTAACATTACATCTCCCTTGTCTGATTCTGTCTCACTGGAGTGGTAGACAACTTGTGAACAGACGTGGGGAGATGCAAAAACTCAAGTCTAACCTTAGTAAAAAGAGGGAATGATTAAACTTGACACCAATACATATAGTGGATTTAAACTGGTTAAATTTGCAGACGACACCAAGATACTGATCTAACAGCGGAGAGGCTACAACGGGATCTGGATTTAATTAGCAACCGGGCTAATACCTGGCAGATGAAATTTAACATAGATAAATGTAAGGTAATCCATGTAGGGAGCAGAAATACATGGGTAGATATATGGGTTCCACGGAAATAAAGGTAGCTGATTACGAGAAAGACCTCAGTGTGCATGTTGATGCTTCCATGTCCCACTCTTGCCAGTGTGGGGAAGCAATAAAAAAGGCCAATAGGATGTCGGGTTACATCTCTAGGTGTGTGGAGTTTAAGTCAAGGAAGGTGATGCTACGATTCCTTGATAAGACCCCACTTAGAATATTGTGTCCAAATTTGGTCACCTTACCTTAAAATGGACACTCTGAGCTATTAGTTAAGTTCTCCCCAAACGAGCTTGAGGGGCTGAATGGCCTCCTCTTGTTTGTCTGAACAATTGATCCTGCTGCGTGACACCCCCTCCCTCATCAACAAATTTTACTGACAGCACTCCTGCCCCCGCCCTTTTTGGTAAGTTTTACCGTTGGCCCCCCACGCTTTGATTAGAATATTACTGAAGCTCCATTGTGTAGCATTACCTCTCGTTTCTGTTTCGGCTCCAACAGCCTACTTAGGGGGCCCCCCACCCATGTCAGCCTACAGTAGGGCCCCCATTTAGTCTGCCCCTGCCTAGGGATTCCTGCCCCCCCTCCAAATCCCCACTCCCCCCCAACAACGCACTGGACCTAGTTACGTCAGGAGGGAAGGGCGGCAGCACATCGGATTCCATTTAGGCGGGATTTCAGATTCGATTAGTCCCCCGTCTCCTCCCCCCCCAGCAGTGTGTGTGTGTGTGTGTGTGTATGTGTGTGTAGGGGGGGGGGCAGAAGGGCACGATCATTTGAAATGTGGTTAGCCGGCGGCATGAACATGCCAATGTTGCGGGCGATCCGCATCGAGCGGCTACCAGGATACATGACACCCCCCCCAGCCATAACGTGATTACAACCTCTCAGAACATATTTATGATTAAAAAAAAAAAAAGAACAACAAACCCCCCATGACATTCAGAGACCCCCCTGGTGGCAATGGCCCCCAATAATGCCCCCCAATAATACCCCCCTCCCCTCAGCCCTCCCGCCCCACTCGGATAAAAAGGGACAAGAGTGACAAGAGGATGATGGTGCCCCCGGTGACACTTCAGGATCGGTCCAATTCGACAGCATGCAGGGGTGACACTTGGAGATAGTAATGTCCACAAAGCCAAACAGGGCCCCTCAGGGCCCAGTTCTCCCTGCACTTTGGTCCGGCCGCTCCAGGGCCTGTTCTGCCAATGCGATGCTGTCTCGGAATCTAGTCTCCATAGGGCCCACAAGAGAAGCAATCGCGCTCCGTATATCCGGAACATTCCACCTAGGACCTCCTAGGGGCACTCCAGAGGACATCCTGAATTACGCTCCATCACCATTCAGCCAGCCAACACCAGTCATACTGTGAGGCAGGTGGGGAGGAGGAGGTGTCGATCATTAAGTGAATTATACAGGAATTGCATAATTCTGACATGGGGGGGGTCAGTGAAGATGGCCTTAGATAGCACTACCAAGACAGAAACATAATGAGGAAGGATGGCGAGCTGTTGATGAGCCCCCCCACCACCCCACCCCCCCACGAAGCCATCCTCCGATCAGACGTGGCAACTTGTTAAACATGCAGTGTGTCCCCCCTTCCACGCAGGGCCACGCAGGACAGTAGATGGGAGAAACATGACAAACAGGCGTAAAAACACCCCTGCCTGCATTGTGTGTCACAGCCGCAGTCTGCAGACCAATCCCAGAAACCCCACCAGTGACGCAGCGAGGCGTAATGGCCAAGGAAGACTGCACCTGCGACTCATGCGGTCGCATTCCTACACAGGCATGCATAGGGGGGTGGTTACCGTTTACAGAGCATGAATAAACCATAAGCCCCTTAAAAATGATTACGGGTGCTGCTGATAGCCGGTGCCTCTTTGGGGCTCTCACCTGAACATGTCCCCCAGGCCCTTCAGCATGCCCTTCTTAGCCTTGCTCTTCTCCTTCTCCTTCTCTTTGTCCCTCTCTGACTTCCTCTTGTCCTTCAGCGACTTGTCCTTCTTCCTCTGCTCCTTGGCCCGGCCCCCCCCGTCACTCGTCCTGTCATCCCTGGGCCACCCCCCGGATGGCAGCGGCAGATCGGCGGAGGTGGATACGGAGTCCCGTCCGGAGCGGGAGCTCTCCTCTGTGTCCTCCTCCACTGCAGGGAGAGAGCACGCTAATTATGGTCTCCGTGCCGACATGCACATCTGCAGACCTGTAACTGTTATAAAATCGAGTTGGTTAAGTATCAGTGCACAACAGACTGAGGCTCAAGGGTCTTACACCACTTCCCACCCAGGGATCAGCGGATCAGTCCTTAGCCACCATTCTGGAACGTTACTGGACATCTGCAGTATGGAAAGCTGGAAACGGTATGGCTCATCCCACGGGAATTTCCACTGACCTCTATATCACCTCCATGAAACCAGGCGCAGTAAATGCACTATGAGACAAGGACATGGCGATACGCTTATTAATCTGCTCTGACCTGCAAGGGGGTTTGGAGAAGCATCTGCCAATTAAACACTAATGTAACGAAGCGATCTGCTCCGCACCGAGAGGGGCGATTCATCACCATCCATTACAGGAAGCAAAGTCTTCACAGATGCCTGGCGGGGGGTGAGGGACCCCAAGTTGAAGTCCCAGCAGGGGAACTCCTAATGACCTCCAGCGAGCTACTTAACCTCAATTTACTCAGTACACATCGAGCAGGAAAAATGGAGGGAACGCCGAAACGATGAGCATAAAGAGAGCCGAAGGCTTCTGCGGTGCAAACAATGATGAAACTAAATGCAAGAGAGCCAGTGTCAGCTAGCTTGACCTGATGCTGTTTCCTGCACTGCAACCTCTGCAGCTGTATTTGCCATGACCCTGCTCTCAAAAACCCCTCAACTCTTTTCACACTATGCTTTCTGCCATGGTAGTGCCTCTGGTTACCGGATGGCTCTGCACAGGATTACCCAGAATCGCCTGCGACCACAAAGGCTTTGGTGTGCACAGGTGTGTGGGCTTTTGATTGGCCGCTTGCAGATGTCTGTAGCTCCACCAAAAACCGCGTCTCTTGAAGGGATTTTGCTACAAAACGCACCACTGCATTCATCGCACTGGCTACGCACGCAGTTGGACTGAACATGGACACAAACACCTTCACAGGCAGCACTGGCTATAGCAGTTAAAAGCAGCGAATCCAGTCCTGACTGTACAGTTATACTGCAGATGGAACATAACACACCAAAGGATGTTAATTACAACCTGATTTTTCCTGCAGCAGATTCCATCCCGATAGCATGATCTAGGACAGTGTGGTAGACAGGGCGTGATTAATGTGCTACCACACATCCAGCGTCATCGTTATCAGGCGAGGATGCTGGGGATGGCCGAAGATTCCCTTATCACAGTGTCAGCGGGGGGGGGGGGGGGGGGGGGGGGGGGGGACCGCCTGGAAATCAAGCTGCAGCGGGTTTCAAGGTGCCGGTTCACCTCTGAGCCACGTCCAGCTATCAAACCTCTGCAGGGACCAAAGAACAGCTTCAATTCTGCTGCGTCTTGAGTTCATGTCAGTTAATGTGCTGAAGGAGGTAAGTCCGGGGCCTTGGGTGAAGATGGGGGGGGGGGGGGGGACCCAGCCTTACCTACGGTGCCGTGGAAACGGGAGCAAAAGGGCCAGACAACAATGAGGGGACTTAATCTCCCTCGCCTGGCAGAACGAGAGCCAGACGAGAGACACAGGAACAACGATAACGGAAAACAAAGAGACAGAAGGAGTAAAACTGAAATGCTTTTCGCTAAGGAAGGATCGCAGCAATATTGGGGAGGCATCAGACACCTCGAGAGTGTACCATTCAGGGGGGGGGGGCATTAATTAGACTAATTAAAACAGCCTTAACATTCCACAAAGTGGAAATCATTTCCATGCTTCAATCCAAGGACCGTGTTAATCTGTTTTTTTGGAAATCAGGTCAAAAATGTGTCTCCCCATAAGGAGGAAGACTCGGTGTAATAGAGGAGCGAACATTTAACCCAGAAACGGGCGCTGAAGTCTGACTTTATGCAAAAGCTGCTTCTCTGTCAGCCGAACTGTTAACCTTGGTGACGGGAATAGCGAGGTCTGCTTTATCTAGGAAAAAAAAGAAGCCTATTTAAATACTGCCTGGGAGAATACAATGCACTATTACAGGATACAGCTTTTTAAACGCATTTTCTCCCCTGATAATGCTGAGGTATTTAGTGTAGTGCAGGAAGCATGAGGGAACATCATCCAAGCGAGTCGTCTGCTTTCAAACTTCCCTGAAGTTGATAATAGAGTTGCTCAACGGAAAATAAAAAACCTTGCTATAACCCCCCCCTCCGAACACCTAACTGACGTTCCATCCATGACAAGATGGCAGTTCTGGAGCAGTTTGCCAGACTGGCACAAGAAGACTCGCTCTCTGATGGTCTCAGAGCTTCTAGGTCTCGCTTTCCGGACTTGATTCACCTCTACCGGTCAATTCCTGCCACGGGGTGTAACTAAACTGGGTTTATTTGAACCCCCCGCAGGCGTTAGGGACAGACTGGGAGAAAGTGGCCACTATTCAACAGGTCTGACTTCCTGATCTTGACCTCTCGGGACCACAAGCAAATCCAGTTGGCTAAACCACAGTAAGCAGAGTTCAGTAATGATTGGTGGGGGAAGGGGCCACACCTCTGCCAGATCCCCCTTCCCCCACCCCCAGGCTCCCCCACAAGCCAGAAGCGAGGCTGCAGAGCAGCACCTGCCACACATTCATGCCGGAGAGCTCCAGGGGTTCGTGCCACCCTGAACTCCGAGCCCGAATATGGAACTTGATAAAAAGAATTGGAGCCCACAGATGCTCCAGAACACGCTACATGCATGCACACGCATGAAGGCATGTGCTGGCTGCAAGAACAGGCCGTCACGCACAGTGGTGACTCAGGAACGCTGTCATATTCCAGTTTCACCATCTCTCATGTATCTATTACAGTCAAAATCTATTTTTCTGTATCTATTTTCCATGAAAAATTCATCGGACCTCAACCGTGGTTTTCTGACGGTTCAAACGTGACGTCAACTTGGAAAGCTCTCCCACGGCATTTCTTGGAAACTGCTGGCTGGAGATTTAAACGATCCGGGAAGTGTACTGACCATGAAAAACCACAGCTGGGCAACAGGTGGCGTAGTGCTTGAAGACCCAGAATCATTCAGCTAGCTGTTGCACCCTTGAATGTGACTGTTGACCTGCATGCCTGTGGTAAATACTCCATTTTGTGACTAGATAAAAGGATAAGTACTCTCACTTTGGAAGAGAACTTTCGGGATAAATTGGGTCCTGCCACACTTACGTGTCTCCATGCCCTCGTCATCCTCGTCGGCGGCCGGCCGGTCGTATGACTTGTCGATGGCGGCCCTGAAGCTCTCATTGCAGACCCTGCCGCGGATGATGGGCGGTCGCGGCCGGTGGAACGGGACGTCGCCGTTCGACATGACCTCAGCGACGGCTGTCTGCAGGCTCTCCAGGGAGCTGGACTTCTTGAGGCCTAGAGATGGGCCCACATCTCTTGTCGGAGAGCCTTTGCGGAGAAAAACACAACGATTTAGTGCAGAGAATCGTGGGTAATTGTGGGTATAAATGCAAGATGCTGGGAGGTTAATCTTCACCAAAAGTCAGAAGTCATCCAACTTTAATAATTCTTAACAAAACAATCGTACACACACACACACACATATATATATATATATATATATATATATATATTCAAAAGCTCTACTAACAGAATTTTTTTAAGAGCAATGTTAAAATTTGCAAATTTGCATTTATTCTGGAGATGATGGTAACTTTTAAGGAGATGTTAAAACTTTAAGGAGATGTTGTTATAAAATCTCTATAAATTAATGTCCCACAGCTCACTCTGTACCGCTACACTGTGAGAACCCAGAGGTCATGTTCCTGTGCCAGTTTTGGGGCTGCAGGGGGCTGGGGGCTTCCTGTGTGACTGTGGACACCCGCCCTCTCCCCCATCTCCGTGGGTCTAATCCCTTTGTTTATTTTCACCAAAGTTTCAGGGCGTAAAAAGATCGTCCTTTCACTGCACCCTGTCAGTGTACACGGACCTGAGCCGCCCAAGAGATGAGATCACGGACCGAGGGGCAGGATTCAGTACCGCGGTGAGTCGTATTGGCGAGAGATTGCATTACACTGCCATTCCTGCCTGGCTGTGCACCAGCATGTCGCTGGATCGTGGCGCTTGTTTATCGAACGCGAGGCTGCAGCGTAGCGGTGATTATTACCTCTGTGAGGTCACTGAGGGTGACTCCGTCTGCCAAACGGATGCCCGCAGACTCAAATAGAGAGCGTCTCTAAATGCAATTCTGGAAAATTCCCAGCCATGATGTTTGAGTGTTTCTCTCTGATTGGCACGGTGCAAGAAGAGTGGGAGCTTCTTGTAAACAAGCAAACAAAATCTTTATTATGATTTCTCTTATTTTTCTCAAAGGTGACTTTCCGGAAGGTTCCTTGTTTGAGTCTGAACGCTACAGACAGAGCTGGCTGACAAATGTTGGACACAAAAAAATGCACCATGACTCATGCCTCCAGGTCCACCGCTCTCTGGAACTGCTCAGCTCACAGAGGTTTCCGGTGTGGAGCTCCACATTTAACACACATGAATGAGAATGTCCGTTCGAGGTCCGATCCAGCACACATGCGTGAAGGCATGAGTTACTGAGCGAGGCGGCCTCCATATTAGGTGGTCAGCAGATCACCTGTCTCTCTGAGGCACGGCCTGGGATGGCTGTAATTATTTTCCCAATTGCCATGATTTACGGAATGCGAGTGACCCGAGATGTGGTCCCGTGTTCCGGGTCGCACTGCAAAGCAGGCCGGGCCGGGTCCAGAGATGTACCGCTCCACAGAAGGTGGGTCCCAATCCCATTACCACCTAGGAGACCCACATTTAATATCAATAAATGGGGGGGGGGGAGCTGACCACACCCTGCACCACATTCAACCTGATGGATATGATTCCCTACTCAGAAACTGTGACGTTAAATAAATTCCACAAAGGGATTAACACAATTTAGCAAATGGAAACCAGCAGATGCTGCTGTTCGGAATGGAGCTTCTAATGGTGCCAGGTTATGGCCCTGTGCCTGTAATCAGACGGTTGCTGATTCAAATCCCATTACTGGAAGAGTGATTTCACCATTAGGCCCTTTAGCAAGACCCCTAACTTTTACCTTAAAAGGTAAAAGCCACTGCATCCCAAAAACTCCTTCTGAAATATTCCAACATTTGGTGTGTTTCCCACCAACGGGCTTGCTTTTCCGACATCAGAAAGCACGGGTTCGAGCGGTGGTCAGAAACACTCCACGCAGTGTTGTTACCGACCCCCTGCCCACCCAAGGCCGTACAGGCATGTGGGCTCTCTGGGTGGTATGGAGGGCATTTCCTGGCCCAGAAATTCTCTGTTATCAATTATGGCCTGACATGTTTCCAAGGTGCTAAATGGACCGCGACCCATCGCCTACAGGCCCACAGTGGACCCTCCTCTGGATGTCAAGCCAAATAAAATGGCCAGTGCAAAGAAAACAATCAGAAATCTATTACCGCCATCCTGAAACTCCTGTGTGAGTGTGCGGATGGATGATGTCGGAGGGCGATGGCCATGCACACGGGCAACGCTGAACCACTGCCACCTTGCTTATGGTGACTCACACTGTGGGCAGTGATGGCTCCCGGACCTGCTCCCACCTGCCCATCCTTCAGTCTCCTGTAGGCAAACCTGCAGTCTAAGCTTGAATCTGATTGGCTGGGCCGGATCCGAGACTCCAGCTGTCCAATCACGGGAGGAGTGGGCCCATTTAAAGGTGACAAGTAATGACACAAAGGCTGCCCTGGGCCCAACCTGAGGTGCTCCACCTTCTGGAGACCCCAGATCATAGCAACTGAGGCCTCCAGAGAGGACGGGGGGGGGGGGGGGGGGGGTTAATCCGGTCGAGCCCCTCACTCCCCTAACTGAATCTCCTAACCAGTGAAATAGTTCCCACACGCCTCCACATCTCCCAGTGATGGATAATAAGGCAGCCCATGTTCCTGTGCAGGCGTGACGGCAAATGGAACCTGTGAACACGCCAAGGCGAGGACGTGCAGTGCCAGTCACGCGTGGAGTGGGACAGAAGAGCTGAGCTGCCACGTTATAAGCATCACGCTTCCAACAGAGACCCAGAGGCCCATGTCCACGCTCCTGCTGCCCCCTACAGAGCAACGGGAGAGGGGCACGCGTGCGGTTGCTTAGGAGATGGGTCAGATTCCCGAGTGGAAGCTTAATTTTCTTCACAAAAGAACCCCATTTGCTTCCTTTATTGAGACTACATTTGGAACTGGGGGTGTGGAGGGGGGGTGGGATATATTTCTCAGAAGTCCACTCGTACTTAATGAAAGGCACACAATACATGGCGGCCTTTAGAGATTCGAATATCTTCCTACAATTACGAGACCTTCCTGGATGCTTCCGCGTCGAGCATACTCAGGATGTTATACAACTGTCAGCAGTGCATCTGATGGGCAGGGGATTTTTATAAGTCCGCACGGAGCCCGGATAAGAGGAGCAGCAGGATAGATATAAATGACGCACTGAGTACCCTGGCCGAGTGGCTGCACAGGCAACCTAAATTATCCGTGTTTGAAAAGCAAATAATTATTCTACCTCTCTGTACAGCGGCAGGCTTTACGGAAGCAATTATACTTATGCATGTAATACATGTAAACAGCACTCGGGTCCGGACTGCATCTCAAGTCTGTGTCCTTAACCGCTACACCACCAGCTGTCCACTGCACACTGCCAGTTTCCTCTCGTAATACAAGCTTTTTATGAGGTGTGGCCCAAGCATTGACTGTGGCACCAATTCGCTGAACTTTACAGAAGCTTTGCTGCTCAGCCCCTATTGCACCATCCCACTCCTGGCTGGCCCAAGGCCCTGGGACCCTCCATGCATGGCTCAGCCTTGGACTGGCATGTGATTTTTTCTGAGTTAAGTGTAACCGTGGGTGACCGGGACATGCGAAAGAAAAGACAAATTATCATTAAACATTAACGAAGGCATTCCAAGTGGCAGGAATAAATCACAAGCGGTTAATCGTGGGAGCTGGGCAGTGCGATGTGTAGACAGGTGGGAATTGCGTGAGGGTGACTCCATGTGGACAGGGGGGACCAGCAATGTGCAATTTATGCAGCATTCTGTGTAAATGAAGCCAAGCGCTAAAAGGGTCACTGAGCAAGGGAGCAGGCTCTGTATCACCGGGCTGTCCTCACTGTCCCCAGGCCCAGAGTCACTGGCCAGTGACCACTGTCCTCAGGCTCAGAGTCATCCGGCTGTCCCCACTGTCCCCAGGCTCAGTCTCACTGGGCTGTCCCCATTGTCTCCAGACTATGTCACTGGGCTTTCCCCACTGTCCACAGGCCGAGAGTCACTGGCACTTCCCCACTGGCCCCAGGCCCAGAGTCACTGGCCAGTGACCACTGTCCCCAGGCTCAGAGTCACCAGGCTGCCCCCACTGTCCCCGTTGTCTCCAGACTATGTCACTGGGCTTTCCCCACTGTCCACAGGCCCAGAGTCACTGGCACTTCCCCATTGGCCCCAGACTCAGTGTCACTCGGCTGTCCCCATTGTCCCCAGGCTCAAAGTCACCAGCTGGTCCCCACTCTCCCCAGACTGTCTGCAGGTTCAGTGCCGCCAGGCTGTCCCCACTGTCCCTAGACTCAGTGTCACTGGACTGTGCCAACTGTCCCCAGATTCAGTGTCACTGGGCTGTCCATAATGTCCCCATGCTGTCCCCACTGTCCCCAGGCTCACAGTCACTGAATTGTCCCCACTGTCTTCAGGTTGTCCCCACTGTCCACAGACTCAGAGTCACTGGACTGTCCCCACTGTCATTTATAAAAAAAAAGCAGCCAGAGATGGCTCGCATCCCAACCCCCATGCTAAGCACAGCCTCTCTCATGCAGCCTTCACGCCAAAAGCCAGAGCCTGAAAGCAAAGAAAAGCCTCCCCCACCCCTCCGTGGGAGCACCCCACCCCCCCCAACTCAGAGAAGACCAGGCAAATAGCCCCGCCCAAGCACCCCTGCATCTGAGCCTCTCCTTACCTGGGATCTCCTCTGAGCGGGGCGTGAGGTTAATCTCGTCCGCGACTGTCAAAGGGCATAAACAATTGGATTGGGTTAGTGCCGACTCCCCAAAAGGCGCCGGGACGCCTTCAGGCGGCCAATCAGATGACATGCAAATCACGTCTGGAAAGAGAGAGGTTGAAGGACAGAGGCAGGCAAGTGGAGAGGTTTCTAGAACCATGCCAAGCTGTGAATCATTTCGATTGGGTATTGCGTGTTAGCTTACCACTTTCAGGCAGAGCCTGAGGATCAGGGATTGGTGCCTCACTAACCCCCCCCAAACCCTCAAACCCCCACCCGCCCCGACACATATGAATCTCTCTCTACATCTAAATGGGATCCAGCCTTGACATCTCTGGCCAGTTTAGCATAATTTCTCCCTCATGGGATTCAAATTCGTGGAATGCTGCCGCTGATCTGATTCCTCAAAGAGAGGCAGACATGATCTTGGGGGGGGGGGGGGGGGGGGTTAGGGGCATTCAACGGGGAGAGAAAAGGCATCTAATTCTGAGGCTCTGAGGGAAAGGTAGGCAGCGTGAGGACCTCTATTGGGCAGGGCTAGTCAGTGCACTTCCAAACACACAATTATCTTGCTGGGGAGGGGGAACTTCAGCTTTGGGGGGGGAGTGGAGGGCCTGATGAGTGATCGATCATATGGAAAAAAAAATTGGTTAAAAGGTATTTTGTAATAAGCATTTAAAACTAACTAAAAAATAACTTTATGCAACTGATACAACAGTACCTGGCAGCTAAGCTTAGGAGGATTCAGGGTTAATTTTTGTGTAGCAATATGTGCTTCAACTTTGTGTTCATAAAGCTGAGCAGAAATGAAGGTTTGAAGCGCTTGTCAGAAAGAACAGGAAAACCGCTGAAGGCTACAAGTGAGTGGGGGTTACTTGCTGGTGGCCAGACCCATAAGTTGCAGGCTGTATAAAGTGCATTTGCCCCCCCCCCTAGCCGTTTTGATCCGGTTCTCAGAGGGCACGCAAGTTGTTTGTGTGCCATTATAAAAAAGGATGTTAACTCAAAGTTCGCAGAGCATTTCCACGGTAACATCGCCAGAACGGTGGTTGCTCCCTGAGCTCAGCATTAAAGCGTCACAGAATACTGTGTGGCACTGAAATATCTCTGACAATCACAATTGTGCTCAGTCTGAAATGAGACCATTCAGGTGAATGTCCGGGTTTTGTTGGTCAATGGGTGGATGACACTGACAGACGCAACAGGGGCACATGTTGACTGCATAATAGCAAGGTAGTCACGTCACCCAAAACCACCACATCCACCACAGTCGGGGGTATTGAAAGCTGTGACCCCCCCTCCCCCATGTAAATACTGGATGGGGGGGATCGAAGGGACACCAGCACCCTCTCCCCAGAGCGGGATTTCCTGTGAATCAATCCGTGCTCAAAACCCGGACTGGTATTCACCATAACCAGCGGCACTTAGGTGTGTAATTAGGTAGAATGTTGATTAATTATGACAAAGTGCGCGGGAGAGGAGCACTTCATAAACATCCTCTGCACATTAAGACTCTACTTTACTGAGCCGCCAAAACAGGAGCTGAAATATAACAAATATCTAATTAAAGCTTCCTTATTTGAAACAAAGGGCCCATAAGCTATCAGCCTGGCGTCTGTACTCTCTGAGCTGGGAACCTCTGACCAGGGGAGGAGGTACGGAAGGAAGCAACAGACACCGAGCATCAGGTTCTGGGGCTCTCCAATGACCCTGGGTGGGATTGGGGTATCCGAGCCCACACCTGACCTAACAGACACCCCCCATTACCGAGGTCCATGCTCTTAGACTTGCGGGTCTTCATGATCTCCAGGTGGGAGGAGTCTCCGAAGTGCTTGGTCCGCTTCTCTGACATGCTTTGGCGGCCGAAGCCCTCCCTCTGAAAGATGCCATCAGGGTCCACGTCAGGACTCAGGGAACTAGGGGGGGGGGGTGATAGAGAGACAAGTAACAAAGAATTATGGGAAAGGTTTGCATGCTTTTGTGGGCACCACGACCCAGTAAGATAACACAGGCAGTAAAGGCTATTTTAAAGCCACCATCTCCCCAGGATAACATTCCCCTTGAGCAGGTAATGTGGCATCTCAGGCAGGTGGGGGGCAGCCTGGGGATACTGGATCAGCTGACACACTGTGTTTGGACTGGGACCCCGATCACGCCCCCCTTTCAGCGGCACTATTGCTGTCTGCATCTTAATGGAAAATACACCGGGAGTGGGGGGGGGGGGGGGGGGGGGGGGGTTAGGGCCACCCACCCCCCATGATAGACAGCACAGAATTCCACAGGGAAGCTAAGCAATTAACCAGGGGAGACTTTCCACATCACATGGGAGCAATAACAGCTGCTGGCCACAGTGACGGCCCAGATTCACAGGGGCGGGGGGGTTGACGGGACGCAATGGTCAACATGGCACATGCATGACCGTTACTCGAGGTGACGTCAGTGGTCAACATGGCACATGCATGACCGTTACTCGAGGTGACGTCAGCGGCGGTCTGATCTGTCAGGAAGGTCCCCCTTGGCCCCCGAGGGCAGTAACATCGAAAGCTTTTCACAGTCCGTCACCATGAGTTACACCCCACTCCCCCTCAGCATCACACACCTTATCTGTGTTGCTCAGCTGATCAGTTTATCAAACCAGCAGATATTTGGGTGTGGGGTTTCTGAGGATTGCAGGCCATGCTGGGGGTGGGGGGAGGGACACGCATATAGAGTATGTTACTCTGACCTACGGGAGGTGCTGGCTGTCTCAGATCAGATAGTCACATAACATTGCCTTACATGCTCTGTGATGTCACTTCCTATGACATTGCTTTGACAGCAAACTTTAACCGTTACTCTTGTGTTTGGTGAGCACACAGCAAGGCACAGGGGGCATCTTTCATTGCGGAGAACCACTATGTCGTGATCAGTACCCCCCCCCTTATGCTCCTATGCTCCCCCAGCACAGACAACATCAACAGGCATCTCCAGTTTGGACAATCCTCCCTCAACTCACTGCAATCAAGCGGCATCTCCGGAAAATTGCAGGGTAGGGGGAGAACGCGGGTGCACTCACCGGCCAGAGAGGGAGGGATGTGCAGCACACCGGGAGGAAATTCCCGTGTGGGGGAAATTCACACATTGGGATCACAAGGCTCACAGAGGGAGTCTGAACAATGTGGGAAGGAAGCGGACTGACCCCCGACAGGGACCGTGGGGCACTCTGGCTCCAGGTGGACGGCATGAAGCCCCGACACTACAGACATGGGAACGCAGAGATTCACTAAAGGAGCTGGAGATGAGCAGCGGGTGCACTCCCTCTGGGAGAACCAGCGCGGATTCGCATGGAAACTAAGCTGATCGTTAGCCGAGCCATTAGGCTGTAAAGCGAAGGCGTGGAATTCTGGGAAGGGATCTGGGTGATTTATCCTGGAGCCACCGCGTCTCGTCAGAGCTACCTGCGGATCGATATAGACACGGAATAAAGGAGCAGGAGTACAGGGCGGCTCGAAGCAAATCACAGCTGCCGGCATACAGGTCAGCGGCACCCTCACGGGGCGGCAAGGTCAGGGTGCAGCTGTTAGACAGCGCGCTACCGTGCTAAGGGAAACGCACTTTATTATCGCAGTGATAATAGCAAATAAACTGACACTGTTCCACTTAACACTGCTTAACGCAGGTCGTCAAAGGGAAGGTTAAACCCAGTCTGCTGGCCACAGGGTTGGTTACTGGGCACTGGGATGCGTTTTATGATGGTGCCCCGCCCCTGAGCACAGATTCGGTCGTTTATCTTCTGATGGACCTCGTCCCAGTCGCAAATTAGCCAGCGTGCCGGACCGTACCCAAGTAAATAGTTTCCTCTTTCACAATTTTAAACATTGATTTCTGGCCTCAGAAATGATATTTTTCACAGACAGGTCCCACTACGAACGATTTCCCATCAGCCCCTTAATGGAAGCGGTCACAACAGTGTCCCCCTCGCCCCCCACCCTCGCAGAGAGGAGCAGGCATCAGCGAGCGGGCTCTTCACTCATCTGGGGTTAGGAGGGGGGGCGCTGAGGGCTCACTAAGCAGCGACTGGCAGCTGAAAGCTCTCAATCAGAAGCCACTGCTGCCGCATCAGATGGACCAGCTTTCCGCTTGATTGTGCCGGTCTGCATGTATGACGCCTAGAAACACTGATGGGCCCCACTAATCAGGTCCCCCCCCCCCCCAGCTGACCCCAGCCATCAGCAGTCTGCACTGCACTTGGCCTGGCTGTCCGAGGAGCCAGTACCATCTCACGTCTTGGTGAATCGAAGGTGATTCCCCAAAGCCCATCCGATAGAAGTCCATTCCTCCACCACTGCCTATGAATTGAGCAGCGCGTTAAGACACCACGTTAAGCAGCTGGCCAGAGCAGGAAAGACAACAGAGACAGGGGGCCAAGGGATGCCACCGAGTCCATTAGTAAACAGAAATGAACCCTCAGCCATGAATACACACAGTCTGACATCGGTCCAAACGCGACGACACCCGGTCTGGCATCGGTCCAAATGCGACCACACCCGGTCTGACATCGGTCCAACCGCGACCACACCCGGCGTGACATTGATCCAAAAGTGACCACATCCAGTCTGACAGAGATCTAACTTTGACCACGGTCCAAACGTGACCGCAGGAGGCGGAATGGCATGAAGGCGCTGGGCTGAGCCGTTCGAGGGCGAGATCTCACCCCCGTCAAGGGCCTGTGCTCGGCTCCGATCTCCGAGTGGTTAAACGGCAAATCTCCCTTCTCAGCGTTGCCGATAACCCCCCCTCGCCACGGGAGGGACAGTGTACACCATGTAAAGCTGCGGCTGATGTAGGCCTTTACGTATGTTTTCCTACGATGTAATAAGATGCTTTGTGGCTATAGGGGTGTGGACACCCCTACCACTTACAGTGGGGAAACATGATATTTCCTTGCTGTCATCAAAGGGACACAAAATGTCACGGGGGGTGGGTCTGCACTGGGGCCAGCAAGGGATGCAAGTGATTAAGCAGTCTCTGTCTGAGCCTCCCCCACCATACCACACCATGTTTCTGTGGTTTAATTGCCTTTTAAAAGGCTCCTCCGCAAATGGGATGCGGACAGCTGGCAAGGCGCCCAGCTGCGGCTCACCTGAAACTAGGGGGGCTGGGGGAGGGGAGTGCAAACAGACGACCGTGGCAACAGCAGCACACATGCGATGTTCATAATCACCACATAAGTACTTAGAGCCACTAAATGTGGTTTTGGGGAGGGGGGGGACACTAACTTAAGACCAAGCTGAACTGAGTTGGAACACCTTGCCAGCAGGGGGCGCTGTGCCATGTTAGTTCATCTCTAGCGATGGCACCGGATGGGCCATCGGAGACAACAGCGGGGTGTCAGTACTGCCTGTAGGGAGAAAGGGGGCCCGGAAAACGACGTGGCCTGAGACCAAAACGACGCCATGGATGAATATGCAGCTGCTCAGGGAGCCCCCTAATGGTCGAGAGTGGGAATGTGAGGCGCTCCCTCACTCCAGGCAACATTCAAAAAGAAGGGGATTACCTTTCCATAGAGCAGGAATACTGCACAGATCAAAGGCAGGAAGAATCCGTGGACACGGCGCACTCCTGTGGCCAGCTCCCCCCTCGCGGCCCCTCACCATTCCCAGCATGCCCCTCCCCCCATTTGGAGAGAGCTTTTGTTGTGGGAGATATATATGGAGATAATCTAGCATGAGAGGAATTTCTGAACACAAACAAAATTACAGGAGTCCCTGAGGGAGACCTACAGGCCGTGCCGCTAGCATCACGCCGGCACCCGCCCCAGGCTCAAGCAGAGACATGCCGTCGTCTGCCTTCTCCTGCTGTGCACATCCTGTTAGGGTGGGTGGCTACTGGACCATTGGAGACAACCCATTATCCACAATCCCCTTCTGCAAGTACGCTCTCCGCCCACCTAGGTCATATCCAAGCCGCGACGGGTTGAAATCCGTCAACCGTTTAACCTGAAAGTTGCCGAAAGGCATTTTAGCTGCACTTATATGAAGCCAGGCTGGGGACAGCGCCCCCCGGTGAACCATGGCAGTAAATCTCCACACTTAGAGGAACAGGAATAACCTGACGTACAAACAATTTAACAGGCCAGGTCCTTCTGCACCCTCGGACACCGGGGACAAGCAAACAAACAAGCTAAACCGTGTCTGACAACTATAATGGCTGGGGGGGGGGGGGGGGTGGGGATCATACTGGAGGAGGTGAGCTGTGCGCCACCAAACCAAAATGTCTGATGATTAAGGGGCAATCCATACCATTGCTCTGGCCCTAACTGGACGGTGTCTGACACACACACTGAAACACCGAGGCAGCAATGGGGTATGGAATTGAGGGGCTGCCTCCCTGGGATAACGCCGGGGAAGGCATCTCGGCAGGAACGGTACGCCAATTCGGGTGAGGAAATCGGCGGCAAGTAAGGGAGGCGGTTCAAGAACCACCCCATGCATTCTGAGCTGAGGCCTTAACACAGTGACCCCAGTGCCTTTCTGGCATTTCCCTGCCAGCCTGTAAAAGGACACGGCAGAATTTTGGGGGAACCGGGTCAGGGCCAGCCGGCTTCCGAGATGGCCATTTACCTGGTGTGGTCACGGCAACGTGACAGGGTGTAACCCTGGAAACGCCGGTCAGGATGGACCGCAACCAGGCATGACAATGTCACATGGTGTCCGCCACACAAGGAGTGCGGTAGAGGTGAGGCGTGTGCAGGAGAGAAGCAGGAGACAGCGGCGTGTCGGAATCCCAGAATAACACACGCGAGCGCAGAGCAGCAGAGACATGCTGCATGACCCACGTCCTGTGCCGCGTGTGTCTGTGTGCATGCATGGGGGAGGGGGTGCATATTCTGATACGGACGGATGAATAATTGAGAGCTGTGTGTAGCCATCCTGTGCTCACACATGCACTGCAGTCCCGTGCATGGCGGAGGCGCCTTATTCCTCACTGACAGACATTTGACATCACGCCAGATAGCGCCGTAGCTACAGCTCTTTCATAATGGATGAGGGCAGGCATATCGGGGGGGGGGGACATTTGTGAGTGCGTGGGTGTGGGGGGGAGGTATTGTAAATGTAGCTAAACAAAGGTTTCACCCAGCACCTGTCCAATAGCATGCAACGGTACACTTGACATGACCTCCGCCAGCCAATCGCGGAGCTGGAACATAGCGATGTCACCTCTGTCTCTGAGGCTAAAAATAGAGGCGAGCTGGCAAGTCTTGACCGCTAGACTCGGGGTGTTTAGGGAGCAAGCCAGGGGCTTTTACTGCTGAAATACCCAGGGAGCCATGCAGGCTGGGGGGGCAGTCTCGGGAGTCTGCTGTGGGCATTTCAGAGGCGTAAATGCACCTTCATCTGAGAAAAACAGCCAGCCCGCCCCCAGTTTAGAGAGGCACTGGCCTGTACTCTCACCGGCTCTCAGGGGCTCAGACCGGAGCTCTCAGCCCCCATTTCGCTGATCACTGACTCATGTCACTTGTGCCTGAGATTTACACAAGGTGGGGGCACCAACAGGGGCACAGTGACAAGAAGCAGCTTCTGGAAAGTTCTGCCACACGCTTCCTGTCCCGCTCTGAAAAAATTGTGCATCATTAAGCGCAGAGAGGCTGACAGAAACCATGCAGCGGCAAACCGTACCACAATCCTCCCGACTGACAGCCAGCATTGCCGTGTGAATAATTCACGGGCCAATGGGGAGAGCTGGTGGGTTTGGGGGGCGGGACTGAATGGAATTAGCTTTAGGCCCCTGATGTCAGATGTCAGGGATGTTACCGAAAACGAGCAAAGACAGGCTTGCCACTCACAGGTGATAAGCTCAAGCAAACCCTGTGCTGTCATCAACGGGCCATTTCGGGAGATGCTGTCAGCTGAGGCTTTTGGGAGATTGCTCACCAAATTTTTGGGAACTTGTTTCCTGGATGACACAGCTGGGCATGCGGTGAGCCCCCCGCCCAGAGGAGATGATCGCTTACCACTCATTCTGCAGGAGTATGTCTTTTGGCCAGGAGGTTGGATTATCCATGGTGAAGACCATTTCATCATGGGAGCTGGAAGACGACTGATCGGACAGGTGGAGGGGCAGTCCAGGCAGCCTATCATCCTCGATGATGACCATATCGTCCTGGGGCATGTTTACAGTGGGGGAAAGCTGGTAGTTACCTGGAGAGAGAGAGAGAGAGAGAGAGAGAGAGAGAGAGAGAGGTGGGGCTTTAAGTGGGTGAGCCATCTTCGGCCCACAGAGAGCCATCATGCTTTCCCATCATGCACTGCCTCCCCAAAGCTGTAATGTTACAGCACGCACGCGTCAGCCATTGTAACAAATGGCAAAATGTCATATTCATGTATATATAAAACACATCTGACACACTGTATATGCACGCCACTAAAAGCACATTTGTTCCCATTAGCACAGTGTAATTTTGTAAATTTAGCAGCTTAACAACAATTATATGTAACTGCTGCCAGAGGGGGGAAAAAACTGCTTATCTTGGATGCCTCCCAGCGGGGTTTTTTTTACGTCTTCCGGTGTTTCGCGTCTCTGTTCCTCCGTCTAGAGCTCCGAGTTCCTTATTGTCTACAGAAGATCGATTTACGGTGCTCGCTAACGGCATCATATAAAAGGAATTAAAGGGGCTTGTGTTACAAATCTCTGCGGCAGAGCTGAAAATAATCAGACCGTGGGGAGATAGAGAGGAGAGTCCTGTCAGTGTGAGATCTGTCATATTTACCCATATATGTATCACTGAGTTATATAATGCATTCTCTGCTGACAATCGGCCAGAAAGGGGGTCACCAGCCACACATGGCTCTTCACACGGTCTTCCTCCAGAGGAGGACAAAAGGCAGGACAACCCTACAGTGAAATCCCAGCACCTCATGGATCTATCGGACGACCCTACGGTGAAATCCCAGCACCACATGGATGTATCGGACGACCCTACGGTGAAATCCCAGCACCTCATGGATGTATCGGACGACCCTACGGTGAAATCCCAGCACCTCATGGATCTATCGGACGACCCTACGGTGAAATCCCAGCACCTCATGGATCTATCGGACGACCCTACGGTGAAATCCCAGCACCTCATGACAGTAGGGCCATATTAGTCCTATTAGCTCCTGAAATCTTGGTGAGGACAGAGCGGAGTGTAACGCTGACTGGCAGGGTTTTAATCGAGAGCATTGCTTCGCTGTTGCATCATCGTTTTACATCAAGGTATCAGTATAACTGCACCAGACACAGACACCATATCGATCACGTCCCCATCCCGGCATACCCAGGGTACGAGAGAACGTAAATCGGAGCCATTTTAAAGACGTGTCATTGGGGACAGCAAACCAGCCCATTAAATATTCATCCTCCTTCAGCAGCTCCGTTTGTTTAAACTGCGGATTGTTTTCACACAACAACAGATAAAATACACGCCTGGCCTGGATCATTTTCCATCATATTCAAGTCGGGATGTTTTTTTGATATGAAAATCATTCATAATTCCCCAAGTAGAGCCCAAGCACCGAATAATCCGGCACTGTAACGAACACACAAATGCAAAATATATTCCCACGCACGTTACTCTTCTGTTCCTCGTAAAGGTGGATTATCCCTCTGTTCCTATTTCCCCGTCGTGCCTTCAAGGCGATTTAGCATCAGTGGTGGCGCTCACAGCCCGCGCTGTTTAATCACGTTGAGCTTCGTTACGCTCAACAGCATGTAGGCAAGCCAACAGAGGCAATTCCAAGCTCATAAAAGGTGAGAGTAATGAAAAAAGTAACATCTTAAAAAATGCCAGAATAGCATTTTGCATAAGCCTCTCTGCCTGGGTAACCGGGGGAGGGTGAGATCCTTCTTGAAGCCGAAGTCTTGGCAGATATTAAAAACGGGGTCTTTAAATGGCACAGACCGGGAAGATGAGGCCCTCTTACTGTACGACATGGGGTGACATTGCCGTTTCTGTGAGGATGAGTGAGGTGATGAAGAGGACAGAGAACAAGGGGTACATCATCACCAGAGAGACAAAGCACTTAGCTTAGTGCCCCGGCCGCATTAATTAAATCACAATAATCGGCAGCGTTTCGTGAGCGTAGGACAGTAAGGTGGCCGACCCCATCCCCCTAAGCTGGCAATGTAGCCCCCACGCCATACAGCTATGGCATGGTGGGGATCCTCCCCATCAGGGCCGCCACCCGAATTCTCCTAAAGTTTCCCCTGCGAGATGTCAGGCTCCATTTCACAGGCAGCCATCGGCGACGGTTAACGAGAAACGAAGAGGTGCAGGTATGGGAGGGAGATGGAGGTCATCACACAAATGGAGCGGCGTGATGAGAGGAGTGGGAGGCGGCCTGTGATGGTACACCGCGCGGCGTCTGGGTTCGAGCGGGGAGGCTCATCCCACCGGAGAACAACACGCTCATTCAACCGAAACGGAGGCATCCATTACCCAGGCGTTACACATTGTTACACACCCTCATTAGGAGAACAAGATGCGACAGCACAAGCTCCCGAGGCGCTCGAACCCGAGACCGACAGCCCCCACAGACTACTGCACTGAACCCATCGGGCTCGGCCTGTAGGCCCATGCATCTTATGGAGTATTAGCTTCCGTACCACAGGAAAAATAATGGTCCAAGGAGGTCCAATGGAGGTGCAGACCACCCTTAGCCACGCATCTGGACTGGATATTGGGGGACACAAACAGCAAGCCTAAACCTCCTCACCGTTGGGGGGGTGACCCCACCCCCATCCTCAAGCAACTCTACAGTCTTCCCACAGCTCTGAGTGGATTCTCTGAGAACTGATGTCCCAATTCACCATCTCTGTGCCGTCAGAATAAAGGCACCCTGCTGGAGATGGGAGCCGTTCTTAAGCTGGGATCAATCATTTCTCTGCGACATCTGTGTCCACAGCGCTTAGTGTTTAAGCAATATACACCATGAGCAGTTCACATGCAACGTGCCACACGTGTGCTGGCATCCACAAACACACACACACACACACACGCACGCACGCACACACATACACACACACACACACACACACACACACACACACACACACACACACACACACACACACAAACACACACACACAAACACACGCGCACACACACACACGAGAGCTAGGAACTCTGTTAATCAGTCCTTAATACCACATTTCAACCAATAGAACGTTCCACCAACATATATATTTACAGATGTTTTAATATCTATCTATATATACACTCTATGGCCACTTTATTAGGTACACCTGTTCAACTGGTCGTTGAAGCAAATATTGAACCAGCCAATCATATGTCAGCAGTACAATGTGTAATATTATATGTGTATTACAGACACACACAAGAACTTGCATTCATAATTAACATATTTATTTCTTAGCACTGTAACTACACTTTCACTCTGCTCTCTAAATAGACGCCTGTCAATCATTCCGATGGCCGGCCCCCCACCACTAGTGACAGATCCCATTCGCTCCCAGGGGCCTAAAGCCGATCCGTGCATCTGTAGAAGTGCTACTCCGCTGGGGCCCCCTCCCCTCTGTTTGCCGTGTGAATCTCTAGCGCAGTTAACCGGCTGTCGCCACCAGCACTGGCTAGCGAGTGAGCAACGCCTCCGGCCAGCACACGGGTCAGCCCGCCAGATGGTCACATGGCAGAACCGTCTGCTGCAGCGACTGACTGAGCACGTGCAGAGACGGCGCATCAAATCTATTAGCTGCTAGAGCATTGGCGTCTAGCGTGTGGCAGGGTGGGGGGCAGGGAGGGGGTGTGACCCCCCGGGGAGGTAGTCATGTGATACGCTGCACCTGCCCCCATCCCTGCCACATAACAGCCTCATCTGCGGCGGGGTCCTGGATCAGGAAGGACTGCAGAAAAAACAAAACAAAACAAAACAAAACAAAACAGAAAGCCCCGCACTCCCCAACAGCGAGCGTGCTGATGGTCACAGTGGGCTGATCAAGACGATAAACCAAACAACTGTGGGCAATACAGGGCATCGGGATCAAGACTGGAGGGGCCTCATCAGAGAAGAGCAGCAGGACCTGCAGACACCCCCCCCCCGGTGGGCTTTCCAATCAGGGAGAGTGGGGGGCGGCTGCTAACGACAATAGCCACTCACGCCTGATTGGGGGGGTCACCTGGCCCCCACCACCTTTGTATGTCTAACTGAGAAGTTCACCTTTGGTGCTCGAGGGGAGCACCACCCCTACGTTGATGCGACCGCCAACCCCAGCCTGACCACCTCCCTCTGCCCGTGACGGTGATTGTGTGGGGGTGGACAGATTTATGCCCCCCACCCCCATCGACTGTTATTTCTCCAAGGGATCAATTTTTAAAAGCCACACCCCACTTGGGGTTAATGTCGTTCAGGAGGGATGTGGGCGACCCCCACCAGGCCAGCCCTGCACCAGTGCCCCCTAGCGGTGGATTGGGGGCCTCCGAGCTCCTAAAACTCACAAAGAAAGTGCTCTCAGCCATTACACCGAGCCGGGGAAAACCAACATCATCACACTCGTTAAACTTGCACAGAATAAAACCCCACAGAAGCAAGTATGACTGAATTCAACGTCAGGAAAGGACATATAAATGCTACAGCTGGATATACGTAAGTGCATGACTCAAACCTTCCACACGTCTTACCGAGTTTTTACTCTCGGTTACCCCCGCCCCTGTTTTCTAGACACTTCTGCCCTATAGTGACGGGCACATTTTAAAAAGTCCAGAACCTTCTGGCAGCTGTTTACCATCCAGCCAGTGTGTCCCAGTCCCTGCACCAGTGGAGGTGGTGGCGAGAAACGCAGCATGATGATCCCACGACTTAATCAGCCATCGGTGGCGTTTGGCAGCCCCTCTGATTTTGATGCTTGGAGACTCCAACGGGTCTTTCACACCCTTGGGTGGGGGGGGGGGCTGATTTGGCAGAGAAAAGTCCAGGGAGGGAGGGTTGGCAGGATCTGGCTTTAACCAGCCCCCTCCTCCCGCCACTTACAGCTGTGCCCAATGCGACACTGGAGGTGGGTGTTTCCCAAGCAGTTCTGGACCCTCTACTCTGGTTTGGTACGGCCCGTTCCAGACGTGCTGTCATCCCGGCCCGCCACGGCAGCGACAGCATCACCTCACTCACCCATCATCCGAGCCCTCGCTGCAGTGCGCGCCGCCATGCCCTCATCCTGCTCCTCTCCATAGAAAGAATGCGAGATCCGGCGCTCGCGGTCCTGTGATGAGCAGCTCGGGGGGGCTGCCCGCCTAGGGTGGGTTCCGGAACTTTCCAGCTGGAAGACAAATGCCGGAAATCAGAACATCTGGAGAATAAGCGTTGAACCAAGCCCAGGGGTCCAAGCGGACCCTACCCCCACAGACCAAAGGACCACAGCACCATTCCCATTCAGATACGGAGACACAGACATGGGCCTGGGCTTGGCGTCCGACACAGAGCCGTAAATGATCAAGCTGGGGGGTCCAGTTTTCCCAGGGGACTTATGGGATTGTCCTGAGAGTGGGGCTGGACCCAAGTCACACAGCAGCAACAAGAAAATGAGTCTAATCATCACAGGCTGGCAGTTCCTGTACCTTATCAGCTTTTATCCCATTTACCATAACCGGACCGGAACAGAACACGGCTGAGTCCAGCACAGATCTTCTGTTTGTTCAGTTTAGCCCCTCCCCTGCCCCCCATTTCATCCCCAAGGAGGACAGTGTGATCACACCAGGGACAGTGGGGATGGATCCCTCTTCGGAATGGATACAGTAAACAGGATGTGTCAAATATCCAAACCATGGATTAAACCGGTTAACTCGCCATTTTGGGAAGTTGTCTTAATTTTCCTGGCCTCTGCAAAAATGAGGAATTTTGAAACCCCAGAGAAAAGCAAAACACCCAGAAAGCTCCGGGCAGACGGTCTGGCTAAAGGAGCGCCATCCAGTGTTGGGCTGGGGGGGCATGGTGAACTTAGGCCTGTTTAACATTAATGAGATGTTTAATGAAGTTGAAAAGCCATGATTTATCTCGCCACGCTAGAGGGGAGCGGGGGGCAAGATGGGGGTCATGGCCAGGCGCAGAGCGGATCAGGACCCCCAAGTTGAGGACGGGATTAATTAGCTTTAAATCAGCTGGGAGTTGAGCGGACCACAGCAAAGGCAGTCACGCTCGGCAGGACCCGCGAGTGCGAGCGGAGAAGGGACTACAGACAGTCAGACCGCAGCAGTGCGCCAATCGCACGTTTCAACAGCAACCCCCGTGCCATCACACACCTGGTCCTGTCTGCCCTTCAGGGGACTGGTGTTCGTCCTCGAGCTGCCTCACAACGTCCCGCCCCTTTAATATAAAAGCGAAGCAGCGCCACCCACAAGGTGGTCAGGGCGGGTGACCTCATCATCCCCGTCAACAGTGGGGCTTGCTGCAGCGCCAGACACCTGCTCCGGGCATTGTTATGGACACCTTGGCTGGCCGGGGGGGCAGAGTCAGCCTCTCAAAGGGGGCGGGGGGCTTAAGTTTCTAAAAACAAGAAGGGACACAGACTGTGGAAGTTTATTAAAGCGTCACGATAAACGGGCCTTGCAGGGCAGTGTGTGTGGCCACCTGTCCCAGCCGGGGGGGGGGGGGGGGGTTCTGTACTTCTCTCAAGGTGTTAATAAGGCCCTTATTAACCAGGCGAGCCACCCACTACTCCCCATGGGCTAGCTGTCCTACTGAAGGCCATCTTCACGAGATGAACAATGCTTGCCCCCCCACGGAAAACACGCCGTAAACAGCCCCCTTGGCCCCATACAGGCGGCATCCTCCAGACGGAGCACCCCCTGCTGTCAAACCGCCGCGTGACGTGGGTCTAAATCGGCGCCAAGCATTTTCTGCTTCCTCTGATGGTGTTCTGACGTTCCTCTGATGTTCCCCTGACGCTGCCCCCCTTTCATCAGTAGATCACAGCGCCGTCACGTTTCTGGGCTGCGAGAGCATCACTCCACAGCCTTCAGAGGCCTCACAGAGACACTAAATAGCCACACAAAATAAGCCAATGCGAGGATAAATAAAAGGAGATAATCACTCAGAGTGGGATTATCACGCACGGCACTCCTCATGGATGGTCTGTTCATGACAGTTCTTGTCATGAGTGAATCGGCTCTCAGGCAGGGAAACGGCCAGCTGAGAACCCGGAGGGGGGGGGCTGCCATTTCAGGCAGAGACTGAGAAGGGGCTGCTTTGACTTGGTCTGGCTCTTTCAGACTGGCGGCGCTAAATGGGCCAGGCCATCGAGAAGAGCCGTATGGGTGTCACCGCGGTAGTGTGATCCAGACAGTTTCCCAGGAGATGGCGAAGACAGTCAGACACAAACTGTACCAACGAAACATCAGCACACAGCACAACCCCCCCACAAGTGAGCAGCAGCCAGAATGAGAGAACCAAACAGCTCTCAGAATCTTCGGCATGCCCCACCCCCCAAGTAGGCACAAAAAGGATCGGCGCCACATTGACACACAGCCTGTGTCTTCTGTCGGGGGGGGGCTAGTCCGTCCATCAACAATCAGAACCATGAGAGACACAGGGTCACACTGAAGCTGCGGCCAGATCGACAACAAAAATGGCTTCTACACGTCATAAATGCCCCAACAGCTGATGGAATCGAGCCGGCGAGCACTGAGGAGAATTCAGATAGGAGCAACGAGGAACCTTCATTCAGAGGAGGATGTTAATTAGATTCCTCCATTTGGCATTCCCCATTCAACCATAACTGGAACCCGGAACCATAACTGGAACCCTGAACCATAACCATATGTGGAACCCTGAACCATAACCATAACCGGAACCCTGACCCATAGCCATAAGTGGAACCCTGAACCATAACCGGAAACCCAAACTGTAACATATGAGGCCTCGTGTGAAATAAGTACCACATCAAACACTGGCTGAGATCCCACGGAAAAGTCCAGAAGTGTCAAAAATCTCCACCACTTGCTCCCTACAAAAACTAATGGCCAACATCACCAGTTAAGCCCATAAGTGATTGTTCAGGAGGGGGGTGTTACCAAATAAATAGGCAGAATAAGGAGAGTACGGATAGTGTAAACTGCAGAGTGCACTGGAAATTAAAGAATGGCTTTGCCGTCAGCATGGACAGAGAGCTACTCACTGATTTTAATTGAATTTAAATGACTTTGGTGCCATTTAATTGCTTTGAACATATATGAAAATATATTTATAGAATGAAGCTGGCATGAAAGATTAGCAAACGACCCCTGCATTGATTAAAATAATATTCAGAGGCATCTATTAAAATGATCAATCTTGGATTTCTTTATTATCTGGGTCAAAATCTCATTTCAGATTCAGCCGCGAAGGGAAACATATAAGTGCATTAATCAGTCTGTGTGGGCAATAAGACGCAGGGAAATACAGCAAACAGTCAGACTCTTTATTCAGGGTTATTTAGCATATTGAGTGATGCCGTTCCCTGCATGAAGGGTTAATCCACCCCTCCATCCGTACTGGGGCTAAATCCTCTCTCTCCCATACTCCCTAATGATGGTGCCACTGAGGGTGGGAGTCTGCCAGGAATAGGATAATAAAGTCATCAGGTTTAAGGGAGACACCCCCTAGAGGTCAGCTTCGAAAACAGCAAAGGAAGAGACGGATTTTTTTTTCTGATTACGTGCATCATAATATGAAGCACATTTTAAAATATTGCTCCCCCACCTTGAGATGAATGGGTGCAGAACAAGCTGGAGCACAGTTCCGTAAATTTGTCTCTTTGGAAGTGAGTTTGGATGGAAGTGGAGGTCACGTGTCATTTCCACATATAGCGACCTGCTGGTCTGACCAGTGCTCACCTTGAGACTAGTGGCCTTAAGGGGGAGATAATTTCACCGTGGGAGACGCAGGAGAGAGTGAAAATGAAGGTGGGTGGGGGTTCAATGCTGCTAATCAGCCCTGACTCGAAATCGCCGTAGCCTGTGTGCAAATGCCCCCCACCCCCACCCCCACCCAATGCACCGGGGTGCCGTGCCACTGCTGCCTCGATCCAGAACATTCCACCACAATATCAAATGGCTACATTTACATATCATCAGTCACCCCCCATTCCACTTAAGCTCAAGGCACTTCAAAGACACTGGCATTCATATTTCTGCAGATAAGCGTTAAATTTTTATGAGTATCGGGAGAGACTTGCCTTCTCGCAGAGCGAGTTCGGGGAGGGGGCGGGCAGGGGGTTTCATACGCCGAACGCTTATCTCATACATCTGCAGGCACGTCTCAGCCCCCGAATTACCTTCGATCCCGTCACCCCTGCCGTCCGCTGATAACGGCGGCCGACTTTAATTCTCTTTTAAGCTCTAACTCCCCCCATCTGCACGGTCCACCGTCAGCCGATCAGCCGATCTCCTTCGCCTGTCACGTAGACGCGCTGTGGATTCCGTTATCGAGTCGCGACTCCGTGAGCGGCCTGTTGAGAGCTCCAGCAGATTCGGGTGGAACTGCGCCACCGGGGAGCGCCGTTACAACAGCCATTTGATACGCTGTGGGTTCCTATCCGCAGCAGCAGGGGGCACTGGTGAACCTACCCTTTTCCACCACAAGGTGGCCTCACAGCTGATTACTCAGAGGCAAGTGAGAGATATTGTACAAAAAACACACCCACAGTCTCCCAAGATGGCTGCTGAATGTCAGGCTCAGCACCAATCCCTGCCCTAAAATAAGTCCACGGTACCTCGCTGCGTTTGCTGACCCTCCTGGCAACGATGAGCTGGATCATGCCCCGCTTGTTGCCCTCGGTGGACATGGACTTGCGCAGAGTCTCCATAGCATCCTGGTTGGTCTTGCACAGCAGTGATTCACCGTTCACCGCAATCAGCTGATCGTTCACCCGGAGCCTCCCATCCTGTGGACATTGGGGGGAGGGCTGTGAGAAAGTACAGCTTGGAATACCAGGGGAGAGGCATTGCCTTAGTCTTTTGAAGACGTATGATCACAGGACCATCTCACATGACTGCTCAGGGAGGCAGCATACCCCATGGATGGGGTGCTTGGGGGGGGTGTACTTGCCTTACACGCTGCACCGCCGTTGATGATGGACTTGACAAAGATGCCCAGATCGGCGTGGTTCTCTTTGGAGCGGTTACCCTTGACGCTGACACCCAGCCCCGCAGAACCGGAATCGTTCAGCGGGATCTCAAAAGTAAGGAACTCCCGGGTGCCATCTGGGGTCAGTACCAGCTCCTCCTCGGTGGCTTTCTATAAAGGAGGGGGGGGGGGGGGGCGTGTCGTTACACTGACGACGTGTCTGAGCAGGAGCCGAGCAAGAGATGCTCAGGAAAATGAAACAAACTGCATCCGACCCAAGACAAATACCTGCTCCATCCCCCCCCCCCAACGTGTCATGCTCCAACAGAGGGCAAGAATCACCCCTCCCCAGAACAGGGCCGCTTTGCGCTCTAATTACCAGCGTTTGCAGAACAAAAAAAAAATACACAATAAAGTCATTTGCAGAGCCAAGATAAAAGGAGCAACTTGCCACAATATCACTGGCTACGAACGAGCACACTGCCTTATCTTCATGCAGACGCGGAAAGAACAAAAGCGGCTAAACGCAGGAGAAGTGTGAATTCTGATCCTGAACAGCTGTCAAGGGTGGTGGTGGTGGTGGGGGGGGTTTGCGTGAGGTGTGATGTGATAGCAGCCGCCTCCCGCCCCCATCACAAGGCAATGCCGTTTCCAAACAGGCCCACGCCGGCCACTCCAATCTCCAGCCGGTTCACCTTGGCAAGCGCTCAATAGCGCCGAATCACCACGCAGTGGCAGCCCATTCGGGGCCAGCCGACCGTTCAGGTGTGCATTTTCCCCTCCGCTGAAGGGGACACACCCCCATGCCCCAATGCTGCGGAGGAATGCATCAAACTGACAGTGTTTTAAACCCACCCAGCCCCCGAGGCCTCAATCGCGGTGATGCAAAAAGGGACGAGGAGATAGAACGGACTCAAAAGCTGGATGATGGATAAGGTGTTGGAGGAGGAAAGAGAGAGAGAGAGAGAGATTGAAAGAAAAAGACAGGGAGAACGAGAGACAGAGATAGAAGAAGAGAAAGATAGAGAGAAAGAAAAAGAGAGAAAAGGAATCAGAGCGAGAGAGAGAGAGAGAGAGAGAGAGAGATGGGGGGAGAGAGGGCTCTTCTATCCAAATTCACTTCCCGGCACCACTGTCACCCGCGATCTCCAGACCCCCGTGGAGCTCTCAGCTAGAGAGGAGTGCCATCTTGGAGAATGTTCACTCCTGGGCAGATGATTAAATATTTTGCCACAACATAATCATCTTGGTAATTAGGGGCACCTTCCGCTTAATCAACGACAGCAGCCTGATGCGGGGGCCCAGGTGAGCTGCCGTGAGTGTAAGAGACACGTGATTGGCTGAGAGAAAGGCGGTAAAAACCACTGACTGCTAGGTGCCCCCAGCCACCTCCCTTAGCTATAATGCTGTGTGATTACCCTGCCTGCTCGGGGCCCCTCCCACAGGGCCCACCCCCCATACCCAGGAACAAACCACCATCCCGCCATAAGGGAATCATTACCGGCCATTAAGCACGCAGCTAATTAATTAATTAACCAATAAATCGATGGGGCCATTGGTGGCCATTAGGAGCAGCTGCCCACGTGGAGGGGTCTGGGGGGGGGCAGGGATAGCAGGCCAACACATCAAGGCTGAGAGCCTCACACACACACACACACACACACACTGACATACACAGACACACACATGGACACACACTGACATACACAGACACAGACACACACACACAGACACACTGACATACAGACACACACACAGACACACTGACATACAGACACACACACACACACACACACACACACACACAGACACACACACACACAGACACACACACACTGACATACAGACACACACACACACTGACATACAGACACACACACACACACACACACACACACACACACACACACACACACACACACTGACATACACACACACACACACACTGACATACACACACACACACACACACACACACTGACACACACAGACACACACACACAGACACACACACAGACACACACACAGACACACACACTCTGGCACATCAGAGAAGCCTTAAACAATTAGGTACCTGCTTTAAATTTTTTAAGCACTCACTCCCCCCCCCCCCAAATCTGGCCGACATAAAGGTCACTGCGACTAAAGCTGAAAGGCACAAAGGGAGCAGTGAAGGGTGTAATTACTGTGGGCCCGGGTTCGATAAGCGTCCTACTGCATTTCCCTGCTCTGTTTCCGCCTGGCAATGGCTGATAGAGTCTGAATATTAAGGAGCTGGGGGGGGTGTCGGGGTTTGTGTTAGGAATCATTGTACAGTAACCTTTTACAGCAAAGCCTCCGCATTCGCCCATTTGCGGTTCCGGTTAATGGCGAGTTGACCGTACACCCCGAAAGGAACACTTCTGGGTTTGGCCTAAGATCAGAAACTCGTACATACAGCACGTGAGAAAAAGAAAAAACTGAAAAATCAAATTTTTCTTGGCTTGGGCACTATGTGCAGCCTCACTCTCATGTTAGCTGTGTCTGGGGGCGTGGAACCTCGCATTTTTTGGGGGAACTTTTAAACTTATCAGTGCTGTTAATTTTGCATTTTTTTAAAAATGGGTCCCAAAAGTAGTGCTCCCAGTGCATACAGTAATAACTTTGCATGGACATAATTTAGATGGCTTATATATTATATAACATGTCTTGATAGGAGAAGATGGCCATAAGCAGTAGAACAAGGCGAGTCAGAGACACTGCCAAGATCCATAGCACTGACACTACACCCCCCCAAAACTCAGCAGAAAACGATGACCTTGCTCATCGAACTCCATCAAGGGAGGACGAGACACAGACACACATAAATGTTGCCCAAAGCATAGCCTGAGCTGAATTCAGGCTGTGCAGCAGTGACACACATGTCTCCATGGTGTCAGCAGCTGTGAAGCTGCTGGGTTACTTTTACAGAATAACCATGACCATGTGCATAAATTAAGGGGGGGGGGGGTCGTCCTGAGTTATGTGACCCCACATTTACCAATATGGGCAGAATCTGGGCCACACAGTTTTATTACTCTCACTGAGAGAGAGCAAAGTGCTTGGGCATTCTAGGGGAATCACAGGTGAAGTTCAGGCTGGCAGTGGCTGCAAGACGCTACCTCATCGTCCGGCTGTCAGCGTCTGGCAAACAGGAAGATTCTCTGTAAATACGGCCCTGCTGTCAGGCAGTCTTGCCTGCGCCCATCCCAGAGCAGGGAGCAAAGGTGAGTGGGGTCAAGGCGGATGAGTGAGCTGGGCGGGCAGGCTGAGGGGCAGGCGGGCGGAGAGTGGAGACGACCTCCTTGTGAAGGTCGTCACCCACCTCCTGAAAAAGTCCCCGGTGGCACTGGGGCGGGTGGGTGTGTGGGGGGCACGACACTTTGCTTCTCTGCACTTCCACAAAAACACCATCAATCCAGACCCTCGGCACTCCAAGATCAGCATGACCCGACATATGTGACCACTATAGTACTCTCACAACTCTGCTCTCACAACTGACTCGCAAACTGGACAGGACCGGATCAGCCTGCCAGGAACGCCAGCGTCCTCCATATCCCAGGACATCACAAGAAAGACCAGCTGTCCAACTTCACCCACAGCAAACATTCTGGAAAACTCTGGAAACAACAGGTGGGGCATATTTATCGGCAAATGCTCCTAATTGTGCCAATTACTGCGACGTGTCCGAATGAATTACGGAGAATGGCCGTGATGGAGGCTTGCTTGTCAGCATAGAAACGTCCAGGCCTGAGGCTCAGATGGAATTATAATCATAACGCATGCGAGCCCGCTGTTGCCGGCCTCTCCTCTCGAAAGGAGGCATAAATCCAGTCGTCACGCCGTCCTGAAAGCTCAAATTAATTGGACAATTAAGATGTTTCACGGCGTGGCAGCTGCGGTTCCTAATGGGTCTCCAACAAGCCCGATATCATCGCAGAGAGGAATTTAATGTACTGTTTAATTTTACTTCTGAATTATTAGATCTGGGGGATGGAGGTACTCAGGCCAACCTTGTAGAGTGTCGGAGAGAAGGAGGAGCGACAAGACTGGACGTCAGGAAAGCAGTGAAGCATGAACACAGTGGATTTGGCTCTGTGGTAGGGGGGCGGGGGTTTGTGGACAGACACCGCTCCCGGGCTGGAGACACCCCAACTTGTTCACCAAATGTGAGAAAGGCCAGAAACAGACACCGACAGAAGACCGAGCCCCCCAAACAAGATCACAAGCACTTAGGACAAACAGCCCCACTACCAGAAGATATGTGTTTAACATGGCACAGTTACAGTAATAAAGATGACAATCGTGTAAAATAACCACCAAAACTTCTGCTGCAAACCCTTTCGAGCACATCAAGGACAGGCACAAGCACAACAAATGCATCGTGTCTGGAGTCGTTCTACGCTACATAAACCCCAGGACCCCACAAGAGGATTTATTACAGCAAGCTTGGTAACGCCTCCCTGGGAGAATTAAGAGCGGATCTATAATTACCACACAGAGAGCTGTACGATTGATGTTCAGGTTGTTTTCTCAAATGGTTTATCCATTGTTACACCAAGCAGAAAGGCACAGTTTCAATAACAATATCGGCTGTTTGTTCTCCTGCCCGTTGCCGGAAGGTTTATAACCCATGCATAAAATTCGCATAAATAATGGTTTATTTATCGGCTTTGCAACTTTTATGGGGAAAGATTCTGAATAGCCCACTGGGGAGACTGATCACGAAGCTGTTCACGACAGAGGAAGATTATTCTGGAGCAATTATGGAAAAGGAGAATATTATGGCTCAGCGTTTTGTTTAGATAGTTTGTACATTTAGCAGCTTTTGTAAGGAACCGATAAGCCTGAATGCTAGAGAAACAGGACAGATAAACAGGTACAAGCAGGAAGTACAGCAATGAACATGAGTGCTAAAGATAGCGGGACACTCATGTAGATTGTTCAGGACAATATAACATGTGTCTTTTAGGATATAATGTCAGAATAAAGTGCAATAACTGCTGAACATTTCACTGTGGTGATCAAGAAGGCTGAATAAAGGGCAGCATAATACTGGTTTGGTGTTGAGTAGTGTTCAGAGTTGCAAGACACACGTGTGAGTGGCACTGTGGACCCTATAAGTGGGGCATGTGGCGAGCTCTTACCAAAAGTCTGGGACCTTGCATCTGTGGAGGCTCTGCTCTCTAGAGGAGTCAGAAATAAAACCAGAAATAAAAATAAACCACAGAAACTTGCAGAAAAAGCGAGCTTTAGTCCGCAGGCGGCAGCCGTACATCCCCGCCAGAGCACGCTTCGTGGCGGGGAACCATGCGACTGGCCAACCGTGACGAGGGGGGCTATTTATCCGGAAGGGGACAGCGGGAGATACCATCATCTCCACTGGGAGCCCGCAGGGGGGCGTGGTGGAGGATGTGACACAGCGAGTGGCCGCATGTGGAGGGCTGCGTGACAATGGGGGAGCAGCGGTGTGAGTGTGTGTGTGTGTGTGTGTGTGTGTGTGAGTGTGAGTGTGTGCTTCACCGCCTGCCTCTAATTACACCAGAAGCTCATTCTGCCCCCCACCTCCAGACCCCTCTACTGGTTCCATCTGGGAAGCGATCCACAAATGTGCTGGGAGAATCAAAGCCCAGAGACCTGCAGCGGGTGGGATTATCACATGTTGTCAGTCAATGCTTCATCCAATGAGAACTGAGGCAGCCACCAGCTGGGTGGAGCCTCATTCCCCTATCACTTCTGTCTTGTATTTATCGTCCACTGAGAAAATGCATGTCGACTGGCAGCAGTCCCTTCACATTCACATACATACTCACAGGAACTCAGGTAAAATCTTTTTAGGTCGTGTGTGTGTGTGTGGGGGGGGGGGGGGGCTCACTGGAGGGGACAATGTCATTAAGCCAATCGGCAAAGAGCTGACTCCTTCCAGTAACTTCTTCCTTTGTCCCTAACCTCGGACATCCAATTCCGGAACATTACCAACATACACATGTGTGCGACCACCCCGCCCCCCCGACAGAGGAACCCTGGCACCCCATCCCCAGGCAACTGACAACCAAGCAATAAGAGAGCAGGTCTCTACACGGCTTTATTGGCAATAAGGCTCAGCATCAGCACACTGGTCCCCTTAATCTGATAGCTATCAACACCCCCCATACGCATTATTGAGATCCTTTAACGGCATGGAGGGTGCCGACACATGTTAATATGACAACAGGAGTGATGGCGGCCCACCCCCCCCCCCCCAGCGACAGCCCAGTCACCATTGTATTTCCACAATGGAGTTTTAATGAAGCCGCGGCACATGGCAAAGAATGAAAAGATGCTGCCTTTGCTGTTTGGCAGACTGCTGGACTTCCAGTCCTGGTATGGATCTGGTCCTGCTGCATGCTGGAAGACACTCCACAGTGAGGAGAGGAGAGTATTACACAGTGATGAGCGCGCACCTCGCACCTGTACCCTGCGAGCTAAACAGACAGAACCCAGCAGCTGGCCTCTGACTGGTGCCGAGGCGGTTGGCCTCTAAGTAGTGGCTGGGTGTCCGGCCTCTGATTGCAGCCTGACCAACCGGCCCCCGATTGGTACCTCGGTTTTCAGCTACAAGAATTCATGCAAGCAGCAGTCCTTTGAAGTCAGCAAGATACTCTCCCCCCTCATCCATCCATCAATGCATTAAGCATCTAGGACCCCCGCCCGCCCGCACATGGCCTCCAGGCCCAGGCCACTGAGAGATAGCCCGGTGTGATTAGCGAGGCACAGCAACCTGCTTGTCACACAGACCACAGCAATCAGTGGAACCGTGTTGGTGGCAGGCATCAGGCCGGACCTTTGGCCATCTGCTGCTTGAGCAGTGAAAGTCACCCAGCCAGAAGTCAGACACGACGCTCTCAGAATCACATGTGAACACAGCCGGAGCCTTCAGTCTAAAACGGAGGGAATCATTTTTCCCAGTAAAACACTGAATAATAACAAGGAGCCACTCCACTACAAAGACGGGACGATGTCTGCAACCTCAAGTGGGACCCTCATTGTGCAGGGGAGGCTCACTTACCACTTCTCTGGGCAGGAAGGCGTCCTCCTGTCTGAGGACCAGTAGCCCCACCATACCGCCCATCGGTGTCCCCCGGAGCAAAGCCACGACTTCCTCCTGGGTCTTCCCATTGATGTCCACGCCATTCACCTGTCACCAGGGGGAGTGGTTGGGGCGACGATCAGAAGGAGCGGGATGAAGGTCAGAAGTAAGAGGATAAAGATGTGCCGCCCCCGAAATCTCATTCATAGAAGCACAGGTCACTTCCCAAGCAGCATACCAACTGGGCCGAGAAGCTCTCGACCCCCACATGGTCACATAGTTACGGATGCATCTCATAGCAAGCCGGGAGTTGCCAGAAGCTGAGGCATAAAGATGTAGACGGGGAACCCCAGGAAGGACAAACAGAAGCAGGAAATCCTGATAGAGGCCCGGATGAAATTAACCCAGCTACGAGCAGCCCGTGAGAAAGCTCTTGTAAGCCCCTACAGAAAGCGTAGGGGAGATTCGGTGGCGTAAAGCTCCTCCATGCGCTCCCACCCCCACTCTAACCTCCAGCAGCCGGTCCCCTGCTTTCAGTCGGCCATCTTGGATTGCAGCCCCGCGAGCCAGGATGTTTTTCACATAGATGGGCGCGGTGCCCCCTATGGGCACATCGCGAGACGTGATGCTGAAGCCCAAGCCTTCTGGACCTGTGGGGGAGGATTAAGGAGACAGAGAGTCACTGAATGCAGTCGGCTACGAGTCTTCGCTGTCCAACCCGGAACTCCCACAGCCAGCCTCTTCTTGAATTGCAAAACCTACGTATACAATCCTGGGCCCAGGGCCTCAAAGGCAGACTTTCGGAGGGGGGCATTAGTGCGGCCCTAAATCCGGTGGAATGTAACATCTGCTAGGAAGCAAATGCGTGCCAGCTGACCACGAGATGCACAGCAGTGCCAGAACTATAGGGGGGAGGGCCCATCTGCAACCAAAAAATGTGTAAGATAACAAGGAATCATTAAGTTGGGGGGGGCACTACTTACAGACAAGCCCAAGAACCTGATTAATGCAGGACCAAATGCAACCCACTGTCCGGAAACCTGACCTACCCTGAGGGGATTCGGTCCAACGACAGGCTTCGCCCAGTCCAACAGCCGGAACTGTGACCAGTACTGTCAATGAAGCGTGGTTCAATTTACACCAAAACTACTCTCATTAGACGTAAATCACTGCAACAACTGGCACTATGGACACCCCCCCACAAGTGCCTCACGCCGGGACCGGGACAGTCAAACGGTCCCACTCCACCTGGTACCAGACAATTACTACAATCAAAGCCGGCATCAGATAATTACCGAAATCAAACGGCACCACGCGAGGAGATGCCATCTACGGATTCATGATCGGCTAATTAGGAGCCAGCGCTTCAAACCAGCTGGCATCGAGTAATCGCTGACGTCTGATTCGCTCCAAGTACAGTGAGATGAAAGTGACTAAAAGGCCAGCTAAAATGGGCCCAGTTAGAAAGGGAGGTGTCATCGCAGAACATCCGGAACGTTCTGCCGGAGGCATCTGGAACGTTATCTAAAGAGACACCCATCTTCTGACACTGGCTTCAGATATCACCAGGCACACAGAAATGGGGGCACATCATTCCGGAGAGCCCACCCTCCAGTTCACTCCGGTCGGCGGCCTGCCTTTATTCTTCAGGCGGGTTCGGGAGCCGACCGTCGCGAACTGGGAGGCGGCCGTCGTGAACTGGACCCTCCACCGCTGTGACGCTTAGCATTAATAAACAATCTCAAGGCCTGACTTTTTCCCCCCCCCCCATTCCTTCACATTCCCCCCATCCATATGCTTTAAGCAAGCTGAGAATAAAAGGGAAGGACTCCAGCTAGGAGCAGATTCAGAGTGTTTTAAATGCACGTCAGGCAATGCGATGGACGCCTCTCTGCCTGGCTGGCCTACCCGGGCTTCCACAGTGCAGAATTAATGGGATTTGGACTCTGAAGGACCCCTTGGAGATACCCCAGGGAAAAGCCTAAAACCTTAAATCGGAAGATTAACAGCATATATTTATAGATTTAAAAGCAATAATTATTCAGCAGATCTATATTGTGATATTGTATATGCTATATATATTGTATATGCTAAGCTAGCAGAGGAC
Source organism: Brienomyrus brachyistius (assembly GCF_023856365.1). Classification (NCBI taxonomy): domain Eukaryota; kingdom Metazoa; phylum Chordata; class Actinopteri; order Osteoglossiformes; family Mormyridae; genus Brienomyrus; species Brienomyrus brachyistius. The sequence goes on from NC_064533.1 coordinate 15,875,803, forward strand.
ACAGAATGAATGTGTACTTATTAATTGAACGCCTTTGTAAATACAGTACCTAATTTATGAATAAAGGTGAAGACACTGTACCTTTTACGGCATCAGTGAGCCTCACTATAGATCATTGTTTTGTTCAGGAATGTTCCATAGGGACGCTAATCAAGGGGGATTTATAGGTGTGACATTACCTTTCTTCAGCTGCATGGTGAACCTCCGGCCAACCTTCTTGGTATAGCCAGATGAGGACGTGGAGTTGAGGGGCCTCTGGGGGGAGCCAGCAGGTTTGCTGGTGGGGCCAACCGCGTGAGGTAGCGGAGAGTAGAAGGGCCCCGATGGGCCCAGCCTCTGGGGTGCGTGGTCCAGTGAATCGGGGCTCAGACGGCCACCCATCTCGCTTTGGGAGAGTCTCTCATACTCGGCTTTGCGAGCCGCTGGGACAACGTGGAAAAGGATGGCAGGCGACCTCATGGCCTGACGGAACATATTCTGTGCTCTGATGGGGGCGTGGAGGGAGGAGGAGTGAGAGGAGAGAGAGAAGGCAAGGGGTGAATGGGAGGGAGGGGAGATAAAGTGAGAGGAATGTTAAGGGAGATTGAGGGGAAAGAGTGAGAGAGTTAGAGAGAAGGAGAGAGAAAGAGAGAGGGGGAGAGAGAGAGGCGGGGGAGAGAGAGAGGCAGGGGAGAGACCATGCAGGTGAGCTCAACCTGGCTTTCAAGGCAACATGACATTATGGCTTAATGCTGACAGTGATGCACAGCGCCCCCTGCAGTCTGCACAATCCCTGCACGAGCATGACATACCAGAAGTACACGCAGTAGATGACACCACTCATTGTGATGGAGAACACTGTGTTTACACCATGAAATTAGGTCATGCAGCAGCCTACGTGTCCTCAGCGGGATTCCGAGACACTGTGACAGGCTGTACTGGAGGACGGCGACCACCGGGCATGCCGGAAATGAGCAGGCGAGCAAGCAGAGTGGCCAGGGAGAAACCGCGCTGTGTGACCTGAGCAAGTCTTCCGGAAGACACCCCATTTCACTGTATAACAACACACGGGCACGCGCACACACAGAGCCTGGCCTCACAGCGGTGGAAGGCTCTGGAATCGACCCCCATTCACATGGTAATACAGAGAATGGAGTAAACAGCTAGACTACAGTGTAATGAGCACTGCCACGACACTGCGGCAATCAGCCGGCGCGGGGGCCTGATTGAATTATAAATTACACATCAACGCGTCATTACATTTAATTACATTAATCGCCTCCAGATATTTACTGACACAAAACAATTCCGAGAGATAAGAGTATCGCTCCGGATCATCCACACGGCTGAATATGCCAGGCAAGAGACGCTTTTCATGCCGCTGGTTCCCACCAATCTGTGGTTCCAAATTTGTGGAGGTTTTTCTGTGTGTGTGTGTGTTCGCAGAAGCAGGATTTGGCATGGCGGGGGAATCCGCCACCATCTACGGCCAGTGAGGGCTAATGTCTGTGGACGCTTCTCTGCCTCCGGGGGGTTTGTGAGTCAGAGAGTCCTGAGGGTGACATCACGGCGTTGTTAATTACAGCTGACTTGTTGGGGGGGGTGGGGGGAATATTAATGCCAGTGCGGTTGACATGGCTGCTGATTAACACAGTCCGTCACGGGGCGTTTCCTGAAGATCGTACGCTGGACTAAAATGGCACCGAGCCGAAGCGGTATTTCCAAACCCGCACGAAGCTGGCAGCTGGCGACTCTCCCACAGACGTGATGTAAGAGTCTGCAACCCCCCCCACCCTCCCTCTGCCCCCACCCCTCTACAGGTGTGACCGTCTCTGCCTCGAGGGCAGCAGTCCTGCACAGCTGGGCCGCACAGGACGACATCTGGCCAAGCGGCCCCATCCGGCACGCCCCCTCTGTGCCAAGAATCTGTGCCACCAAGCCCCCCCCCCCCCCCAGCCCGGTCACTCCTAATGAGGGTGACCTCAGCAATTCTGGCTCATGGAGACCCAGGCGAGATGTAATCTGCCACACATGTGCAGCCGGCTTTTAAAATGTTAAAGACAGAAAGAAAAAACACCTGACTAACTCTGAGTAAGAGTCTGAGATAGGGGTTGCCCCCCCCCAGGTTTACATGGCCTCAGTGGGGGGGGGGGATAGTAAGATAGTAATACGTGTTTTTTTTTACTTTGGGAGTTGGCGTGGGATATAACCTAATGACTGACACTCACTTTGCTCATGGAGAAACAGACTTGGTTCAGGAGTAACGACAGATTTTATAATTCGCTTTGTTTGATGGAAATCAGCTTTCAGGTTGTTTCAAGTTTTGCTAGGAGGGAAGTGAGAAATCATGGGAGGAAATAAGAACAACGGAAAAGAAAACTACATGTGTGTGTGTGTCTCAGAGACAAAGAGAGCATTAATGGGCAAGGCTGGGGGGGGGGGGGCAGGTGGGGGTCCTTACTGCTCGAAGCGGATGTTGCGCAGGTCGCCGTTGTTGATGCGCACAATGCAGTCGTTCTCCTGGAAGAGCTTCTCCTGCTGCGCTTTGCCTCCCTGCTCCAGCCGCTTCACCAGCAGCCCCAGTGTCCTGCAGGGGTCACATGACATTAGGGGGCGTGGTTGCATGGTTGAGGGCTCCCCCCACAGGTGGAGGTTAGTTGAGTAGTTAATGTTAGTTATTCGTATGAGAGATAAGGGAAGGATGGAGAGTTGAAGGTGGAGACAGAAAAACACCAGGATCAGGATGTTTATCTCCAAAACCGAGGCCCCTACATGTAAAGGGGCCCGACAAGGAGGCCCCTGTGCATTAAATGGGCCCAACACGGAGGCCCCTACATATAAAAGGGCCTGACACAGAGGCCCCTACACGTAAAAGGGCCCGACACGGAGGCCCCTACACGTAAAAGGGCCCGACACGGAGGCCCCTACGTATAAAAAGGCCAGATACAGAGGCCCCTACACGTAAAAGGGCCCGACACGGAGGCCCCTACACGTAAAAGGGCCCAACACGGAGGCTCCTACACGTAAAAGGGCCCAACACGGAGGCCCCTACATATAAAAGGGCCTGACACAGAGGCCCCTACATGAAAAAGGCCCGACACAGAGACCCCTACACGTAAAGGGCCCGACGCAGAGGGCCCCTGCACGTAAAAGGGCCCGACATGGGCATAGAGTCAGAGATGGGGGACTGGCCCTCACTTAGGCAGTGCAGGTGAGCTGTCAGGATGGGGGGGGGGGGCTGTCAGTAATCACCCAGCACACAAAGAGGAGAGGGGACCTTACCTGCCCTCCTCAATGCACTTTAATCTTTAATAACACTGCCAGCAGAAGCTGGTTCAGGGATGAGGTACAGTTCTGCACTTTTTTACAGTCCAGTGCTGACCAGCCGCAGGATAAAATCTCATTAGAGGGGTATAGCTTCTGCTTGGAGCACTCTCTCCACCCCTCCCTACTTCTCCACGGCGAAACCCCCCATGCTGAACCATCCGTCAATCCCAGAATCCCCCACCGTGCTGTGAAATAAGAATGCCCCCCAAACTGCTCTGGCTGGCACTGAAAAAGCCACCAAACCAGCCCAACAGGGAAATTACTCACCAAGGCGTGAGGCACGGCTCAGACAGACATCATATATAAAACATAATGACGCAACACCCCCTCCCCCCGCCCCCTTGGCAGCAGAGGGATCAGTGATAAGAAAGCAGACTGAAGGTGGCCAGTTCAAATCCCAGGAGGAGTCCTGTAGTAATACCCTGCAGAAAGGCACTTACGCTGACCATCGCGATGCTATGGGACAGGGGTGTTAATCCCCTGCTGCTCTAAGCCCCCCAAGACCACGGCGGCCCGCCTTCACGCAGCACAGAACACACCCAGTAAGGACATACCCATCCCACGACGCTGCCCGTATTTCCTAAGCTGCCTCCAACCGGTTTAATCCAGTTGGCATAGGCATGATCCACGACTACCTGGCAATGACCCAAATCTGGGGTGGGGGGATGTGGAGGAAGGAGGGAATCACCCCACTCAGGTCTCAAGAAGGCCAGCTCCCCCCCATCAGTCAAGGAGCTTGAATCCTGACACATTCGCATGCTTAAATAAGCACTGAAAGTGGTCGGGTTGACTTTATAGAAAGAAAATATGATAGATATCAGAACATTTTGGCACAGACGGCCAAATACTCTATCTAATTAGGCCCCCCCTTCGTGTCCTTGTTGAGAGTTTGGGGGGGGGGGGGGTCATCCATCCACCTGAATAAAACATCCACTCCGGCAAACCCAAATGCATCTTCAGCATGGGTCTCATCCCAAAAGCACTGTGCAGGGGGCCAGTTCACCATCGCTACTGTTCCCCCCATACCCTCTCCTGACTGCAGTTAACCCCCCCCTGCTAAATCTGACCTTGACTGCAAGTATCTTCTGGCAAATGAGCAGCAGTATGAATGAGCTTTTAGCTTGATTAGCTTGGCTAGCCAGCGACCGTGAGTGGGGGGGATTCAGCATAAAGCCGTGCCTCCCCAGGGACGCCGCACCTGCCATGGACCCCACACGTGGCCCGATTGGCATTTATAATAACGGTCCTCCGGGAGGGTGAAGCATCACTCAAGGTTTAAAGCTCTTATAAACAGCATGCTGTCTGAATGAAGCCCACACAGAAGCTCTTCAAATTCGCAAAAGGAATCAAACCCAGCACCCTTCTGGTGTGTTAGAGTGAACAAGAGAAGATGGAAAGGGTCGGAGGAGAAAGAGAGGAAGGAGAGGCTGAAGAGGAGAGGAGAGTCACAGATCCCGATTTCCCATACAGCAGTGGTAGAAGAGAGTCGCTACAGAGGAGACGGACCAGAGCCCCAACCTGGTGGGGGGGCGGAGTTACAGAGGAGGGGGGCCACAGCCACCAACCATGGGCGGAGAGGAGGAGTTACAAAGGAGGTGGGGCCACAGACATCAAGAGTTAGAAAGAAGGCGGGCCAGAACCTAACACCTGAGATGAGGGGAGGTGTTACAAATAAGGCAGGGCCAAGCCCCAAACCAAGAGGGAGGAGTTACAGAGAAGATGGGGCCAGAGCCCAACCCAAGAGGAGGGAGGAGTTACAGAGCAGAGAAGGTGGGGCCAGGACCCAACCCAAGAGGGAGGAGGAGTTACAGAGAAGATGGGGCCAGGACCCAACCCAAGAGGAGGGAGGAGTTACAGAGCAGAGAAGGTGGGGCCAGGACCCAACCCAAGAGGGAGGAGGAGTTACAGAGCAGAGAAGGTGGGGCTAGGACCCAACCCAAGAGGGAGGAGGAGTTACAAAGCAGAGAAGATGGGGCCAGGACCCAACCCAAGAGGAGGGAGGAGTTACAGAGCAGAGAAGGTGGGGCCAGGACCCAACCCAAGAGGAGGGAGGAGTTACAGAGCAGAGAAGGTGGGGCCAGGACCCAACTCAAGAGGAGGGAGGAGTTACAGAGAAGGTGGGGCCAGGACCCAACCCAAGAGGAGGGAGGAGTTACAGAGAAGGTGGGGCCAGGACCCAACCCAAGAGGAGGGAGGAGTTACAGAGCAGAGAAGGTGGGGCCAGGACCCAACCCAAGAGGAGGGAGGAGTTACAGAGCAGAGAAGGTGGGGCCAGGACCCAACTCAAGAGGAGGGAGGAGTTACAGAGAAGGTGGGGCCAGGACCCAACCCAAGAGGAGGGAGGAGTTACAGAGCAGAGAAGGTGGGGCCAGGACCCAACCCAAGAGGAGGGAGGAGTTACAGAGCAGAGAAGGTGGGGCCAGGACCCAACTCAAGAGGAGGGAGGAGTTACAGAGAAGGTGGGGCCAGGACTCAACCCAAGAGGAGGGAGGAGTTACAGAGAAGGTGGGGCCAGGACCCAACCCAAGAGGGAGGAGGAGATACAGAGAAGGTGGGGCCAGGACCCAACCCAAGAGGGAGGAGGAGTTACAGAGCAGAGAAGGTGGGGCCAGGACCCAACCCAAGAGGGAGGAGCTAGAGAGTAAATGGGGCCAGGGCCCAAACTTAGGGGCTCGGCCTACATGGCACTTTACCTTCGGTCGCGCCCACTGAAAGGCACTACATGGATTCCCAGCGGGCCACCATCATTGCAGACCTCAACTGGTTTTACAATGTCGCTGTGGGACAGTGATGGAGTCAGGGTAAGAACAGGGATGGGGCAGGGTGTGAAAATGCAAACAGAATAGATAATGTGGAGACAACGACACACACACACACAAAGGGACAACAACCGGCACACGAAGAAAGCAATGGGCACACAGTGACGGACCACGCCTGGGCGGGTGCCCCCTGATCATTAAAGGCTGCGGGTAGGAAGGCCGCCTTTGCGGGAGAGTGTCGGGCTGTAAATGAACCGGCATGACGACGCCTTAATGATGCAGTGGGGACATCACTGCAGCCTTGAAGGAGCAGGACAGGGCACCCAGAGCGGGGATGGCGAGGAGGGCCGAGCTTTACCTGCAAATGAGGCTGTGAGCACAATGAAGCGGTCAAAGCAAAACAGACATTGCGGTCAGAACCATGATGGGGACACGCATGTGCAGTGAGACTGTTCACCAGGAAGGGAGGAACTCCCCCTCCCCCTCTCCCCTCCCCCCGCCCTCTATCTCTGTCTGTCTGCTCCCTTCTCTCCCCGTTCCGTCTCCGTTCAGAGAACATGCATCCAAACGCTGGTCCAGTACCACTGGTGATGAGGTTCTATGAGTCACAGACACCCAAAGAGGGTGAGAGTGGACCCCCCAGGCCAGCGCACGCATATGAACACATGGGGGAGGGCTCTTACTCCAGAGACAGCACTGAAGTGTGTTCCTGGCCAGAATCTGCGCGGCCCACCGGCTCAATCCGCCCATTCTCCTCCTCACGCATGTCTTCCTCCTGCAGAGACATTAGTGGACATGGAGAGGAATCAGTCAGTGAGCCGCAAATGGAGAGCAGCCCCGCCCATCTCCCCCCTGGTTAGCCAGGGTGCTCCAGAGGGAGGCTGCAGGGGCACCCTCATCAATATTCATAGGTCACCCTGCATGTCCCGCCTTCTCTTTCACTCAGTCCATATATTTCACTTATAGCACTCCGCATTTGCCTCCCATTACCCACAATCCCCTCTGCCTCGGTCTTGATACCTGCCCCAAAGCTCTGACCAGACCCCTTCCTCCTCGACCGCCTTATTCCATGCGTCGGACGTACAGGGGAAAGCAGAGTGGAGGTGAGGTAGCATAAGCCCCCCTGCCGAACAGCGAGGGGGTTGGGGGGTGGCTGAGAGAGACAAACGCCATTGTGGGTGACAGGAACAGGGACAGGTAGCCAAGGAAAAGGAACATTCTGGAATAACTCGCTGGATCAGGACGGGTGTATAAATATCACTGCGCCAAACAGCACAAATCAGAAAAAAGAATCATTGCTGAATGGCAAATTTCACGGCGCCCATGATCGCCCCCCCCATACCTGCTGGCATACTGGCTGAATATCAAATTTCACAGCACCCATGATCGCCCCCCCCATACCTGCTTGCATACTCGTGGGTTTTCTTGCCGGGTCACATGGACCAGGGCGGCTGCTGCTACCTCACCCCCACACCAAGAATGCTAATCGGCGAATCGACTCCGCCTCGTCATGTAAAAGTCATGCAAGCCCCTTTTTTTCAGAATGGGGGGGGGGGGAAATCCCCTGGCGATTTAACGAAGGCGGGGAGTGGAGAAGATAGAGCAGACAGTACCCGTACCATGCTGAAGGAATGTGTTGGGTGGGGGGGGTTAGGGGTGGAATCACCTGTCATACAGGGATTAATTAATGTCATGGGGGGGTCTCGGGAGGGCATGCAGGTGACTCCATTGGCTGGAAACCAGGGGGAATCCTGTAGCGGCCCAGGAATGGGAGCCTGTCAGCATTAATTTAATTAACGAGGGTGTCTGTTGATGTGGCAAGCCGGGGGTGGGATGGGGCAGGGCCTCTGGACTGGGGGGAGAGGCCCCCAAAAACAGCAGCCACGCTTCTAACGGAACGAAGATGCCTCTGAAGGTGGCTTTGAAGCTGGGTTGTGCGAGCGCCCCCCACCGCCCAGGGCGACAGTGATATGGGGGCAGGGGGGTCAGAAAGATGCTGCGATTCATGTTTAGCGACAGCGACACTGACGAGAGGCTAATTAAGTCCGGCGGCGGTTCCTCTCGATAACGACGGACGGCCTCGTTAGCGGAGTGACAGCCAGTCGTCTGTATTCAACCAGAGCCCCCGCCCCCTGCCGGTAAGCGAGACTCTCTCTTCTTGCAGAGTCCCTGCGCGCTAAAGGCGCGGTACGGCTGCTGCCAGAGCGGTTCTGTCAGCTGTCGCCCCCACCTTACTACCGCTGGGGAGTGATTACTGGGCCGAAGAGACCAGGAGGGGGTCAGGAGCCCCACCATCAGAAGGACGGACAGCTGGATTAAAGACTCTTTTGTGGATTCAGCAGCAGGCGAGGAGGAGCACAGTCACAGCACTCAGTGGTTCAGCCGAGACCAAAGGCTTGGGTCCTACCCTGGGGACCATGACTGGGCCATTAACCCTCCACATGGCACCCTGGACCCAGTGCCCCTCCCTCCCCGGCACTGAACCAAGCAGACTAGGAATGGCACAGAGCTCCACTGTCTGCCGCTCATGTGCAAACTGTGAAGTCAGATTGGGCTGCAATATGGAACAGCTGGGGCGGGGGATCCTGCCCTTGACCCCTCCCCTCCACAGAAAAGCCCCCATAATGAGCCCTTTAAACAGGGCCTATGTATCAAACAGGACAGCCATCCGAGGCAGCCGCTAACGTTAGCACAATGTTAGATGCTGAGATCCGTGTTCATGGCATTATCTTTGTGTAAATATTCTTACTCTCTTAGCTAGGGTGGCGGGGGGTGTCTTAAGTGATGCCCATGCTGGTCCGGCATGACGTCCAGAGTGTGAGACCGGTGGTCTGGTGGGAATCTGCAACACACTACCACGCTGCTAACATGCGGTTTGCGATTCCAGTGCGGCGTCATCAAACCCACATCGCATTATCCGAACAACACAACAGAGCCTTCCCCCCCCAACCCCTGACTACAAAGACCGATTAAGCCCCTCTCTGGAAAAAGAAAACATATCCGTCCTCTGAGACCCAGATACCGTGCTCAGGCTCATTATATATAAGCTGAGTCTGCCATTTTTGATTCGCTGGGGTTAGAGGTCAATCCAAGGGGGAGGAGCTAAGAGAGTAAGAATATTTACACAAAGGAAGCAAGAACGGCAGCTACAATTGGTAGGTGGAGAACATCACCTCCAACTGTGCCACGTCGGCCATCCCAGTACGTCGGACATCCCAGTGTGTCACAGTACGGCATTACATCATGCCAATAAAGCACATAACTGCAGTACAGTCAGTAGGGGGCAGAGTCTTTAAGGGCTGGGGGAGTGAAATAACCTGAAGGCTGCAAATTAAAATTGCCAGGGGGCCCTGCTATTGTACCCATCAGGTCTTACCATCAGTACCGAGATGAAGAAACGGTACAAAGGAAGCACGGTGTGCAGCTGCTCTGAATAAAAGGTACAACAAAGGAGCACAGGACCCAGAGCCCCGCGGGCCGTGATCTGATAGGTGAGCCAGCCGGCCGGACGGTGGGGTTACAGCCAGTCAGAAACGGGAGGTGGCTGTCATGAAGTCTGAGTGATCACAGGCACAAGGCGATTGGCAGATCAAACCCAATTATGGCAAATGGGCAACAGAGAGCACAGAATCGAATCAGAAGAGCGAAACCGCAGGGAGGCAATGGGGCCGGCTGTTGTGGACGCGACACTCTTTCATCACGCCGCCTTTTCATGTACTTAATCAGCTCGGATGCTTGCCCCGATTCACTCTCCCTCCAGTCCAATCGCACGGCATACAACAGCGTCTGCACTGCGGAGGTCACCCAACGCTATTCGAGTCAAAGTGTCCCCCGGTGCGATGCAGGGGACGAAACCGGCCATGGTTTCCTGAATGGGGACTGGGTGAGGGTGGTGGGGGCTGCGGTCAGGCGGACTGAATCACCTGCCAGCCCCAATTTCATATCGGGGAGGGGACATCCATCACTGACTCTGGCCCAGCCTGACCCACCAGCCCACTCTCTCGTTAAATTGCACTTTAATTAAATTAAGCCAGCTAATTATGAGGCTTTAAATCAATCATTCAGTCGATGGCCAAACTTACTCTACCCTACTCAAAACTTCCATCCTGATTAATAACGACAAACTTTGACAGGGGCTGGGCTAAACCTCAGGGGGTACTGATAACTGGGAGATAAGTCACCGCAAAGGGCTTGGGTCCGGCGCTTTTACAGGATCCTGGGCCCAGAAAGGGGGGTGAATAAGCAAACCCACATGGTTTCGGGAGGCTAATCCTCTCTTTCATCCTCATAGCGCGACAGCATAGTGTCAGCACAACGTAGCATTTCACTCGTGTGACGCACCATCACCCAACAACGGACCAAAGCCACTCGGACTCAAAGTGCATTTTCCAAATCCACGCTATAAACATCAGAGCATTCTGGGGGATTTCGGGGTTGGGTAGAAACAAGTTAAAATGCTCCCGTGAGAGTAGCATGGAGATCGTCACATGACCCTCCCCCATTTCCCCGAGCTTACGGTCCGTCAGCTCCCCACCGGGGCCACCGTCAGGTGTCTAAGGACACGGCGTGAGCAGCTCTGGGTGTCTGACACGCCACTGAACATATCCACAGAAGCAGCGGAACGTCTAAATTAGCACCGACCGCTGGTCTGCGGGTTAGTGAACCGCGGCACAGGGGCGAGACGCCCATATAACATCTTTCTCAACAAAGACAGGGAGTGGCACAGCACACGGTTTCCCAAACAGCAGCCTGATACTCAAAAGGAATCTTGTTCAGTGCAATCGGCTCAACATGATAAATTATGAACGAATCGCACGGCAGGCATTTCTGTGCTCTCAGCGAAGCTGGAATTAATTTGTCACTCGAATCGTGGAAATTCCAGAATTCAACCTGATTGTATTATTATGCAATAATCCAAAACAAAAGCAGTTTTTGAGGTAGCCCCCCCCCCCCCACCCCCATTACACGGCTGAAAAACATAATAGCGCATCAATCACCCTGTGTCCATCTTCCTGCGCATGAGGTAAGGATGGCATGCTTGACGGTCACAGGATATGGACCTCAAACCCTGTGCCGGGTGACCTCTACAAACACACCAGGCAACAAAAGAGTCTGCAGGCGTGTTCATCACGTCGCACGGGAAGCCGGTGAATTTCAAAGTCTTCAGTGATATGAGGAATCCTTTTAGCATGACTGACACATCTCAGCAGCTGAAAGGCAGTTTTACCGCTGGCAGAAAGGTTAAAGCGCTCCTGAGAGATGTAACCTTTAGAGGGGAAAATAAACACGTCTCCCCCCATCACCCCAGCCCCCCTCCCCCCCCGACTTCCAGACAGTGAGTAAATAGCATGTGCTGCATGACCTGCTTCATTTTCAAACCCAAGGCAGGATTCTCTGCCTGCATCTCGGTCTGTTTTCTAAGCACGTTTACTGCCTGGGGGGTGTCCGAAATGCTGCCCAGATGGGAAATTCCTAAACTGATCCATCCACATTTACAGTAGAACACACATCACACACTAATTAAATTGCTTATTAACTAATTAAAACTAAGAACAGAGTCTCCTAAGAGCAAATGTAATGATTTTACTTCTTTTTGACTTCTTACTGAGACCTGGAACGGAAATGCAGATCACAGACGTTCCTGACTAACTTAAAGGAAATGCATCCATCACATCTGGATGGATGAGCGAGTACAGATCCAGACAAGACCCTGTAGGGAGAGCCCAGGACAGGGGGGGGGGGGGGGCACACAATAGAAAGCAATAAACCAAAATATAACATAAACAAACAATGTTTTCATCAAAAAACTTCCATGCCTTTCACAGAATAAAATTCTGAAGCATTTAATATTTATATAAAACAGTTAGCAGATAGTAGATATGGCACCGTAATGGCTGCAAATAGAAACCAAAGCATGTCTATTAGCTGCGACCAGCAATGGGGCGCATTGCAGCCAGCGGACAGCCCGCCGGGGGGGAGAAGCTTGTGCACGCAGACAGACACACACACACACACACACACACACACACACACACACACAAACAGACAGACAGACAGACAGACAGACAGACAGACAGACAGACAGACAGACAGACAAACACACACACACACACACACACACACACACAGACAGACAGACAGACAGACAGGCACAGACAGACAAACACACACACAGACACACACACAGAAACACAGATAAACAGACACACACGTGTGCCCACATGTAACAAGTTAATGAACATACAGCAGCGACTCCCATTCTGATCCCAAAGGGGGGGCTCATTTAGTGCCCAGTGAAAATGCCGTTTATTTCCGCAACAGGACAAAGAAGCCAACCACCCCTCCAACCCAATCCAGGACCCACCTGCTACCCCGCACCAGGTCCTTGTGATGCCCCATCAACCCTGTGGAGGGGGAATGGGGATGGGGGAAATCCCACCTTTCAAATAACCCCCCCCACCCAGTACAGAAGATCCATAATTATGAGGATGAACAGGTGCATTTCCGCCCCCATCCCCAAAATGACCCTGAAAGACTGTTTTCCATTCATGCCCCAGATATTTTTGTACATGCCCCCCCCCTTTAGGAATTGCCTAATGGCGGCTAGACACGGCCGATGAGAGTCTTGTGTGGTACTTCAGCGCGAGGTTAATGGACCGGAACCGCCTCGGCCTGCTGGATGGGCCCCCAGCTCTCCCTGAACAAAGCCGCTCATTTGACAGGTGCGGCAGAATACGTGGTGGGGGGGCATACATGAGCCAGGGCAGACGACCCCCCTCCTCCACCTACAGAGGCCTCAGTGCCCCCCCCCCCCCCCCCCTCGCATTGAAGGTTAATAAAAACAGTGCCTCAGATTTTCACCTTGGTGGGGGGTGGTTGAAGTGGTTAATCTCTGAGGGGGGGTGGGCAGCGGGGCGGTAACCAACAGGTACTCTGCCCAGAGACACAGGAAACACCACAAGGTTTCATTTGTTTGGGAAAATCACAAGCGTATCCAGGAGAAGGCTGGATGCTATTCAAATGGCAGCAAGGTGACCCGTAACCATAGCATGAGAAAATAAACCCACAACCAATGCACCATCATTAATAAAGTTCCTCTCTGGATCTGCGTACACCTATAGCCACAGACACCGCGAAAAAGGGGCTGCTGGACAGAGCCCGAAATTTGAGCCAGCAGCGCCCCCAACTGGCCAGGTTAGGAGAGAGCAGTGCAGAGGGGCAGGGCATTGGTCAAGATTAACTCTCCCAGGTCGTTGCAAAGAGCGATTGGTGCTGATCTGTTGATCAATCAGCACTGAAGCTATAGCCCCCCAGCCCGAGCTGAGTGACGCCTCCATAAACAAGATGGAAAAAATTCATCACCAAAGAACAGCATGCGAGCACATGCCAGGGTGCCCCCTGGTGGAATCGCGGCTCCTTCGTGCTGTCAGGATGGGTGTGCTAAGCCCACATGTGGGGCACCTCTGTAGGACACAAAACAACTGACCACTCACGGAGGCTGCCAATCCCACTCTGCCGTTTAGGGAGTCCTAGGGACCCCGTTGGCCCCCACCCACCACTGGGCACAGATGGGTGGGGGCTGGCGGTGTCAAGGGGGGGCAGCAAGATGGTCGTTTTGTTTTCATTTACGGGGAATTAGCCGGGAGATGAGGTGTCAGAAGTACAAAGCAGGGCCCCATGATGACAGCGCGCTCTGGAGGCGTCTAAAGGGTGCCACAACAAGCAGAGCCCCATGATGACAGCGTGCTCTGGAGGGGTCTAAAGGGTGCCACAACAAGCAGGGCCCCATGATGACAGCGCGCTCTGGAGGCGTCTAAAGGGTGCCACAACAAGCAGGGGCCCCATGATGACAGCGTGCTCTGGAGGGGTCTAAAGGGTGCCACAACAAGCAGGGCCCCATGATGACAGCGCGCTCTGGAGGGGTCTAAAGGGTGCCACAACAAGCAAGGCCCCATGATGACAGCGCGCTCTGGAGGGGTCTAAAGGGTGCCACAACAAGCAGGGCCCCATGATGACAGCGCGCTCTGGATGGGTCTAAAGAGTGCCACAACAAGCAGGGCCCCATGATGACAGCGCGCTCTGGAGGCGTCTAAAGGGTGCCACAACAAGCAGGGCCCCATGATGACAGCGCGCTCTGGAGGGGTCTAAAGGGTGCCACAACAAGCAGGGCCCCAGGATGACAGCGCGCTCTGGAGGGGTCTAAAGGGTTGCCACAACAAGCAGGGCCCCATGATGACAGCGAGCTCTGGAGGCGTCTAAAGGGTGCCACAATAAGCAGGGCCCCGGCAGCGAGCAGTCAAGCTCCACGGGGCCCCAAACAATGAGTGATCACTCTGCAAGACCCCCCCCCCCCCAACCCCCATGGTCGATGGACACGACCCCCAATCTCCCCTTCCACACACTGATCCATAAGGGGGCGGTAAACGACCATGGTGGGAGCACCTCTCATATTAACGACGTAACACTGAAGGTAATTAAAGCTGTATTTTAACAGGGCGCTTTAAACCACTAACCCTGCACGAGTCAGGCATGCTGGGGATCCTCAACCACCCGGTTACTGGGCACAGCTAACCCATCCCAGTCCATGCTTCTCATGTTGTGTGGAAAACTGAACCACGGGCAGCAGCCCATTTACGATGGAATATTCTGGACAGGTCACAGGTCTCTGTCGACACAGTTATGCAGGACCTGCCATCCCATGCTATCGTGTGTCGCCATGACCAAGAAGTAACTGGTTAGCAACCAGAAACTGCAATTGTATCCAGACCCAAACACTCTCCAGCCATTGTACCACTCAATCATCCAGCCTTAACTTCACCATCTCACAGTCTCACACTAAACTGAGGCAACACAACCCACCCCACACACACCCAGCTGGTATCAGTTATGAACAGGAAGAGTATGACGACAGCAAAACAAACCCAAAACAAACACCAGCCACCTACTTCTAACCGCACTCACAATATGAGTGGAGTGTATCTAAAATGTTTATTATAAACCATAAAAATAATGAAACACAGCAAAGTATTAGAGAAAAGCCTTTCTTCGGCAAACAGGCAGATTCAGGAGCTGCACAGGAGTTGACGGTGTGTGACGATTAAAAAGCCAACATCGCATCAGAAGGCAGCTTCCAATAACAAAGACGAAAGACCCAATTTACCAGCAACAGCAGAAAGACGCACGTTGATCGCAGCCATTTAATAGCTAGCACTTATAAGAACAAAAGAAGCCAAATAAGTAGGCCTCGGTAATTTAGGAATGTGCCCCACTGCATACGAAAAGGATTAAGATATTAATAAAAAAAAACCTTGATTTAATTTGAACAGGTAAGTCGGAAAGGTTGCGGCTTTTGAAAACATCGAGGTGGTAACTGGAGAAATTGAACGGGTCTCTCTCTCTCTCTCGCTCTCCCAGCAGCGTAATCAAAACGCTTTTGATGGAACAATAAAAGGTCACCAGCGCTTGTCTGCTTAAGGGAAATAAAATCCCCTTTGTAGTAAAGTGGAGAGATCGCTAGCCTCGCTCAGGGAAGCCATGTTGTTTCAAAAGCCCCCACCCACTGTGGTCAAACAGCTGAAATTAAATTACATTCCCTGAAGTCTCTGGTTATCAATCCTTAACGTTGCACTTTCCCATTTCGGAGATATATAGGCCGTAGATTCAATACAATTTAAACAACCAGCGCTGTAACCTGACAGAAAACAGGACCCCAGTGATGGAGACTTGGGGATTCAGGTTATATTAGTAGGAGGACAAACCAGGATTCATGTTCTATTAACAGGACAGCGAATCAGAATCCAGGTTACATTAAGAGGAGGACAAATGGGAATCCAGGTTACATTAAGAGGAGGACAAATGGGAATCCAGGTTTCATTAAGAGGACGAATCAGAATCCAAGTTACATTAAGAGGAGGACGAATTGGGACCGAGGTTATATTAATAGGAGGATGAGTCGGGATTCAGGTTATATTATTAGAAGAATTAATCAGTGATAGGCCACACCCCTGCAAGAGGCCACGCCCCAACCAGCCTCTCTCATTAGCAGTGGCCTAGCAAGTTAATGTAGCTTGAGCCCTGCGGGTGTTGCCAGCTTGCTGTCAGTTGGCATCAGCACTTCTTGTGAGGGGGCAGGTCACGCCCTCCACCGGGGAAATTGAGGAGGGGGGTACATCAACAGGGAGCACGTCAAAGGAAGATGCATGACTGGAGGGGCCAGAACTCGTGCAATTATAACATGAATAAAATTGTAGAGGACAGGCCTTGAAAGATATCTAATGGAAGGCAATCACTGCCAATCTCTCCTCTCTGCTTTATGTGATCAGAAGGAGCCAGTGAGGGGGGGGGGGGGGGGGGGGGGCTTTACGGTGCAGAGATGACGGCTCAGAGCAGCAAGAACAGGCGGTTTAAGGCCACTGACATCCTGTAGGTGCCTCAGTCACTTTGTCACCATTTAAGAGGCATGCAGGATTCTGAATACCTGCTCCTGGCGCTCCAGCCATCGGTCCACCATGGGGTGGTTGGCGCTGAGGGATGAGCGTGCATTCTCCCGCTGGAACTGACTGGCCCAGCCGGCGCCGTCACGAGGGAGACTCCGGTACGTGTCCTGACCTTTACCCTGGAGACACATGAGAGAGGCGGATGGATACAGAGGCTCGGATGGCGGCTGTTATTCGGAGAGCTTCCTGGCCGTTCCCGGACACCGCGGCCCCTCAGTGCTGGCCCCTGGACGCTGAAAGGCACTCCATTTCATCTGAGGGCTTGTTAAGGGCCCGCTGCTGATCACCTGACACTGCGGGCCCTACAGCAGCCCCATCACAGTGCTAATCATCCCAGACGGGGGCCCACCGTGGAGGGTGGGCCAGTTTCGGGAACACCAGTGCAGAATTACTCTGTCATGCTATCGTGTTACTCGAAAGTGCTGGACGTGTTTTTGGGAAGCAGATATTAGGAGCCCCCGCCCCACCCAGGTCGACTCCAATTCATTCCCTATTTATTACGTTTATAGAGCAAATGTCGGGATGACCGCAAAGAGCCCCCCCCCCCCCCCCCCCCCACCCCCATGATGAAAAACTCCACTGTATGGAAAGGAGACAGAGGGTGGGGGGGTCACCAATCTAGTCAGTGCATTCCCTGCTAAAAAAATATACAGATACCCATGTGATATAGGAATGTGCAGTACTGCCCCCAGCCAGTCATTAGGGGGGTAAAAAAGGCAATTTGGGAAATGGATCCGATGGCTGATGGACAGCTGAGGATGGTGCTCCACCCCCAGGTCACCGTAAACAATGAGAAGGGCCATTTTTTCCACTATCATACTGAGTCAACCCAGGAAACCGGAGGGAGAGAGAGAGAGAGAGAGAGAGAGAGAGAGAGAGAGAGAGAGAGAGAAGTCACCCTGCAGACGAAGGTGACGGGATCGGTGTCACCGCAGCACATAAACACATCTGGCAGTGGGAGGGGGGAGCGCGTACAGCCGCGCACACACACACACACACACACACACACACACACACACACGCACGCACACGCACACACACACACGCACACACGCACACACACACGCACACACACACACACACACACACACACACGCACGCACGCACACACACAGCACGCACACACACACGCACACACACACGCACACACACACACTCGCGCACACACGCGCACGCACACACACACACACACACGTGCACACACACACGCACGCACACACACACACACACACACACACACACACGCACACACACACGCACACACACACACACACACACACGCGCACACACACACACGCGCACACACACACACACACACACACACGCACGCACACACGCACACACACACACACACACGCACGCACACACACACACACACACACACGCACGCACACACACGCACACACACACGCACACACACACACACACGCGCACACACACGCGCACACACATGCGCACGCACACACGCGCACGCACACACACACACACACACGTGCACACACACACGCACGCACACACACGCACACACACACGCACACACACACACACACACACACGCGCACACACACACACGCGCACACACGCACACGCGCACACACGCGCACGCACACACACACACACACGCACGCACACACGCACACACGCACGCACACACACGCACGCACACACACGCACACACACACACACACACGCGCACACACACACGCACGCACACACACACACACACACACGCACACACACACGCACACACACACACACGCGCACACACACACACGCGCACACACACACACGCGCACACACACACACGCGCACACACATGCGCACGCACACACGCGCACAGCACACACGCGCACGCACACACGCACAACACACACACACACACACACGCACGCACACACGCACACACATACACGCACACACACACACGCACGCACACACACGCACGCACACACACGCACACACGCACACATACACGCACACACACACACGCACGCACGCACACACCGCGCACACACACACACGCTAAACACAGTAACCCCGATGGCGTCGATTCCCGCCCGGCCTGTGAAGTTTCCCGCACAAAGCTCTCATTCTTCACAGAGTGATGATAAGGGTATAAATAGTAACACAATTCACCCCCCCACTCCACTTTTGTGAAAGCATTGTGTGAGATTATTGGGCCAGTGACAACGAAAGTGCTTTTAAATAGGATTATGCCAAAATGCTGTGAGATACTGCGGCTAATCGCTAAACCGAGAGTCTCGACAAACCTTGCCATGTTATCCCGAAACAGCAGTCCATCACCAACACCAGCGGGCAGCCATCTTGGACAGTTAATAAGTATAATTTTCCATTTTCTGGGGGCTGAGGTTAGGGGACAGGAGCAGAATGTTCTAATTCATTACAGGCCCGAGGTTTGGGGGCTGGGTGACCTCACATGTGAATCACCACGAAAGAAGACAATGTCACTAGTGACAAAGGATTTTTGTTTTTTTCAAAAGTGAGACAATTACTGAACAAAGATCAGCGCAGGGGCGAGCCACAGCCAACTTCCTGAGGCACTTGGGTAGTGTTGGGACATACCATGAGGGGGTTAGGGGGGTGGTGGGGATACCCTCCTCAACTAATCTGTCGTGACGACGTAATCAGGGTCAACCTGAACCAGAGCACGAGAACTGCAGGCCCAGGCGAACATCAATGAAAAACACAGGTGACATTTTGATTTGTAAAGAGGTCAGGGTCAGATCCCACTGCGTCCGCACTGGGAAATATGGCGTCCAGTGAACTGGGAGCTTTAGACTGTCCCATTATAGGCGGACTTTTAAAGGCTGCCATGTGACACATCCATAAGCTCCAGAAGGAACACTGCTGGTGAGGGGCTGAAGCAGAGGCGTGCGTGTGCTGGGGCTGTGTTCAGTGGCATCCCGAAAGCAAAGCGCTAGCACAGAGCTGCTCAGGCAGGTGAGCTGGCTGGGTTAATACTGCCCCTCCCCCCAGATCACGCGAATGGCCCCGCCCCGGGAAGTGCGGGGGTGGGGGGCTTACCTTGCGCTCCAGGCTGCCAGTCCGTGGTGCCGTGTTCTGCTTCAGAAAGCCGGCCGTGGTGGACCAGCGTGTCGGGTTCTTGCGGGAAGGTTCCTCTGGGGCCTCGATGAGGGAGGGGGACCCCGCAGGCTTGTCGGGGTCACTGCTGCGCCGCACGCGGAGGCGCATGTCTGGGGGGGGGGGGGGGCGCAGAGAGACAAACATGATACTTAAAAACGTAACATGCCGGGTTTTTTTTCCTCAAATAGAGACACTTTGCATGGATATATAGGGAGACACAGGTCAGCAGAGTCACTTCTAGTCCCAACAACCCGTTTCAAGTTCTCCTTAAGCGTGACAGACCAGCGCTCTGCTCATCTGTTTCTAAGCCTAGCTCTGTTCCAGGCCCCCCACCCCGATCAATGGTAGTTGGAGCACCTCCCATATGGTCACATGGCATTGGATGGTCAGAGCAGGTCTGGGTGGTTCACCCAGCCCACTGAGGTGCTGTGGCTCTGCTGGTGGCCACTCGCCTACCTGTACTGGTTCCAGTGGGGAGGGGGCTGGGGCAGTGGGGTAAGAACCAAAGACTGGCTAAGGTGGGGGGCAGCAGCACCTGCATGTGGCGCCGCGATGGTGTTTCTGAAGGAATGCATGCCGGGCTGCTCGCTACAAGCCCAATCCAGAGTGGGGGTCATAAGTCAGGGCCTCTTTGATGCTGGGGGGTAATTTGTGACACTTTTGGTTATAATAACCCCAAGCACCCCCATAAATATGCCTCCCCGTGAAAATCAGCAGCCACCTGTAGGTCTGTGACCAATTCCTCACTGATGTGCTATTTACATGAGCGTCTGGACAGAAATACAGCCACCCCCATGACCCCAAACCATGGATTCCGGCTTATGGGCATCCTCAGAGCAGGCAGGACACCCCCCGCTCCAGCTGGACTCGCATCTCGGTGAGATCTAAATAGCGGGGGAGTTATTTATGGCCAGGGGAGTGCAGAGCCACAGTGTTGAGGATGAACACAGGCCTGCTCTCCTGTAATTCTGAAATTAAATCCAAAACTCAATTACAACTTCTGATATGCTTCCCGGTTCAAACCAAGTTCACGTGTCTCGACGATATGCTTCACCGCAGAGCTGTGCCAGGGAACGTGACATGATTAGACAGCATTTAAAATTATTGCTCATTAATAAATACACCATCCAAGTCTGTGAACAGCCTTTCTGATGGGTGCTGTTTTAAACTTTGCTGATATTAATCTAAGAACCTGATCTTAGAATCTTAGAACTCTAAGAATATTTATCCCACTCAGTGGTACAACAGCAGCCTCCATTCTGAGGTGAAAGGCAAGCTGTCGTTCCCCCATTGGAGGGGGAGAGCAATTCACTGTCATGGACACTGGTGTGAATAGGACAACGAGCCAGGTGACAGAAGATTCAGGACTGATTCTGTGAGGGGGGGGGGGGGGGGGTGCGGGGTGTGAGAACTGGCTAAATCTGCCAGGAGGGGAAAACAAAAACGTTGAAATGCCAAACAGATGTGGCGGGGATCTCCGAGGGAAATGCTCGCCAGACGTGTTTTTCTTATGCAGGCGTGTTGTGAACAAATGTGGATCGAGAGCGTGTGACATCTCTGAACACACTGCTAGGCATTATCCAGAACACATGGCTCTTAAACAACCCCCCCACACACCCCCGGCCCAGCTGAAGTAACTCTATTGTTCTGTTCTGTGTTTCCGTCCTCATCAAACTGCTTGGAGTCGCATGCGAGCCGCTTTGACAAATGGCTTTTAAATCAGTTTAAATCAGCCTCTGGGCTACAGACACAGTCTGTAGTTTGTTAGTTAAGCTGGGGTCTTTTGGAGTGTACAGGCTGTGGGCTAGAGGGTGGGGGGTCATGTTTAACCTGTGTTTTTTCATCCACTCTGTCCTTTCACACTACCCTTACCGGCGCAAGACACGCAAAAATTGCAGGAAAGCAGCACTCAGAGTGACGGGGGGGGTGTTTTACAGCATGGTCTTCAGGGGACAAATTATCGCTAGTGTTTGATATCTCCAGAACCTTTCCTCCCCGGCCCACGGAGGGGGGGGTGGGGGGGTGTATAACATGTGACCTCATTACCACCTGAGCTAAAACTGCCCGATCTGCCGTTTAATAACCGAGACCGCCACTTAAGACTGGTGTGGCATCGATCTCGACCCCGGCGATGACTCAGTCAGGCCCACTAACGAGGTGAATCTACAATCCATCCCACAGTGGGGGCTTATAAAGGGACCACGGTGGCAAACACCCCCCCAGCCACAAAAACCCCGCTGGGGAAGGTCATTTGCTGAAGTACAGCCAGCCATTGCGGTGAACTTCAAACTAATGTTTATTGGGTAGCTCAATAGCTAATGGCCGCCACTAGCTGCTGCGACAGCAGGCCTATTACGAGAGTTAGAAGGAGCTGGAGGTGAGACACGGCATACGGGAGGCATGCGGACGACTCTCCGATTCAGTTATTCCATCCACTCACACATGACTGGGCTGCTCTTATCGGCTTGGCCATAGGGGTCCCTTAAGAGGCGGCATTTCCCGCCAAACCTCTTGAGACGTGATCAATGATCAAGCCAGGACTCAAGGAGCATATTCTATTTAAACATGCTTTTGCTAACATTTAAAGGGATTTAAATGCTGATAAATCTTTTATTTAGCTAAAAAGAGATATGGGGCGGGGGCGGCATGGTGGTGCAGTGGTTAGCACTATTGCCTCACACCTCTGGGACCCGGGTTCGAGTCTCTGCCTGGGTCATATGTGTGCGGAGTTTGCATGTTCTCCCCGTGTCGTCGTGGGGTTTCCTCCGGGTACTCCGGTTTCCCTCCACAGTCCAAAAACATGCTGAGGCTAACTGGACTTGCTAAATTGCCCACAGGAGTGCATGTGTGAGTGACTGTTGTGTGAGTGTGCCCTGCGATGGGCTGGCCCCCCATCCTGGGTTGTTCTCTGCCTCGTGCCCATTGCTTCCGGGATAGGCTCCGGACCCCCCGCGACCCAGTAGGATAAGCGGTTTGGAAAATGGATGGATGGAGATACAGGGCTGAAATAGAAGTGGATTCCAAGCGTAGGGTTATGTTTCCTGCATAGATGTGTGCTAAGTGTGTAGAGGTTATTACCCGTGTACAAGTGCAATAGCCTGACAGAGGTGCGTCAGCCACACAGAGGTGCGTTAATTGCTCCTTGAAGCTGTGTTGTGACTCTAGTTAAACGTTTACAAAGGTGCAGGAAAAACTGAGAATAAAACCCACAAGGACCTGCCCTGACCCTCCCTGTACTGAGAGGTGTGTAATTTGAAGCACTCTGGTTTTTATTATGGGGAGTGTTGACCCTTAAAATGGAGGTGGGGGGGCACTGCCGTTTCAGGAAGGTGCTTTCGGCAGGAGAAGGAAATAGGCAAGGCTGCGTATTTATCCACTCAGAGGAGAATACCTTGAACCTCGTGGGGGGTGGGGGAGGCATGGTGTCAGCTGAGTGACAGGTGTCGGGGGGGGGGGGGGGTCTCCACAGTGTAGCCTGACACACTCATTCTGCTCACTTCTGTCTTTCCACAAACTTTGGGACCAACAGCACCCCCTTTGGCCGAGAAACGAAAAGCACCTGAGCTCGGCCTTGTTCTGAGATACCTGTCCACACCCTCCCTTAAATAATGTACACACCCAGCAGGCTGCCGAGTAAACGCAGTAATTATGTACAGGGAGAGCCACAAACACAAATGTCAGGAGAACAGAGAGGCATGATTGACAACAGACCTGAGTAAATATTTCACTGCAGTCCCGCGACGAGCTGGAAGCTAAAAACAACTAATTAAAGCTCACGCTCTGGGGAAGGAGGGAGACGGAAAGATGCACCTCGTGGTTGGGGGGTTGGGGGGGGGGGGCGACGGGGGGGGCGACACGGCGTGGAGGTATCAGCGGACAGCTAAACATGCCGCAGTGGACACATCCCCGCTGACCAGTCCTGATGCCACGGGGGTGAATGTACAGTATGGATTACCCAGCCCACTCCGACATCCAGGATCTTTCCACAAACATTTCCCCCCAAAAACACTTCCCTGTATTCAGGCCAGGAAAGACAGGCGCTGTAACCAAAGATGAAAGACAGGGGGCTCCTTCCCTGCCACAAGCTGGCCAATGAACCAAGTGCTCATAAAGGCTGGTGGTGCGGGATTCCACCTACATGCGAGGCCATGCCCAGCACTGCACCCAGCACTGCACCCACAACTGCACCCACCACTGCACCCACCACTGCACCCACCACTGCACCCACCACTGCACCCCACCCCAGCTGGGAGAGAAAGAGTGCAGGGGCAATTAGCAAGACCAGGGCACAAGAAGAACAGAAAGCCTTGTGGATTTGTGCTCTCATCTTCGCGTTGGGCGCTGTTACAGGTTAACCCCCCTATGACCCAGTAAGGTGGAGGGTTAGTGGGGTCTGCGGGGGGGTGCTTCCAGGGGCAAGATCTCCTGCGGGAGCAGCATCACACAAATGACACTTCCCAAGATGCAACACTGTCCCAGCGACTGATGTATGCCAGTCAAATGGCTCTCAGCAGTTCCCAAACGGCACCCCAGTCTGGACACCAGAATCACCTCCATCCCAGTGACGGATCTGTCTTTATTCAGGCTGCTGCTTATAAGTCATTTTAATGAGATCTGCAGCAGTTTATTAGCCAGGGATAAGGGGGTAAACAGGGAGGTCTGGGCGGCTCTGGTGAAGAGCGACAGCCCACAGGAGCCTTTAGCATAAAGCGGGAGGGGAAATCAGTGCAGGCCCAACAAGCTAATGAGAGCCTGATTCAGGGTAATGAAGATCGGAAGACTGTAATCCCCAATCATGGGCCGAGGAACCGAGAACGTCGGGGAAGAACAGAGAGGTGAGGAATCGTGAGCGGGAACGTGAGGAGATGGGGCGCCGGGTGGGGTGGGGAGACTCTGTTTATCTTTTTCTTTTGTTCTTTTTCTCCTTTCTTGTGCTAGTTCTTTCTTCTGACAGACGCTCATATAAAAAGGTCCAAACAGAGGTTCTGTTTCCACAGTCAGCGATACAGACGTAAGGGTTCTAATGCTTCCACTGGGTGACACTTTGAAATGTGAGGTGCCTGTGATGGGGGGGTACCGGCCTGGCGGGGGGGTACCGGCCAGGCCCTTGAGGGCGGAGGGTACGATAAAGTCACCAGGCACCGCCGTACAGGGCTCTCCCAACGTACGCGTGATCGTCTCCTATCAGCCATGCGACTACCAGCTAGGAGGCTCACAGGCGAATCAACGCAAAAAGCCCCCACCCCCTCACTATGCATGAGCAGCTGTCTGAGAACGAGCACCAGCTTTTTCTGTTGGATTAATGAGTCTTTTTATAAACAATTAAATGCATTAACAACATCCCAGCCAGCCTGTTCGATGGGATTAGCTCAGCCAAAAAACCTATAATTTTAATACATCATCATTATCATTAATGATATAAGTGCATGCAATACTGTTCATTCTTAACTAAGCCCCAGCCTTTAAATTCCTCATGTCACGGAGGGGCCTGCAATACTAACACACTGTCATTGGATTGGTTGATAAAATTGCCATGGGAGAACTCTCAGAGACGACACCAAACCCCGTCCTGACGTCGTCTTATCCGTCTTGGAGAAGAGCACCTTTCCAGTAGCCGTGTAGAGGACGAGTGCCAGAGTCCGGCCCAGCAACGAGAAACCTGCCATACAGCGTTAGGACGCCGTCCCTGCCATGCGCCTCATTCGGCTGTCATACGTAGCACACTTGTTGGTGACGGTCCCCAAGGCAGGACTGTGACACTCCTGATTAAAGAACAGCCAGAACACCCCAGCAGGTAAGCATGTAACGGCTCTGATCAACAGCTCACCTGCCACTTTGCCGCCCTCTCCTCCAATGTCTGGGGGCAGGAGAAGCCCAGCATGGCAGCCCCCACCCCTTCCACCTTTGCCCCGACCATACCATCCTGTGTATGTGTGTGTGTGTGTGTGTGTGTGTGTGTCCCCTGGACATCCAGCCCTGCACTGTCAAAGTTTCACTCAGTATATTCAGGGTTAGCACTTTTCCCAAAGGTACAAGACACCTGTCCAAGGATCCAACAACTGGACTTCATCAAACAACATTCCTCACTTCTGTTTAGGGCTGTTACAATCATGAAATTTTAGTGAACGATTAAGTGCCATGCAAATAATTGCGATTAATGATTTAATCTTTTTCTATTTTATAAGGCTATTAGAGTTAGCCTAATCACAGTTTAATAAACACACATACACCTTATGAAGAGGAAGAGGCTATTAATTGAACATTGGAACATGCGTACGGTAGGGGTCGGTTCAGAAGCACGAGGAGATGACGCCATTAACGGAGCAGCAGACAAACATCTCACGGTAGAAAACGATGTGGAAATAGTGACAAATATGACATTTGAATACAAATGTACAGATGAATGGAGATGATACTAGCAATTATGCAAAACAATCACGGTCAGTTCAAATAATTGTGGTCAGATGATTATGTAATAATTGTGACAGGCCTACTTATGTTAGTGTTACCAGGAACATAAACTGGATGAAAACTTGGCGCCAGTACACAGCGCTAAGCTAGACATTTGCCAGTCTCGCTAGAACAGTGCGATTCAGATCACAGCTGGACGAACAGCTGGCTGCCACCACCTCACGGGCGCATTCGGTGACCCCCGAATTGCCCCCCGCTCGCGCTCATTAAAATCAGAGTCCTGTGATTCCACCGCCCCACCTGCTTTAAAGAGGCCCACATCTTCATGTTGGGGCCTGTAATATGAGCCTCAATCCACATAATCACCAGCGAATTACAATCATTATGCAAAATTTACATCTAATCTGTAGCACTATTATTGGCCGGTCTCACCTCCTCTGGTGGCATTATGAGGATGTGAGATTGTTCTGGGGTGACAGGAAACCAGTCAGCAAAGTCCTGCGGAGCATTACCTCATATAGTTCTTACCTCACGCTCCGTGAGACACAGCCTGAAGGTGGGGTCTCAACTCCAACTTCTACAAAGATGCTCTATGACATTGTCATTCCTGCTCTGCTGTGTACAAAAGGGACCCCCACCCCCATCCTAAGAAATACTGGCTCTGTAATGTAACTAGATGAGGACCATGGCTAATCAGCTTGACGCTCACAGGTAACCCCTGCAATATGACTGGTTGATTCCTGGACTGCGCATATATGCAGAAACTCACAGTAAAGAATTCAACTCACAGAAATAAGTGCCAGCAGTAATAAATACAAAAGGAAAATCCCCTTTCATCTAGCCTGGCTGGATTTACACATACATAGGGAACGTGAGCTGCTGTTAGTGAGGTGTGGGGTACAGGGGCTGTTCGTGCCTTTCTGGTAATACATTTTCAGTTTATTCTCATATTATACTTGCAACCCGAAAATAGCTAAACCATCCATATTTCACAGGGGGGGCACAATCACAGAGTTTATGGGACCAGGGCGGGACACCCTGGACGGGCACATATAGACACATAGACGACTCAGAGTTGGCTATCAGCCGCATTGTGTGACTGATCTGATACAAACACCCTTCAGTAATATCATGAAATGTACCTTTCCAGTAAAATATGGGTGTGGCTTTGAATTTCTTACTACCAACTTCCAAACATTTATGGACAGTATGCTTGCACAGTCAAATTTCATAAACATACTTTAGTTGGTTTACAGCTAAAGTTGCACAAAAATAAAGCAGGAGACAGCGCCAAGCTGCCTGGGGGGGCAGGGGGTCTTAGTGTAACCGTAATCCATGGCAGTTCCTGTGCTGGGCTGCATTCCGCCTCTGGCATCCCCACCATCACCAAAAACAAACACCCCGTTCCAGATTGCTGCCCCCGAGACAAAACAGACGGGCCCTCCAGAGGTGCCATGGGAGACACACCTGGCGTGATTACCCATAATGCTCTGGGGCATGGATGTGGCAATCCTGAGCCTGGTGGAAAAATGCATGGAAGATCTCTCCCCCCCCAGCAAGGTGAGGATATGACTGGGGGGCAGGGGGGGGATTTTCAGGACCTTGGAAGGGGGGGGGGATTGTGAGCTTCGCAGAATACTGGACTTTCAGGGGACAGGCGGGCAGGCAGGCGGGCAGGCAGGCGGGCAGGCAGGCGGGCAGGCGGGCGGGCATCCCCCGCTACAGACGTCAGGTGTGATGAGAACCGAGGAGTGACAGCACTTACTGGTCTTGAGGGCCGAGGGCGTGACCTCGATCTCGCTGTTGACCTGGTACGGCGGCAGGGCGGACATGTTGGCTGATCCCAGCTCGCTGCCAAACATGTCGGGGCTCTGCGTGCCGGTTGAGCTGGCGCTGGTGCCGTCGCCGCCGTGGTGGGGGTCCTGCTCGTCGTAAATGGCCACCAGCTGAGGAGAAAGCAGAGGAGGAGATTGTCAGTCTCATGGCGGACACACGTGAGGAGGCGTGGCAGCACGGAGTGGGCATCTCGCAAACGATTACCGGATCCGTTGCGGGAGGGGCCCCGCCCGAGGTCCGAAACAAACCACATATCACAAAACAGCCCAAGAAGACGGCTGAAGATTAAAGCTGTCGACCTTCACAGACCCAAAGACGTCTCTGCTGAGGTCAATACTTTTACAGCAGGGAGAGATGGGGGGGGTTGGATTTGCCAGTCAAGACTCGGGTTGGACCCTGGCACACCCCCATCCGTAATGAAGATTATGGGGTGGGGCTCACGGGTGTACTGTGGTCGGGGGGAGCAGTGCCCGCGTCGCTATCCTGCAAGGGTTCCCTCAAAGACAGCGCAGCACCACCGCATGCTTTCATCTCAGCCCTCTGATGTGCGAGCACCCCCTTCCCCCCCGCTGTCTGTGGGGGGGGGGGGGGGGGTTACTGCCGGCATCGCTCACACAGCCCCATTGCATGTTTGTTTTCAGGAATTAGGAGATGATTACGTTCTCTCCCCGATGCGATTTCGCAGCAGAGTCAACATAGTGATTGCAGAAGAAACCTGGCCTATCTAAACCCTCAGCCCGCCGTTAAAGACCCACCCCCCTCCCAGCCAGCTGGGTGTAAACGCTCCCCCTCTATTCTCCAAAAGTGACACCCTCCCCAATCCCAAGCTGTGTTGAGATATTGCGGTTTAACAAAATTGCGACAAACTGGGAGTCGACTACGTTACAAAATAAAAGCTCCTTTTATATTAAAATCAGGCACTTTGAAGTGAAATTTATTTGACTTTTCTTTTATTACAAAGCTTCAGAGCCGCGAGCAGGGAGGCCATTCAGAGCCACCTCTATACAAACCACTTTCCCATTAACGCAGCCGCGATGAGCTACACGCTGTAAATGCATTCCCAGAATGCCCCCGAACTTCAAGGGCGAATCATTGTGTTAATCTGCTCGGGTTACTGCCGCCTGATTACAGTTTAAAAATGTACGACGGATTTAAGCGCAGCCACTCTAAGTAGGCAAATACGTACATCTTCCTGACGAGTTTCGGAAGCGTTAACCCATTGGTACCATTGTCGG
The DNA here is from genome assembly GCF_023856365.1 of Brienomyrus brachyistius. Taxonomy (NCBI): domain Eukaryota; kingdom Metazoa; phylum Chordata; class Actinopteri; order Osteoglossiformes; family Mormyridae; genus Brienomyrus; species Brienomyrus brachyistius. Next base: position 15,904,951 of record NC_064533.1, read on the forward strand.
AAAAACAAGGTGGGTTAGGAAGACTGGGCTGCTTTACCGTGGTACAATATGGATTACTTCCTAATAAACGGCCTTCTTCCGGTTACCTGGAAACCAGAGCACTATGGACACTGGCCACGTGACTGTACCTCTGATTGGACACAGGTACCCCGCCCATCTTATGTCACATGCAATCAGACTGCAGCCATACACGCCCCGTGTGTGTGTGTGTGTGTGACAGAACATGTGACAGCCCGTGTTTGTGTCACTGTGTGACTCTGTGTGCAACAGTATGTGTGTCTGTGTGAGAGACAGTGTGTGTCACTGTGTGACTCTGTGTGTGACAGTATGTGCGTCTGTGACAGTGTGTGTCAGTGTGTGTGTGACAGTATGTGCATCTGTGACAGTGTGTGTCAGTGTGTGTGTGTGTGACAGTATGTGCGTCTGTGACAGTGTGTGTAGGTGTGTGTGTGTGACAGTATGTGTGTCTGTGACAGTGTGTGTCAGTGTGTGTGTGTGTGTGTGACAGTATGTGCATCTGTGACAGTGTGTGTCAGTGTGTGTGTGTGACAGTATGTGCGTCTGTGACAGTGTGTGTAGGTGTGTGTGTGTGTGACAGTTTGTGTGTCTGTGACAGTGTGTGTCAGTGTGTGTGTGTGTGACAGTATGTGCGTCTGTGACAGTGTGTGTAGGTGTGTGTGTGTGTGACAGTATGTGCATCTGTGACAGTGTGTGTCAGTGTGTGTGTGTGTGTGACAGTTTGTGTGTCTGTGACAGTGTGTGTCAGTGTGTGTGTGTGTGACAGTATGTATGTCTGTGACAGTGTGTGTCAGTGTGTGTGTGTGTGACAGTATATGTGTCTGACAGTGTGTGTCAGTGTGTGTGTGTGTGACTGTGTGTGTCTGACAGTGTGTGTCAGTGTGTGTGTGTGTGACAGTATGTGTCGCTGTGTGTGTGCGCGACAGTGTGTGCGTCTGTGACAGTGTGTGTCTGTGTGTCACTGTGTGTGTCTGTGACAGTGTGTGTGTGTGAGACAGTGTGTCTGTGACAGTGTGTGTCAGTGTGTGTGTGTGTGTCTGTGAGACTGTGTGTCTGTGACAGTGTGTGTGTGACAGTATGTGCGTCTGTGACAGTGTGTGTCAGTGTGTGTGTGACTGTGTGTGTCTGTGACAGTGTGTCAGTGTGTCAGTGTGTGTCTGTGACAGTGTGTCAGTGTGTCAGTGTGTGTGACTGTGTGTGTCTGTGACAGTGTGTCAGTGTGTGTGTGACTGTGTGTCTGTGACAGTGTGTCAGTGTGTGTGTCTGTGAGACTGTGTGTGTCTGTGACAGTGTGTGTCACTGTGTGTGTCTGTGACAGTATGTGCGTCTGACAGTGTGTGTGTGTGTGTGTGTGTGTGACAGTATGTGCGTCTGCGACAGTGTGTGGGACTGTGTGTGTCTGTGACAGTGTGTGTCGCTGTGTGTGTGTGTGTGTGTGTGTTTGAGACAGCATGTGTGTCTGTGTGAGACAGTGTGTGTCGCTGTGTGTGTGAGACAGTGTGTGTCGCTGTGTGTCCGCGACAGTATGTGTGTCTGTGACAGTCTGTGTCACTGTGTGACTCTGTGTGCGACAGTATGTGCGTCTGTGACAGTGTGTGTCACTGTGTGACTCTGTGTGCGACAGTATGTGCGTCTGTGACAGTGTGTGTCAGTGTGTGTGTGTGTGAGACAGTATGTGGGTCTGTGTGAGAGACAGCGTGTGTACACTTTGAGGAGAGACACAACCTGACACAATCTTCAAGTAAAATGCCTATTACTCTTTGTTTAATCTTAAATGTATACACAATTATTTACTCTGATTCATACAAAAAAATTGCAGCTGATTTCACTCCTGAAGTAGTCAATAATCACTGTCATCGGTATTCACCCCACCGCACGAGCACTCACCCCGCGCACGAGCACTCACCCCCGCGCACGAGCACTCACCCCCCCGCGCACGAGCACTCACCCCCCCCGCACGAGCACTCACCCCCCCGCACGAGCACTCACCCCCCCGCACGAGCACTCACCCCCCCGCACGAGCACTCACCCCCCCCGCACGAGCACTCACCCCCCCGCACGAGCACTCACCCCCCCGCACGAGCACTCACCCCACCGCACGAGCACTCACCCCACCGCACGAGCACTCACCCCCCCGCACGAGCACTCACCCCCGCGCACGAGCACTCACCCCCCCGCACGAGCACTCACCCCACCGCACGAGCACTCACCCCACCGCACGAGCACTCACCCCACCGCACGAGCACTCACCCCCCCGCACGAGCACTCACCCCCCCGCACGAGCACTCACCCCCCCGCACGAGCACTCACCCCCCCGCACGAGCACTCACCCCACCGCACGAGCACTCACCACATGCGAGCACTCACCCCCCCCGCACGAGCACTCACCCCACCGCACGAGCACTCACCCCACCGCACGAGCACTCACCCCACCGCACGAGCACTCACCCCACCGCACGAGCACTCACCCCACCGCACGAGCACTCACCCCACCGCACGAGCACTCACCACGCGCACGAGCACTCACCCCACCGCACGAGCACTCACCCCGCTCTCACTTTATATGCAGTTAGTGATTTCTAGCTGCATGATTCATACTGGGGAAACCGACATCTAAAGAAGCTTCAGTGCATTTCCACCGCGAGGGTAGCCTGGGCTGCACGTCATGGGGCGGCACAACATTGCACGGCATTGCACACCCCCATCCCCCCAGGCCTGTCAGACCTCCCCCACATCCCCCCTGCTCCCTGACACACGTCTCTTGAACTCCGTCGTTGAGGGAGCCTCTCTGACTTTCATGTGTCTCCGCTTTCATGCGGCACTGTTCCATCTGCCAAGGAGGGGCGGGGCTGAGGGCTGTGCCCGCTGCCCCCCGCATCACCACCATCACCAGCACCAGCAGGTCCACACACATGGAGACAGGCCACTGAAAGCTGCAGCCCCCTGCTACCAATGACTTTACTGCTAGTAGCTCAAGTTGTAGTGAAACTGCTATGCGGACGGCGAGGAGGGTTATGAGCAAAGGGCACCTGTGCAGCAAAATCAGTGTGGTTCACATCTTACCGAGATGGGCGGAAAGCCGGATCAAACTGATGTCAGCTTTGACACCATTTCAGCTGCCCGATCGTGTTTAAAATAAACTCTTAAGCAGGATGCATGGAGACATTCGATGAAAATTTTTGTCCAAAAACCAGATGTTTAACAGGTCAGCATACATTTGACCGCCTTCCAGCTCCCAGCAACGTGCGTGAACAAAAGTGCTCACGGTACCCTGTGCACTGAAACGTCAGGAACGTCTGTCAAGATTACAGGCTTACGAGCGGACGTCTAAATCAGCAGAGTCCTTCCGGGAAGAGTGGTGCTAACTTCGTACGTTTATTCATAGCCTGGCAGAACTGCCCGTCACAGCTAATGCACATAAATGTGGAGCTGCTGCGATTGGCTATGGCCGACCAATGAGCAAAGCTTCCTCACTTAACTTAACGCCATGCAGTACGTTCAAGCAGATTGATGGGCTGTCTTCAGCCTGCATGCTAGCCCGGCAGAGCATCCAGAGCCAAACAGCTGATATTTAACGGCTTCTCAGAAACAGACAGACCCTCCGCCAAGCTGTAATAGTTATGTTTACAGTAAGAGCGCCAACCAGAGACAGGACTTCAGAAAATCTTCAGAAAGTCGCCCTGTGAAAGCCAGCTTGGCTGGAAACCTCCCCAGATACCTTCTGCCAAAGGATATTAAAGATCGCAGACTATAGTAACAAGTGCAGCAACAGAAGAGGACCTTCTGCACCATTCACGTAGTTGTTTGGATTATATACTGAATGTTAAGTGTGATTCTAGAAGGCACTTCCAGATCATATAATTCGAGGGTGTTTGGACTGCTCTTCATAGTGGGTGTTACAGCACAAAACACAGAGGCTCCCATATGAGGGATTATCTCTGACTCTGAAGAGTTACTTAGTGGTATCATCTCATTACCTCAATTACAGTATAAAACCCCCCCAAATCAGAAGAGAACATCACCATCGCCTGGCTCTCCACCATCTCAGCCTCACAGGAGATGCATGAGGGCTTTTCATCTCAGACAGAATGATCTATAACAGCTGTAGACCAGCCCTTGGCAGATCCAGCCCGGACTGGATGACGGTCCCAGCCTGAGTCTAAATGCAGCCAGGCTCTCGTTCCAGGATCCCAACATGGAAAACTGATGAGATCTGGGAATGTGAATATGTTCATCCGGTCCAAAATCTCACCAAGGAGAGCGAGGAGAGTCAAGAGCAGAAAAAAAATTTTAAAATCGCTGAGTTATCCAGTGGAGTGAAGTGTTTCACCTGACAACCCCCTAGCCCCAACCCTCCCAAGAGAACCAACCTCTGATTAATAGAGACTTTCATCTTAGTTGGTGTGGAAAACAGTTCTAGACATGAAGTCGGGTTCGAGCAGTGAGCTCTTGCAGCTTCCAAGCTGTAGCCCTTACCCCCAGGCCCTGGTAAGGCGATTAGGGTGCCGTGTACACCATCCTGTAAGGGCCCGCGGGATAATAACATTTCAGAGCTTTGGAAACTGTCACACGCTTAGTCAACTGCTTCCTCTTTAAGCCTCAAGGATCGGCAGGAACCCCCCCCCCCCCTCACCAAACTCTACCTCTGTTCTTCCTTCCAAAGGGAAGGACATCGCAATATCTTCCAGGAAATTGTCGCGCTCCTGCGTTAATGAATAGGACACACCCTCCTCACTGGCGCAGCCAATCAGCATTTCTGTGGGGGTCATGAAGCAGGCGGGGCTGACGGGAGGGGTTCAAGGCTTGCCTGACCGGCGCCCCTTGCACCTGGAGCACTGAGAAACCTCAGGCCTGAGAGGTGCATTATGGGAGCTGAGTACCGCGGCCGGCCCAGTCATCCACCCCAACTCCATTCAGAATTGCACGAGGATGTGTGTGGAGAGGTACACACTGCACCCTTTTCCTTTCCACAGCGACTAATTTTAGCCTTGGGAAGATTGAGGGAAAATGGAGAGGAAAACGTACAGAGCAGGAGAAGTTTAAACAGATTAGGGAGTCATGCTTGAAAATGCACACAGCAGAGCCGAGGGTGGGGCAGAGGGGGGTGGCACATCCCACCCTTAATAAACCCCCCCTAACTATAAATGCAATAAACCCCCCCGGCCATCAAAATGGTCTCGATCCAATCTAAAGAGGCAAAAGGAGCAATCATTCCGGGGCCATTAGCGGTCAGTGGCTTGGAAAAAACGGCTGGGATACATGGGAGGGGGGTGTTTACGCTGACCACGGCGGAAAGCGGGAATCAAGAAAGTGTACCCAGCCCATTTGGACGCCATTGTGACATCATCAGCAGCACCAACTGTAAAAGACTTCAGGAGGAGGAATTCAGAATTCCAATTTGACGGGATTTTTATCCCCCACCCCAGTGTGCAAACCTCTGAGTATCAGGCAGCCTGACAGACGAATGCCGGCTCTCCTACTGAATTGCTGATTTTTAACAGCAGATCCCATCTTTAACACACATCCTGTTCATTTCCCTCAAGCTGATTCTTTCACTTCCAAGGTACCTCGTTCCCCAAAATGCTGCCACACGGCAGCACCAAGATCCGAAGCCCACGGCTTTACCCCTGATTCATATTCATTGCGCGGATTCAGAATGCAAATGCCAAGGTTTCCATTGTCGGTATTAGTAATCCCAACTTAAAATATAAGCATTAGGAAAATACATAATAATGCAAAAAAGAGAGAGAACAGTGTTTAAAAGATGCCCTTCGATGCTTCATCTGATATGCACAAAGCTGGGGAGAGTGATTAAAACCTTTATCCAGGGACACGGCTGTCGGCTTCAAACATTTTCAGCCTCTGAGGTGCTCGCAGGAAAAAAATATTGAGACCAGCCACAGTAAGAAGCACAAACGTCGTCCTTGACGGGAGAACCGGTTGGAATCCTCACGGCACACATGCCGTCTGCCTGACTGGCAGCTCTAATATGTAATTGGAAGGGTGGCGTGCCCCCCTGCACTACCCCCCTCCCTCCAAAATAAAAAAACCTCTTTGCCAAAGAATGGAAACATTTCTCTCTTCAGTATGGAAGCCAGAAGCAGAACTATAAGACCATTAGACGACACAGGCAGCCACCTCCTGAGTGGGCGCAAACTTAGCAGGCCAATTTCACTCACTCTCAGATAGGGGGCGCCAGAGGGGAAATTTGCACTAGTTAGCAGCTTCCCAGAGGGAGATCTCGACGCTAAAGATCACGATGATTGGTTGCAAACAGAAGAGCGCCGCCTTCTGGGAAAGTGATAGGGGCCACAGACGTCTGGTCTGGAGTACCTGGGGAGGAACGCACTCTGCGGAAGGTACCAGTGACTGACAGAGAGGGTAATCATCATCAGCCTCACTCTCGAAGCCGAGGACCCCGTTGCCAGGCAGGAGACAGACTTGACAACTGAGACGATGCACTTCGCTCTCAGAGAGGAGGAAACGAACGCGAGCCTGAGAGGCGTAAATAAGAAACATGAAGTCACATGGCCGCACCCTCGGCAAACATGGCCGCGTTGGAACCCATCAGCCTCTCCTTATTGGCGTGTACCCTAAAAGTGTCCCATGATTCACTGCCCACCCACCTCCCAGAAACAACAGCAGACACACACCCACCAGGAGGGTGAGGTGAGGGTTGGCACTCTGCTTGGGGGGCTGGCCATCCCCCCTTCCCCCAAGAGTACCTAGGGTCCATTGGCCACTTCAGGGAAGACTGGCCCCCCCAGTCCCCCTGGACAGGGAGGGACAATCAGACCCCCATAGGCCAGCATCACGGTCATCCTCCTGCCACCCACCCTGTGCCTGGGACTTCAAACCGCATTAACTCTGTCCAACAACATCCAGAATAGCATACTTATTCTGTAAGAAAGTGCATCCTTCCTGATGTCTGAAATCAGGACAGGTCAAACGAAGGGGCCCCATCAATCTGCGCTCTGCTCAGCCTCTGACCATCACTGCAGGAGAGTCGCCTCCATTAAGATAAGAGAGCATCGCAATCACTCAGCTCAGAGGTGAGGCGAGGCGAGTTCAGCCCCCCCCCCCACCCCAGAAGAAGGTGGGCATCAACTGAACACCGCACCTCCCCCTAAAGAGCCACACAATGACAGAACATCAAACAAGTGCCAGAATGAGGAACAACCAGATCAGAGTTAATCTCTAAAACCAGTCGTTCACAACATTCAGCAGTAACATTCAGCTAACGGACACAGACACACACACGTGCATTTATGAGTAATAAGGTGTGACCAGATCATTTCCTGGAGATGATTTAAACATGCGTTTTATCATGGACCTTGGGAGCCAGCACCACGTCGGTCTGTGATGCCTCTCCACCAAGGAGGTCACACGACACCCGCTACTGCTGGACACACCGCAAAGGGGGCTGTCTTCATAACCCGGGGCCCCCAGGCAGACCCAACGGATGAACGTCTGTCTGTGAGGAGCAGAAGGTGGCTCTGGCTACTCAATAGCCCTGCGCTCACCTGAAGATGGCAGGACCTGATCCGAGTGTCATGCGGACAGCCCCCCCCTCCACGAGCCACGCGGCATGTACACCCCCTCCCCCCACCAGTCGGTTTAATTAAGCGCTCGACTTGTCAACGTGGCTCTCCCGGGGAGCCAGCTAGGGTTCGGTTGCCATGGCACCGCGAGTAAGTGCACCTCAATTCTGACATCCCACCAGGTGTGACCCCCCCCTACCGTGTAAGGATGCTTCATACAGAAATTCAGCTCAGAGGGTCTGGGGGGGGTCATGGTTCAGTGCAGAGGTGGGGCCGCCTGCCACCTGCCTCCATCACTGAACCATGATCTCGGTTAGATACTGCAGACTGAGATTCAAGGCAGGGAGAGCGAATATAAGCATATTGGGGGGGGGGGGGGGGCAGAGCTGATGGAGGGCACCCTATGTCTTCATTTATATCTTACAGGATGACTAACTTTCAGACCCACCCTCCCTCCCAAAGAAAAAAAAAAGAATCTTGCTCACTGAATGACGTAATTTACCAGTCCGTCTGTATGCCAGGTGCAGTGACTGTGAGGTCAGGGGGGGCCAGACCTTTTTTTTTTTTTTCTCCTAAGGACAATACCTCATTGTGGTGCCTCGGTTGCTCATGGTGTCGCAGTTTCAGTTTTTTTTTTTTTTTGGGGGGGGGAGACGTAAAAGAAAGTGCGATGCCACCCAGCATCCCGTTCCTCCGAGCGGTCTCAGCGGACGCGGTGTCTTGTGCCCTCTAGAGCCGCTTGCAGTCATTGCTCTGACTTAAGGCCCTTTGCGCATGAGGGGAGACGCCACGCCCAGTGCAAGGCTGACACTTACATCCCAATCCCTGTCAAAGCAAAGCAATGCTGACCAGAATATTAAAATGCAAAAAAACAACAAGAGATCAGGGGGAATCATAACACTGCAAATACAAATACATTAAAGTAAAGCGAAAAATGACAGGCAACATAAAACAAAGGCAGAAACACCAACAGAGGTACCTGGGCTCCAGCTCAGAGAGAAGAGACTTTAAACGGATGATAATGGGTCAGAACGAGTCATTGATCAAGTGGTCCGCTCTCGGAGAATGTTCCGGAGGGCGACAGTGGCCTGACGTCATTAACGACATTAACTCCCGATTACCACAACCTAGGAGTCCACACTGACTAATGGATCCTTAAGCTTAGGACCGCTCCTTTGCTCACGTTTTGGGGGGGGGGGGGGGGGTGCCTTAGCACGGGGGTGGTGCTGGGTCGCTGGGTATGGATTGGAGGGTCAAGATCAAACTCTTTTTTGTTGCTGTAGGTGACAATTGACCGTTAATATGACATCGGATGTCAGACGGTCCATCACACATATCAGCCAACACACACAGGCACACACACACAGGCAAACCCATCAAATCAAGCTCTGCATCAATCTGGAAGGTTCCGCGGGCCAGCAGGCCCCTTGGCCTACCCCACAGCAGCAGCAGAGAGAGATCAGCTTCTAATTAGCACTAATTGACACCCCAAATAACAAGGCGAGTGCGGAAAGAGAAATTTAGGGCCATCCGCCTGGGTGCGAGTGCAGCTTCTGCCTGGACGGGGTTTGATGTGTTTTCTGTGAGAGGTCAGCTGACCTTGCTTGCCCCCTCCCCCAAATCCATGTTCTTTTGCAAACGTGTGTGTGTGTCTTTATCTGTATCTGTGCATCTGTGTGTGTTTGCGTGTACATGAAAGCTAGTTTATCACTGAGTATTATTATACAAGAAAACAAAAAGGAAGTGAGCACCTGCCTCACAAAGCAGCCCAGTGTAAGCGCTTCCCACCTGCCAGCCGATAAATACCTTAAAGGCTATTCTCATTCAGCAGGAAGCGTGGATCCACTTAATAGGATCAGAGAACCGAAAGGTGGATTTGTGCAATATAAATGCCGAATTCCTGAAGCAACTTCAGTAAACAAAATGTTAAAAAACAAAGTCAGAGGCAGCGCAAACCCCCGGCAAATCTCCAAACGCCCCCACCCCTGCTGGCGCACAGGAAGCCACTTAAACACACTACAACACAGAGCACTTTTCGTCTGCTCCACCGGGAACTGTGGCCCAAGTTACAGGACAGCGTTAAAAGGCCTGGTGAGAATGTCTGCTGCAGAATTCGGTGGCTCACACCTTTCCCTTCACGCTACAGTGGCACGGCCCTCCAGCTCCAGGCTTGTGTTTCTTTAATATCCATCCCAGAAAAGTAACCCGAGGAATGTGAGGGCAGACTAGGGCAGGTGCCAGAGAAGTGGACAGTTTAGGGGGCCGCTAAATGAACTCCAAGAACAGTTTGTGGTGGTACACTGAGAAAAAGGCTCAGCACAGAATCCACGACCGTGCACAGCACTCCTGAAGACCACGCAGCCACAGAGAGACATATTCAGAAAGAAGTCAAAGAACCGAACTCTGATCAGTGGTAACCCATGCGGGGAGAGCGCCCCCTAGAGATGTGGAGGTCATAAAAGTAAGCATGAAGAAAAGTGTCAGAGCTAAACTCCGACGTGCACACATCCACACACACACCTCACAGAGCACAAGAGACCTCCATCTCCAGGGGGCAGGTGGACTTTCAGCAAGTGAAACCTGCTCATTCTCAGCGTTCAAGGACGTGACAGGGCATGGAGAACAGATAAGAGGGGGAGGAATCTCACTGAAGAGCGCCCACACCGCCCCTCCCTCCCCACCCACGCGCATCGATTTCTATGGCAGCCGCCAGGTCCATGTAACACATCATTACACCGGTATGCATATAGAACTATGATAATAATCCAAACGTAATGGTCTTTTAATTTCATTAAATCAGTGAAATCCAAATGGGGGAGGGGGAGCATCGCATTCCATCCGATATGATAAAAGTCTAAAAGCTCCAAAGCTGTCTTAGCAAGCCGGGGTAAGTAATGATTCCTGTGTTATAAGGCCAATGCCAACCTAAAACCTGCGACTGCAATACAGCGGAGGCAAATTACAAATTAGCAAAACACAGCGCGTTAAAATAAGATGGCAGAGAGTCATTATACCTCCCACACCTTCTAATAACCAGACATAAAGCAGCACATCACCTCTTTACGATAATTAAGGCTGGAAACTTAATAAGTGAGAGCTCCGTAATGGAGATGGTGGCGGTCAAAGCTCAGGACGGAGTGAAGAGCGGTTTTCTGTTTTGGTTGTTAAATGTGAGAGGGCGGTTAATGCATGTCTCCACATATACACACTGCGTTACAGGGACAGCCATCAATGCCAGTGTTAATAAAGCTGATTGGGGTTTCAGTCTGAGGCCAGACTCAATGACCCACTGGCAGGAAAACGACCGGCAGAGACCCTGTCCGCACAGACGCTGCATGCGTGTGGCATTTCCGGTGTGAGTCGATCCGATCAGAATTTGTCTCCAGTCGGGGAAACTCTTGGTGCAGTGAAGCTCACAAGTTGGGATGAATAATGTGGCTTGAATTTATCCTCTTAATTGCAGATCAGAGCATAAACAGGTTAATGAGGAGGCTAAGTGCAGTGCCACACCGCTCCTCCTTCCTTACAGCTCATATTTTCCTGTTTTAATGATTCCCATGAGTGAGGTAAGTTTTTGTCAGAAATGACCCCCGACTCCTTCCTGTGTCCAACCAATCAGACATTACCCGTTGAGTCATTATTTTTTTAATAGAGGCTGCAGCTTTAAAGGAGACGGGCCAGTTTGTTTGTTAGTCTTAACGGGAAAGTATGGGGGGGGGGGCGCAGGGAAGTGACCCCCACAAGGGCAGCAATTTCTCCGCACTGCGGTGGGGGGATGTTTTATTGAAGTGCTATGAATTAATTGTGAGAAAGGCCTGTACTATTAAGGCAAAGCAGGCTCTGGAAAGTACCGAGGAGGGGGCTGGCCTTCTAGACCCACCTAGAGCTTGATATAAGGCAGAGCACCTTGCATCGCCCTGACAAAACCAAGCTGCCGTGGCGCTATTTACGGCCAAACTGCATGCCACTAATTCCCGTTTTTCATGCCTGTCGCCATTAGCTGTTTCCAGGGCCAATTAACACCTAGACAGGCACTCAGACTCCGGTCCAAATGTGTGCTGGCAATTAAGGGGAGGAAGCTGGCCACGGATGGCAGGAAGAGCCGGTGCTGGCTAGTGGGGCGGGGCGGAGCCACCAGTGCTCACCGAGGCTCTCGTGGCATCAAAAATCAGATGGGCAAGATCGCACTTTAGATTTCAAGAGTGATTTTGACAGACGGAGTCCAATCGCCAGCTTGATTAGCACCAAGCTGGCTAATCCAGCAGACGGGCATCACCCACAGAGGGGTGCTTGAGGTGCTGGCTAACAAGGATGCCATTGAGTGATTTAAAAAGGTCCCATGGGAAAAACAAAGGAGGGGGTGGGCGTGTTCCCATTCATCGCTCCGCCTCTCCCATACCCTCACCCCAAAAGGCTGGCGCCAGCGGTTTGGCCGACGTCTCCGATGCGAACTTCCCGCGGCGCCCCCTTTCAGCGCGGAGGTGTCGCACGCAGATGGAACGCGGGCCTCATTAGCCACTAACCATTAAGAGGGGCTTTTACTCTTCGACCGCCAGGGTACATCAAAAATATTGCCGCTTTTTCAAAAAACAAAAATCGGTCTTTCTGCACACTTTGAAGTTAGGCACGTTGCACGTGCGGATTACAGACACAGATGCACTCAACGGAAGAGATTAACTGCCATGGAAATGCTGACTGAGGCCAAATTACGATGAAGTAATTTTTGCAACATCTCTGTTGGTACAATTTTCCATCAAGACACAACCTGGGTGGCAGGAATTCCACCCAAAGCTACGTAACAAACGGCAAAGAAAACTGCCCAGCCAATCGAAGACAGTAGCTACTACTTACTTCTACATTTTTCAGACTGAGAAGATCAGCGATGTGTGAGATCTGGGCCCAGGTTGGGACCAACCCAAGAGCAGGACCTATCTCACAGGATAAACGTTCCAACTGTACAATGTCCGAACAAAAACACAAACAGCTGCATTACCCTAAACGTTCCAAACTGCCAGAAGTGTCCATGAACATACATTATGATCCCTAATGAGCCTGAGGAAAACTAAAACTAAAAAAAAAAAAACTAAAGCGGTCAGTATGTCCGCTCCCTAATCTCAGCGTTTGCAGTGCCCATCAAGAAAGAAAAAAAAACAATATTAGCAAAACAAGAGTATACAATGACAGGAGAAGGGGTCTGTTTTCTCCTTGCTGGGGGATACATTTAGAGCCCCCGCACCCTCAGCTGGGTCTCCATCTTGGTTGTGATGACGACAGTGCAGACGGACAGCTGAGGGGCTAAAACATCTCTGAATCTTCTGCGGCACCTCATGCTGATGGGCGGGAAGCTGATTACTGGCTAATTCCATTACAGGAATGACAGACAGAGAGACAGGGAGGTTGGACCAGTGGCAGTTCGCTGTCAGGGTGGGATTCTGCACGGAACAGGCAAATGCCGCTGGAGGCAGACTGGACAGGCCTCGAGATCGATCTTGGAAAATTGGAATCAAAGGTAAACCGAACGAGATCACAGTGAATGGGCTGAAGAGGCCTTTAAAAGCTGAAGCCAACTGGATGGCTAAACACCCCCAAGTCCTCGGTGGCTTGGGCGCTGATGGCTAGCCAACCTGAGAATTTCCTCAGAATTGCGGGGTGGTTGGAGAAAGGCACTCTGGGCCGGTGGGGGCCACGAAGTGTGGAGAGGATGGTGTATTTCAAACACATTTTGTCAAGTTGAAACTGTCAAAAGACAAAACATCAGGCAAATTAACTTTATCAGGTAAACAGGTAAAAACGACAATTCAAGCACATTTTCAGTTTTAGAATGAAACAGGAATATTATGAGCTGTTGAAGAAAGGATGGAGAGCCGAGCAGGGGGGGTGAGCTTCTAACATACCCTAAAATGGACAGAGCGCCCCGCCATGCACTGGGTCTGGTGGTGTCCCCTGTCACAAGCCATTTTTAATTTGTTTGCAGCTAAAAGTGAGAAAGAAAAGCAGGCCAATGAGGAGGAAATAAAAATAAATAAATAAAGTATCACCCTCCCTCCAGGGAGGCTGTGTTGAGTGAATTCCTAGCCTGTGTACTGGTGAACGGGTGCTAAAACTGTTTGTTTTCAGAGGATGCTGGGAAACGCTCAGATCTCCAGAGAATTCAGTGATGATTAATAAAGGGGAACCCCCCCCCCCCCCCCCTCCCAAATCCCAAACGCTTCATGTTATTTTCCCATCGGCAGCAACTACTGGCAGACACAGAAACATCAAGCTCTGGACCAGGGGAGATCCGTGCAGCATTCTTTTATCGACACACACGCCGCAAATTTGGGCAGAATATTTTAAAACCTACCAGAATAAAGAAATCCTTCTCTGATCGCAGCACGATAAAGGTCGCGTGTACAGCGATTTGTCTGAGCTGACATAGTCCGTTAGGAAATGCAGGAACGCAGGAAGGAAAAAAAAAAAAAAAAAAAAAACACACGCACACAATCCAAACACAAAAGCCTAAATCTTTTTTCTGACAAAGCAGGTCATTATCAGCCTAGAGACTTGGCATGTTAGCAGCAATTACTCCTAAAAGTGTCACAGCTTTATAGGAGAAAAAAAAGGCCATTCGTAAGAGGGAGGTGGACAGCATGGGTGTCGAGACCTGGGGGGTTCAAGCCCCCAGCCTGTAAAGGACTCCATCATCAGCAGCAGGAAAGGAGCAGGAGCCTATTGCCAACAGGATGAGATTTACACGCGGATTGTGCACGAGCAGCTCTGTTCCCGCATGATCACAGACGGTGATTAAGCTAGGGGGCACGGAGGGGGTCACTCAAACCGTTTCCGTCATCTCCTGAAAGCCGTAGGTGTTTTTTGTTGGTGGGCTCTGCTGGTGACCCATACTGACGCCATAATGCTAAGGAAGACGCCTTTGGGAACGGGGCGAGAAAAAAAACCCGAGAGCAAAACAAGGCTCCACGTCGCTTCTCCTAAGACGAGAGGCCGTCTCTGGCAGGGATGCGACACCCCCTCCCCACCAGCCCTCCTGCCATGGCTCTCAGTAAATGGAGAGTGACAAAGAAAGTGAAAAGGCTGAGCTGAACCCACCCCACTAGGAGCTTCCGCAGTTCCGCTCGCCGTCAAGATAAACAGGCTTTGCACCTTATATATGCAGAGTTACAATGTGCTGGGATGGGGGCGGTGGGGTAGGGGTGGGGGGATTCTGGGGCGGTAAAATTAAAGAATAAAAACGGCGCTGGCGATCTTTAATGCTGTGAGATATGGAGTGGGAGAAAAGCCGCGGTTAGCGGGTGGGATTGAGGCAGGAGGGCCAATAAAATCCAGCACCGTGACGGATTGTTGGGGGGGGAGCAGCATACGTCTGGAATAACTCGCCATTTACCGACGATCCCTGACATTTATAGGCCAGACCCCAGAGTCACTTGGTCAACAGGTCAGCAAGGTAC
Source organism: Brienomyrus brachyistius (assembly GCF_023856365.1). Classification (NCBI taxonomy): domain Eukaryota; kingdom Metazoa; phylum Chordata; class Actinopteri; order Osteoglossiformes; family Mormyridae; genus Brienomyrus; species Brienomyrus brachyistius. Next base: position 15,919,955 of record NC_064533.1, read on the forward strand.
TAATGGGCGTCTATGTGTGGGGGGGGGGATGCGTCAGGGAATCTGGACTCCCCAGGGATGGATGGCTTCTGGGTAATTGGGGCCCGCTTGATAAATGACCAATTATGACCTATAAATGAAAATTTATGTGCCAATTAAAGTCACAGGAACAACCCCCCGGACGACAGGGAGCTTTCGTTAGCTATTCACTCCTGTTGTATTGTCTTCACAGCCTAATTGCCTCAGCAGTAATACTACCCAGCAACACTAATCAGTCTGTAAACACTGGGGGGGAATATTCTGCAAGAACGAAATGCCAGGATGTTCCAGAAGCTCTAAGGACATGTCCTTCATAACCTCACATGCGTCTGCAGAGCGCTCATCCTCTGCCAATCCAAAGGCCCATCACATGTTACAGACCCATGCCACTTATTCACTGCAGGGCTGAAGCTCAGCTACATTACAGTTTTATTTAGCAGATGCTTTCATCCAAAGCGATGTACATTTTCAAGGCGGGCTCAGCCAATCCAGGGGTGACTTGGGGTTAAGGGCCTTCCTCAGGGATCCAACGGTAACATCAACAAGGATTTGAACCTGCGACATTCTAATCATGAGTACAGTGTCCTAACCAGCTGAGCCACCCCCCTCCCCTGCTTCTGCAGACTTTCTATTTCCTGATGACAGTGAGATCTAAGGACCTTCAGATACTCAGGATGAACATTCAAAACAACAGCAGTACCTGTGTGCTGTTCACGGCATTACGATGCCACATGCTATCAATTTCACACACCCACAAAGAGAGAAGCCTTTTTCCTTCCAGATCGTTGATTCTCGGTGTGTACGTGGGCAGGGGAACACCTGACTGTCTGTCTTGGGAGGGGGCAGGAAAACGCTTCTCACAGCTTTTTGTCCACAAACCTAAAGAAGCGTCAGAGAAGCTTCTGAAAATTAACCGAGATGGAGAAGATGAAATGCGGCCAAACAGAGAGGCTCCAGACGTGGCCCCGGCACATAAAATGGGGAACTGGAAGATAAGAGGGTTGAAGGTAAAAAGTAAATAGACGTGAAAAGGCATCAGGTTGGCCTGAAAACGCGGAATGGCAGGGCTGGTAATTAATGAGGCTGCATTATGCATGAGTGAGGCATCGCCATGCAGGGCTTGCGAGGCGGATTTATACACCTGAGCCCCGGCAGCTCGGCAGGAAGATTGAGAACAAAGAGCTGAAGGCTCCCTGTCACTTACGGGTGACAAGCTGTCATCTTTGAAAAGCCGGGGAAACTCCAGAAACTTCCCGCTCCTCGGCTGCTGCTCCCGTCGCCTCTAATTTAACTGGGTGTTCAGCTTTTTATCACTCGAACACATGAGCCAAAAATGGTACCGCGTCCGGAACCTCACAGTGTGCGGAAACTTCCTAAACACCTTCAGCCCAGTCCCCGTCCAGGAAGGTCAGCATGCTTATCATGGCCCAAAAGCACTAACGGGCAGAAACGCAATGTTTTTCTGGTCATGTGACCTCCCAACTCCAAGCACACCACGTACCGACCAGTCAGGAGGCCACGAGTGCCCGAGATAGAACAGACGGCAGCGCTAATCTAATTCAAGACATTTGGTTGAACGTGGAAAGGAAAGGGGTCGTCATCATCGAATTACACCGCAGTTGGCCCCAAAGCCCGTAGCCGCCGTATCTGTCTGCATCTGAAAGCTCTTTGCTCTCGCAGTAATCTCCATCTAACATGACAAATTGGTGCTCCGAAGACAGCGGTCCAGGCTTTGCAGATGCCCTGTGACTCCGCTAACTGCAGACGACAGCGTGGGGCCCGGCAGGGTCTGCGAAGGCGGCCTCGCCGATCACCACGGAAACAGCCTTCAAACCACACCTGATGTAATCTGCTCCTGAACTTAAGTCATCAGGCAGCATCAATAAGCAGATAGCGGACGTAGAAAACCAGCATCAGACTCCGGTCTGCTAAATCTACTAGATCAGGCAAGCATTTTGGAGATGTTTTTCAGAGCTGCACGAGGCGATTGTAATCATTTCGGATGAATTCCCTTTAATCGGAATCCCAACACACATTTGTGTAGTTTCTAAAACAAGCTAACTATTTGCCAAAACTCATGGAAAAATATACTTAAGGAGAACATCCAACCAGAAGAAAATCCAGCTGGACCAACATTCCCACCAGCAATCAGACCGCAACCTAAAGATTTTGGGAGATTGGGCAACATGTGTCCCAATTAGCTCATAAAAATAATCCTAAATGATGGCAGCCTCTGCGGATTAAATCGTGGCAGCAGCAAAGGCATAGGCATCCGGGAGGGGGGACAGGGGGTTCATTGAGTGTGCTCACATTCTATATTGACTTTTTAAAAGTAATTTCTCTGCTTTAAATCGCTTCACCTAACTAATTCCAGCAGCACAAGTCAGCGGCAGCTCAGACTAAACGAAGTCAAACTCTGAATGCTAATGAAGTAAGCTCGTCATTCTGACGGCTCGCCACGGGAATTAGAACAGGCCCTGCTCCCCCAGAGGGCCCCCTGGCATATGGCAGGGCTTTGCTCGGCCCGGGCCCGGGCCAGGGTCCCACTCCGTAACGCGTCCTCTGTAGCCGATCTGCCACCGCCGGCTCCTGGCTCGCAAGTGGCTGCCTGTGCACCATGCGGAAACCCATCACAGCGCAGCCCCAACCTCCGCCGGCCCGAATTACAGCACCTCCCCACAGCAAACATCCTCACAAAATCAAACTAAAACAAATTATTTCTTTCCACGGAAGCTGACGACTCATTTATCAACATTCCCAATCAGTCCAGAAGAATGTTGCTGCATCAACCCAAAAAAATTGCAGAATTTAATAATAATAATAATAATAATAATAATAATAATAATAATAATAAAAAAAAAAAATAATAATAATAAAAATAATAATAGATGCTGAAGCTCCCAAAAGAAAAATTATACTTTTTTTTTTCTGGCCCGGCTGTGAATTGCAAACAAAAGGGACATGGCACTTATAAGAGAAATGAAAATGAGCCAAATGAAAAATTTTCTGGGAGAAGTGACGGCGGCGTAGCGCGGGGCTGGGCGGCGTAGCGCGGGCTGGGCGGCGTAGCGCGGGATGGGCGGCGTAGCGCGGGATGGGCGGCGTAGCGCGGGATGGGCGGCGTAGCGCAGGACGCTGTGAGGGCTCTGTCTGCGGGGGCTGAAACTGGAGGACTCAGGAGTATCAAACAGGCGGAAGGTGACTTACCTGCGTGATTAAACACGGCAGCAGCCGGCACAGGAAGCAGGAGGACCGGAAAGGTAGGGAGAATGGGCCAGTGTTAGCAGAGGGCTGCACAGACGCGGTTTCCGGAACTTTCTGGGGGGGGGGGGGGGGGGGGGTTTGTTCTGGGTTCTGGAGCTGCACACTAGGAGCTCTGGGACATAGAATGTTCTTTATGAGACGCAGCATGAATTCTCACTACCCACCCTCTCCACCCTGACGAGAAACTGACACAGCTAAAATGCAGCCATGCGGAAACGTAATATCCAGCACGACGAGTGAAACGTGCCATGAGGGGCCCACCTTTCCATGCTCTCCAATGACTAAAATCGGAAGAGATGATGAACAGCTTGATTTTCATACATTTAAAACACCGATAGTATTTATCTTTGGGTGACACCCGTCGTCTCGGAAACGTGTTCACACACAAAAAGTAGCTCAGAGTCGGCATGTGACAGGCGGACAACCTATCAGCATCCGGATATTAACATTCAACAATAAAAATGGGAATGCTGGAGATTCCGAGTGACGCTTCTTGGAGTCAATTTAAATGCAAAACAGCCAGGGACAGGAATTACAGGCCAGACTTGGAAACACCGGTAAGCGAACGTGGAGCAAATAAGCTGGTATGAACCATACCGAATGAACGCAGACTGCAGTCACCCTGGTAACCAAGGAGAGCCCCTGTGACTAACAAGAAAGTAAATGGCGAGGGGGAAGGGGACGGTGGGGACAAGGTTGGCAGGATCAGGCGAAACAGCCCATCTGGCCGGGAGTGTGACCACAGTACAGAGTTTCGGATGGGTTGGGGGTTCAGTGTAGTTGTTAAATGGAGTGGGGGGAGAGAAACAGGAGAGGAGGTGACCAAGTAAAAAGCTGCTCTTCCCCCATCCCGCAGAGCAGTGGCAAGCGGCGACGATTCCCATGGCGACCACGCTATAGAACAGGCACGTGTTCCTAGGCAACCTTGGGGAGCATCGTCTGTCGTTACAGAAGGAGAACAAGGCCAGCTCGTTTGGAGGAGGGGGGGTGGCTGTGAGTGTACAAGTGCGGGACATATTGGGAGGGGGTCACTTAATGAACAGTCAGGGGGAAGAGGACAGCATGACCCAAGCACTGGCGGGGGGGCTCAAGAGGCTTCAAGAAGAGCAGCTCTGTGTGCCAAACTCTCTACAGCCACATTTATACTGAGTTTGCACTCGGGCAATCGTGTCTATGATCTCCAAGGTGTCCAGCTGACCAATTGTGCTCAGATATCCGCACTGCCAACATCTGCCAGAAGGTGAAATGGCCCTATGCACAGTTATTGTGATGTTGGGGGGGGACATCAGGACACATTAGCATTTACCAAGAGTAAAGAGGGCCAATGTTACGGTGGTCAAGGAGGCGGTAACAGAGTTACGGAATTGGCGAGAGGCCAACGACCATGCTTGCAGCAATGTCCCCTGGGAAGGTGATGGCTGCCTGGTTGGGAAGGTGAGTAGATGGGAGTTTGGGCTGAGGAGGAGTGCCCTGGGGGGGGGAGGGGGGGTGGTGAGGAAGAAACTGCAAGTATCAGCCAGCAAGTCCAATGGCAGCCAGCCCACCTGACAAATGGTGTCAGGGATGAGACGAGATGGTTATGCAGTAATCTGCAACATAAAGCAAAATGCAATATGCCCTTTATGGGGGATAAAATCGGAAATTTAATATACTAGGCAGCTACACGATGCCACTGTCAGGGGGGCAGGCACAAATCCAGCATCATATTACTGGCATTCAGGAGAGGAGGGGGCATCCTGTCCGGTGAAGCCATGTGACCTCAGGAGTGTCATCACACTCTTTTTTAAAAAGCGAGCATCCGGATCCACACTGCACTCATTCATCCACTGTGCATGGGACTGGACCGGAACCCGGGGGCGAGTTTGCAGGCCCCAGCCACAACGGGAAGCCACACCCACAGCAGAAAGCCACACCCACAGCAGAAAGCCACACCCACACCCAAAGCAAACAAGTGTGTGGATACAAGGAGAATAATGGGGAGGAGCATTAAAAATCATGCATAATAATTAAACGGTTGCTTCTAAGATCAGACCAGACTCTACAACAAGAAGTCAAAACAAAAGTCCCTCTGAGAGCCACCAAGGTAAAACCGTGGTAAATGACCCACTTTGTACCTGGCTCCCAGATCGATAGACATCTTCATCCAGCGCAATGCAACATCCCTGAGGAATGGGTCAGCCCTGGTACCCCCCCATCCACTTTCAATCCAACTGCAGTGCCATCTCCTGTTTCCAGAGGGAACCGTTCTGCGTGATTCCTCAACCAATTAGAGCGCCAATATGGAGGGGGGCAGTGGCAGTGCGTGCTGAGAGATGTGGCCGGCGACTCGATTTGCAGGCCGCACCATTGCGCACACCTGACACCATGACAATAACGCATTTAATGGCAATTTATACAGCCTGAGAGAAGGCCCTGCCATTTGTTTCAGGGGCTGTTTACTGGAAAAATTGATTCTGTGAGGCCTATTGAAATGAGCTTGTTTGCCGCTCCAGAAGACAAGGCCAATTTCTCATCCCTAACCCCACCCCCCACCACCATCACAGAAACCAGGAGGAGCTGGGGTCCTCAACCAGGCCATCAATGGAGAGCCTGTCATGTGACCCATTCAAGTAGCAAAGCTCGCCAAGAAAGACAGGACGCCTTGCTGTTTAGCTGGCCGCTGCGTTTACGTATTCAGCTTCAGTTGGCTACCTTTTATAACATAATCAATTATTGGGGAAATTAATATGCTCTACTAATAACAATTCATAATTAGACACACGTGTGCAGGCGTATAATGTATGGGGGAGGGGGGGGAGCAGCGTTAAGGAGACCATGTGCATCAGCTGGTCTGGAAGCGATGGACACCACCGGAAATCCCCAGCATCCCATTGTGTCTCTGGTAGTGTGTAGGATGACTCTATATGCTCTATGCTGTCACTACATAACCACAGCTAAGAGTGCAGATTATCAAACTGACACTTGCGCCACACGCTGCCCCCTGCTGGTGGGAAGCCTGCAGGGCCATTGCACGGATTTGCTGTGCTCCTCAGAGGATTGCTAGCGACGAGTTTTATTGCAGTTCTGAAGGCCAGAGCTCATCACTCCTAGTGGACAACCCGATTACAGTGAGCCCACTGGAGCATGGAGACACAGCGCATAGGGAACCCACTGGGGCAGCCTTCCCCAACACCACAGGCATGCCGCTGGGGTAAGCGGCTTATCCGAGAATCCAAGAATCTGCCATTATGTGAAATAGAACGAGCAATTAACTCCTCCTCATTAATTATGTGCGTACACCTACCAGAATGTTGCTGACTACAGCTCCAGCGAGAGGACACACAGGACACCTCCGATCAGCACAAGATTTAAGGCCCATCCCTGTGAAATCAAGGGATTTATAATCAATAGTTCAAATTTCAAGGGCCTTTCGAAGGGCCACAAATGCCCCAAGCAGGATCGGGCTTGATTCACCACCAGAAAGGACCAACTACCCCTCCCACACCGGGGATTCCCCAGAGTCACACAGAAATGACCGGGGGAGATATAGGGCACCAAGACAGAGTGCAAAAGGAGTGCGGAAGGACCCCCATTTTCAAGGAGGGCTCCCATGAACTTTGACCCTGGCTGCCCCAATACCGATGAATTTTGGGATGAAGCACATGAAACGTGACACGGGGAGTTTGTCGGCTGTCCATCAAGGGTCTTATTTTAATATGCCACCCTGGGGGGGGCAGCGCTCTGCTCATTTTCATTAGCATGTCACCCAGCACAAAAAAAACAGCCGGCCCTGGTTACTACACCCCCACAATCTGCAGACACACCCCCTCACCCCACTGCTCCTGTGCCAGGTACCGGCAAGCCTCTCTTGCTGCCCACTGAGTATAATTTAGACGGAAAGCTCGGGTGGGGGGGGCGGAAAAAGAGTGCGCTCAAGGAAAGAGATACTTTAAAGGGACAAGAATTAAAAGCCGCCCGAGTTGGCCTGCCGCTAATTAGTGCTCAGATCTCCAATCACACACGATTAACCACTCGCCGCTGACAAAAGGGGGTTTTTCAACGTCGAGACTATCGGTAGACTGGATATGAATGACGAAGACTGACTAAACGCTTTATTCTGAGAAGATGCAGCTGAGTATGTGTCTCTTGACAGAAGCCAGATATAGTCTATTATCTCCAAGAAGTACATTTAAAGGCTTCGATAACACAGCCCGGGTACTAAAAATATTGCACAACGTCCAGCATCACCCTTCCAGAAAAGGGTCACTGGGGGCACTCAGAGTCACCAGGCTCATACACAATCTTACTATTTATGCTCCCAATTCGTGTCCCCCCACCCCAGACAGGACGGGGAAAGAGCACTTTGACTTACCCATATGTGGTATCTCACGCTCTATTTTTAACATTTAACAAGCGAGTACACTTCCTTGTTAGTGGAGTGTATTGCCGCTAAAAGATTCCTGCACAGCATGCTTTCATGCTCCAAGACGATGCATCCTTTTCTGTGTCGCACCCTCTAGAGCGAGGCACAAAAATGAGATTTAACGGGGTGGGTTAATTAATCCTATTACTCAGCACCAATTACAAGGGGGAGAAAAAGGCAGCAGGGTCACCCAAACGTCCAAGGACAGGATCTACAGTGCTACCAATCAGGGGACAGCACCACCCCTGCCAATGTCATAAACCGCACAGTATTGTGGGATGAGGGTAGCCAGTGGGGGAAAGAGGATAAACACATCTCTATTAGCACCTATACTGCTTGGCATCAGTGGCTTCCGGCACATTTAAGGGGGGGGGGGGGGGGGGGGATCATGGCTTATTTTCAGCTGATTTATCTCCGAACGGGAAGTGTCAATATGAATTCCTGAATTACTGAGGAAAGGGCAGACAGTCTTCCATATCAGGACACACTAACAGCATTAAACACTTAGCAGTGGGGCTTAAGGAATAAACCTTTTTTTAAATTGCAATTTCAGACCTCCTTCAGAAGCACAGCCTGCTGTGTGCATTTATAAATTGACTCTCTGAGATTTGGTCACATTGGTGTGCGAGAACGTAAACTTAGGCAAAATACTTGAGACAGTCATAAAACTTTCCTTTTTCACCTCAAACAGCTCCGCATACTGTAAAAAACCATATGTCCACCAAAAACAATACAGTCAACCTCAAAATGCTGACGAAGACCTTTTAAAAACTCATTTAATGCAGCAATTCTTGTCTCTGCGATAAAGAGAACAGCCTCCAGGAGGAGAACAGTCATATTTAAAGGAGCTCATAGAACAGCGTTGTGAAATGCCTCCCTGTCATGGTGGCAGTTCCTGACACTCATTAACGTTAATCAGTAACAAACCACATTCCCGGGAAGCCATCACTGCCACAAGGAATGCCTGGGAGGGCACTGACCAATCACCAGCCCATAAATCATAAGCCCCACCCCCTGGTCATAGAGCCAGAGCATTTACCAAAATTGCACAAAACCAAGAAGTGAAAAATGATCTGAGAAGAGAGGAGCTGCTTTGTGTGAGAGACCTATCCTGCCAGTCCTGATTGGGTCTGAGAGACCTCCTACATCTGACCTGATAGGAGAGGTTTCTCAGAGCCAGTCAACCCTGATTGGCTGATTACACAGATCCAAACCTGGCTGTAATGCAGTTAGTCATCGACTCTCATGGAAGACAGATTTAATTTGGGGCTGCCGGGGAAATGGCAGAAAAGTCAAAAGAAGCCCTTCATCCTGATATGATGCCCCATCTTCATTACTCTCAATTTATCATTTTATTTACTTACAGAATAGCTCAACAGCAGCGCCACTCCTGGGGCAGTTACTCAAATACCTGGCGCAGCGGTGAGACAGTTATGCTAATACCCGACGTAGTGCCTTGGCAGTTACGCTGATACTCGACGCAGCTCTGAGGCAGTCAAGCTGATACCTGATACAGCTCTGAGGCAGTCAAGCTGATACCTGACGTAGCGCCTTGGCAGTTACGCTGATACCCGACGTAGTGCCTTGGCAGTTACGCTGATACCCGACACAGCGCCGAGGCAGTTACGCTGATACCCGACGTAGTGCCTTGGCAGTTACGCTGATACCTGACGTAGCGCCATGGCAGTTACGCTGATACCTGACGTAGTGCCATGGCAGTTACGCTGATACCTGATGCAGCTCTGAGGCAGTCAAGCTGATACCTGACGTAGCGCCTTGGCAGTTACGCTGATACCTGACGTAGCGCCATGGCAGTTACGCTGATACCTGACGTAGTACCTTGGCAGTTACGCTGATACCTGACATAGTACCTTGGCAGTTACGCTGATACCTGACATAGTACCTTGGCAGTTACGCTTATATCTGACATAGTACCTTGGCAGTTACGCTGATACCTGACGTAGCGCGCCTTGGCAGTTACGCTGATACCTGACGTAGCGCCGAGGTAGTTGCTCTGATACCTGACATAGTACCTTGGCAGTTACGCTGATACCTGATATAGTACCTTGGCAGTTACGCTGATACCTGACATAGTACCTTGGCAGTTACGCTGATACCTGACATAGTACCTTGGCAGTTACGCTGATACCTGACATAGTACCTTGGCAGTTACGCTGATACCTGACATAGTACCTTGGCAGTTACGCTGATACCTGACATAGTACCTTGGCAGTTACGCTGATACCTGACATAGTACCTTGGCAGTTACGCTGATACCTGATGTAGCGCCGAGGTAGTTGCTCTGATACCTGATGAAGTTCTGAGGCAGTCACCCTAATACCTGACACGTTCAGCAGCTCCTACTACCCAAAAGTACAGGTATTTCACATTCCCCACGCAGACCACTGAACTCCTGTGTTTGTGATTTGGCGATCGGCTAACACTGCAGGACTAATGCACAGAAACCAGTTACATAGCAGTCATTTTGGATTTACATCCTGTTGGTAACCAAGGGTGGGAGGTATGGGGAGTATGTGTGTATGTGTGTATGTGTGTGTGTGTGTGTGTGTGTGTGTGGGGGGGGGGGGGGGGTCCCAGACTGATTCCTGCATTATGCTCGGATCACAGCTGAATCACACACACTGCCTATGGCTGCTTCTTAGATCAAACGGTGAAACACCACCATTGTGTTTCTCTGCTGTATTTTCCAAGGCGCATTTTAAAGGAGCTGGGCTGTAATCTCCCTTTTCCAAACAGGAGTCTCTTTCATCTGAAAAGCAGCCCTTTGTCAGGCAGCTTGGCTGCAGTCGCTCCTGTCCTCCTTTCAGGGTATGACCTACATAACATCAGCCTGAGATATACTGATGCCAGACACCAGGGGGAGACAGTCTTCAGAAGCCAGCAATGGCAGCCGTGGCAGCTTTTCATTGACATGCGTGAAATGAAACAAGCAAAAGGTTCACGATGCAACTCGTCAGCTGGGTATCTCTGGTCTGCAGCTGCACAAACGCGATGGGAAAACAGCACCGCACACTCCCCCCCCCCAAAAATGTCATTTTAAACAGGTCTACTGAAATGCAAGCCTGCTCTTCTTGATCCTGACACCCCCTGAGGAAAAATGCAGGCTGAAACCAAGCCATGGTACATGTTACTTGGTAAACAATCACTTATTTTAGAGTTTGGACCCCCTCACAGTAACCCCCCAAACCCCCAGCGAGCTTTCCCTTTGTGTTTTCCCTCCCGCTAAAGTATAAATCACACCCACACCCCAGGGCAAAACAAGCAATTAATTCTGCTCTCACACAATTTGAAGCTCACCATGATCGTCACTGACTCGTACTGGAGGGCCCTCAGAGGATGTATGGATTATTTTAGCATGGGGGGTTGGGGGGGGTGCGATGTAGCCACTGGCTCTTGGGGTCGCGAGCTAGCCAAGTGAGTGGGGAAGCTAACCGGGTGAAGACATCGCCGCGCCATCGTTATGGCGGCTTCCCAGGTAACCACAAGCGGCCATGTCACACCATGTGGTGAGTTGGAGCATTACAGACCACATGCATGACCTGCTCCTCAACCCGGAAGCATAACCCAGAAGACTGATGGCGGAGATGAAATCAGCGCCGTTAAACATCCTGAAAACGCAGAGGGGCATCTGGATGAATAGCCCCCCTCCACATACACCAATGGAGAAACAAACAGGAAGTGTGGGACCAATGGCAGCGGCACCATTGGCCACACCCACCACCTGATGCCCTCCCAGGGAGACAGCACCGTCATGGAAACCCATCTGGTTACCGAGTTTACGAGCTCGATGGCATTGTCACTGTGGGACCCTTCAAATCGCTAATGACTCGCTCACAGCTCACGCCCAGCAAAGTCCCTGACATCAATCGCCATCACTCAACGGATGGCTTCACTAGCACGTGAGCGAGGGTCACTGAGACACGCACTGGCACCAATGTGGAAAACCACCTGGCACATTGAGATAGCAGGCAGAGGACAGCCAAGTTCCTCACCTCTGGATCGTTTAAAAGGCCATTAGGGACATAGGTGGCAGCTTGACGCCCACAGAGAGATGTTATATCGGCCCCCTTTAGACTGTCAGAACATTCCCAGGACTTCACATGTCCCAAAACGCAGGCTGGAGCTTCAGGAGGCGCTAATGATCACAAGAACAAACACAGCGCTCGCTTGCAGAAGATAATTAAAGAGTCTCGTTAACAGGTACCTGTGTTCTCACTTTGATACCATCTACACCTTTGATTTATTTCAATCTGTTTTCAGATGGATAAACTTCCATCCCCGACTCATGGGATTGTTACTTGATCATTAAACTACTCAACAAAGCAAAAGCCCAGAGAGTGGAGGTGAGCTTTCTGCAAGCCGTGGGGTCTCCTAATGAAGTCAGCGCAATACCAGGTCTGCAGGAAGCCGGCACACTCAGACTGTATCAAAGTTCAGAGGCTGCATCCTTCGAAGGACGTCGTCTTTGGAAGCTGTGTTATCGAAAGTCGATCAGAAATTGCTGTCAAATGGGACAATCTAGCCTACGGATAAGTCCTTATTTGGCCTAGCCAGGATACACCTACTTCACCTCTGCGCAATGAATCTTGGGATATGTCGGGTTGCCATCCACTGGATCCTTTACGCTGAATTTCTAAACTGCATGTGAAGGAGCCTTTGAAATAGGACAGCCTTGTTGCACCGCCGTGATGCATTTGGTCTTCGGATGCAGCCTTAGAATGGTCCAGCCCCTCAATTCGGACACAGCCTCAGTCCGAAGATCACCCACCACAAGCTGCACATCCAGCAACGTGCTTAGCGAGCACTTACTGTGCCGAGGTTACGTATGGGAATAAATGGGGCCTATGTACCATTTCAGGAGGGAATCATTATTCCAGGCAGGAAAACCAAACGTCACGCTAAAACATGATAAAACTGATGCGAATTAATAACCAAATAATAAGACGAACTTTTAATCACATGCCTATTATAACTGATAATAGATCTTAAAATAATAGTATAACATCGCAAAGACTTTCCTGTGCACACATGACTAAAAGCTGGGAACTAGAGTCAAAACCTCAGAAAAATATTCAGAGGTAAGAGAAAATAAATCACCTTAAAGAAAATGTAACGACAGTCTGGCTGTACAAATCAGATCATTGCCAAGATTGTGAAATAAATACAGGTAATGACTGCCACAGAGGCCAAAACATTGTTAAAGCATCAGACACATTTAGAGGGTGTTCTGGATGAAGTTTCTTGCTCAGACGTACCAAGCATCTGGTTTATGCTTCGAGCGCTCCTCTGTGGGGGTAAAAGAGCAGGAGTGCGGCGCTGTCCGGGAAGCTCAGGGGCTTCAGCGGGCTAATTGCTCTTAATTGGTTTAACATGTAGACTGCACAGAGCAAACGGCTGCATGCACGGCAGTAATGGGGCTTATCGTGGCTCCCAATCAGATGCCTTCCTGCATTATGCCAGGAGACGCATGCAGTCTGGCAAAGGGGGGGAGGAAGCCGGGGATACTGTTACCCCGGAGGGCACCTCTGGAACTCCGAACACACACATGCACATACGCTGTCTGCTGTACGGTAACTGTGTCACGGACCACAGATCTACTCTTATGTCACATGCGTCTCCATTACGACTGAATCCAAGATGGCCACTTGATGGTGACACCATTTCAATCGAGAGATTAAACGAGAGACAGAGAATGAGTGACATGATGAATACTGACGGTTTAAGGACAGTCCAGGGCCATGACGAGCTGTTCTGAGGACAGTCACAGCAGCATGCTGTCAGTCATAGGGTGGAGGAGTGGCCTGCACCCCAAGCTGAGCCCTCATGGAAGCCCCAAATGCCCAGGCTGTATATTCAAAGACCCTGTATTCATAAGGTATTATTTTCAAGCATACAATAGCAGGGCAGCTGTGTGGGTCCTGAAGGGGCACAAATTCCCAATCGCAAGCCTACCCGCTGGACACTGGTCTCCAGCTTAGTCCTTTGCTGGGCTTTAAGAAAATAAGCTTCCAAAAATGGGTCAGGGTAACCCACTCCCCCCCAGCAATGGTTGGGCAGGGGGGGGGGATTCCTGAGATACCCATCACATGTCACCATCGATCAAGCAGGGACATGGTCACCATGCGAGCGGAAAATGTGAGGAGGCAGCAACAGCGCCTCACCCACCCCCGCTATTCCAGGGTGACCCGACTCCATCCATTAGCACCCCCCAGTGGCAGCACCCTCCCCCACCCCCTCCAGATCGATAACCATCTGTTACCAGCCTCGCAGACGCCACTCCTCCACCCCCCCCCCCCCCCCCGAGCGTCATGCCTGCCAACCGCAGCGTCTGCATTGACTAGGCCTCATCTCATCTAAACAAACATTTAAAAAGATGGGAAAAGCCAACGTCTTAGCCATTTGATGGGTACGTGAAATCCGCCGCGTTTACATGAGTCTGCAGGAACAAGGATCATCGCCGTGACAGCAGACTACAGGAAAGTAGACGGGAGTGCCAAACATCTGCTCTTCCTGCCTGCGATGCCGAACCAGTGCTTCTCGTTAAGGAAAGCCATCCTCTGTCCCTGCTCTGGAAAAAGCTCTGAATGCACAGGGGTCTGGGATGAAATCACGGACACGAGCCGGCTTGGCAGACAGACCCGTAAATATTAAATAAGAACTACGGGAGCACAGTGGAATTATAAAAAGCTTTCTGATGTGTGCAAGCGTGAAGTTCCCGAACAGCAAGAATATTACAAAAAAAAACTGACTCGAGGGGAAAAAAATTCTTTAGAAGGCTTAGAAGACGTTGGGGGAAAAATGGAGAAAGAGGGAAAAAAATAATCGAAAGAAGAAAGCATTATTGAATTATCGGTGCCTGAACAAGTGATGAGAGCTGCCCTTTGCGGCTACAGATCAAATTGGGGAAATCGGTGAGGTGGACACGTCCATTTTCATCTGTGAAGGTCTGTGAAGAGCAGGGGAATCAGGTGCAGGAGATTTATGTGGTTTTTCTGCAACTTTGCAGCTTGAGGGACATTGCTGCATTTCTCTGGTATTGCAAACCTCATAAGTCTTCAAAAGCTGGCGTAGAAATCTCCAGGCAATGCACTGAGACTGACGAGGTGATCAACCTGCTTCAGACGCTCGTTCTCCAGCAGAGTCGGTCCACAAGCCCTTTACGGAACTACCAACCCCTCAGCGTTGAGGTGGCGGCTTAAGAAAGCCACAAGACGGTTTTCTAATCGCCTCAGCCTGCGGCCACCATGGCTCCAAAGCCAAGAGAAAACATATCGCGCAAAAACCGGGAGTCTTACAGCCAAAATAGAACATGGAAATTAAGACATTAAGCCCCTGAGAATGAAGAGGAAGGGAGAAACCTTTGAAATGCTGCTTTGAAAAGACGGCAGGATCATAGCACATCAAGCGAGACCTTCCAAACGAGGAAAGTGTCGGCAATCGGCAAGGCCCAGACGCCCATCCTCCAAGACCTAATAAAAAGGTGAAGATGCCATTTAAAACAGGACAAAGACTTAGCATAGCGCCTCAGTGGACTAATCCTTCAAAGCGGGATCATCACACCGTTAAACTAGGAATGTCAAATGGAAAAACGCAGAGCACAGCTCAGAGAAACTTCAGCAGAAGCCAGCAAGAGCTGGACAGAGCGGCACCGACAAACACAGACAGGCTGAGTGGGGCTGGGGGAGCACACAGCAAAGCCCAAAAGAGGCTGCGAAGGAGGCATTCCCAAACGGGAAGGTGTGTGGTTAGGACCTGCTGACATGTTACAGGCCTGGAGTCAGAGGACGTACTGGATGGTACACGTATGTGCAAACTCTTATTATTATTGATCAGGCTTCTGCGCAGACAGAGGCATGTGTGGCAAGACAGGCATTTATGACACTACTGTCTGCATGGTATTCAGCAGCACAGCTCATCTGTGTATGTGTGGGGGTGGGGGGCAGGGTGCAGTCTCTCCTCAGGGAAGCAGACAGAGCATGGAGGCAGCAGCAGGACGACTGGACAGCAAAACTAAAGCTGACAAGCCGAGACTGAAGGGGAACGTGCCTGCTGACCACATGGGGGGGGGGGGGGGGGGGAGACACTAGCGAAGTTCAGCATCGATCAAAGAAAGAGATAATCAGAAACATGACAACACGGGGTTCGGGGGGGCGGGCGCAGTGAAGAGAGCAGCCCTATCATCAGACTACTAGTTCAGACACATCAATTATTAAAGGAATAAACACATAGGGGAAAAAAACAGTCTGCCCAGAATGGCTAGCAGAGGCTGCAGGAGGGGGAGGGGAGGCGGGGCTAAGCAGGGGCAGGAGGAGGGGTCAGGGAGGGAAGCTAAGCAGGGGCAGGAGGAGGTGACAGGGAGGGAGGCTAAGCAGGGGGAGGGGAGGCGGGGCTAAGCAGGGGCAGGAGGAGGGGACAGGGAGGGAGGCTAAGCAGGGACAGGAGGAGGGGACAGGGAGGGAAGCTAAGCAGGGGCAGGAGGAGGGGACAGGGAGGGAGGCTAAGCAGGGGGAGGAGGAGGGGTCAGGGAGGGAAGCTAAGCAGGGGCAGGAGGAGGGGACAGGGAGGGAGGCTAAGCAGGGGCAGGAGGAGGGGACAGGGAGGGAGGCTAAGCAGGGACAGGAGGAGGGGACAGGGAGGGAAGCTAAGCAGGGGCAGGAGGAGGGGACAGGGAGGGAGGCTAAGCAGGAGGAGGGGGAGGGGAGGGAGGCTAAGCAGGGGGAGGGGAGGCGGGGCTAAGCAGTAGCAGGAGGAGGGGACAGGGAGGGGAACTAAGCAGGAGGAGGGGGAGGGGAGGTGGGGCTGAGCAGGAGGAGGGGGAGGGGATGCGGGGCTAAGCAGGAGGAGTGGGAGGGGAGGCGGGGCTAAGCAGGAGGAGTGGGAGGGGAGGCAGGGGCTAAGCAGGAGCAGGAGAAGAGGGAGGGGAGGCAGGGCTAAGCAGGGGCAGAAGGAGGGGACAGGGAGGTAGGCTAAGCAGGGGCAGGAGGAGGGGACAGGGAGGGAAGCTAAGCAGGGGCAGGAGCAGTGGCAGGAGGAGGGGACAGGGAGGGGAACTAAGCAGGAGGAGGGGATGTGGAGGGAGGCTAAGCAGGGGGAGGGGGGGAGGGGAGGCAGGGCTAAGCAGGGGCAGGAGGAGGGGACAGGGAGGGAGGCTAAGCAGGGGCAGGAGGAGGGGACAGGGAGGGAAGCTAAGCAGGGGCAGGAGGAGGAGACAGGGAGGGAGGCTAAGCAGGGGGAGGGGAGGCGGGGCTAAGCAGTGGCAGGAGGAGGGGACAAGGAGGGGAACTAAGCAGGAGGAGGGGATGGGGAGGGAGGCTAAGCAGGGGGAGTGGAGGCGGGGCTAAGCAGTAGCAGGAGGAGGGGACAGGGAGGGAGGCTAAGCAGGAGGAGGGGGAGGGGAGGGAGGCTAAGCAGGGGGAGGGGAGGCGGGGCTAAGCAGTAGCAGGAGGAGGGGACAGGGAGGGGAACTAAGCAGGAGGAGGGGGAGGGGAGGTGGGGCTGAGCAGGAGGAGGGGGAGGGGATGCGGGGCTAAGCAGGAGGAGTGGGAGGGGAGGCGGGGCTAAGCAGGAGGAGTGGGAGGGGAGGCAGGGGCTAAGCAGGAGCAGGAGAAGAGGGAGGGGAGGCAGGGCTAAGCAGGGGCAGAAGGAGGGGACAGGGAGGTAGGCTAAGCAGGGGCAGGAGGAGGGGACAGGGAGGGAAGCTAAGCAGGGGCAGGAGCAGTGGCAGGAGGAGGGGACAGGGAGGGGAACTAAGCAGGAGGAGGGGATGTGGAGGGAGGCTAAGCAGGGGGAGGGGGGGAGGGGAGGCAGGGCTAAGCAGGGGCAGGAGGAGGGGACAGGGAGGGAGGCTAAGCAGGGGCAGGAGGAGGGGACAGGGAGGGAAGCTAAGCAGGGGCAGGAGGAGGAGACAGGGAGGGAGGCTAAGCAGGGGGAGGGGAGGCGGGGCTAAGCAGTGGCAGGAGGAGGGGACAAGGAGGGGAACTAAGCAGGAGGAGGGGATGGGGAGGGAGGCTAAGCAGGGGGAGTGGAGGCGGGGCTAAGCAGTAGCAGGAGGAGGGGACAGGGAAGTGGGGGCTAAGCAAGGGCAGGAAGAGGAGACAGAGAGGGGGACTAAGAAGCAGGAGGAGGAGGGAAGGTGGGGCTAAGCAGTGGCAGGAGGAGGGGACAGGGAGGTGAGGCTAAACAGGGGCAGGAGGAGGGGACAGGGAGGTGAGGCTAAACAGGGGCAGGACCACGCCACAGGGACGGATGTGGGTCTGTATATGTCTCAGGACCACCATTATACCAGGTAATGCTGGAAAAGATGCAGGAACAATCCATCTTACAGCCCCCCGCCAACATACAACTCCCAGCATACTGGGCATACACAGCATACACTGCATACTCCAGTATCCCTGATCACCCCTAATAGTCAGTCATCCAGGTCCAGTGAAAGGACCAGTACGGCCATCATGGACCTGTCCAATGAGCTATGCCCCCATGTACTCCTCCCAGTCAGTACCCGCAGTGGAGCCAGATAGGTTCCTGTCAGCGGCAAGCCTCAGACATCAGCCTGCAGGTCACGATGATAAGTGACACGTCTGATCACTCCATTTTCATTCCGACCCTCAATCCAGAGAAAAGTTCGGAGGTATCACCAGCCAAAACAAGCCTCGCGCTCCAATAATTACACCACAGTGCCCCCTACGGTCCACTAGAGGGATCTACTTGAAATAACACACAGAAATACAACTTCAACAAGAAAAGGGTACCTTTGATTACACGGAAATTCAGTGCACTGTTATTGCATCAGCATTAGAGAGTTTTAAGTATAAAGTTTTAAGCATAAAAATTTTACACCAGCGTCTATGCTTGTATATTCTGAACCAATGATGAGTCACATTAAGAATTCAGCAACATAAGGGAGTGAAAAATAAAAATTTAACTCGTCAAGGAATTCTGCAAAACAACTAAAACAGGCAGTGTGATCAGCATGCTTTACTCAGCACGCTGCACGCCAAACACCCCTAAAGTGGGAGCCTCATCACCAGCCCGTGGCCATACAGCCCCTCACAGCATCTCCATGCCAGAAAAAGCTCCGGAAACAGCCGGAAGGAGGAGCGGTTAAAGTCACGGCCTTGCACTGGAGCATCGTCTGGTTCGGAGCCGATCTGCCATCCCGGGCCCCGGCTCCTGAGTCCAGGGTAGACCCGGCCCAGCGCAGATGGCTGTGTGAGTTACCAAGGCCCGGGATGGGGCCAGGAGGTGGGATTACCATGGCGATGGATCGGGGCGCCAGACCCTGCTGCGGGGGGGGTAGATACATGGCATCGATCAGGTTGACGCACCGTGACAGCGGTCCCTGACACTCTACGGCAGCACTGGGAAGCACTCAGTGATCTTCTGAGCAGGGAGGACATCTGGCATGATTATCCAGCGTCACCGATCTGCTGATCCCGGCTTCTAGTGTGCGGGGAGGGGAGATACACCCATTCTGACACCACGACTGCAATCTACGCAGTACTGAGAGCGTAACATTTGCCAGAGCCGCCCCCTGCCTGCCCAGAGACCCTCACTTTCTGCCTGCCACTCACGCCGCAGCAACTTCAGCACGTCCACCCCCAAGCAAACACAGGGAATGATGGGACATGACAGGATAGCTGCAGCGCAGGGGTGAAATAGGTTTGCTATCAGGTAATCTCAATGTCTGATCAATGTTTAACTCAGAAAAATCGGATGCAAAAAAGCTGATGGTGTGAAAATCTCAATGCAAAGGTCCAGCGGTACAGGTGCGATAAAGTAAACTGAGTGAAAATGAGGGGGCCAGGTCTAAATAGGGCATGGGAGGGTGGGGGGAACCAGTGAAATTTTTCGGAAAGCCATCTGAAGAGCAGGTGGTGCCCCGGACGGGAGCAGCCGCCGACCGTCTTGTAAACAGGCTTCCATGTCACGGAGTCGAGCCGGCTCTCAGTGGTGGGGGGGGGTGGCGGCTGGATCCAAGCACGACCCAGCGTTTGACCTTGGAGCGGGCGGACATGCCGCCGCAGCAGATGGCAGGGGGAGGTGGTGACACTTACGGGAGCGGTGACGTTGGGTGACACCATGCTTCTTTGGAGAGGGGTGTGGCGGGTCGGGCACACAGTTACACCCACGCTGCAGGAGAAGGGGAGCTCGGCCGGGGACGAAAACAAGCATGGCGTTAAGCGGCGAGGGGCCCGTGTGGGAGACGCAGCTAAGGAAACTTCCTGGAATAGGCCCGGGATTGGAACCAGAACAAGACCAGAAAGCAGCAAAATTGGAGCACTGGGCTCCGGCACCAGACATCCCCTAATAGGTGACCCCCAGGGGCATGTGAACACAGAGAGGGGGTTTCGGAATTTCAAACCTCAAGAGCACCAGGGGTGGACGGGCCCGCTGTTTGACGGGCCGTTAAAAGGGAGCCGAGAGAGACAGACACAAAGTTTAAAAAAAATAAATATAAAAAGAGGGGTACCAGCAGATGAAAGGCGTGGTCCCGGGGCAGCGTGGCTCAGCGCTGACATATGCGGGTGGCACGGGGCGCTACATTACAGGGGGAATTTTTCATTAAAGAGAAATCCTGAACAAAAGAGAAGAAAAAGAAGAAAGCAGCATGGCTTCCCGCCGGCCCTCCTCGGCTCGGCCTCGTTAGAGACAGCGCTGAATTAAACATGACTGAGGCGTGTTTTGGGGGGGGCATTAAATCATGGATACGTTCCTGCAGCAGAATGGGCTGACGGACGAACATGAAGTTCACCTCAGCGGCCTCCTGGCCTGCCCCTAACGACGACTATGGTCTGACTGTAACATCGACTGACTAACATTTTCATACCCAAATAAATGTAGCACCACTGACAGCAACAACAACATGCGGATCAGTACCAGACGCTCAGCGAATCCACACACGGTTCTTTGCGACAAGAAAAGGAACAGAACCAAAAAGCCACCATCACAAGCAATAAAAGACAAATCCAGAGCAATTCTGGGCCACTTCATCGCCGAGTCGGGGGGGATTTGCACAGAATGGAACTCCTTCAAAACAACCTGACAGCCAAGATCAATAGCTAGGACTTCCCAGTCGTACGGGGCGTGAGGAGTTCATTCCCCGGGTGAAGATCAATAAGAGATTATTAGAGCGAGTCGGCGCAGTACGTGGTGCCTCTACATGCCGGTCCAGCCCTCTGACACTTCAGGAGCACCAATGATGGAAAAACGCCGCGAGTGCCGGTGAGATGAAGCCCAGCTCTGTCCTCCACTTGCAGGCTCGATAACAAGGCCACTTCATTAACGGCAAACGTAATGAAGCAAAATACTTCATCCTGTATATTTCATTCCCCTCCAAAACACAGAGTCCCTATCCTCGCCTCTGCATCTGGAAATTCACCTGCGATCTGCCAGCTACTGGCTGCTCTGTCGAGGACGTTTCCACGCCCGAGGTGGATGAAAGTAGACCAGCTCCCTGGTTGACGCATATAGTGAGTTGGGCAGCCAATCGAAACCATCTGAAGGGCACTGAATAGACAGTTGGCAAGGGAAGCAGCTAACCTTTACAGTTAACAATAAGTTAGCAGCAGTTAACACAAGTTTACACACCTATTTTCCTGCCCCTGATTCTACTCCTCTTCCTAACCCAAGGCAATAACTCTTTTCACAGGTGCTGAACCCTGGCAGTGAATCCATCAGCCGTACCAGGAAGAGCTGTTGATACCACAGCTGTGGGCACAAGAGCCCTTTCTGGCAACACACTCCCAAGAGCCCAAGTTTCCACCTCTGCCAATGGATCTGGGTGGGGGGGGGGGGACACCCCAGCAAGTCTATAACAAGTTGACGAAATCAACACCTAACTTGTTACATTCCAACGGTCGTTCTTCACGAGCAGAGCATCACTTTGCCTGCCAGTGAGCTCCCAATCAGCCACGAAAATGACCCCGCCCTCCTCCATGTACAATGTGAATGCTGCTCTGCCTGCCGTCTGAATAACGGAAAGATGACTCTGCAGCCCAGGGCTCCCGACACAGTGAAAGATTTCCTACACAGATGTTCTGTCTAACATGTCGGCCGGTTTGGGAACTACGAAGGTCGTCTTTCTGCAGAGGTGACTGTCCGCCACATCGCTGCCAAAGCCATCCATCAAAACGGAGCTGACAGCCAACGGTCCTCACAAACCAGACGATTCAAGGTCCGACAAGGTCAAGAACAGGCCCTGGGAACTAGCTGTTCAGTCTCCAAGGTGGCAGAACAGCTGGAGCTGATCAAACCTGGGCCAAAAACCACAGGCAGGAAGCATGGGGAAGCTCTGGCCCTGCCTTTAGTGGGAACGAACATCAGCATTAAATGGGGTACAGCACTGCTATCCTGCATTAGCATCCAATGGGGCGGATCCAACAGGGTGGAACATTGCTAACCAGCATTAGCATCCAATGGGGTGGAACATCGCTAACTGGTGTTAGCATCCAACAGGGTGGAGCACCACTAACCAGCATTAGCATCCAAAAAAGAAAGATTGGGACAAAGCCATCATTAGTATCCAACCAAGACAATACCACTGCTAATAAGCCTCACCAAGTAACAGGAAAAGGGTATAGTACATGCTAACTAGCATTAAAATCCAAGGGTGCTTTCACACTGTGGGAACTTTTTTTCAGGAACAAGAACCCTTTTTTCTGGAACCATGAACTTTTGTCTCATTCACAACGCAAGGACACAGCTCGACTATTTCTTTGGACAGAGTTCCGACAACAGTCCCTAGTCCAGACTACGTATTTTTCGTTCTAATAATAACTACTGAGGAGACAATAGCTTGCCAATTGGTTGACCACAAGCACTTGCACTAACATGAAAGTTACGCAGAAGTGCAGAAAAACATAAAAGTAGTGGAGCAAAAACTGAGCAGACGGAATTATTTTCATACTTCAGTTACAGTCAATATATCAATGAATACCTTTTTGCTTGTTTCTCAAAAAGAGCTACAAAAGTCTGTGGTCCAGACCAAAACCAGGTTCCGGAACTTCAGTGTGAAAGTGCCCCAAAAGGGAAAGGCTGTATTACTGCTAACCAGCATTAGCATCAAACAGGAAGGGAATAGTCAGCATCAGCATCTGATAGGGGGGATGGGAAGGGAGTCACCGTTAATCAATGTAAAAAATGTGATGGGTAAGGTGGGCAAGGCAAATACTGCACACTGACATTAACCTCAGACAGCAAAAACAGGATCCCTGCGACCCTCAGAGTCAGAGCCCCATCCACCGCACACAAGGGGGAGCTTCAGTTTGTTTCTGCTGACACAGAACTAACATCAGCCTTCCATTTTTACCATGTACCAAACAGTGTTTTCATGGGAACATTTCATCCAAGTCTGAAGAGAAATGTAAGGGGTCTTCATGTTACAGTAAATCATGTCAAGCACTCATGCAACAGAGTGCAACGCTACTATTTAATTCTTAGCTTTAAATCATTTGGAAGTTTTTTGTTAAATATTCGGTGCAGTGTTGGAATGGGAAAACACACACGCGCACACACACAAACAAGTAGCAGGCTTATGCTGAGATCAAACGTGTGTATAAGCTAATTATCCCTTTGAGCTCAGCACCATGGAAACTGCCACATGAAGATGTTACATACAGCATGCAAGACGTGTCCTGGGCTAACGGTAGCTAAAAGAGCCGCCCACAACAGGAAGCTGCAGAAAGACGTGTAGCTCATGCCTGTGTAAGCCAAAAGAGCTCACAGCTATGAGTGTAACTGTATTTCAGTCACATTACAATCCCATACGAATAACTTTCAGTCGCTGGGTAACGACACTGGGGTGTGTGGCAAATAGGAGTGGGAAACACACCCCAAGCATGAAGCGAAAGGCACCTTCAGCTGGCTTCAGAAAGAATGCGCCCCCGCTAAACATGAAAGGTGCTGTCACCATAAAGCCGCTGGCAGGTACGGCCCCCGCGAGATTACGGGGAGGGGGGGGACATCAGCCAGGCACCGAGCTCTCGCAGGCTGTGGGATGAGACATCCACCAACCCTCTCATAAACGATGTTAACGACATTCATCACAGACATTTCTGCAGCTAATTGCAGAGGGAAGACATTCGGGTCATTTGCTAAATGAAACTGATACGAAAAATGTTATCGGATCCATGAGATAAACGGATCAAAATGACTCCAGTGGGATTTCCCTCCACAAATGCTTGATGCACGAGGCACAGCGCCCCCTGCATGATGGAACAGCAGCGGCCTCATAATGCAGGACTCAAGGACGCATCCCAAATCATTTATCCCCTCACTGAAGGTAACCCAGCAGGGCAGACCGGGTGTTTCAGTGGAAGTCAGACATGTTTTGTGCCTCTGTTGCACAAAAAGACAGAAACTGAGGAAATCTCCCATTCCCCCGGAGAGTTATTGTGCGAGACTCCACAGTGAAGTTTCAAAATGGATATTTTTCTTAACACAGTCTCGAGAGCTTGGCCAGGACCTGCCGTCTACACCTTAAAAAGGGGAATCGGAAGGAACCGTGTTATCTCCTTGCTCTCTAAAAGCCATGGCCTCCGGGTAGGGGGAGATGCCCCAGCAGGGGGCCCCCTGCCTGTCACCTCTGTTTACGGCTGCCGACGCAGACTAACCCACATCCGGCGCGGGCTGGGGTCCTCATCAAAGACGGCCCAGAGGCCAATGGACCGGATCGCACGGTAGCCCCAATGCCGGACAGGAATCCACCCTGACAAGCAGCAGCCGACACAAAGACACACAGTTCTTTTTCATGGGTATTATTTCTTTATTATTATAACCACCCCCTCTACCCCCAGCCCCCACAAGTCAAGTCCTGACTGAACAGAAATATGGTGGGACTATTTGTTTGCCCTGCAGTCTTCCAAGACTGCCGAGGTGACAAAAACAAGCTTACTTCAAAACAGCACCACTCCTAAACGGAACTAGTTTGGCAAATCCTGCAGTTTCAACAGTGGAAATGTCCTTGTTACACAAAGAGGCTTTTCCCAGCAAAGCTGAGAGCGCTGACAGCAGCACTAATCATAGAAACCGGCCATCAGGAACCACGGGCATCACTGCTCACATTTGGTGCTCGAAAATGGTGCCAAGACACACCGGAAAAGCTACTCAGATGCTGAAACACAGGACATGGACTGCGTCTACTGTAATCTCTGCATATTTCATAGCCTATAGCCAATCAAAAGGTGTGTACTCCTGAGCCAATGTCTAAAAAGACCAGAAAAAGTGAAAGAACCTCATTGGCGCCCTCTGTGCGTGAAGGTCAAGAACGACCGAGCAGATGAAAGTTTCTCCGGCTTTCAGCCTGCAAGCTAGTGAGGATTTTTCACGCTGAGACATAATTGAGGACTCGGGAAACTTGTTTACAGAAAGATGAACCATCAGAGGGGCCTGATAAAAGATGGGGGCGGGGGTCAGCTATCGGGGTGCGGTGAGCTGGAGGAGCATTTCTGTGCTGCACCAACCCAAAAAGCCACTAAAAAGACGTCTCATTTCCAATAGCGAACTTCAGCATTACACCCATTTATCAGCGGCCACGGATAAGTGTCAATCGGGCTGGATTTTCCGGCAGGATAAACAGGTGCTGCGGGCCGATAGCGCGGAGACGGATGTCTCGCTCCGGCATTAGCCGAGCGGGGATAATGTGCTTGCTTTGAGCCCCTCGCCCGGGGCATTATTTATCATTAAATTATTAGCTCGGCGCTATAATCACATGTGGCAATGTAGTGCCAGTCCAGGAACAGTATGGGGATCCGATTAAAAAAAAAAAAAAAAAAATTTTTTTAAATAGCACAATCATAACTGGGTTTGTTGCTTGCCCAGGATCCATGGTGCTGTGAAGGAAGGAACATAAGGACAGAAGGCACACAGACACTCAGACACACACGCACGTGCTGACTCCTGTGCGTGGCACCGCAGGCTTGACGATGATGCAAGTCAACACAGCATTGATTAGATGACAGAAAGAATCAACCTGACGTCCTGATGCTGGCCCTCGGAGATCAGGCCTCTGCTGTTGGACGGCCTGAGGCCCAGGTTTGAATGGCCCGTGGGAGCTACACAGAGGAGGAATGGGAATCGGTGATGGCTGGGGGATTACTACACTTGGCAGAATGAAACACAGAGCGAATGAAGGGCAGGGGGTGGTGAGAGAGAGAAAGGCATCACATTAAACAGTAGTGGGTCATGTTAATGTGTGAGGAACTCGCACTCAGCACGACCCCTAGCCGCTGACCGCCGGCAGCACCTCGGTGCCAGCTTGGCGCCGTGCTCCGGGCCGCCGTGCTCCGGGCCGCCGCGGCCAGTCTGCCCGGAGTTCTGGCACGACATGTCCGCAGAGACTGGAGTCACATGTTTACGCACGCTGTGGGGAATTTTAAACCTGCCCGTCGCATCTGTGTCAAGTCACACAAGAAATGACACTCAATCGTTAAGGAGGCCGTTTGAGGAGAGTAAATACAATTTATTACTATTAAATTTATTATTAGAGCACACCCTCCAGTGGTCAGCTGGCAGAGGGCCCAGTCCTCCGCAGAGGCAACCCTCTCATGTTAGGAGACGGCTTGGGACCTCCTGACCTGGCGAGTCGAGTGAGGCTCTAGTTACCGTGGAGACACATGTCTGGATGCTCCCGGAGGAGCGTTCACCCCAGAAGTGCGGATGCGACCCTGCGGTCCTTTGTTCACCCGCTATTTTAAATGTCTCACACGATAGATCTCTTAAACCCAGCTGCCTTTGTTGGAATCAGATTTGGTACAGAATATCCTAAAAAATATATGTATACACATCACGTTAAAATTCATGGAGCTGTGTTAGTTGTTCAGCATTGAAGTAGCAAGGATGGCTTAAGCTACTGAGTGTGCTTGTCAACATTCCCCCATTATGCAGCTTTTAGGGGCACCTAGTGGCTGCAGAACGTTACTACAAAACTTTCAAGCATTCTAGCATTGGACATGTAGTACTAAAGTTAAAAGCAGTCCCAAACGCATATTTCTATGAATATTCATCTAAGATCGAATTCCTATAACACTACCACAATGGACTCTTTAAAATACACCAGTGGTAATGGCAGACAAACAATCAGAAATCTGAAAATAAGAAACATCTATTTTCTTCACTATAAAAGAAATCATATCTTGACTAATGAATATCAAAGCGGATTTGTAACTTGTGATTAATATATATATCAATGACAAGCTACAAACCTGCTTTGCTATTCAGTGACCTAAATCAAAGATTTCATTTCTTTGGAAGTGAAAGTAAAATATTGATGCTTTCTTTTTCTACAGAATCTGGAATCTCAACACCTACAGACACCTTTTTCTTGCCAGTCACATAAACTGCAGTGATTGGAATAGGCTGAAATTCAGTACGTCACAGTGACATTACCATGGTAACAGCACCAAGGATACTCTCAGCCACGACCTGCAGGTATATATAAAACGCATACCATGATTATAAAAAAACAAAATAAAAATAAAAAAAACACCGGTTGCCAGACACAGCAGTGCAAGAACAGCAGAAAGCAACTGAACCTTCAGCACATCAATCGGTGGTGAAAAGGTTAGATCTTACAGACCGGACCAGGGCCCATCTTCACCCGGGTCCCAGAAACTCAGCTCCTCCACAGGGCCACAACAGCCACCCTTTCCTACAGAACCTGTCTGCACTCATCAGCTTCCATGTGGCCAGAGAGATAAACCCTCAGGCACGTGGAAGAAGCAGAGAAGAGCTAGCTCCATGGTGACGGGGGCCCGGGGCCCTTGGGTATGCCAAGGACTGCTGACACCAAAGCAACCCTGGAAACTGCAGGAAAGCTCCTGGCAACCAGGGGGGCGGGGGAAGCGGGTTCAGTGCTCTGGTTCTCTTCCCATCTGCGCAGCTGGGTTCGAGATCAAAGCTGACAGACACATTGCCGACCCGGAGGTCAAGGGCGACGTCCAACAGACTGCGACTGAAGCCGACCATCATTTCCATATGCAAATAAACACAGCAGCAAGTGTGGGAGACCCCTACTGCCAACTTCTGCTTTTAAAGTGTGCACACGGTGGGTTTTCCTTGGCGTTGCTATCGGAAACCAAGTAAACAGGGACTCAATCGGTCGCCACGAGACAAGCTAACCAGCCTGGAAAGGTGACCAGTCCGCAAAGTTCATGGGCTGTGGCGTTTTGCAAGGACTGGCGAAGGAAACGACTGCGGTCTCTGTTTTCATGCGACATCAGTTGTTCCTGGCAGCGGAGATTTTTGGCTGAACTGTGTTTCCTGTTTTACTGATGCTGATGCTGGCAGACAGACAGCAGAGTGTAAGCCACACTTAAACTGCCAAAAATAGAATAGGAATCTGGCATTCAGGTAGCTGGCATTAAGTTTCTGCTGCATTTCAGACCAAAAACTCTTTGTAAATAAGAGAAATCAGATTCTCCCCCGGCAACCATTTGATTATCATACATTTTCAGTCCGTGCAAAATGGTCAAAGTGGGTTCAGTGACCAGCTGGAGGTGGAAATAACAGCGGCCGTTTCTTAAATCAGGACAAAAGGCCTTGTTTTTTCATAAGACTCACACCACACTGTTTTCACTGCTGGCAGGGAGACCAATGTAATGTGACATGTATGCTCCAACACACGGCTAATTATAAATCTTTAACAAATTTTTGTTAAGTTACTGTCTGGAATATAAGGGACTCATTCATACTTATTAGTACTTATGGATACAGAGCTTTTGAAGAATCATTAATCAGGTAAAAAGACTGCAACTGCTCATACCAGTAAGGGCTGATTTATTCCACTAAAGTGTCAGACTGCAGTTAGCATAAATCCACTCCACCTACACTCATCCACAAACAGGGAGAGGATTGTACCCGAGGCTGTGACAGTCTGTTCCTGATATAATGCTGCACATTAGGCATTACCCTGGAAAAGCTTTAGGTTACAAGTATAAGCGCGAGATGATAGTGCTTCGGCCATCGCTGCACGGTATGCTGTTTCAGTGAGTGTAGGAAGGAGTAGTGATTTGTCTTTGAGGTGATGGACAGGCCCCCGCGGCTCTGATTCTTCATACCACTGAGTATGATATTATGTGAGAAGGATCTGGGGACTCCAGCAGAAATCAAGTCCTTGGCCAGTTGTATCATTTGGTCACTGGGCTAAACCCAGTAATCCAGTGCCATTATAAAGTTACAGGACTGTAGCTGCATCGTTCAAAGTTGAAGTTAAGTGGTCCTACAGCACATCTAACTTTTAAAGCACAGAAAATGTACTGTTGCTTTAATTAGCTACAATGCTTCTCCTGACGCGTCCCTCCCAATACTGCAGGAGTACAGTATTTGTCTAGGAGGTGGGGGGTTCGGGTTGATTTGATCCCGAGCAATGTTGAAAATTACGCCCTCGTTTCATTACATGTGTGAGATAAGAGTCGAATCACAAGTGTATCTTGATACAAAAGCATCATCGTTAGTCATAGTTTCGGCCTGATGGTAATTGCGGTTTCAGGTTATTTTTGTTGATACGGGAAACGTGGTTATTGCTGCGAAATATCCCACGATCTTAACTGCGCAAGGCAAGCAGCATACAACGAAGCATTGTGTTCCACAGCCGCGAGCGGCGCGGCGCACAGGCTGATTATCACAAGGGGGCGCCAAAACGCAATGCCGTAGCTGAATTTAATCACACTTTGAGTTGGCTTTATAAGAAGTTGAACTCAGAGTTTAGTGCAATAAGAGTTTACTTACTAGAATTTTTGTAAAATAAAAATAATTTCCCTCTAAAGGACAGAAGCATTCAGTTCTGAAGCAACACCACTACGTGTTAGCTTACTAATGCTAAAAAGACAACAAAAAAATGAAAACAAAAATAGAAAAGGTAATTTAAAACTGCAATGTTTGACGAGATTCATCAATAACGAGCAGTTTATGATGGAAAACTAGGGCTGCAACTATTAATAATTGAGTAATCTACCGATTAACTATTCATAAAGTAATCGTTTATAATAAGATAAATCTTTAATGTCATTATTACAGAAACAGTGAAAAACAGTTTAGCAGTGCTCTGTTTAGCAGCATAAGTTAAAGTAATAAACAAGAGAAATAAGAACAAAACACAAAAATAGACAGTATGAGTGTCTGAGTGCAATGTGTACAATACGTCAGTCCGAGGTAGTGTGTACCTAATGACCTGCTCTAAGCATAGTATTGCACAGAAGACAGTCATTCAGGGGGGTGGATACTGTTTCACAGAGAGTGTCATTCAGGGGGTGGGGGATGGGCGCATATTTCACTGCCTGTGGGTAATCATATCATTTTGTTATGGGTTTTATTTTATTATTTCTATTGTTTTCGTTTTGTTTTACAAGCGCTTTCTGGCACTTGCCAAGGTGTCATTGTAAATGAGAAACTGTTCTTTATGCTGTGCCTGGTAAAATAAAGGTTGTGTGTGTGTGTGTGTATGTGTGTGTACCTATCCTTATAGGGACACAATGTCCCCATAACGTGATAAGTATCCATTTTTTTCCCTTATGGGGATCAGGAAACCGGTCCCCATAAGGGAAAACTCTATTTTATAAAAATCAGTGACTGCTATGAAAAAACTAAAAATGCAAAAAGTCTTGTATTTTGTTCGGTTACTTATGGTTATGGTCAGGGCAGGGTGGGGGTTAAGGTTGTCATAGTTAGCTTTAGAATTTTTCCCAAAGAAGTGACTGAGCAGGCCCCATAAGGATAGGTATACCCTACGTGTGTGTGTGTGTGTGTGTGTATTATAATATACCATAATATTTATTGCAATGGGTGTACACTCAGTCACACATACAGAAAATCTAGGCATGTTTTTTTTACAGTTACTGTGCCACTGTACCGCCCTGACAGGCTTTTACGATGGGCGTTTCACATCGCAAAGACTGTGCGTTCAAAGTTTCAAATCATCGATAAGTGACGCTAAAACATTTTTACTCAGTCAAAGGAAACCAAATGTAGCAAACTTTGCAATTTTAAGGATGGTTTCTTTTCAACATTATCTAGTGTATGCTTTTTTAAAACTCTAAAGTTTACCACTGGTGTTTTTGCATGAGCTCTGCATGTGCTGTCTGGGACAATCGTAACCATTCATGTCCTTGCTGTTGGACTCACTCATTCATCTTGAGCGCATTTGTGTGAAATTAAACGAAAATGAGTGAATAGGAGAAAAGCGAACAATAACCGGTCTCAAAAATACGTTCGTTTTCTGCAGTATCGAAATATTTTGTATTCCATAGAATTGCGATACGATAAGCAATTTGTCGTTTCTGCTTTCTGCTGGCACAATTCAAGGCACTACTAACATTTTGTAGACTTTATTAGATAAGTTCAATTTGGTTATACAGTTAATTGTCAACTCCCAATTAAATCACAAAACCTTGAAAAATGCAAATTATTGTCCAGCCCTAACACACAATACATTCACAAAAATAATTTATATTAATTGGTAATATACGGTATTATGTAAAATGATGCAGCTAAGCGACGGGGCGAACCATTTTAGCAGCGATTATTTTTGACATACAGAAATCATAAAAAATAAACAATAATTTAAGCCGAAGTGATGACAAAGACAGGCTAAGCTAAGGTATTTATGTATGGCTAACCTCGCGTTACTGGGTGAGTCTGTCAAACCTGAATGTCTTCTTACAACATGCATTTGCATTGAAGTCATTCTGTACTGATATTACAGTTATTTGCAGTACTGACCGACGACCGCATTTCCATTTACTTTTAAAGTGAAGCGCTTCAATGCAATTGATGTGTTCGTTCCTTATTTGGAAGCCCATCTTATCGCGCGGTTTTCCTTCGTGACAGCTGGAAAAAAGATAGCGGCAGACAGAACAGTGTGGAGATACTAACCGTGCACTTGCATTTCTCTAACAGAAGGGGGCAGCCGCAGTCCGCAGCGACAGCTCAGAGCCAAAGCGTGACGCAGGCGTTTTTTGGCTCTCGCTTCAGCCAGCAGAGCCGGAGCCAAACTAAATAAAAAGAAATTATCCATCTGTCCAAAGGGAGAGACTCCATTTGACAACTGTAAGTCCCTTATGTGCTCCCGTCGCCTGCCTGAGTTATGATTCCGCATTAGGATTATCGGGCAAGTACTCCATATTGAAGTGATCTAATGTCCGTTTTTTTTACTTTGTTTTAACGCAATGTCAGTAACAGAATAAACTATGCAAGTCCACTGCTACAGTCTCATAAAGTACGATTCACAAAAAAGATAAACTATTCCCCATAAAGGGGGGAGGGGAGCAGCTGAATTAAAGTTAGAACAGCTCACAAAACTGCATTCTCATGCAGCCTCGGGCACGATTTGAATTCTCTAAATATTTACCATTACTCTCGGCTTCTCGTGTACATATATGGCTCAGTGTCTAATCAATAAAACTCCAAAAGACATGCATCTTCTCGGATGCGTCGCTTTCTCTCCCAAACACCTCCAGGAGCCCAAAGAGGCACTGAAGTAGTGATTTGTCTGGAGACAGACGACGCGTGTGGTTATCTCGGTAGAATACGTGTCGTCTGGTGATGGGGAAAGACCAAAACATAAAACAAGTCCGGACCGATGCAGAGCCGCTGTTTTCACCGTAGCGCCTCGATGGCGGCATCTCGAGCCAGCCAGATGTGAATTCCAGCTCGGAGATTTACGGCCAGAAAGCCGTGATAGCTATGCGTTCGCAGCAACAAGGGAAGCTTCGACCGCAATCTCTCTTCATCTATATAATATCCCCTATAATGACATGCTAGACACCTCACTAACACGCTGCATCAGCGCACAATTTCAACGGGGGCGGTTTTAAACGGCGTCCCCACGCGCGAGACGGCCCCAAGGTGGCGGGCTGCCGCTGACCTCGCGCCCTCGAGCTTTCGGCTGGTTTCCATAGAGACAGAGGCCAGCGGCGCGTTCGGCCGCGGGGTTCACCGACGATGCGAGAGGATGACTGAGAACACACTTCAGGCGGCACTTCAGCACGAAATCAGCAGCTGCATCAAAGTCGAGAACGACGTGAAGCCAGTCAAGGGCATGCCTGCCTTATCCGCACATTTAAACGCAAGACACGGGCGGAGCTTCCACTTCAAAGCACATCTTAGAATGCAGCATTGCCTTATAGGCAATTATTTGTAATAAAGCCATGCTTCTACAATTAAATCTATAAACTATAATATATTAATTACCAAAGAACTTCCTGAGCACTCCAGTCGGGGATGGACTTACCATGAGGCACATAAACTCAGAATTTCCAGAAACTACATTTATGCATATTAGATAAATGATCATTTCAATTACAGCAACATCTGTTCTTTGCATTGTAATGACAGTCTTCAGGACAGACAAACTTGCCCTGTCCTGGATGTAATAGACTGTTCCTACACACAGCTACCCAGCTTTTTCACACTGGAGACTAGTGGTATGCTACCGGTTGTTTCATTGCCAAGTGAACCAGAACAAAGTAGCCTAACAGAAGTGGACAACAGTACTATGATACTAACATTACATCTCTCCAACTAGAATTGTTGACAAATTGTAAACACGTTGAGAGAATACAATTGAACGAATGGACGCCTTCGGCAGAGTGTATCCTAGGCTACAGCCTAAGGCCTCAGCAAAGGAGGGAAAGGTTAAGCTTCATACATTTAGTTGATCAATCTGCCGGCCTTATCCCCTCCCCTCCCGATCTGTACATTTTTCTGACAGCTTTCCTGCCCCCACCCTGATCAGTATTTATTTATTAATTTTTTGAAATCGCTGGCACCCTATGCGTTGATGTGCCATCATTTTTAATTCTCATTTCTCTTTTTGATCCAAATTAAAAAAATGCTCAAATGACTACTGCTCATGTCATCCTAGGGTCCCCTGAGAAGTCTGTCCACCTCTGGCCAGAGGAAAGTGTTGATCCTCAAGGATGAGGTCATTAAGCCCAGTTCATATCTCACTTTTCTGCATGCACTTTTGTTCCATGGGCAGTTGTACACGCAGAATCTAATGTTCATACTACATTTGTCCATGGACTCAGATGGTTGCGGTTGGTGTATCCATAGAGCAGTGATATCGTACCTGACCAACAGAGGGCAGATGTACTGCAACAAACCCAAATACAAGCAGTGTAGTGAAACAGGTAAACTTTTAAATTTGTGAGTCTAGGCTTGGAAGGTAAGGTAATATGGCATAACACAGTATTTTCAAATCCTAAATCCTTATGACAAAAGTAACTGGGATTCCCCCCCCCCCCCCAGCAAATTATATTACCATGATTTCCTGGGTATAGTGTAACTTTTGAAAATACAAAATACCACGGTATAATGTCTGGACAGTATAAATGATCTGGACAGTAAAAATTAGCTATGCGGAAACCTCCGCACATGATTTGTGGCGGACATGAACATCTAGGGTACATGTACACCATCCAGCAAAAACCACTGATGATGGAATTTATGTCACTCTCCCTGTGCGCAGACTAAAATCTCACAAGGAACAGTGAAGTATGAATTTGCCTTTTCACAGACCAAAACTAGTAACCATGAGAGCAAAGACCACCTAAGCTGAATACCCCTAACAAAATTAACAATATTAAACTTTTAGTCCATCTGACACATCGTGGAACAGGTCTGGTTTTAGCCTATAGAGGGCAATAGAGAGCCAGTAAACCTTTTGTGAGCAGAGACACATTGGCATCCGAGTTGCAAAAGTGGTTCTGATACTCATTTAGATGCTTCCAAATATCCCCACCTGATGGTTCAGCACAGGACATCTTAGCATCTTTAAATTCTGAGATAAGAGACCATAGGTGAGACAGCGGCCTCGTGATCTTGATTGATGGAACAGTCTGAGCACAGCAATAATTAATAAACGCACTGGGATGGGGGCCCAGTTGATGCCACTAACACTGCTGACATCTGCTGCTTGCCACTGGGGTTCCTGGCCAAAGAGCCACAGAAGTGCTGAGGGGCAGGAAGAGAAGGGAGGCAAGGAAGGAGAGGGTCCACAGACACAGCAGAGACATGGCGATGGGTCAGCGAGTGCCGGCACATCCCTGCCGGTCATGTCGGGACATCTGCCAATGGGTGTCAGCTGGTACCACCAACGGCAGTGTTCACCACCATTCAAACCACTCATTTCTATCTTGCTCCTGTTGGCCACAGTCACTACACTAAATATTCGATAAATATACTGCATGTTCTGATAACCAGACAGCTAGATTCTACTCGCTAGCTAGCTAATTTTAACATTGTAAGTGATTGTATCCTCCAAGTGCCTTTCTGAGTGGGACTCGAGAACCACTCTAGCCCCTGGTGAAGATGCATCACCAAAGCCCAGCCTGCACCCTACATTTCCTCAGTTCCCCAACACTTCCAACAGACTGCCTGGAAAAGAACCTTGAGTCCTAGCCTGTCATAAGATGACAGAAAGTTGATCATAAAAGAGTAAATCAAAAACATATGTGACCTAAGACAATCTCAAGAAAACAAGTGAGCTTTCCCAAGATTACACAGGACTCGGATATACTGAGGCTGGATTCACTCCATACCGGTCCTCAAATTCCCATTTCCACAGAAGGGGGGAATTTATGTAATGATATGATAACCTCAAAAAAAGCTTTTCCAGGAACAAGAAGACAATCAGCTTATCTGGAGTATCACACCCATAAGCAGGAGAGACATGCTGAACACACCCCAAGGCTGTTCGATCATTCTAGGCTACGTCTAACAACCAAACAGTGACAGGTGGCCACTTGGAGTGACAGTTGTCTTTGAGATGTTGCACAGGGAGCGCATGGCCCACAAGCAGAGGGGTTGCTGAGGTCAAGGGGTCAATACCCTGGGCTATGCCACTGTCATTCAACATGAGAGCCTAGCCGAGGTCTCATGTCAACAACCTTTAAGCGCTGGTATATCTGACAAAAACCACAGTTTCCAAAAAGAAGGAACGATTTCACTACAATAGTGTTTCCCAGTCCGGTCCTTGGGGAGTCGCAGACAGTGTATGTTTTTACTGGGACTTGGGAGGGAGCAAAAACATGGACCGTCTGGCAGGAAGCTGGGAGTAGGCTTGCCACCTGTCTCATATAATCAGTTTATTTTCCAATGCGGGACGATTCCATATTATAAGGAATGTGTGGCAACCCTAGCTAGGAGGGAGCAAAAACATGGACCGTTTGTGGTTCCCCAACGGACTGCATTACATTAAACAGTATTCAGAATATGGGGTGGGCGATCCGACCATTTATATAATGATCGATCTTGAAAACATTCACAATCTACTTTTCTTGCAAACAGAGGTCATGACCTTATATGTCTTCCTACTAATATTTTCAAACTTCGCATAAAACTTGCGATGACCAGTGATAACGTGTCACTACCCAATCTGTACCAACATCCTTGCCTGCCATGCCGACAGCTCACACCAAATTGATTTTCAAATGTCACACATGAAAGAAACCCTGTGATAGAGATGCTTGATATTTGGCCAGTCGACACGGTCATCTAGTAGGAAGTCATTCTGTCGGTTTGCGAATGTAAAACAGATCCAAGGTGTCACTACCCATTCCGTGCCACCTGCCCAATCAGTACCTTACATGTCTGTGCATGCTCAGCATTTTTGAGCATGCGTGCACCTCATTATATTCTTTAGCACTGCCTGGTCCTTTCATCCTGCCATTTTACAGCAAACCATGTTGTCTGTATTTACACCAAAGTATAGTGGTCGCTTGATTGTTAATTATTATTAATTATTCTGTTAACAGAAAAAAAAAATGTTTTCTTTTGTTATATGTCCATCATTTAAAATTGCTGTTACCCAGTGACCTAGTATTTTGGTATACTTAGAGCTTTGGTTCACTCAACTGAATGGACAGGTATGCTCATCCCACGGTGCACATAAGACAAGTACAGGTACTATACAGATCTTTTATTAAACAGACAGAGAACACAAAGAATCCAAAATCAAAATATCTGGCTTAATATCCCCTTCTGGGCTGGTGAAGATTGCTCACAAGCAGTCTGCAAATGAACCTGAAGTACTGAAAAGAAGCCTTGATGGGATCAGGTTAGGTTATGAAACGAAGTGGTACAGTGAGATGTTTCACAAAGGAAAGTTATCAGTAAACTTTGTTGGGCCATGGTCAGCACATGCACAGGT
Source organism: Brienomyrus brachyistius (assembly GCF_023856365.1). Classification (NCBI taxonomy): domain Eukaryota; kingdom Metazoa; phylum Chordata; class Actinopteri; order Osteoglossiformes; family Mormyridae; genus Brienomyrus; species Brienomyrus brachyistius. The sequence goes on from NC_064533.1 coordinate 15,956,803, forward strand.
AATATGACAAATCTGTTCAACCACCTTAAAAGGAAGCATCTGACACAACTTTAATATTTAAAATAAAGTTTAACTCAGGATTTAATTACCATTTTGAAAACTGTCTTTAGTGCAATAGTTTTAAATGGTGCTAATGGATAAGTCCTTAGGCTTGTTCAAGTCTGGATATTCTTAGCAGTACATTTCAAAATTGGGATTCAAATGCTTATTTTAAATCCTCTTTTCTGTAAAGCACTTAGTTGTTTAAAATAGTGTTGTATAAATAAAGACTGACCAAATTACTAAAAATGCCAGAACAACATAATGTCTTTCAAATTGGGGGGGGTCATTAACCTGACCTATGAATCACATACCATTTGCAGAACAATCTATAAGCAGTAAACCGAGTTCCATTAGCCCCAATGAACAGTGTCAAGATTCAAGAGCAGTGAGAGTGAAGGTGACATGGTATCAGTGTAACCCTGGCTGCACATGGTGACCTGCTCAAGAATGTGTGTCAGCATTTACAGCCCACTTCCTATTTAATCTGATACCTTTAGGACAGGGACAAACTGGTCCCACGACAAAAGATATAATTGTATTGTCTGCTGTAAAGAAAAAACAATCATTACAACTGACTCCAGTCAGATTATCCCAATTTTCCAGACTGGGGGGGTTGTAGGCAAGAGTCTGATGCACGAGGCTGGGCTGGAAAACACCATCAAGGCCACGGCACTGGGGGGAGCAACATAAGGAAGGCAACCCCAACCCACATGCACCTGAAAAAACAGTGAGCGCAAGGCTGGACCCCGCCTGCCACACTTCCTGGCGTCTGCAAGGACACCACAGTTTCTAAGATGATTCAGGAAGAATTACCACTTGGGTTTGCATGAAAGGTCCAGAACATTCCGCCACACAGGAACACACTTATCAGGCAATGATTATAAGGAAAAGAAGGGGAAGCAATCATGGACCCAAAACGGACACAAGATAATACGTAAAGGGCATGAGTTTCCTTTTTGTTGAAGAAGCCTATTTAATGCAAAGCCACCCAGCTGCTGGTCTTGGAATGAGGAGTTCAATCCCAGTCATCCGGCTGGATGCTGGAGTCTGTGGGAGTTTTGAGGGTCGATTTGGAGGAACCACCCTAGTCTTACACATTCATGTACCATGAATCACCAACATGAAGTAAAACCTCCTTTGAACAACAAACTCAATCTGGAAAGGTGAATTATGGGATGTTTCATGGTTGTCTGGCAGCTAAGTAGATGCTGGTAATAGGGTTTGAGAACGTTATCATTGATCAGAGACAGCGAGATTCAATAACCACCTGTCCAAGTCCACATCACACTGATCGTCAGCAGGGTGCTTGAGTTCCTGTTCAAGTTACACACTTAGTGTAAAGTGCTTGGGGCCTAAGCCTCATGGCTTAGCCTTTTAATTCTATGCATCAGCATCTGATCTAAGTATTTATACTCACACCGCAGTCTCTACCAGGCCCACTTTAGTGAGATGGGATCTGTGGGATGAACCACGCACCCACAAGCTCCCGGGGGGACACCCATCATGGTGAGACAATGGACAGCAACGGGAACCCATCAAACAGGCAGCCACCCACTGCTTCACTCATAGGCACCACTTCTGCTCCCATCAATTAACTAGCAATTGTCCGGAAATATGGGTTTCCTCGGTTGACATTAAAGGCTATAAAACGAAAAGCACGGGTGACTCCCCACAGATCCAGCCTGGCAGAGCCATTGGCTTCACCAGGCCAAAGCGTACGTCTGTTCCACAATAACATGAAGAAAACGTTCAGCTGAGCAGCAGAAACTTATAGCAGATGCTTTTAACATCACTGCTGTTCCCTGATCTGTAAGACCCCCCCAGACAGACAAAGAAGGTGTCTGCTGGCTGTGTAAGACATGGGACGAAGTATCAAGTCAGGGTGGGGGGCAGCCAGGCTGTCATCCAAGACCGGCAGGGGGCGTCGGCCTAATTATCTCAGAGGGAGATGAGCGCTGGATGGCTCAAACGATGAAGGGGTGGGGCTGGTCAGGCTTAATTACCCCTGCGCTGCACTAAGAAGGGTCTGCTCACGGGCTCCAGCCCTGCCCAGCCAGGCTGCTGTGACCCTCAGCAAGGCTCTGGCCCCCTTCTGGAAGAGTGCTACCCAACTCAATAGCTGTTGTTGTAATACCCCCTACTAAAAGTGGTTTCCCCTTAAAATGGGCACTTCCCCAAGGCTTGGGATTGCCCTCACAGGCAGACGAGATTACATCAGAGTGGTGGGGGAAGGGGAGTCTTGTCCTGGGGGGGGGGGTGCAGTCACAGACAGACAGAGGTGTGTGGGATGTGCTGCAGGGCTTGGAGCCTTTCTGTCTGGTTGCTCAACATGCCAGCTTTGCTTAATAAACCACAGATTCCGACAGAACAGGTCCAGCAAAATATCAGCCAGGTCACTGTGAGCAGCTTTCACGTTCTTACACATTCTTAAAAACTAGAGCCAGACATAGCATGAGCACTCTTTTAATCCTAATTATGCTCCTTGATGTTCTTCAGTCACCTCACGGTCATAGAAGATCCTACAGGACCTCAGTAAGGGAAGACGACTCTCCAGAGGAACCTGAAGTGCTGTTTCAGTTGCCAAAATACACACACACACAGCCTCAGCTACTGATTAACAACCACCTGCAGTCAGCCATTAAGACTCCCACTCTTCCATGACCGGAGAAACAGGAAATGCAGGTTGCCAAACACATGAGACTTTGATAAGTGACGGATACCCAGGAAATCAGTCTCCCCAACGATACATTATTGTGAAGTAAGGGGAGAAACCAAAGACGAGGATGATGCACTCTGAGTCACCAGTGAGGTGCCAAGACAGCACGCTCTCCCAGTGATTAACCCGCACACTCGAGTAACGCACACGGCGATTCAGTTTCCCAGATCACTATCTGCTCCAAGGCGCCACAAACATGCCAACTCTTCCCAGGGAAAGTAAGAGCGGCAGGAACCGTGGACACTTTCCTGATGCCTATCAGATGCCTCCTCTTACCCGATCCTTGTCGTCTGCCACGTCGCACAGAACGTCGTCCAGGTCCAGGATGCCGCCATCACCATGCTCCAGGCGGTGAACTTGCAACCAATAACCGGGCTCCTGGGAGAAAGAAGACAGGACATCAGTGAGCACCATCTACATCACCATCCATGGCATCAGTATCACCAGGGCCATCCGTCCATGCTAGCCCATACTCTTCTGGGTGGTAAATCGTGAATATCCATTCATCATCATCACATAATTTGTCACATTTTTAAACAGACTATTCCCATTAATACATTTTATTTAACAGACACTTTCCCCCCCAAAACCACATGTATTTTTGATAAAGCAGGGTCAAACAGTCTTTGGAGCAATTGGAAGTTCGGCGCCTTGACCAAGGCCCCAGATGTGACATCACTCTGAAGACCCTGGGATTTGAACCAGTAACCTTCCAATTGCAGTCACAGCATCGTTACAAGCTGACCCACACATTGCCGGTGATGTATTACCATTTCAGGCACCATATTAATCCCGCTACATGTCCAGCTCCTTATGCACCATTCCCCGTGATGCACAAATGGAGCATTAAACAAAAAGACATGAAAAAGAATGCTGCATCATAAACCACGCTGATCTGAAAAAAATCTCACAGCAGCCGATTACCCATGGACCATCACTTTACCCCCTTCCTCCCGATGGAGCTGACAGCACAATGTTTGGTCTTGATGTCCCATGGGCATCCCACGCACTCAGCACACTGGAAAGGTGTTGGCCAGCATGCTGTCGCTAAAGCCAGCGTATCAAGCCTTTCAGTGGCACAAGAGGGTAACTCTGGAGAAAGATGGGGCTCTAAGTGGGGGAATTTGTCCCAGAGGGCACCCAGCCAGGAACCGTAAAAGCCGCTGGGGGGGGGGTGACTGATGGGGCCAGATGTCATGTGTCATGCCCTAACCCCCTCCCACCAACCAGAAACATAAATATTAACTGGAAAGTGCTTGGGGGGGGGGGGGCAGGGAGTAGACGCTACCACCCTGACTAACCACCAGACACCATCAGATGGCTGCCAGCACCAAAAGAACCTCAAATCCCCCCCCACCCACCATTTCCATAGTGAGAAGCAGGCGCGCTTAATCTATCAGTCAGTGGCCCATTACAGAAGCCTGTGAGATCACAGCTGGTCAGGGGGGGTTTCGTCACCCAGAAAGGGTTAACTGGTTCTTTGGTTAATCATCACGGGACCCGTGTTGGAGCTGGATGTTTAATTACCAACGAAGCAGAGAAACACGTTAACCGCTGTTTGTCAAGAAGCAATCCAGAAAGCACACAACAAAAACCACAACACAAGAGCAACTTTAATGGAGCTTCACTAACTTTCAAGTATAAGATACATCATGTTATTTCTCATATTCAACTTAGTCTTATGGTAATTTCTCTCTGATCAAACTCCTTCATTGTTTAGATGCACATATGATGGCCTAACATCCCGTTAACAGGAGCTGCAGGCCTTTGTCTGCTTTATCCTTTCCATCTGGGCAATGGCAGAACCCTGTCACTCTTGTCCAATCAGCAGCTCCCATGGGCGTGAAATCTGCAGCACAGCAAGGGAGTCAGGCCAGAGGCAATGAGCGCTGTACTGTTCACCAAGCCTGAAGGACAGGTTGACTGATAGCACCAGGATAATGAGGGAGCACTGGTGTACTAAACTTAGTACCTGTGATCTCTCTGCTTTGTTTATGAAAATAATGTACAATGTTCAATCACTGGGCTCTGCACACAAATTAAATTAAAATTAAATTATTAAAGGTAATAAAATGCTGTGTCACATCGGGAACCGAAACCAGGGTGAAAGAGGTAAATCCCAGACTTAATTGCTGCCTTCTAATTCAATTAAAAAGGCTGCCACTGTTAAGGATGGAATACTTCAGTGGGGGGACATATCACAGAGAGAGACACTGCAGAGAGAGTACCTAGGGTGGGGTCTGTATGGCTGTGACATGAACACTTGGGGGAAGGGGGGATGGGCAATTTATTGCTAATTCTTTATTCTGATCTTGCACTTTTGACACCAGACAGCACTAAACCCACGGATGCGAGAGGCTCACTTTGCAGAAGTCAAGAGAATCACCCCTCTGGCAACAAGCGGAGGTCTTGAATATCAGGCTGAGGAATCCATATTGGCAGAAGGGGAACTTAATCCTGAAATTATCCAAGGAATCAACATACATTGGGAACTCAAAGCACACACTGGAAGTTCCAAAAACAAAGATGTCATTCATGAAGTAGGGGGATAATTTATGAAGAGCATTCATTGTGCAGGAGTACATGTCTTAAATGGCATGCACAGGGTGAAACAGTTCAGCCACCTTCCACAAATGGACCAGTAAACACACACACACACACACACACACACACACACACACACACACACACACACACACACACACACACACACACACACACACACACACACCGAAGGACCCCTCCAGCTGTGGTCTTATAGGCTGATCTCTGTGTCTACATGCTTCATATATGCTACATCATTATACTATATACTGTTGTTCACCAGGTTTTATGTATATCCCTGACCGATAAGGCCCACTGTAAACCTGCCCCCTACAGTAGTAACTGTATGATGACAGGAGCAAACATGTACCTAAAGAGGACAGAATTAAAAGCACAGAATTCTGAACTCAGACAGACAGCCAGGAAACAGAGAGAAGCAACCCCAATGTCCCGGAGAACCAATTCAGAGCTGCAGAGTGTCACCCCACTCATCCCATGGTTACACATTGGCTAAGAACACTCTCCCTAGTCAAGAAAGCACCAGAGTACACTATCCTGTGCGTCACAGATGCGGTGTGTAGCCATTGGATTCAAATGAAAAGGGCAGATATACCCTTGATATTAAATTACGCGACAACCCTACCACAAACCCACAGCTCATGGGTAAACAAGGTTCCTTCTCGTTTTGGAGGCTGACTAACTTTGGTCAGCAAATACAGTCCAATAGACTAAATAGACGATGGGAGCCAAGCAGGAAGGCTCTGCTAAGGGACTGGAAGGCTACGCTAACAGGCAGGCTCTGCTAACGGACTGGAAGGCTACGCTAACAGGCAGGCTCTGCTAAGGGACTGGAAGGCTACGCTAACAGGCAGGCTCTGCTAACGGACTGGAAGGCTACGCTAACAGGCAGGCTCTGCTAAGGGACTGGAAGGCTACGCTAACAGGCAGGCTCTGCTAAGGGACTGGAAGGCTACGCTAACAGGCAGGCTCTGCTAAGGGACTGGAAGGCTACGCTAACAGGCAGGCTCTGCTAAGGGACTGGAAGGCTACGCTAACAGGCAGGCTCTGCTAAGGGACTGGAAGGCTACGCTAACAGGCAGGCTCTGCTAATGGACTGGAAGGATATGCTAACAGGCAGGCTCTGCTAACGGACAATGAGGAAGGACATGCATCACATCATACACAGAAACCAGACACACATGCAACATTACTGATGATAAAGGCGGATTAGCAAGTAGCCTCAGTATTTACTGAACATCTGTACAAACGTTACGCTAAAGCCGAATACACAGATGGGAGATGGATGCTAGAGGGAAAGTGGCCTTACGAGTATGTATATTAGCAACTACATAATCCATGAACAAGTAGCTGTGATCATCCTCTAATTCACGGAGGAAGCTACCATTACAACATCAGAAATGAACGTCCATAAGCCGTTAGCATTCAGCTAACACAGGGAACAGCCCTACAGCCTCGTCATGCTCAGTCGCAAGCCAAGTGCGACTCATCCGGCAGCATCCTGCTTGCCAAGGCTGCTAAGCTGCTAACATACAGAAACCATCGTTAGCTGCGCCACTGCCCCTCTCTGGGACTCGGGCTGAGTGAGTAGCAGCCTGGCACTTGCTCAGGAGGGACTCGGGACTGCTTCACTGCTGCCAGGACTCATGCCGCTGCTTTGGAAGGGGAGCAAGCGAGCTATCCGGAGGTGGGTGTTTGCCGGAGGAGGTGTGGGCAGGTGCCTACAGTCAGCCCTTAGGTCATAGTGAGGACAGCGGCCTGTGTGAGTATCGCACCTCTCCACAGGCACTGTACAGACGCTCACTCATAACTAGAGGTTGACAGATTTGTGTTTTTCTGTGGCAGATAGCAATTTTTTAGGGGATGGGGAGGGCTGATGACTGATAATAGGCTAATTTTTTAAGACAAAAAATAATGAGTGACACGATTGCTTAACTTCAAAATATTTATTTAACATTAATAAAACAATATTTTAACTTTAAATAATCATATTTAAACAAGGGCATGCAACGTTAAAAAAAAAATTATCAAAGCTCTCTCTTTGGCATTTCATGCTTCAATTTCAGAGAAAAGTAATAAAACAAAGTTTCAAAATTGAGTTTGTTTCGGCTTTGTGGGGATGTTATTCATCAAGTGAAACTGAAGTAAGTAGGAGGAATTTAGAACTCTTAAGAACACGCAGGTTTTCTACTGTAGGTGCTGATAAACCACACTACAACACTGATGAAGTGAGTGGTCTGGGTGGCTGCACATCTATCAAATGCATCTCACACAGCCATCACTATACCAGCCAGTGGTGACTGCAAGACTACATGGGAAGCTACAAAACATTAATCAAATATGTCCTGCTGTATTTACACGGCTATTACAAAGAGCGTGCTTTCACGTGTTCAACTTCTTGGATAGTTCGTTCAGAATAAGCAATAGTTTCTTATAGGTCGTCTACAGTTATTTTTTAATTGTCATACATTACATTCCCATGGCAGCACGATCCAATAAAACCCGTTGAAGTGCAGTTTCACTGGAATTCAATGGCACTTCTGTTTCCAGTGCAGCAAAGCTAGACATTTATTGGACAAATGCTTCAAAGCGTAATTTCCAGGGAAGCTCAGCATCTCTGGGAGTAAATGGGGCAGTGGGCGGGCCAGGACTCTGGGCTGCTGCATGATGATTGGAGGAACTGCATTTTGAAATGATACTTCGGGATCAGAGCATTTCAAGTTCAGTCTCATGTGCGTTTTCAGCAAGTGCAGTCTTTTCATTTTTTCGATTTTCATTTCTGCATATCATACTATAAATAACTCAAGAATGCTGTATTTGTTTTCTCTTTGTTTCGTTATTGCGTTTCGTTCGTTAGCAGGTTAGTAAAGTGCGTTCACTTATTTCAAACTAGGTTGGGGGGGGGGGCAACTAACCAGCTTCCCGTATTTGAAAGACCACCAGGCAGCACTGATATCAGCTGATTTTTATTTCTGGCCAATCACTCGGTTGACCTCTACTCATAACCCTGATCTCTCAGCATTTTGGGTAAACGTAACAAGTAACCGCGTGTGGGACCTGTGCGTACATTTGTAGCTGTATATGCCCAGCTTCTTAAGTCCTCCCACTGTACGTTACATACATAAACACTAACTTATTTATTCATTTTCAGTTGCACCACTACCTGACACTTTTCCTGCTAATTGCACGCTGTTTATGATCATTGTTTTTTATTCATTGTTCAATGTTTAATTTCCTCGTAGTTTAAGTCCCCTGTTTCACAGTCTGGGAGCTGAGCAAACAAGCACTTCACTGCACATCGTCCTGAGTATAACAGTACATGACAAAGCATTCAAGGCTTTGCACTAAGCCACGCAAAACGACAACCCAGTAACAGTCTTTGGAGCGACGCTCCACCCCCAGCTGAGTTGTCCAGATGCACACGGCCCCATTCCCAAGAACATTGCAGACGGTCGCAGGATTTGCCGTTATGTTCCTGCATGTTTTGCCACATGCAGAGACGGCACAGGCGTAAAGGGATCAGCGGCACATGCATCACAAAGGAGCCTTTGACGGCGGCCACTACTCACCCGCCCGCGCCGGAGTGCAAGATAACACTCACCACCAACACCCTGCCTGTCACACTGGAGACTGAGGGAGACTGATCGAGACAAAAACTGGCAGGAGGGACCAGACAGGCAGGAAAAACAAAGGATACCAACAAACAAAGGCTTTGTGTTGAAATAAAAAAAGACAAAAAAAGCTGTGTGATTTGTGGCCTTTTCCGTTTATCAGGAACCAGGGGGCTTCACAGATAGCAAATGTTCACCCGACACATAACAGACCAAACCGCTAAAATCACTCCTTCGGGGTTTTCAAAGGAGCTTATTTCTCAGGCTCCCAAGGAGCAGCTTTGCCTTTAAACCGCTCGGTATCAGACGGCATTACGAGGCCCGATTCCTGCCAGCTGGTTGTTTGGTAACCAGCCCCTACGCCGGTAATGATGTTGTGCATAAACAGTAGCTCAGAGGAACAAAAAAAAAAAACCACAAATTGTGTTTGCTGTTGCCATGGTAATAGGTGTGCGTGGGATAAAAAGGCTAGTTCACGCACCTTGTGGTGTATACACAGGCTGCCCTGTGTGTATCCGTGTGCACTCGGTAAGGTGTAGACGTCCTCGCTTCAGTTCCCATGGCATGCATGCATGTGGGAGGTAATGAAAACTGACAGCGGGCATGCAGGAACATGCCAAGAGGCAGGTGCCCCCCCCCCGAAACACGATGGGCAGGACCCCCCCAACCATTATAAACCCAACCTCTGCAGCTCACAGCTACACCCGATTCACTTCATTTTACTATATATTTTATTTAGCAGATGCTTCTGTCCAAAGTAATGTGTATTTTTTGGGAACGTAGGTTCAGATAGTCCTGGGAGCAATTGAGGGTCTTGCTCAAAGGCCAAACGGTGAAACTCTGCTGTTCCTGGAATTCCAATCAACATTCTGTTCTTAACCCACGGAGCTATGCAACAAGCCACTCGGGCACTTTGACACCCATCTGAACAAACCTCATGGCCTTTTGAGGAAGCGAGTGAAAGGATGGCGGACTTCCCCCACGCTCTGGCATCTCGCTAATGCGGTTGACGGCTTTCCTGTGATTCGTCGCCACAGAGGCTCACCACATGCCCCCGGGCTTCCTGCGGGAAACTCTCACTCTCTCTACGTCCCTGTCTCCGCCCCCGTCCACAACACCCTGCTAGTAGCTGACATGCAGGTCCGGAATCTCACCTGCGTCGGTCAGAATTAAAGAAAAACAGCTCATCATATTTTCCATGCTCAGGGTCTAAAACAAAGCAAGAGACAAATTTGCCCAACATTGGCCAGCTTAAATTTTTGACAAGTCGTCTTTTTTAACACTTATTATTGGTATTTTAATTGAAATTTTGATAAGTGGTAACAACTAAGGGCTATTTCCTGCACAGGATCTAGGGCAGTGTTCTTCACTGAATTTTAGACGAGGCCACGCTTGCTGGTTAGGAGGGGGTTTGGGGGCCACCATTTACTTTTTAAAAGTCGGCTGATGATGGTCCTCAGATACGTCACTGCTGTTCCTATTACAAGCCGGCTGAGTGAATACACACCGCTACCCCAAAGTGAGTTTGCTACTTTATTTTCTGTTTCCTAATATTTTTTTTTATTCATTCCATAACTACAACAACAAAATCAAAACCAGCAGGGTGATTTTGAAAGAATTCATGAGATAAAGTAGTAAAAAAAAACACACAGTCTGGGTACCATTGATGCTCTGTATCATGGATGAGGCTCTTATCCATCTCAGGGGCTACAGCACACACCCTATTATTATTATTATTATTATTATTATTATTAATAATAATAATAATAATAATAATAATAATAATAATAATAATAATAAAAATAATAAATAATAAATGAATAATAATAAATCTGCCATTTTTCCCCAGTATTCCTGAAAATATCAAGAAAGGCCACATTGAACGATGATTCCATACAGGCAGAGAAAAGAACGATTAAAAACAATCACTGATGTGTGATTTACCTGCTTCACGCTAATTTCACACAGTGAGATTCATGACTGTGCATTTAAGTCTTGACTTACTGCCACAAACTGAACGAGGCAGAAGAGACCAAAGCAGATCATCTGCTCAATTGACAGGAACACCTACAAACTCAGAACCAAGTGTTTGCCTGCCAGGGATCCTAGATATCTAAAGAGGCGAACATGGTGACAACATGACCATGCTGTGCTCAGAGTTAAGGGCACTGATTGTAATCAAATCCACGTACTTATAGAAATCAGCTGGATGTAACCTAACAGTAAATAAATAAATGAAAATGAAAAGCACTGTGGGAAAACTTAAATTAGAATTGAAGCCCTTATGAGCTAAGGAACTGGTTGACCTGGGCACCCTACTGCTATCAGCGAAACTGATGATGAAAAGAGCCTGCATTATGCAAGCTTGATTCTTTGGCGATCATCAAAGTCAGTTCCCGTGGCTGCAAGGAGAGGGCAGCACTGATACAGTTACCTCTTCTTAGGGAAGAACATGAACCCCAGGATCCCACAGGGAAATCTGTGAAGGGCTGGGTTCAAGGGAAACCGTGGAGCAAAGATGTAAACAAGCGCTCTCAGAATTCTGAGGTATTGGGACATGCTATATCAGCAGGGTCAGATACAGCTACCCACCTCTTCATCCCCATCCTCAGTTCACAACCTCCAGCCGGTCAGACCGGCATTCAAACAGAAAGACGAGTCTCCCATCGGCTTGGATTCACACACCACAAATAGCTGGAAAACCCACAAGGTGTGGAAGTGACCCCGAGAATCCCGATTCCCAGCCGGGACGTGGGGACCATCACGGGAGCGGCGGTGGATCCAATGACATGGATTTTTAACTAATAAAACAATACAATAAGAAGATACTGTCTGATGGAACCTTCACAGAAACATCATGACATGACATCATCCTAACATGGCAGCCAAGTGGCCAAAATAAAACAAGGAAAGCTGGGCCTACAGCAAAGAGGAAACATACATCACCCCCAAAAGCTACAGCAAGCGTCGCCTGACCAACAGCATTCCTGGACAGAGGTGCGAGGTACCCAGTACGACCAAAAAGGATGAGGCCAAAAGACCCAAAAGCAAGCTTCCTCTCTCTCTTGGGCAAAGGCGTTGGACCCATTCCTCTGGGAATGTGTGTATGTGTGTGAAGCACAACCACTGGGTTTGGTCCTGGAGTCACTTCGGTCCGGTGGGGGGCTGTGTCAGACTGCTTCAGGTTACAGCGTGTCAGAGCCCAGAAGTGCACGGTGCAGCACTGACACTGAGGCGTCCGATTCAGCGTCAGATTTTGTAGGTGCTTGGATGCACCTTCAGCAATGGCCCACAATCAATGCTCCTCTTCGCTTTTGGCCATTCAGCTGATAAGGGTGCACTCCTCTGACCTCCTGCAGGAGATGCAGCATAAACCACCTCCTCCTGAGACGTGGCGAGTCGGTCGTTTTGGCCACTTGTCGGCGAATGGCCGAGTCCTCGTTAGCTAATGACGGTGCACTTGAGAGGAACTGACCATCAACAAATCCGCTTGCACTCAGACACATAGCAGAACCCTCAGTGGTCAGAGCATCTGCCTGTGGTATATGAGGGATGTGCTCAAGCATCTGTCCCCCCCCCCCCCCCCAAAAAAAAACCCTGAAAAGAGGGAGGGGCCACATCAAAAAGCTGTCAAAAACACTGTGCTAATAAACTAAGGGAAAGGAGTGCAAACAAGTGAGACTTTGAAAAGGCCACCATCACCTCCAGAGGGACATAAGGGGGCCTCCTGTCGACAGCCCACAACATCCCTGTCGTCACGTCCCCTTCACGGGTGTATTCATTAATAAAGTGTCGTTAGCTAATCCCTGCTTTGTTTCAGTGGACACATCCGTCTGTCTCTTCGTAACAAGCTAATGGAGATTAGCTTTTATGTTATTGTATGTGTGTATGTTTCGGAAAACGGAAAATTACAGAAGAGCACCCAGCACGGTGTGCACCACCACTCAAACCATGCATTTGCATTGGGGTGGGTGGGGCGGGCAGCGGCCGGCACCTAGACTTGAACAATGTGTTATACATCTAAATCATCCTATTTTGCATTTTGGGTTAGGGTTTGCTTGTATCCCCACAAAAAGCAGTCATTTGGGGAGGATAGGATCCCCAGTACACCGACACTGGCTGTTAAGGAGAAGCAGCAAGAACTTCACCAACCTCTACAGATTTATTCCAGTGAGAGCTCCTGTGATTATTCCAGTGAGAGCTCCTGTGATTATTCCAGTGAGAGCTTCTGTGATTATTCCAGTGAGAGCTCCTGTGATTATTCCAGTGAGAGGCTCCTGATCCCGGCACCGTTTGGCCATGAGCATGGCGCCTTAACCGAGACAAACCTGCTCCCTTAACCACAGCAAATCCCCCAACTACCTGCAGCTCTTATAGTAACCCCTCCCTTCAACATGGGAAACACCAGAACCCCATGACTCTACCAGCCCAGAACAGGACCTCTGTCACATAAGCTCCATCCATCCATCTTCAGCATGGGCAGCAGACGGTCTGGCGGCTACAGCTTAAGATCTTAGCTTTGCTGTGCTCTGATAAAACACCATACCCACAACAAATAACTGCAGGATTCTACCCTGCTCATCACTAAGGAGACATTTCTGAGAACATCTTTCTTCTTTATTAGTATGTCCATTCATATCTCTGTCTGTGGCAAACCACAATCACATTAGCAACACACTTAATGGCATCTCACTTCTTCTAAATCAGGGCTGGTGTGCTTAAGCAGACTGTTAGTCATGCCAAACCGCAAAAATTGGCCTCACGATGGTCAAGATAGAAGCACCAACCTGCAGGAAATTCCATCAGTCCCTCAAGCACATTAACAGCAGCAATAAGGTCAAAGCAGAGGCCAACATAAGCCTCATTCTGGACCTGCCCCTCAATTGCTTTCTGCTGACTACTCTGCTTACCCAGGTCAAGTCACCAACTACCCTGAATGGTGTCACTCAGCAGAAGATCCAGAACTAGCAGAGGTCCAAGCCAGACCACTCCCAGAACTAGGAAACAGAACATGCAGTGAACTGGGAAAGACTGACTGAGAAGCATCCAGACAAAGGTCAGAGAAAAGCAATGAGGGAAGGGTTGTTTCAAGAGAAAAACCAATCTTTCCAACAGAGTAATACATCACTCGTTCAACAGAATAGTGGCGATTTCTTATGAAGCCTTAAGCGTTTTTATTCTTCCGTCATTACTGCAGTCTATCATACCTGTGGAGTCCACGTGTTACTGCAAACAAATTAGGGCACTTTCCCACTGATTTCTAGTCAGGTACCAGTACCAAAAGTACCAAACCAGCTCAGGCACTTTTTCAGTATTTCAGTACTTTGAGGCAGGACTTGCAAATGTGTTTACTGTGCCTTAGTTATGCAAATAACCTGCCTTGCAAACACAACATACATCTGCCACCCTGTAAAAGCATAGCTATGAATTCAGAAAACGATGATAAATGACGTTTAGATAGATGAACAGATAATAAATAATAACAACAACACACGGGTGAGCGCACCCCCACCAGCGGACAGAGAGCGCGGCGGAAAGTATGTCGCATCAACCACCTGGAAAGCAGACAAAAATATCTGTGTTTTTAAATGCTCCGAGGGTGGTGAAGATACACCGCAGTGACAAAAGCTACTCGCTTTATGGATAACTGTCATAAAAATAAATGTTCTGATGTTAAGCTGTAAACCCAGGGGAAACACTGAATAATAATAATAATAATAATAATAATAATCCATCCATCCATCCATTTTCCAAACCGCTTATCCTACTGGGTCGCGGGGGGTCCGGAGCCTATCCCGGAAGCAATGGGCACGAGGCAGGGAACAACCCTGGATAGGGGGCCAGCCCATCGCAGGGCACACTCAGACACCAGTCACTCACACATGCACACCTATGGGCAATTCAGTAACTCCAATTATGGAGTCCAATTTTTGGACTGTGGGGGGAAACCGGAGTACCCGGAGGAAACCCCACGACGACATGGGGAGAACATGCAAACTCCGCACACGTGTGACCCAGGCGGAGACTCGAACCCGGGTCCCAGAGGTGTGAGACGACAGTGCTAACCACTGCACCACCATGCCGCCCCCAATAATAATAATAATAATAATAATAATAATAATAATAAATGGATGCTTGGACAAATGAAGTGACCCTTTAATTGCGATCCAGTTGGAATAACAGATTCAACATTATAATGCGAATGGTCTGACAAGAAGTAAATAATGTATTTGCTATAATATACTATGGCTGCACTATACTGGAAAACTTTTTAAAGTATCTCAATGCGATTTTGTTGTAAACACTAGGATATTTATTAAGCAAAAAAGGAGTAAAATAAATACATTTCTCACAAACCCATACGTGAATGATTTAAACAGAATAGATTAAAAAGATGGTTGGCTGGGAGAACACAGGTGGAGCTCATGCAGAAGCGGAGGTGGGACACTTTAGACTGGCTTAAGCCCCACCCATCTGTGCTTCTTTGAGTGTGAGAGACAGTAGGGGCGTATCAAATATGGACTGGAGGGATCTCCCATTTCAGAGGGTCTGGAGGATTCAGACCGGGTTCTCGGTAACTCAAGAACGTCTCCGGTATCAGATCACCTGCTCCTCATCGGTTATTGATACAGAGGCTGCTTTCTGTGGCCCCATTCCGGTGAGGAGACAAAGCCTCGATACGCTCCATGGGGTGACCTGGCAGCCTGAGCTCTGTGGGGTGGACCTTAGGAGAACAGGGAATCTGTATAGCCAGTACCACAGGCTGCTCTCCAGACCCATTCATGCAGAGGTATACTGTGTTATTTTTAATAATCCTGTAATGTACTTGTGCGGATTGACTCCTGGTGTATCTCACCAAACATACAGCTACACCATCATACTGTAAGATCAGCTCTGTTACCTCAAGACCTGGCAAACGTCCTACAGACACAGGTGGCTTTCAATACATGTCGAAAGAGTATTATTAACATTGCCAAAGCCGCAAACCAGTTCAGGTCTCCATGAATGTGGAGAAGCACCTAGAACACAGAACAGGGTGGATGCGGTCAACGATAATGGGGAGCAACAGCTGAAAATGCCGGATGAGATAGAGGGGGAGGTCATAACTGGAGGTGCATAGGAGCTAAAGATGAGAGGAGAGGAATTAGTTTTTGGTATATTTTAAAGCCTGAAACTCTTGCAGTGTCTAATTCATGCACTGGTATTACTGCCACAGTCACAACAACCACACTCAGCTGCCAAGAGCAGCTGCAGAGAAATCGGCACAACTGGCTTCGCTGGAATCAAGCCCAACTTTCGGCCTCCGGGTTACTGACACAGTGTCCAAGAGGTCTACGACCTTCCACTAGGCCAAAGTTCAGCACCGCTGTACCTACACAGATGGAAACGGGTTCCAGGCTGAAACATGACCCGAGAAAGCCGCTCGCTGCCAAAAGCGGCATTCAAACCTCCGCCTGCAGATACTCGCCCTTATCCTTGGTGTCTGGGCAACAGGGAGTCTAAGGACTGGGCATCCTGGCCCGGCTTTCCTCTCAGGGTTAATGACTCAGTGTGCTTGCTGGGGATTTACACCGCACTGAAACCGAAGACCAGCATAAAGTAAACGGACACTTCATTGAAGGCGATTCCCTCCTTACTGCATGGCCTAAACCACAGCATGCAGAAGCATGTGCTCAGTACTAAGCGCATTTCAAACAACACAATACTGCGGCGGGGCGTTTGAAATGGGCAGCGTGCCATGATTTAACACAAAGAGCCACCTCTGTGGCGCCGTTAATCTTTCAGGCACTCGGCTGCCTGCAAACATAAATCGTCAATTTCCCCAAAAAGCAAGAGAGGGGAGCTTTTCGTCAGACTGAATTTTCAAGAATGAACCCTCTAACATAGAGGGAAGAGCCAGCCCAGCTATAGCCAGAGCGTGGGAAGCACAGTCTTTCGTCTTGCTGTCTCCCCACCACATCTCCCTGGCCGCTCTCGTCCATGTCTGCCCAGCCGCATCTGCCCGTCCCTTTTCGTCCACGTCTCGTCCATGTCTTTTGTCCACGCGTTTCGTCCACATCTCCCTGGCCGCTCTCGTCCACGTCTGCCCAGCCGCATCTGCCCGTCCCTTTTCGTCCACGTCTCTTGTCCATGTCTTTTGTCCACGCGTTTCGTCCACATCTCCCTGGCCGCTCTCGTCCACGTCTGCCCAGCCGCATCTGCCCGTCCCTTTTCGTCCACGTCTCTTGTCCATGTCTTTTGTCCACGCGTTTCGTCCACATCTCCCTGGCCGCTCTCGTCCACGTCTGCCCAGCCGCATCTGCCCGTCCCTTTTCGTCCACGTCTCGTCCATGTCTTTTGTCCACGCGTTTCGTCCACATCTCCCTGGCCGCTCTCGTCCACGTCTGCCCAGCCGCATCTGCCCGTCCCTTTTCGTCCACGTCTCCTGTCCATGTCTTTTGTCCACGCGTTTCGTCCACATCTCCCTGGCCGCTCTCGTCCACGTCTGCCCAGCCGCATCTGCCCGTCCCTTTTCGTCCACGTCTCTTGTCCATGTCTTTTGTCCACGCGTTTCGTCCACATCTCCCTGGCTGCTCTCGTCCACGTCTGCCCAGCCGCATCTGCCCGTCCCTTTTCGTCCACGTCTCTTGTCCATGTCTTTTGTCCACGCGTTTCGTCCACATCTCCCTGGCCGCTCTCGTCCACGTCTGCCCAGCCGCATCTGCCTGTCCCTTTTCGTCCGCGTCTCTTGTCCATGTCTGTCCATCGCCTTTCGTCCGCGTCTCCCCGGCCGCTCTAGTCTGCGTCCCTTGTCCATGCCTGCCTGTCACCTTTCTTTTACATCTCCCAGCTGGCTTCTTTCACAGCTCAGTAAGACGACATTTAAGTTTGTCAGCTTTAAGTGTTAATGGACCCAGACAGCATTTTATAAAAGGTTAACAGCTGTAACTACAATATGAAATGACATATTCAAGTCAAGAGGCAGTGGTGAAGATAAATCACAACCAATTAGATAAAGGACATGGCAGATGATTCGGAGACGACTACTTGATCACATGGTTAGGGCTAAGCCACTCCCCTCTGTATGAAAATTGCCCATGAGCACCTCTGTCACAAGTGATAGTCTTCCTGTATTGTTTAAGTTTAAAAAAGGGGGTGGGGGGAGGGCAGGGCAAGAAACCCAGATAGGGACATGAAAGCACAAGAACGATGTCGCCCTCACAAAGAAATCCCACCCCCACACAGGTTAGGTAAACACACAGACGAGATCACCAATGAAACCCACGCCCCCCAAGTTAGGCAAACACACGTGGCCTTCACAGAAAAGCGGGACGGGTGTGTTTGCACTTCTCTCTGTATTGCATAACACCAGTGCAGCGTTCCCACAGCTGGTCAAGGTGAACGGATCCCTTTGGCCGAAGCTTACGCGTGGAACTTGTACACTGAGACTGGCAGATCAAGATAGGAAACCCAGCAATCATTACGCCAAGCCCAGGGACCTTGCGGTACTCCTAATCAGCTTAGCCAATAAAATTAGGTTTTACTTGAAGGTAGTAGTAGGAATGCAGAATCCTTGGATTTACCCTCTATGGATCTGGTCAAAAATACCATGTTAAAAAGAATGTGTTAACAGGGGGCTCTGCAGCCATGGCAGACCTCTTCTATACCCTAAAGTCACACACTTTACATTCACTAAAGGAAGGAAATACTTGAGTCCAACAGCAATGCCCCATGCAGTACTCGTCTCACATCCACCAGGCCTGAGCGGCTCACCTGCTCCATGCACCGCTCGCTTACAAAACGCTCTGGAACACAGCTGGCCAAAACATTTGCCCGTCCGATTCTTTAAAACAGCCAAACACCACCCTGCCTTTTAATGTTACCCCCCCCCCCGCCTATCGCATCCCCAGCTGGGGGCTCATAAATATTTAATGAAAAAAGTTCATTAAACACAATAGTCTCTGTTTCCCATAATGTATTAGGCACCCAAAGCCAGCTGTCATACCCAAAGAGGAGAAATATGAATTGTCATATTCGATACGGGGCCCGCAAACTTGAGACGAGAGCGGCCAGGCGACGTTTGGCACGATGGTCACGGCTTCACATTTCCATGAATACAAAGACCTGGCATTGTTCTGCGCCGAACGCGACCTGTTTACAAGCAGGCCCGCCGCTTCACCGGCTCCTTTACGCAAAAACATTCGCGTGTTGTGTGTTGGCACTCCTGCAAAAAAAAAAAAAAAAAAAGTCTTCCACTTCCAGCACAGCGTTACTCAATACCAGCCTCAAAGCTCATTCTATGATGGTCTAATACAGTATTATGCCCAAATACAGCCCTGATTTATATTATACAGTGATCCCCCGCTATATCGCGCTTCAGCTATCATCGCGCCCCCGCTATATCGCGCTTCAGCTATCATCGCGCCCCCGCTATATCGCGCTTCAGCTATCATCGCGCCCCCGCTATATCGCGCTTCAGCTATCATCGCGCCCCCGCTATACCGCGCTTCAGCTATCATCGCGCCCCCCGCTATACCGCGCTTCAGCTATCGCGCCCCCGCTATATCGCGCTTCAGCTATCATCGCGCCCCCGCTATATCGCGCTTCAGCTATCATCGCGCCCCCGCTATATCGCGCTTCAGCTATCATCGCGCCCCCCGCTATATCGCGCTTCAGCTATCATCGCGCCCCCCGCTATATCGCGCTTCAGCTATCATCGCGCCCCCCGCTATATCGCGCTTCAGCTATCATCGCGCCCCCCGCTATATCGCGCTTCAGCTATCATCGCGCCCCCCGCTATATCGCGCTTCAGCTATCATCGCGCCCCCCGCTATATCGCGCTTCAGCTATCATCGCGCCCCCCGCTATATCGCGCTTCAGCTATCATCGCGCCCCCGCTATATCGCGCTTCAGCTATCATCGCGCCCCCGCTATACCGCGCTTCAGCTATCATCGCGCCCCCGCTATATCGCGCTTCAGCTATCATCGCGCCCCCGCTATATCGCGCTTCAGCTATCGCGCCCCTCGCTATATCGCGCTTCAGCTATCGCGCCCTCGCTATATCGCGCTTCAGCTATCGCGCCCTCGCTATATCGCGCTTCAGCTATCACGCCCCCGCTATTTCGCAGATTTTTCCCCTACGCATCACAGTCCTCTGCGTATCGCGTACCTTGCTTGTGGTCCGATTGTTTTCATTTTCTTTTAAGCCCTACGATGGCTCCCAAGCATCCTGTGCCTTCTAAGCCTTCTGGTAGTAGTGAGCCTAAGTGCCAGAGGGAGACCTTGACCATTCAGGAGAAGGTAAAACTCCTAGATATGCTTCGGGAAGGAAAGCGTAATGTGGACGTCACTCTCCATTAAAATGTTCTTGTTTTTACATATTCCATTATGTATACAGAGAGAGAGATGTACACATATACACATATATTCATATAGAATTCATACACACACGACATTTTTTATTTTTTTTACATGTTACTCATACCCTTAGCCCAACATCCACATATCATATGTGTTGTTTTAATAAGTTTACATGTGTTTAAAGTGTGTGGGAGGGGTATTTCAAAGCTTAAACCATAAAAAAATGGTTTATTTATATGGTCTTTCTATAACGCGGAATTTCACCTGTCACTGATGGGTCTGGAACGCATCTTCCGCGATAGGCGGGGGGGGGGGGGGGGGGTTCACTGTACAGCACTTCTCACACCAGGAAAAATCCCCCAAGAAACTAAATATCCCCCATCTGGTAAATCGCACAAACCTGCCAGTCTCCACACTTCTCCTGTGTATCCCATGGCCTGGGGGGGGGGAGGGGGTCTTCTCATTTTGGGAGGGTGGGGCTGCCTACACACCCATCTCCCCAACCTATTAGCAGATTCTCTCATTCCATTATGATAGCTTACAGCCCATCACACATGTAACGCCTATTCAGCTTGTTTGACGCCTGGAATCACAGGTTAGGATTCAGGGAGGCCTTTCAAACACATGAAGCAGAGCAGACACAGCATCCGTGGAAATGGAAGCTTGACAAGGAGAAGGTCCACCCCAGAATTAAGACCAGCCTCGCCTGGCGAGATCCAAAACACCACCAACCCCCTGAATCCGCACGAAGAACAGAGCAGCGGCCTCTGCTGGGCTATGGTGGCCGCAAGCAATTCGGGGAAAATCAAAGACGGCGAGCAGTTTAGAAAGCAGATGCTACCTCAACCAGAACACCAATACAGAGATTCATTCATTTCTTCATTTAGTAGATGCTTTTATCCAAGGTGAGATACATTTTGGAGAAAGCAGGATCAGGCAGTCCGTGGTGCAACAGGGGGTACAATGTGTGAGATCACTCTGCCGATCCTGGGATTTGAACCAGCGACCACCTGCTCACAGGCTGCACACTGGGCCGACTCAGCACACCACATAAAAACGGCAGCGTATTCTCATGTAGGCTATGAGAACTCTCCTTAAAGCCCCCACCCCTAACAGCATATTTACCCCACTATCCCCCCAGTGTCATCCGCACAGGAAGAAATGCGGCCCAGCAGATTCCCCATCTCCCACCCAACTCGACGTGTCTGAGCTTGGAGTCAGTCTACCATCATTCAGCAGGAAAGGAGGAGAGACAGAGAGACACAGGAGGTGAGATTCATACAATGGCCTATTGATGTGTCTTTTCGGCGGGATTCCGGCTTTTGTGGTTGGGACATGATCCGTTCACCCTGTACTGGAGATTTATGAGGGCAGATCTACCCCCATGAAGGAGAAGGCTGACGGGGCCTGTTAAGCAGTTAAGGACCATGCTCACGAACCAGTGGTGAAATCAGCACCCCCAGTTACCGTGTACCGAGCCCACAGCTTGGGTCCCCATTCCAGGATCCACCCGTTAGCACATTTAATGCTTATTAGAATTGGGTGTGAAGCTGGAGATGGGGGGGGTGGCCATTTACACCATTACTGTGTTACAGTTTCAAACAGTTCTGATAACCAGCTTCCTCAGAGACCAGACATGACTGGACACAATACAGCCATGGAAATAATTATGAGATAACAGCAACATTTTCAGTTTCACTCATTTCTCAATCTATGGTTACGTGTCTGTGTAAAATATACATTTTTTGCAAACCCTGGCTCTTCCCTGCTTCTTATTAATGAAGGGCTTCTTCTTTGCTTTATAGGACTTCAGTCCTGCTCCTAGGAGCCTCATACGAACTGCCCTAGCAGTGCACTTCACGCCACTTAATGTCTCCCATTCCTTCTGAAGGTCACTTGAGGTCATCCTCTGATTTATGAGGCACTGCCGGATACGTTGATGGTTTCTGGCATTAGAAAGTTGTTCCTGCCCTTTACATGGCTGGTTTTTGATTACTGCCAGTGTCTCCTGCTTCGCCTTGTTCCTGTGTACTGCTGTTTTAGAAACTTTGAGCCTGGAAGCAGCCTGCCGCTCCGTGTAGCCTTCTGCCAGCAGAACTAGGATTAAACTAGCATTTAAGAATGCAGATCCTTAAATAAATATAGAGAGTGGTCTCAATTTTTTTCCCGAGCTGTATTTCTCATTGAACGTTGTGTTGATCTTATCTGGTGTGATTTAAACAGTGCTGATGAACCTCCACAGAGTGACAAGGACCCTCTCGACACCAATGAACAGACAGACAGACAGACCGTGTCCTCGGTAGCAAGTCAATACAACGTAGCACTACATCTAAAGGACACAGGATTCACGACTGACGATTTATAAGTTAATGGGAATAGAGGGTGTAAACAGACAAAAGCTTAAAAATGCCGCCGTTTTAACAGGAGCAAACAGTCTGTCTTGACCCACAGGCCCTTATGACCCCATCCCTCTTCATGCTGACACTTCTGACACTGCTGCAAGTGGACAAATTTCCGTCGTCCTCTTAACGCAGATTTATGGGCCTTTAAAAGCCAGAAAGTGTTACTAAGGCAGAGGGTCCATGTTTCCCCCCCCGTTACCAGCACTGAAGGCTTGTAATGTCACCACGGGTCATGAAATACGGTAGTAACTCCACATGAAGCTGCCTGCACTAACGGGGCTGACGGCGGCCCACGGTCCTCAGAGCAGGCTGACCGTCCTCGTTGCAGGAACGCCCGCTATTTCCGGAACCTTCTGAAAGTGTCAGCTAGTGACACAGATGTGACTCCTCTCACTCAGAGACAAACAGCTTGATGGAAATATTTGATCACGGCTCCAGAATAAATTTGTTCCCTGTCCTTAAATGTGAGTAAATACCAAAGCGATGGCCTGCCGTACCGCATGTGGACTGGGCGGACAGTTTAAGGACGGGGATTTAAGGCTGGCCTGTGAATCACACAAAACTCAGCCACAGTCACCACCCGTCAGACAGAGGTCCGCACCATCCGCTACAAACGGGAGAGGACCGCACGCAGCATTCACGGCTGGATCCAAACGCCCTGCAGCTGGACTGAAACGTGATCTCCCTGCTCCCTTATAGGACCTTCCGGGCTGATTCTACAGCATCTGCTCTTTATACAATTAAAACCTAAAACAATAACACTGCAAACAGCACAATCTCAATAGAGAATCCTTTCCAGTTCCATGCTTGAATCTCCCTAGGGACGACGAACCGTTTGTCTACGTGGCATTTATTAATTTCGCCTCTTTCCGCCAGGCCTGGATTAGCCCATTTACTCCGTCGCAGGTCTTGCCCTCGACGCGCAATGTTCACACCGGCTCAGCAGGGGGCAGCACGTCATCTTTAAGCCACCTGCTTCTATTTGCTCTACATGCTGGTGGTGGTGGTGGTGGGGGGGGGGGCACTGAGTGCTACGGAGTGGTTGGCCAGGTTCCCTCAATGGCAACAGTCCAGTTTTCTGTAAAGATGTAGAGACCACCACACGTCTAACTCGTATAAAGGGAGCAGGAATCGCAGACCTTTAAATGATGCTTCTTAAAGACCACACACGCTTCAGGACCACCTGGCAGGAAAACAGAAGCTGAAGCCTTCTTCAGCTTAAGGTCATGTGGCCTTCGGCACCGAGGTCACCAGGGTCAAATGGGTGCCAACCCCTATCTGCTCACATTTTTATTTTAGTTCTTTAGGAGAGACTTTTATGAAGTCTTTTATTCAGCGTTAAGTTTCTTGGTCAATAGATCTACCATCTGGGATTCGAACCGGAAACCTGATCACAGAGCCACACTTAACAAAATCATAGATATGGGTCAGGGCAAATTTTCTGCTACTGACAAGGACAGCCCAGAACATAGAGACAGGAAAGGAGGTGGTGAAGGATTCAGCAAGGTTTTCCCTGTAAGGAACCCCAACCGAAACCCGCAGACATGAGTGTGGTGCTTTGAGTGACACTGATCCCCAAAAATCACAGTAAATGCTACACGTGTGGAGCAGGCGTGTGCCAAGGGGAGCAGGGGCCGTCCCCAAAGCTAACGGGCGCTCGCCGGCACCACCACCACTGAATCCGCGCCCGTGCCATA
This sequence comes from Brienomyrus brachyistius, assembly GCF_023856365.1. Taxonomy (NCBI): domain Eukaryota; kingdom Metazoa; phylum Chordata; class Actinopteri; order Osteoglossiformes; family Mormyridae; genus Brienomyrus; species Brienomyrus brachyistius. The sequence goes on from NC_064533.1 coordinate 15,981,173, forward strand.
TCACGAAGGAGGCAACGGGACAGGTGGGACGAGGAGAACACACCAAACCTGTTCCTACCAATGCGTCGAGCGTGCTAGCTAATGGGGAAGGCGGCACAAGGGCGGCTGGCAGGCCCAAACTAGCAGGCGCAGTGCCTGCAAGGGATCCTACGCCCTTACGGGGAGCCAGATTCCAAACCAACAGCTCGTTCTACTTACCAGCTGAGGCAGTACATAAGGGAATATAAAGCAGGCCAGTCAGTCAGAGCAGGACATTTAAAGGGCCTTCATGGAGAAAGTGCTTCATGGCGCCACTTTGGAGAAAACGGTCTTACTACAAATTTCAAATCTAAAATTTAAACCATGGCTATTTCATGCCAACCATTGAGGGAGCGAAACTCAAGTATAATCATAATCATTATCATCACCATATACATCCGCATATACATTAAGAAATGAAAGCTCCGCTGAGCCACAACTCATACCCCCCCCCCCCCCCCCCCCGCCATTGCCTCTCATACCCCTGGGGGAGGGAGGGATGCCCAGTTAAGTTCACCTGTTCCTTCAACTCTGCATGGTAGGTCTAATTCTGAAAAAAGAGTTAGCAGAAAATCCATTTGGGGGAATGTGGTCTGGCCTGAAGGTTGCTTGGGGGGGGGGGGGGGCGCTCGTCCTCAGATTAAAGAGGGATAGCGCCAAACCCCAAATATGGCTTGCCCAGCAGAGGTACACAACCCCACACTGGTACCGGCTTCAGACCAGTATGCCAGCGCAGAATGGCAGGAGGAGGCGTGGCCACACACGGCGCCCCCAACACGTCCGGCAGATCATGCACCTGCACATCCACAGGGTGCCGTGAGTCAGCGGGTCCAACATGGCCTCGTATAAAACCCAGAGCGGCCCGGCCCTGCCCCAGACCCCAACAGCGAGCGGGAATGAATCAGAGGAGGATGGAGGACAGAGGGGAGCTTACAGGCCGGAATGGGAAACTGACTACATGGGTAAAGCCAGCCTGGCAAATCTGTCTTATTGTTATTTTCACTCTTGTTTTAATCTTACTTATTCATATCCTTATGTATTATTTTTTCCTTTGTATTATACATTTCCTTTCAAGCACAACCCTGGAAGCACATGGAAAAGCACTTCACTACACGCGTGTATGTGACACATACCTGAAACCTGATAACCTGAAACTGTCTGACTCACTGCACTCACCTCACATTCATCTCTGTCTGTCACGCAGACATGGTCCCATCTGCCTCTTGGGGACGTTTGGGCAAACTTACAGCCGACAGCCGACAGCAAAGCAGGCTGTAAACCACACAGAGTAACGGGCACCTCAAACACCGCAGACCGACCTGAAAGCGGGGAGGGCGGTGCAGACCACCCCAGGTCAGGTGCCACCAGGCGGCCCAAACAGAATAAGATGGCAATGGCAAACGCAGGGTTCTCCCGGAGCTTGACAGGAGAACAATAAAACCGCTTGCAAGGATGCTGCCCTCCAGACAAGGGGGCAATCACGAGGAACAAAACGGGGCAAAGCAGGCCGATCAAGCAAGACTCGGCAAACGTGTAGCCCCCTTTACTTCTTTATTTACCCCCTTACAGCTGGCATTACACAAGTTTCTGTACCTGGGTGGTAATGAGGGTGCCGGGTGCCATAGTGGAGGCAGACCACATGACACTGCACTTCAGCATGACACTGCATTCTGGGAGAGCAGTCCCTCTCCCCACCACGATACAAGAGTGCGTGACGCACAGTGATGGCCAGACGTGATGGGTGTAATTCCACCTGTTTGCAGCAAATGTGATCTGCATGTAGAGCCCAGGAGGGCATCCACAGCATCTGGGTCCCCAGGACTCTAGTCACATCCCTGCCACTGACCTCCTAACAGCAGGTTGAAAGCCCTGGCAAAAATTAGACACGATGACATATGAAACACGTGATTCAGATGCACCGCGTGCATGTGTGTCTGTGCATGTCTGTCAATCACCAGCTCGCAAATCACAGGTGGCATCTTCACATTTTCTGCAATGATTTATTTTATGACACCCTTCCGGCTCAGGAAAACCGATTCTGTTCCCTGCAGTATCGACCCACACCTTTATTTCGCTGCGCAGTCACTCTCTATTAGGCACTGAACGCTGCGAAATCCGACCTCAGCATTTAACAGCGAACATGCAGGATTATCTTTGCATTAACTGCGAAGCGGCACTGAAGATGTGTCAGAAAGTTGCCTTTTAATAGTGCCAGACATTACGAGATTAAGTAGCTCTGACAAAGAGCTGGCCGGGACCATTACAGAGTAGCGCTCCGGCACAAACAAATCATTAGGAGCTAGCAGTAAAACTGCAAGAGCATTTTCCAACAAATCGCATTTTATGGTAGAAAATAAACACGCACTTTTATTAACACTCATCGCTTTGAAAGAACCATTCAAGCAGTGTTAAAATTGCCTGGGGAGCTTCTATAAATAATTTATCCTGGGTATACTGGTAGTAAACCATTATTTAAAAAAAAAAAAAAGCAGGGAAAAATATAGGCAATGAGAGAGACACACTGCTCAAAGTATCACTACAGCAACGGTCAAAGTAAGGGATTAAGAGGCACAGAAGCACTGAACAAAATCATACAGAGGTAAAGGGATGGACTCAGGCACCTTGAAGGTCCAGCAGGAGGAAAGAGCATCAAGAACACTTCAGAACCAGAACCTTCTGAGCTGGGATCAAGGCCCCTGGAGTATTAAACATTAAAGCGGAAGAGGCTTCCCGTCTGCCACAAAAGCACGGGGGGGGGGGGGGGGGGGGGGGGGGGCGACCATGAAGAAGGTCCATAACCGCTAAAGCAAACATACGCAAATGAGGGGATAACGCCGTGAGAACATGGCTATTTACATGCTCAGCGTCAGCAGGCTCATTGGTGGTGGAGGAGAAGCAGCAGGACTGTGGAGACGGGTCTTCCGGGTGTGGGGACAGCTTCACGCGATCAGAGGGGCCGTCTCCACCCCGCTGGCCGTCTGGATACACGCTCCGCGGGCTCTTTGGCATAAACACACAGCTCGTAAGCAGCCACTTTATCACTATGCAGACCTATACGCGGCCAGCAGTGAGGCATCGAGGCTGAACTACCGGCGTGTTTCTGAGGACACCATTCCGTGGACGTGCTGCAGTGTCTCTCCTTCCTTCGGCGTAATCAGTGGCAGGAGACCGCAGGCAGCGCCCCCTAGTGACAATAAGATGTCAAAGTGCAGTACACATCCCACTTGGCCCTGAAGAGACCTGGTCGGGGCGTCTTACAGATGACCTGAAGGGACGACAAGCGAATGCAGGAATATCGTATCAGGGGAGGGTCGATACTGCCCATTTAGACACGCTCCATATTCCCCCAGTGGGGGCAGAGTCAGATGCGTCCACAGCGAGTGTGAGCAGGCACTAATGACACCTCCTCGTGAAGAAGAGCTCATCTGGCAGGAGCTGAATGATAACCTGGTAACCAGAGAATGAATGAATGAATGAATGAATGAATGAATGAATGAAGGAAGGTGAAATGTCGTCACTTCACCTCATAGCCAGCATTTCCGGAAGCTTCAGGACACCCAGGGCACCACTACGTGAAGTGGCTGTGAGCTGGAGAATTTACACTCCTGGGGAATGGAGATGTGTGTGGGGGTCTGTCAGCAAGTTCCCTTAAGGTCATTAGGGGGGATTTGCGTAAAAGGATTTATAAACTTGTTTGTATAATCTTAATCAGGGCTGACATTTAGACAGATGTGCCCATTTCCTGTTTTGAATATAATGCATTTCAAAATCTGACATCCGAAAAATCGTGCACACTAAACTTTTCTCTTAGGAGCTCTTATGTCGAACCACTGAAGTTCTCGAGTTCTGATCACTGGTCGACGTGAATTTTTCACCTGCAGCCAAGGACACACTGCGCACAAGCATCCTTCTGTCACAACCATTGACAAACAGGAGATGTGTAAGATCAGCAGAGCCTATTTTTGTCCTCCTGAGTCATTCCACAGTAATTACAGATCTTCCTGAACTGGGACCTCACACAAATTAGGTGTGGTGCAGCATGTGCTGATGTTAAGCACCTCCTTCTTTTTCACGAGGATGGTGAGGAGAGGTTCAGACTACTACCTGGCAAGAGACAGACCTTAAGCAGATGAGGGGGAGGGGGGCTAAAATGTACAGAGGAGCATAACATCACAAAGGCCGTTACCAGCCCCGGGATGCGAACCCACAATCCTGGTACTCCGGCCATTTCATGTCCCAAGTTTTGAAAGCATCATTCACTGGAAAACATCTGGAGCATCAAGCTGCTCATTTTTAACACCCCCCCCCCCCCAGAGTAATTATGCTGTATTTTAAAAAGACCGAATTCCCAATGTCAGCACCAGGAGCAGTACAGGAAGCCTTTGCCAGCCAGTACAACTGTGTTCCCACCACGGTCAGAAGAGAAGGCCAGCCAAGCCACTGAGACCCCCACCCGGCCCCTCAGTTGCGGCTACCAGCTTCCAGGATAACTTCGTGGGGGGAGTCATAACTTATTAAAACTTAAAACTTTGAGTGATTTTTTTTTTTAAGGTCCTTTTAAAAATAGCCCACTCAACTCACCTTAAAATAATAAAAACACTCAACGGACACTTTATACATAATTTATGATAAAAATATGTACAGTGTATCTGAAACAGCTTTAGTGTAACATATCCGCCTTAATTAGTCTACTATACTTACGATTTTCACAGACAAGGCATGTGCAGAATCTTTTTTGCGTGTCCATACATGGGTAAAACTACATTATAATAAGCTACATTAGTTTATAGTAAACTACGTTAGTTTATAGTAAGCTACATTAGTTTACCCCTAGTGAACTATACCAGCTGACTGGCATGGAGGTTCAGCTCTAGTTTACTTTCGGTCTGAAATAAGCAAAGGTGGAGCTCACAGAGAACACTGAAGGAGGCAGCTGTGGACCTCGACAGCTCAAACTAGCTCTCACACACGTCACCCAGAAGCGGAGATCCTCTCCGAAGCCAGTTCAGTGCACGGAGGATTAGGGCCTGGCGCACAGGAAGGTAGCGAAAAGGGATTTCTCCCAAGAATCCAGCTGAGAAAACAAGTACGTTTATACGCAGATTTGGATAAAAGTACCCAGCTGGGCTTCAAAATGACGGCATCTGAAAATCAGAGGAAGAAGAAGCAGGCGCTTCAGCATCCACTCAATTAAATTTGGTTCATCTCATACTGGCACATGGCGCAAGATCAAAGCTGTCCGATGAAGCAAGACATCCAAGCGGCTTTTAGTTACAGCCAGAGAATGAGTTGGGTGCAGAAGATAATTTGTTAACGAGTCAACCGATTCATAAATTAATTAAAGAGAACGGGGCACAGACATTCTGACCACTCCTAGCCCCCGGCAGGCAGAAAGAACCCCCCTAGAGGACAGTGACGCCTCAAAGTGCCGCAGGGAAAGCCCACACCCCAAGCAATCGATGGACAGGCCGCCGGCATTCTGCTGGAGCAGCGGAAAATGACAGATCCTGGCACCGGGAGGGAGCGTGGATTCACACAGCGCCTTGAACAAGGCCTGCAACATCTATCAGGACGTGGATAAAACACAAGCTTAACGCTTCAACAGAGAGACAAAGAGACGCAGGGCTCGCGGTCCCAAAATAGTGCTATTCACTTACCAGATCTATTTTGACTACATGTGCCTCGGGAAAAGTCTCAAAGCAGCTAGTACAGGCAATATATTCATTTTTATTGGGGGTTTAAACTTAGGTACTGGCAGATTGATTGCCAAATGGTACTTCACGTTAAGCATGCTACATATCCACACAGCGCTTTGACTTTTGCACCGGTGTTTGGATTCCATTGATAAGGATTTATTTAGCAAAGGACTGTGTCCCAGTTTTAATTTCATTTTCATTATATTTCTAATTAGAAATAAAAAGTGTACATTTGAGGGAAAAAAATCTCAAACATCTTACTGTTAAAGCAGTAAACAAAAACAGCCATTTAAGGGCACTGGCCAGACCTAAACAGAGGAAAACAAACCAGCCACTCATTAAGGACATCCTTATAACTGAAACAAACATTTCTAATTACATGCAGCGTAATTGGCATGACTGAATTATTCCCCCTGCTTTCCATTTTTAGAGCTGCGTAATCTTCCTCTGCATCATGTAACTTAATGTAATACAAACTCATTTACACTGGAATAGCCCTCCACGAGTCTGTTACAGTTTATTGTAGCATTATTTTAAATCCAAAGAAACCCTTAAAATGGAAGTTAGGACAGGGAGGATTTTAACAACATAACAGCGTCTCTTAAATATCCCATTAAATACTGGATATATTTATGTTAATGCATGTTGAATTTCGGTTACATCTGCGCACTAATTATTTTTAAGACTACACGTCTTAATAATAGACAGACCGCGTTCCCAAGCTTCATGCGTTTTATTCTTATGCTCTTTACGGAGGTGAACCACCGCTGAAATGACCCAGGACTGACTTCACCCATCAAAACTATAAAGCGAAATAAGCCTTTATTTTATTCCCCGCTAGTGACCGGTTTAAATTAAAGCAGCAAATTCAGTGCCCATTACTGTACTATCTATTATGAATAACACTTCATAAAAAGCATTAAAGCGCTTTTAGCGGCCGTTTGGCGCTGAAGTTTGTCATTAACCCCGCCGAAGCGAGACGGTGCGCTTACGAAAAGCGTAAAGCTGCTTAAAGCAACATTTCAAAATGATATTTACGCATTATAAAAAGTTACACGTTATAAAAACCTGCACGCGATTAAATCTCCTTTTTTTAGCTATTGCAAAACAGGCAGCTCTCCCTGCCCGTCCTGCGGGGCCTGGTGTGCCCGGAGCTCATCCCTCATTTACACCTTAAAAGAGAAACAGCACCATTCCAACGCCAAACTCTCGCAATCACAGATTTTTCTCATTTTAATACAATAAAAGGAGAAAGCGCTGACGTAGCTTGCTCTTCCCCTCAACAACTAACCAGTTGCTGTAACTAGTTTATCCAGCAGACAAAACACCATTTTGATGCCTCACAAACACAGCTTTCACGTTTTAACGCAATAAAAGGTGAAAGCCAAGCGGCGACTTGCTCTTCCTCTCATAACTAGTTAGCTAACTAGTTTATCCAGGGAAACAAAGCGGCAGGCAGTCGATATAAGGCTTGGGTGGGTTATGGCATAAAAGAAAGGAAATCAAGCGGCTGTTAAATGAGATCAGCGTGTGTGGATCCGTCATTAAACGCCCTGAATAAAGCCCCAGGGTGCGGGCTGTCCGATCGGGCGCCCCGGCCGGAGTGGCGGGCGCACCCGAGGACTAAAACATGAGGGGGCATTTGAGGAGGGGGTGCATGGTGATACCGGCATTATATGTACACTTCAGGCACCATTCGCCCGTTTTCAGTTTAGTTTCTCTTGGCTGGCAGCGCTGCCACGGGAGGGTGAAGCCGGGAAGTTTCGCCCGTTTGTCCGTAAGGGTCCCGGAGGCAGCCGCAGGAATAAAACCGGATCCGGCGATACTTTTGTAACCGGCGCGGAATCGGACACACTGTAACCAAAGGAAACTCGGTCCATGTAAACAATACGTCCATTTAAGGTGCCCCCCTCCTCCTTTCTCCCAGAAAAGCGCCATGTTGAGTTTGCCGCACCAGTCCCCGGGTCGCCGTACACATTCGGCCGAAAGCAGTCAGACAGACGTGCGCTTACCTTGGCGATCGCCTTCCTGTATCGCATCGCCGCTTGCTGGATCAGGCTGTGCACTTTGATATTCCCATCTCCGCACGGAACCACCACCCGGGTCCTCCCGAAGCACACTGTCACTTTCATGTTTTACTTTACGATCCGGTCCGTTCCGAAATCCTAGAGGCGGACGGGCACCTTCGGCGCCGCTCCGCTGTGCATTAAACGTCTACTGCGTCTTCAGAGAAGCGGGGCACGGTGGGATCCTTCACCTCTTCCCCATGCTGGGGACTGCTTTAAGCGAGCGCTTCTGACCACCTGTTTGTCGCCGTACTCCGTGCTCCAAGCCGGCGGTCGGCGTCTCCCCGCCCTGGTCACTGCCGGTACTGCCTCCCGACACGCAGGGACAGGGAAGCGCCGAGCTGAGGGAGGGCGGGCAGGTCGGGACACGAAACCATGTGTCACCGTCTCTGGGGGCTGATCACAGGCACTTACCGCTCCGTCTGCGGATTAACGGCGTGGACGTGCGCCATAAATACACGTAAATATGAGTATGAAAATGAAACGTCGCATCGGTTGATATTTTATTGAGATTTTCATAGCGAACCTTGATTGTATCCTCCCCTTTTTAGAAGTTATAAAACTATGCCTTTCACACTACACTGAGTATTTGACGGGCCGGTTTGAGATTCCCTGAAACATAATTATAACCTGTAACATCCCCAAGAGTCATCCTCCTCAAATATAGCCTTAATTCGACAGGGAAACGCATTTCTGTCCTAAAGGTCACTAATGCATCTCATTATTTTAAGCATGGGCGTCGCCGCCATTAAATCTGTGGGGGTACGTGTCCCCCTCATATTTCATAATTATTTGTTTGGACCCCCCCACATTTAACAGAAAATATTAGCTTTATACCAGTGTCCCCCCCAGATTCAAAATGCTTCTGACGCCCCTGATTTTAAGATTCTGTCAAGTGTAACAAACCGTCCACTTAAAATGTCCTGTCCCTGCTGGGTTGAGTAATGGTGCTTATCCTTTGTGAATTGCTATTATATTGATACTTTGCTCTAACGTTCAGTCAGCCACACATCTGTCCCACCTCTCAACTCCCAGTGTCAGTGGACGGTGGTACCTCTGACGAGATGTGCATCAATGCTTTCACCAAAAGCAGCTTTACATGGCCACATATTTCCCTGAAGTCAGAGGGATTTAGTGCCTTCACCCGCAGGCCAGAAGGCCCTTCCCTCAACTTGAGTATAAGGACAGTGTTTCATAATGTAATGGTTCTTGGTTTAAGTCTCAGGATGGCTTCTGCTATTGCACTGTCAAGAAAAGTACTTACATTACTTTAATCCAGATTTTTATATATATATATATATATATACATATATATATATATATATATATATATATATATATATATATATATAATTGTATTAAAACTCAAGGTTGCTTTAGGCGAAACTGAAATCCGCACAGAGCTGGGGCCAGAATTGACCCCTGAACCCTGGACCCATGAGGCAACTGCATTTCCACACTGTGCAATCAAGCCGCCTCATAGGAAAACAAGGAAAAGGGAATCTGTCTCGGCTTGTGGTTAGTATTATTGTTATTTTTTGTTGTAACTGAAAAGACAGCTCTGACCTGGGAGGGGCTCCATCACCAGGGAGCCACGTGAAAGCCCCTGGGCAGGACTGACACGGTTAGCATCATCCCATGGACTGCTGCTAAAGAAAATTCTGTTTTAGAAATAGCGAGTCTATGAACCCGAGTGTGAGTGGGATTGGCGATAAACTCCTGGATCAGCTCACTTGGGACCAAACAAGACAATTCAACAATCCCACCAGTATTTCACAAAGACTCAATTTTCCCAGAAGGAAAGGTGACAGTTATTAATCCTCACACCGTCTCTGCAGTCCTCACAGGAGACATTACACTTATTTAGCAGATGTTGTTTTTTAAGCCAACATACATTTATGAGGATGCAGGGTCAGACAATCCCTGGCTGAGCAGTTGGAGGTTAAAGCTCTTGCTCAGGGGCCCGACAGTAAAATCACTCAGCTTGCCCTGGGATTTGAACCGGCACACTTCTGATCACATGCACAGTGCCCTAACCCATGGAGCCAAAACAAAGACATTCACTCCAAGGTTACCTGATTATGCCTGGCAAGATGGCAGGCTGTGCTATTCGTTACTTAAGGGGATTTTCCATTGTCCTTTTGTGATTTGAACAAAGACCAGCATTCTCTGGGTTCAGGCACGTCTCTGACCGCTGATTTGTAAAATTAAAAATTAAACATATTACCCTAAAAACAGTCAATGACCAAATGTGTTTTACTTCTCTAAAAAAGTAATAATATGGTGGTATATTATTATGGGCTGTTCCTACACCCCCTGGGAGAAAGTTGAAACCGAGAACAGTCTGCAGGAGCTACTAGCACCGGGCTGAATCTGATCTTTCCCACTACAAACCAGAGGTTCTAGTACAACGCAGTCAGGCCTGGACAACAGGGTTGCGCACAGCAGCTGTGCAGCAGAAGGGGAATTAGCACGGAGTGGGTGACGCCCCTCCACTGGGAACCGGCCCGGCTGGTGCTGCAGCGACTGTGACGTTCCCACCGGCTCCCCAAGCGCAGCATTAACGAGGAACAAAGGGAGGTAGCCCCAGAAGGTAGGTACCATCCAAATGAAGATAACACCCAGGCATACACAGTGGGGTCCGCAAATCTGAGACCACTAGTGAGAATGTTTCTCCTTTGCATTACTTTCTAAATATGGGATTGTTCATTACCAAATGTACAATAGTTTGACTTGAATCCATCCATCCATCTTCCGAACCGCTTATCCTACTGGGTCGCGGGGGGTCCGGAGCCTATCCCGGAAGCAATGGGCACGAGGCAGGGAACAACCCAGGATGGGGGGCCAGTCCATCGCAGGGCACACTCACACAACATTCACGCACACATTCACACCTACGGGCAATTTAGCAACTCCAATTAGCCTCAGCATGTTTTTGGACTGTGGGGGGAAACCGGAGTATCTGGAGAAAACCCCACGACGACATGGGGAGAACATGCAAACTCCACACACATGTAACCCAGGTGGAGACTCGAACCCGGGTCCCAGAGGTGTGAGGCAACAGCTCTAACCACTGCACCACCAATGCCGCCCCTTGACTTGAATCATTGTTTAAAAAAAAAAAAATCAAATTTCATAATCTCTCAGCGTTTGGTAGCCTCCCTTTTTTTGACTACACAAGTTTGTGCAAAACCTGATGATGCAGGTTACCCCAGCATGATTGCAGACTGTTCTAAAGAGCATGTTGTGATGTCACTAAATGCTTGAGTTTCTTGTACATTAAGTGCCCCCGTAAACATTTGATAAGGTTGAGGTCATTGCTGCCCTAAATCTCAAACTCGGTCTCATCCAATGACCCACTGTGAAATGCCAATGTCTTAACCTCATCAAAACTTCATTTCTAGGGTTAAATAAAAGAAATCCCAGTTTTTCAGTGTGGTTTCAGATGTTTGGGTCCTGTAACTTATAAATAAATGCACCCAACCAAGGCCTATACTGCATGTCACACTGGCCTGGACAGGTGGTTAATGTGTCTGACTAAATGTGACGCTTCTTCTCTAATCCGTTAGTTGACTTCTCTTTGGAACCGAGTCCAAAATAATCCTTCAGTATGACTTGAAAAGACAAACGCATCAAGCCTGGTGTTTTCTCCTCGCAGAGAGAGAGAGAGCCGTGATCCCACTCGTGGCTGGATGCTGCCATGGAAACGTCGTCGAGGCAATTTAGTCGGGGAAGTGAGATGATATTCCGAAAGAGATTTCCTTTGTTTTGCTCAATATGTCACAATCATAGACATGTTAATGGGATGTTTACAAGCTCAGAAAAAGCAGCTATGGAATAAGCAGCCATCAGATTAGATTGTGTGTGTGAAACAAGTGCTAACGGGCAGTGTTGCAATGTTCAGAACCTTTTCTTCCCCTTTCCAGAAGGCAGTCGTGCATTTTAGTTGTCTCTGTAAACAGAGTGAGTACACTTCGATGTTTATCATGCTCTGCCTACCAAAACGTGATACAACCCATCCAAATCCCACAGGAGTTCACGTGACACGTGAAGGCGCCCCCCCGGAGAGAAATCTGGGAGCTGCTGCCCCCGTTGCTCCCGTGGACGTGTGCCACTTTTCCTCGGTTATGGATTTACACTTCAGATTTAATTTGCAAGTTTAAAATTTGCCTGTTTGTATTTCAAATCAAAAGCAAGACTGAACCCAAGAAAGTGATGTTTTTTCCAATTATCATAAAATACTTAATATGATATAGAATGGAATGTCGCCAGAGAATTTATCAAATTGATCACTGACCCCCCTCGTGATTCATTTAGGAACCACCTCTTTTTTGGCGCAGTTATTCTGAAGCTTTTAGTGGGTGACATCCATCAGTTAACACCAAACGAAAGCAGAAGACGAGTAAGACAACGAACAAAGTTCCTCCAGCCCGAAATGTAGTCAGCTTTACATTAATAACTTTAATGTTAATTCTGTAAAATACCAAATGGTGATAACACAAGAGCTGTGGAAAATAGAGTTTATAATAAGCATACAGCTGACAGGCACCACAACAAAATGTCTTCTGTTCGAGTCATAGGCTCACGTTCGTTCATCCCCCCCCCCATTATATTGGGTCAGAATCAGCACGATCCTCGTGATTAACACACATTTCAAACAGAAACACAATCAAAAGCCCCCAAAAACCTGCCACTCTCACCATTCTGTCATGACACGTACAAAGTAATAAAAAAACTCGCTGTTTTATTCATTTATTTGACAAGCAGCAGGATCGTTTTTTTGTTTACATTTTGAAGTAAATACAGTTATTGGTATATCACTTTTGTTTGTTTTACTTTAGATACATTTAAAAAATACCACAACAACCGCAAACGCTGAGAAAGGAAAGCACAGTCTCCACCTGGTGGCTGTTGAGCCGCTATTATCGCAGCGGCTCCCGACCCGTGTGGCATTTTTGGGCTTTTTTTGTCGTTTATGTTATGTAGCTAAAAACGCAACACCGGCTCCGGCGCTCACACAGCTGCAGGCATTTTCTACTGACGCGCGCTCGGCGTGGCACTGGTGAGGTTGTAAACAGCGTAAAAAAACTCTCTTTTTTCCGGGGCGGAAGGTGGGATGGGGGGCGTCTTGCGACTCACCGAAACGATCCTTTATATGGAGGCACAGCTCCGAATTCGTCCCACAGGAGCACACGAGACAGTGACAGAGAATTAATAATAGTTATTATAGTAATACCCACTGGGTACTTCTGGGCGCTTCCAGCATCATGCCACATAGCTGTACTCGTCCGCAGAGCTCTGGCTCCTCTCGATGTACTGCTTGTCAATCAGAACCTCGATGCACTTCTTTATCATGCTGATGCTGGGATTGAATCGGGCCTTCGACTGGTTGATGACCTGCCGACACAGTGGACTCATGTTAGAAAACTGGGTCTAAGACAGGATAGCCCCCCCCCCGTGATGCCCTCCTGTGGCTGATATCTGAAGTCCCCCAAGTATCAGACGCATATGGGTCTCTCTCACATGCACAGACACGGGCTGCTGCTCCTTTACTCTGTGTGGGACATGAATCACACCAAGGAGCTCCTGTGATCACATGAGAGTAACCCCGTGAAGCTGACCCAAAGTTTGGTCACTGCCGACAGGGCGGCTAGGACGGAGCCCGGGACTTGTGCCTTTCCCTACTCCACCAGGTACCTTCATGCACATTTACAATTTTATCCAGGATATACGCATTCACCTCCTGTATTAGTGTGTTGTGCCGTAGGACTTTGCGTGCTTTCATGATTCTGACGATAGCAGCTTGCAAATACATCTTCCGGTCTTCGTCCACAGCGCTCCTGGTCTGTTCCATCTCCTGCACGGACAGCCAGGCATTAACCTCCCAGTGTTCTTCGTTTTATCGTTCTAAACACGTACATGACACCTGCACTTCAACTAGCAACCTACAGGTTACTATTCTTAGCATTCTTACCCAAGTGGGACAAACGTAACAAGTGTCGAGGTGCACAGCCTCTACCTGTGGGGTGTCCTTTTGCATGGAGGTTGTGATTTTGAACTTTGTTCGTTTACTGGTGAAGGCCATATTTAGTGAGAAGGTGGATTCTGTCTCAATGTCTTCCTGCAGGTTGAAGAGGAAACGGTAAACAGCTCAGAGACAGCGCCACAGGTGCAGGCCATAAGCAAGGCAGAAGCCTCGCTACTAAAGCCATGGCCAACGACGCCAGTAACTAATGATTAGCTGAACGAGACTTTCCTGGTCACAGTGTGGCGGATTAGGATACCCTGCCAATCACTTGCTGGTCTAACCACTTCATTTTGTGATGTTCACTGCTTCCTATTCTGGTAAAATAAACAGTGACCGACACCACAGGCTCTCAGTCTCAGTTCCCCACCCCCTTATCACTATCTAGGCTGAGAAGTTTAATGTTTCTCATCTCATCCAGGATGCACTCCAGCTTTCTGCCCCGAGCTGCCAGTGGTAAGTTCCAAGCCACCCTGTCACCACAGCCAGGAGAAACAGTCAGAAGATGGATAGACAGATTTTTCCATCTACAAAATTTGATCACCTGAACCCCCCTAACCGAATGTGTTATGGGCAAACGAGGTACAAAGCCAGCACTAACACACGCAATAAGGCAAGCTAACACGCAATAAGGCAAGCTAACACACAATAGACACCCGCTAAACACCTGCTAAAACCCGCCAACACCAAGTAGGCCCACCTTCCCAGAGTCGTGGCTGATCATCTTGACGTCCATCAGGGACTTGATGGTCTTCACCAGCTCTTTCTCGCTCATCTGTGTGCTGTCCTGCAGTTCCCGGTAACCCACCGTCTCGCCATTGTTGAAGGCCAGCAGTATGGCCATCTGATAGGTGGTGACCATAGCTACGTAGGGCTTCGACAGATAGTTCATCTTCACCTCCCCTGCGGGACAGGAGAGAGAGAGCGGCGTCAAGTGGAGGGTTTGATGGGTGCAGGCCTGCTTCTGAGCTCCTGGTTTCCTAAATGCTTAATTAAAAATGCCTGGTTTCACTGCCGTTATTTTAAGCTGACACCAACAGAATGTCTGAAAAAGGGTTTACTTCCTACTTCCAAATTGAACACCTGCATGTCCACCTTAACCAAAGGCCAGCACCTCTACAAGCTTTGATTATTTATCCACAGTGTGTCTCTGGAAATATCCAGGACCTGCTCAAGGCACCGATTCGCACAAGGTCCATGTTAGCATCTGGTATATCAAAACAATCGCGGCACTCTCTGATTTCTTGGATTAGTGTTGTGATGACAGCTCTTCAAATTCGGAGCGGGTGATAATCACAGCTCACTGCAGATGCCCATTATAACATAAAAAAAATGCCTAATCACATGCCCACCATCACATTCAGGGGCTCACTGGATACGCTGTCTCACACCAGTTGTCCTTTGGCAATGGGAATTTAACAGAGGAAAAATCCATATTCAAATAGTGTAGAGCTACAATCAGGCCCTTTTCTATAGCAATCAGTCACCCCCACATGACTCAGCAGAGCACAATCAGCTAGAAAAACACAAGCAAGCTGCAAACGACATTCACAAAGGACTTTTTCCCAAAACTAAAATGGAGATTTAAACTGCAAATTCACACAGCACCTGGATGCATAAAGCCCAGCTTAGGGATTCATTTATAAGCATACAGCCATCTGTAGATAAGCCCCGTAGCGCAGAATGGCATTTCCGGGAAGGAAAACCCAGCAGAGACCTGGCTTTGGCCATTTAACGCCTCTTTAATGGAAAGCAGCAGGTTCAAGGTGAACGTAGTTGTGAGATGTGGGTTTGGATCGTTAATGGCGGCGACACAGGCCACGCCTGGTGCTGGGGCCACACCTGGTGCTGGGGCCACGCCTGGTGCTGGGGCCCCGCCTTACCTGTGCAAAGGTAATGCAGCCAGGTTAACTTCCTCCCGCTGAAGTGTTGGCTGTAAAACAGTTCGAACTGCCAAGAGAAGATAAGCACCATCACACAAAAGCTACAGAGAATGACTGCAACACAATCTATAAATAGTCCTCAGCCACTGCACATTACCAGCAGCCACATGAAATTATGCATGTGCACAAACATAAGCATGACTAAAAGCGATTATGTACAGCGGCATGCATATACAAACTAAAAAGCCACGCAGCGCCTACTCAAGTGCGCCCCCTGCTGACGACTCACCATTTGGACACTCTTCTCCAGTTCCTGGGGGATGGCAAAGGTGGAGGTGGGAACGTGCGTAAGGGGCCAGGCGCCAGCCTGTAATCAGAGTGAGGATAGGCCATGTCTGACCGCCGTGTGCTCACCTCAGGGGGGTGGGGGATGTAATTACAAGCTGATAAGTGCCGTGCTGTGTTCGGGCCAAGCTCAGAACGAGTAAGAACAGCTCTGATGGAGTCGCATGTAAGGTGCCCATCTTTGTGCCAGCTGACCACCGTCCGCATGGTACCTGCAGCTAGACCACGCATTTATCCGTTGCATCTGTCCCTGGGACCTTTAGGTCAGTACTGTCCCTACCCTGGAGAACTATGTTCTTCCGTGTCTTCTAGAAAATCCATTTCTGTCAACTTTTATTACATTGTTTTCCACTGTTTAGCTGATAAAGGATTTGGATTACAGAAAAATGCAGGAAATCTCAGGTGATAAAACAGGAAGTGGGCTGGTCCTCCTTAGTACTCGGCTGACATGCGTTACACTTAATTGCCATGTTTGTTTAGATATGAGTACACTCATAGCTGTAAGCTACCCATAAAAACACACATTAAATTACATAATAAACAGGCGTAAAGCCTGCGTGCCTTTTGCCCCAAAGGGATTCGGCTTGATAGTCAATATAATAAATTATTTCGGGGCAACCTTGCAGAAGGCCGAGGTGTGAAGCCAGCATTGTCAATGCGCCTAAAGACACAGCTCCACCGTCATTAGAAATGCCTCTGCCGCATTTCAGAAAGCACAGCGGAGAATGTTAAATGCTCGACGTCCTTCCAGTCTCCCATGGCATGGCTCCGAGCCGCTCTCACCTGCAGCACGTATATCTGAAAGCTGATACCGAGGTCCACCGCAGTCTCCTGTGTCTTGATAAAGTTGTTGAACTTGTTGTTGAGGTCAGCGCTGACGCTCATGTCTGTGTACATGCGGTGCAGCTTGCTGGTGAACTCGTACCCGCACGCTTGCTGAGATGGGAGCGGGGGGAGAGATGACGCATTGTAACAGAGGGCAGTGGTGGCACTATGGTAATCTCTGAGACCGGCAGCAACATGCCCTTTAGGGACGCCAAACCGGCATGACATCACCTCGCTCACAGGTGACCCCACATGCTCACTCTCACATCTAAAAGTCAGTGCAATCAGCGTATTCTGAGATACGTCCCTTTCGATATACGACCTGTCTTTCGGAACAGAACCCAGACATAAGTGGGGGACAGTCTGTACCTGTATATGGACGGTGTGACAGTAAAGCCCACTTAACTCAACTCGACTTTACCTTCAGCTTGTTTATCATGGCCTCCTCCGAGTCCATGGACAAGGACAGCCCATGTATTAATCTCTTGGCCAACATTCTTGCGTAGAACTGCAGCAGGAAGGAAGAAGAGTCAGCGGGGGATTGAACGGCATCTTGCATGGTTTTTAAGAGTCTCTACTGCCGTGCAGCCTCTGAAGAATCCTATAATCAAGCAAACCTTGAAGGTTTCACCAAACCCATAATCAAGAAAACCCTATTTCCACAAGCTGTCAACCAATCCCGGCTCCCTGGTTACTTAACCGTTTAATCTGACACCCCTATGCACAGAGGCATGCGGGGGGGAGAAGCAGGGGCCAGGCGCTCACCTTCTGAAAGACGTCCTTGTCGTCGATGTACTTGAAGACGGTGATGAAGCTGCTCAGCTTGTCCTCCACCTCGTTCTCCGTCATGCCTTTGGCGGACTTCTTCAGCAGGCTGTCGCAGTACTTAGCGAGCTGCATGCCGGTGGGCGACAGGGTAATAGAGGCTCCATCTGAGCAAGGGCCACGTTCACATCATGCCAATTCACGTAAGAAAGCAAGTTACAGCACGTCGCGGGCCATCAAGCAGTCAGCGAAGGCACAAGCTATGCCTACGCAGAGAGGCTAACGCATGTCTGGGGGTAACTGAGGGACATCCCAGCCATGTGTCCTTACCAGTTCTGGAGCTTTACAGATAGACTTTGGCTCCCTGTAGTTGACTACTGACGTCAAAGCCTAGGAAAACAAAAATGATAAATTATACAGATCCGACAGTAACATTTTAACAGACTTAACATTTTATAGCTGCAGATAAAAAAGATAAGAGAAAACTTTATTTATCCCGAGGGAAGTTCTTTATCATCAGAATCATCAAGAGAACCACATTCCAAAACAGACAACCCTGCCTGATCTGTATTTACATCAGTGTAAAAAGTCTCTGTTGCCATCTAGTGGTGAGAATGCACCATGGCTGGTCTCACCTTATCCAGGGCGCTCATGAAATGCTGATCACCATTCAGGACGGTGTTAATGAGCTGGACGAATTTACTGTGAACCTCTAACACGGACTCCACAAACTGGGTTGGCATCTAAGAAACGACAAATCATATCAGATGAGAAGGTCAAAGTAAGACCACGCCCCCAGGTGTCCTGAGAGCATCTGGGATGCAGTACGGCCGGGTGGGAGACTTACGTTTTCCTGAGAGAGGTTACTGGTAGCTCTGAGGCCCTCGTCGTGGATGTGGATCTGCAGCTCGTGGATCATGTGGGGCAGGCCGTTGGAGACAGCACGGAGCAGGGTGTACATGTTTGCCATGTCTGTGGGGGGGCGAGATGTTAGCACACGCACCTGGGGCTGGCAGGACCCCATCTCCATGGTGCGGAGGTTCTCGAGGTTACGTTATCCAATGCTAATCACTCTGCCGCTGTTTATCCTCTTCGCCGGTGGGCTACATAAACAGAAGGCCCCGAGGGCCGCCATGGCCAGCTGGTGGGGGCCAGGACTCTGCTGCCACCATGGGGGGGGGGGGGGGGACAGCACACTGGGGTCATGCCCAAGGAGGTAGCCATCACCACACTGCTCGTCTGGCTGGGTATAGCCTCACCGCACTGATAAAACCAGACAAAACCAAAGCAAGCGAAGCCCGTGCCTCCTGCACCACATACTAACCATCCCGCTTCTCCTGCCGCACGATACCCTGGCACTCCCCATGCAGGAACTGCAGGTGGTCGGCCACCATTCTCTGTTGGCACTCGTGGATCACCTTGGCGTAGGAA
The DNA here is from genome assembly GCF_023856365.1 of Brienomyrus brachyistius. Lineage (NCBI taxonomy): Eukaryota > Metazoa > Chordata > Actinopteri > Osteoglossiformes > Mormyridae > Brienomyrus > Brienomyrus brachyistius. The sequence goes on from NC_064533.1 coordinate 16,000,227, forward strand.
CTCGGGTGCAGATACTTCCTGCAGCGCACCTCCTCGTCCTTCAGCCGGCCCAAGACCTGCAGCCAAAGGGAGGGCGGCGGTCACCTCGGCTGGCCCGGTAACGTGGGCAACTCGTAGCTCGATTCCACGCCAGGACCTGACGGCGTTTTAAGGCTAAACTGCCAAGATACCACATCAGAGGTGTAATAAAAAAAACTTCGTGTTTACATGCCCTCTGCTGACTGCTGCACTCCAGCAAGCTGACAGTGGACATCAATCCATCCATGGCCAGCCAGCCTGCTTCCTCTGCATCTCGGCAGAAACGTGACCCCACAGCCCCGGCTTGGCAGACTCTGGCGAGCATGAGACCCGGCAAGGACTCCCCCCGACTGCGTGACAGCCCGCAGCTCTGCGGGGCCACCAGGCAACAGCGGCTGGCTAGCTGGCTGCGTGCACCATCGGCTCTGTGCTATGGACCTGATCCGGGGCCTTAAGCTCCCAGGCAGGAAATCTACTTTGTTTCACCACAAGGGTTTTACAACTGATGTTGTGCCAATCCCAAGAACGAGGGAAGAGGACAATCAGGACGGAAACAGAACTGAAGCCCCGCAGGCCTTCGATGCCCATTTCAATGCCCCCCCCCCAACACACAGGAATTCCTCACTCCTCACCCCATAATGCACTGGGGCAGAGTGAGCCCAGGAAATGGACACTCACCTTTTCCATGTACTGTGAGCACGTCGACTCCTGCAGCAGATTGGAAGCTTCCTGTTTGTAATATTCACCTGTTTTCGTCAGAAATGGCCCCTCAAAGATTTCCTGATAAAACTGGGGGGGGGGGGGGGGGGGGAGACAACAACAAACAGGCAATAAAGATAATGATGTTCACTGACTGCATCACCTTTGTCTAGTAACATTGGTTTTTGGAAAGCTTTTAGTGTTTTAGTGATTTAACTCATCCATCCATCCATCCATCCATCCATCCATCTTCCCTGACATCTCATCCGATAGCCTGACACTGCTGCCTACACACACTAACAAGCCAAAAGTACCACAGTGAACTTACACACATTACCGGTTTTCCTGCACCCACCTTAAGAGGAAACTTTTTCTTGTACTGTTCAACATGAACAAAGGAGTTTATAACCCCATGGATTACTTTCTGATTTGGGTCCTCGCCACAGCGGTCACTGCAAGTTGGACACAGAATATTATGATTATGTCGCAATGCTACACTCTTAAAAGTCAGCAAAAGGTGCATCACTGAACGTGGATCTGTATCTGTTCATGAAGCGTGTGCATGACCAACACTGGAGCAGATACAGCACACACAGGTGATGCTTTAGATACAAGAAAGGCATCTGATTAAGGGCCAGTCTTCACTTCACGCGATAGCAGACGTGCCGCGGCACGTGCGAAGCCATGCTGCGCCTCCGCGACCCGTAACGTTCATATTTGTAGCGACAGGCAATCGCACACACTGTCACCGGGCCTGAGTTGGCGCTGTCGAAACTGCTCAAAAAAGTCAAATTAAAGATGCAGGGGATGAATGTTAAGAATAAATAAGAATTTTACTAAAACTAACCGTGAACACACACTTAAAATACACAAGCAGGATTATAGTTATTAACAAAAGCATTTCCATAAACTGAAATAAGATTCAAAAATAAGAACTACAACCAAATGAGAATAAATGCTGCTTCTAAAATCTAAAAAAATTAAATATCAAATATTTCCCATTACAATTTTTAAATACCATTTAGCTACAGTAACGTTTATCTCTGATCCTCTCGTGCAATGCAACTTGAACCACAGAAATAGCCAATGCGTCTTGACACGGCATGATGTAATCGGGATTATATGCCTGTGGCGATCACGCCACGATGTAATCGCGAATTTATACCTGTGGCATTCACATCACGATGTAATCTCGATTATATGCCACATGTGCAATCACCAGGACTTTAGATGACGGGTGAAACATTCATCCAGACACCAGCCTTTTGACACTATATGGACATTTACTTAACTGTTACCAAACTGTGGACATAAGTGCCAAATAGAGATTAATATTGAGAAGCCCAAAAGTTAGTGACCTGTAAAAATTCAACACATCCTTATGTTTAATAAATGTCACACTTCACACTGCAAAAAGTACCACCACACCATCAGCATCTTTTTACTTTGTATATCCACAGTCTCCTCTTTCAAAAGATGATGGAGCTGCTGAGCTGTTCTTTTCTTCAGTACCACTTCAGTGCTTATTATTTCAATGATTTACTAAAACAGTAGTATGTAGCATGCTCCGCTAACTTAATTTAATAAGCACAGGGATACTCGAAATTTAAAAAGAATCTATGGAGAATTTATACAAGAACTTTTGAGCATCACAATACACATCTCATTAATATCTTAGGCACACTATCAATTTCCTTACCAAATTGTGGGTGTAAGTGTACATCCATAAAGTACTGAAAAGCCGACGTTCAGACAAATGTTTCACCCATCATCTAAAGCCCTGGTGATTATTGGTGCATGTGGCATAAAATCGTGATTACACTGCAACGTGATCGCGACACTTTGTAGAAGCCAACAACTTTTCTGTTTATCCCTAGAAATATTACTAAAACCTAAAGTAAAAACTGAATAGATTAATGTCTTTTAAATAAAAACTAATCGAGATCACACTAAAAAATGAAACCAAACTAAATCTCACATGAAAATAAATATCATTTAGACTTTTTAATTTAGTTTTTATAACACTGATGCAAAAACATACATGGGATGTTGCAGTACAAATATATTTGTTTTAGTTTGTAGCCATCTGGGAGACTTTATAATCCCTAGCGAGGAATCATATAAATCCTGGTATTGTTGGACTTTCACAATCAACCATGCTTCAAATCTGCTAGCCACCATCATCGCCATTCTGATCATAGAGGATAGAAAAGGTATTTATATATAGGCTTTGCTCTGACTACTTTCTGACTTCCTGCTACTTTCCACCTGGCCAATGAAAGATGGAGGTTTGCTCTCATCACTGAGAAGAGCCTAACCAATGTGATAATTTTCCAATGTTGCATGGCAGCGCCCCTACAGGGTGTCCAAGGCCGGACCTTATGACTAAATTCTGTTAACTGTAGTGCTGCTGCGTCTGTGCAAAGTAAAAACCAGCCTTAAAAGCTGCCAGGTCACATTCTGAGGTGTGCCGAAAAAGTCGCAACGCCAACTCCAGGCCGCTTAGAGGCATCACGCAGGGAAACTCCCAAACGAAGGACACCTACTTCTTAATTTCATTCAGCAACATCCGGATCAAGACGGCCTGCAGGGGCTCGATCATCAATTTCCTCCACATGTCGAGCGCCAGCTGGGGATGAACGGAAACCTTTAGCGTTTACAGGGTTGCCATCACCTATTCACACACAGAGCATTTCAGTTCATAATAGTGGGGGCACAGCTTTGGAGAAACCCGCCGTCCACATATACGGCATATACTTTGCCCAGACACAGCAAAGTGTGACCTATGGCAGCGTTTCCCATCCTAGTCCTTAAGGACCCCCAGACAATCCACATTTTTGCTTTCTCCCTGCTCCTGACACTCCGGTACCAGGTATTTGGTGTTCTTGATTGTCTGGGAGCTGGGAGGGAACAAAATGTGGACTATCTGGGGTTCCCCGAGGACTGGGTTGAAAATCACAACTATGGTTTTCATCTCACGCGAGATCAGGGGACCGAAATGAACATCTGGAGCCCCTTGGTGAGCTCCCTCACCTCTCCAATCTCCATTAGCGGCTCATTCATGTCGACTCCCCCGTAGCCATACTGCAAGTCTGCTTCAGTCAGTTTGTTTTTCTTAATGAACTGTGTGTTGAGGTACCTGCGCCGAGGGAAAAACAGAATCACAACTGGGAAGACAGAGGTCCGCAACCCCGATTGAGATGGTGGTGAACTGGAGAGTGCAGCTGGGAATAAATCCCCCATCATGGCTTGGTGAACAGGAAGGTACTGCAGGGCTGGCCGACTGGCCTCAAGGTGGTCAGTGGGACCCCAGACAGCCCAAGCACCCCCTCACCATCTCAGAGGGCCACGTCGGCCCTGCGTGCCAGTCTTATTCTGCTTGCAGCGCTCTCAACACTGGATAACCACCAGAGTGTCAAGTCAGGCAGTCAGGATGCCATGGCAACAGGGCAGACGTAGCATTTTTAACAATATCGGCTTGAGGCTTAACATGCGGCAACACAAAGCGAGACACAACACAAGAGAAGCCAGGGTGTGATAGGAAAGCCGCTGGTGTGCTGTAGAGCGCCATTTGCGGGCAAGCCAGCCATGTATCAGTGTTTTACATACATGACACACTGATTCGCAGTCATAAAACACTGAAGGCTTTTTACCTTTCAAGCTGAAAACGCAGCCAACAAGTATTAACAGGGCAGCCTAATAATAAGAACATGACAGATAAACTAGAGTTCAGCTTGGTTATAAGCAAACAGCCAAATAAAGACAAAAGGCAGATATAAACATGACACGGCCAGAAAGGGGCAAATTTGTAGCAGCCCGGTACTTCGCACGCATGTACGGACTCCCCCGCCAGAGTTTGATGAAGCAATCATAGACCCCGTGTAAAAATAGACCTTTCTAAATAAGGACTCTAGAGAGAGGTATCAATTGCAAATGACATAAGTGAGCATGATAATTTGCACAGTTCAAATGTATAGGTTAAGCCTAGGATAGGTTTATCCTTAATGCTCGCCACCTAGAAAGCCAACTGGAAAGGGACGCTTTCTGGACATGGACAGATTTCAGGCCAAAAGCTGAGCGTGATCAGACTGTGTACATACTGCAGTGAGAATTCATGAGTTACTGAATGAAGATGAAATGGTATAAAGTAAAGCTGAGCTTAAAATGCGGACTGCATGGGGAACGACGGCCGCAGCATAGTGCTTGAGGACAGCGATGTCCGCTGTCAGGATGATCAGGGAAATATTCTGCCACATATATTTATACATTTAAACAGGTGGGCGACCCTGGAGAAAAGCACAGCTCAGTAAATGAAATCAAAGCACAGAGATACCCAGAAAACACACTCGGGTGAGGCAACGGTTTACCATGCAATTCAAGTCCAGTCAGCATCGAAACGATTATGAGTGAAAATAACATTTATGCGTTCAGTGGAAAAACAGAGTGAGGTAGAAGGCAAACAGATACGAAATTAAGCTGACATGCCATGGGAAAATATGGATTTTTCTTGCACATACACATTTAGAGCCCCTTTCATCAGTGTTGGGCATTTCAGGTCTAGAAACTACAGATCCAGACCAAGATTTCGTTTCTACCAACCAGCTGAGTATTTTGCAGCTGTGACTCCTTATGCTCGACTGGTTGGTAAGACAGTCTTGGTCTGGATTTATAGCTTCTGGATCTGAAATGCCCAGCACTGCTTTTCATACACACAATACTCTGAATGTTTATTGCTATAATTCAGGCAAAGCACCCTGATTAGCCAGCAGTAATTACGAGCAGCGTGGCTGGTTACCTGTATAAGCAGTCCATGTAGTCGGCCCCCTTGCTGTACTCCTCCCAGTAGCGGTGGTACAGCACCAGAAGCTGCTCTTCAGACTCCAGCACCTTCTAGAAATGAAAAGCACCAGGTCTTTAGCAGCCAGTGGCGGGTTGGACTCGCAGTGCACCGGTTACAGAAAACCATGAATCCTCATACCTTGTACAACTGTCTGACATGATTTTCCAGGAAAATCTTTGTCTCTGTATATAGTTTCTCACCCAGGGGCTCAGGGTATGCGACACATAGGGCATATATGTCCCTGTCACATGGGTTAAGGGAACAGAACCATTCAGATTTAGAAGCGCACAGCAGTAAGAAACAGAGCTCTTCCTGTTTCGTGATGAAACCGACTTAAAAGTCACATGACAATAAATCAACCATCAATATTTGCACTTGTTAGCAATTCAACTAATATCAACTAAACCGAATCACACAACCATTCATTTAAACACACACCTCTGTCACTGGCAATAACAATGTTTCACTTTTTACATTATGCGGTGCCACAAAAACACAGGCAGGATACGAGAAGCGGTCATTCCAGGTGGCACGCTCCACATAATCAAGCATCACCACAGCCTTGATTGTTGTCAGAAGCTTGTTCCATGTTTCATCAAAATCCACCACTCGCGGCTTTAAGGACATCGTATCCCGTTCTTGCAAGCTGGGTTGGGGAGGAGACAAATTTTGTATTACTTGACATCATAAAAAAAGCAGCATTAGGTGGCAGGTCTCACACATCAACAAGTACTCTGCTAAGAGTTAGATCAGAGTACAGCATGAACATTATACTTACAGATATCATGGAGATCTGAAGATGAAATTGACATTTTACAGTGCAATAATAAGTGACACACATTTGACAACACAGTAGATGCGGCTCTCTCCACATGCCCCTGAATTATTAGTCTTGCAGTTAGTTATACGCTCAAACTGTATTTTCAGTGTATATAACGGATGTATAACGTGCTTATGTACTTGGTGACATCACTATAAAACACTTTTACCACCACCACCACCCCCCAGAAGTCAGAGGCACCTTTTCAATAACAAATCAATAACGACTTTGCCCCTGTTGAACAACCACGCAAGAAATCTGAGTGAATTTGAAATGCATAACGATTATTCTTCATCCTAATAATTTCATCCCCCCTGTTAATGAGCAGACATGCAAGTGTTGGCCTGTGCATATCCTCCGGTACACACTGCGTCATGCGAAACGGACTCAAAGAAATCCCTTCATTGCTTTGTCATTCATCTCCAGAACGAAACACTTCGGAAAATCAGTCTCAGCCATAAGGGATGACCGCCTACCCCAGTACGTAGAAGGCGTGCTTCCATCCTTTAAATCTAAAGATGCACCAAGTTGGTTCAGAGCTAAGGCACTCAGTTGAGTGCTAAATATTCAACCAGATATAAATATGATTTTAAAAAATAAAGCAAAATAGAATGCACAACTACTTTATAGACTTGCTAGGGACCGCCCGGCGGGGGAATACCGGGCATACGCAGACACCGGCCACGACCTTGCGGGGAAACCGGGTAACTTCCTATAATCACTATGATCCAGCTTTTAAATTGAGAGACTCTTGTATCAACAGTACTGTATTCACGCCAACCACCTATAGTCACAATTTTCACAGCCACTTATGTAGCTACACAGCAGGCTAACGTAGCTAAGTAGCATGTTAGCTAGCTGCAAGTAATACAACAAATTTAAGTTCACGGGGAAGTTACGGGTAACATTAACTAAACTCGGCTACCTAAATGAACAGTTGCTTTGAAACTGAGACATTTTTTCAGCGAAACGCTCCTTAAAGTTTTGACAAGTAGGAACTGGGGTAAATGACTTGTTGGTGCGGCTGCAGACCTGACAAATCAGTTAGCTGGCTAGCAGGCTAACAGGCTAACTAACGCTAGCTCGTATCATTATATATTACACTCGGCGTGACGCCCTTCCCTCGACAAACCGCAGGATCTGACGGACACAAAAAAGAAGCGATTTAAAAAGGCCGTTACCTCTGGGCAATGTCACTGTTCTCCTAAAAAACTAAATTCCCCCTGCTGTCACAAGCTTGATCTTTTTTCCTCACTTAGCTAGCTACACCTCTTCCATTAGCCTGTCCCGAAGACGTCACCATCAGATCAGCTGTGGGGGAAATAGGTTCACATAATTACTACAATGGTTTAAGAAATTTCAAATAAAAGCATGAAATTTGTTTAATAATTAACTATGATACTATATATATCTCATGTATGCCATAAATTGTTACTCATAAATCTTCAAATATTATATCACATTATAACATTATACATCCAACCCTAATTTTTAATGGTTTAACCCGCAACTATGGGTCCTCGTTGCGATCTTACAGTGCAGAATTTTACACCAATAAGCTGTAGCTTTCAGCACAAGTGAATGCATAATCCGTCCGTTATTGTACAATTTGCCAAAAAGCTTGTCAACAAGCTGATGAACATAAGACATTAGAGTGTGCCTATTAGACTTCTGAATGCTGGATATTACAGTCCGGTTGGTTGGCAAGAAAAATAAGTCGCAGCAAATGTATCTACCATGACAACCTAGCCAGACACAGATTTAAATTCTTAATATACTGATCCCTTATAGTATCGAGAACCCAATTCTCTTATTATACACCTGACTGTTACGTTTCTAGAAGACAATGGTTACAGAATCACTAAATTAAATTTGGGACAAACTGAATCATCATCCACTAAGATTCCAGTTTTTGTCTATAATCTAGAACAAATGCATTAGGTTGTTTTTTTTATTTTAAGAAAAGCACAGTGTTCATTTCAGAAAGAGAGGTAGCAGACAACTGATAATTAAAGAAAAGCATCCTTCCTGGGTGGAGGAATAGCCTGTCTCTGTTATAGCAATATTATTACATTCTATCCATTCATCTTCCAACTGTGTGTCCAATACAAGGTCAGAGCAGTGACCTGGAGCCTAGACCAGGCAGCACAGGACACAAGGTAGGGGTACACTTCGAATGGAATGCCAATCCATTGTAGCACCCATGTAAAACACTTATGCATCATAGGTAACTTAGAATTTAGAGACACGAGGTCTAGCTAGCTAGCTAGCATGGCTTTGTATTGCTAGCGTAAAGCTGTGTAACAGACCAGAGGCTGGATTTGAACCCACACACGCAGAAGTATCAGGCAGCAGTGTTAACTACTGCACCACTCATCTCTGTATGAGGCCATTATGACCATTTAATATATCTGATAGGTATTAATTTCCTGAACATTGCATGGAATTTTGTGTTTTACCTTACAGAAAAATATAAAACTTAAAAATATAAAAATAAATTTAACAGTTGATTCTGAATATGCAAAACCTCTTGAGCAAAGATATAAAATGCTGTGATCCTTCCAAATAAAAATTAAGTATCTTAGCTGTTCTTTGTTACAATTATGTACTACAGCTACATACTACAGCTAATTTGCAAAGTATTTTACAAACACTTCAATTTACAAAATCTCTATTAAAAATTTCTTTGACGAAATGACATTTAAGAGCTTTCAGATGTTGGATAATTTTCCGAAAATACTGGAACATTTCTAGTTAAATTTGTTATGCTGACAAGACGTAGTACCCAATTATAGCCACTAGATGTTGCCATTAGCCTGCCCGCATTTAATCCGGTATTTCTTCACAGCCCTAAAGAAAAATACCTAATTTGGTAAGGAATAATTTGAGTCCATAATTAAGTATAAATTGGTATAATATTAGCTATTTCAATAATCAATATTCAAGGCGTGTTGCCTGCTATTATTCTTGAGTAACGTGCATATATAATCTAGTATATGGAATGGGTATAGCCCTTACTGACGGGTTGCTGGATCCACAGCGTAAGATCAAACGTAGCCCGCGTGCGGTTCGCGTGCGCCGGATCCGTTGAAACAGGTGCTGCCAGTAAAGCAAGAAGCGGGCCTTTAATTCCCCCCTGTGTTGCCCTCATATAGAGGCCGGCCTCTCTATACGGTACACGTTATTTCCCCTCCTGCCGGGGTCTTCTCCCCGACAGTTCGAGGCGCCCGTTACCGTGTGAGCCCGGCTCAGGCCGTCCGCCCGCGCATGAGTTTTTCCTCGGAGGCGGCATCGGCATCAGACCGGCAGCTAGATGGTGATGGCTAGGATGATTAGCCGCATCCTATAGTTAGACATGTAACTTTAAAGGCGACATGCAGCCAGTAAATTTAATTGTACATATTATAACGTCGTTAATACCTCGGATGTGACTAATGGCTCATCTATAGCCTGTGAGGTATACTCACCTAACGACGGAATGCGCAGGGTTGACAACTCACGCATTTGGTGTGCCACTCACACTTTCAGACACACGATCACGCAGGAAACCTTACTGCAATTCTATGTTATTCCATGATAAACCTAAAATTATCTACACCAAAAGCGTTTGGTAGTTTGCAAACCCTACCAACTATCTTCAAGCTAATAAAACTGAAAATACATGTAAATCCGTGTGCAGACTTGTCTCAAATTGAAAATGTCTCTCCAGCCAGCTGGCCGAAGTTGGCAACCCTGAAAGCGGCGTTTGGGACAAGGGCTGAAAAATGCATCTTTGTACGGCACTATAATGTAGAATCAACATGAACCTGAAATGTAAGTTTGTCGAAGGCTGTCACACTCGAAAAAGTTGAAAGTAACGAGCTCCAATGTCTCGATGTCTTTCTGGAGGAACAAGACTATTATTTGAAAACGTTGCATGATACAGTTATTTTATTATTAACGGTAATAAAATAATTCTTAAGGTTTTCTTTTAATATAGGTATTTAGGCATTCTTGTTTTTAGTCCATTGGCGATGGAAATGTAAAGTACAGACAGCGCAAAACAAGACTGCTATATCTAAAACCGTAAGTGCAGCCTTGAAATTGATGAGCTGTACTGTGCTTGGAGACGCAGATGGAATTTTCTAAAATAAACAGAGCCAAACTTTTAAGTAGTCTCATTAAATCATTGGAGATTAAGGTGATAAACTGAGTGACGTTGTCTCCTATTTTAATTTATATTCTTTATTATGTCTCACTAGATGTAGTGCTTTACATAGTGATGTTTCATTTATATAAAATACTGTATATCTTCTATCTAACTTCTCAGAAAAGTTAGAAAATATATTTTTTTGGTCAAAGATTTAGCATTCAGGTTGCTAGCCATTCTTTAGCTATATAACATGAGATCAACAGAAACTGCACAGGTAAAGTACTACTATTGGGATCGATGGCTCTTTTTTCGAATCGTTTTTTTTCTTTTTCAAGCAGGGGCGACTGAGCTTACAAATCTCTCCTGGTTGTATGAAATGGAAACCCTCTGTTTGCACCCAGTAGTGAATTCTTTAATTGGATTTTTCAGGATGATCGGATTTAAAATGATTTAAGCTTTCTTCTTTGGACATCACAAATTCAATTTATTTCAATCTGTGTGCTGCTAGCCATTGAAACCATTTATTATTTTCATTTCACATTACCTGTGAATAAATTGGTTGATAAAAAGCATAGCTATTGTTTGTTACAGGATCTCTTATCAAATTGCTCGAGTTATGACTGTTTTTTTAACGATACGGACGTTGGTGACTATCAAATGAGATAATTTCTCTCAGAGATTTATAAATTTATGATGGCTGACAGCCAGGGCTAAGTTGTTTCTACCTCCTAAAGCAGCAGCACAGTCCAGAGGTGGACACACTGCAATGGAGGTCCCTGACTCTGTAAAAGAGAGGAGATTGTCTTCCAGGTGAGAGAGAGAGCACAAAATATTGTAGTGTATTCAGTTAATTTACTTTAAATTAGAATTTTTTTAACAGTGTTGATGAAGTGGGAGACAGTATCCCAGCTCCACACGCATACATTATAGTGGAGGTCCATTCCCCCCCCCCCCCCCCCCCCCCCCCCCTTCAGAAAGTCTCTGAATGTGCCATCATCAGACTCACTGGCCATTCCTGTGATTAAGGAGGTTAAATCAGAGGAGGAGGAACATACAACCCTGTCAGGATCATTTACTGATTGTTTCCACATCAGCTCAGGTCAGAACACTAAGTGTCAATGTAAGAGTGTTGCTGTTGTCACCCCAACCGTTTCTGGTTTTGCTGCGTATTTCCACCTGACTAATGAATTCCCTGCATGGCCGAACCATGTGAATCAGTTTGATTAATGCCATGCTTAAACACTTGTTTCTTTTTCATGATGATCCACAATGCGCATTTACAGATTTACAGAAGGACTGTGAAAGGTGCAGTGGAATACAGTGTTTATCCCCCAGAGGGAACACTGCATTAAGATGTTTCCAGTGGATTACTGAAGGGCCCTGTCTTTTTCAGTCCCCATCCCAAAGCAGGAACCATTTGAGGTTACCACTTCAGAGAACAGCGACTTGTGGGCTCTGCAGATCTCGAGCAATCCCAGGACACCCGTGACAGTGATGCCCATTGTGCAGTATGCTGCCCAGTCGCCAGGTGGAAAGAAGTTTGTTTCCCTACCAGGGAGCAATATGGCTATGCGAGGTAAACAATGTTCCTTGCTTCTTTCACACTAACTTGATTCTGAAAAAAACTGCTCTGACCAGTCTTTAAAAAATAAATAAATAATAATAAAAAAACTGATTTGTAACATGGTGAAAAATAGGTGTGCAAAGATTCACACAGTCTGCCTTGACCGCAAAACGAATGTCCAGAGCTAAAAGTGGTTAGAAATGTTGTGGGTACAGGATGAGCATGATACACAAAGTTTGCCATTAGATTTGTTCGGAATAACTGTTGGATTTGGACGTCAAGTATTGATCTGTTATTCAGTGAGTTCAGGAACATTCTCTGATTTTCTAGGGAACACTTGCCTGTATTTTTATGTTTGGAATCATGAGTAGAGCAATAAATGTTTAACTTTTAAGTTTTGTGCTTAATAAAGGAAAAGCAGGCATGTTTTGGTACGTCATTTAAGCATATTGCTACGTGACAGTATACATGTGCTTCTGGTTTTCTTCCCATGGATATGTTTAAAATGAGCGGTGGGTGGCTGCCTATTAAAATAATTCGCCTTTTTTGCTTGTGAATATTTTATGAAACTTTTAAGGTACAGTGTTTCTACATTTTGGAAACAAATACGTAGACTTTATTTTCACCATTGGTCTTAAAGTGTTTGGAAAATGCAAAATTAGTTTAGAAATAATGGGGGGGGGGGGATTCCACATAAATAAAAAATAAGATAATAAATTCCTTTAAGGAGTATCTGCGTGTGTCTGTGATGTCAGACCAAGCCTTTGGGTTTTGACTTCATCCTTAGATTCATTTACAAGGGAGCTACACTGCATTCTGAAGCTTCGGCTGAGTCATACGCAGTCTCCAAAGTGTCAAAACATAAAAAAACAAGAGGCTGTTAGAAGCGGGGTGGTGGGGGGAGGTGGCTTAGTCTGGAAGTCATGTTATTGACTTCAAGGGGCCAGTGATGTCATAGTGATGTCAATGCCTTTAATTGTAATCACACATGTAATTGCCGATTGGGGAGTATTTGGTGTTGAAAGCAGAGTGAGAGGATTTCTCCAGGATCTTTAAAGAACAGGCATGGCTGTAACTGGGGATGAGACTGAATCAGGTATGTTAGCACTTTAATTGTATGCTTCGGTTGTAATTATAAAGGAGCCTTAAAGAAATGCTTATACCCTCTACACTGAGTTTCAAATGTAATTGTAACTTTATCACAGACTGTTTTTCATTTGTTGCAATACAGTTCAATAGTTAGAGATGAAACTATTTAGAGTTTACATTATGCTGTGTGTCAAAGGGACATATGAATAAATAAATAAAACTTACCCTGGTTATTTAATGTTGTCAGAAAGCTAATGTATTTTGCCATAGATGGTAATTCCATGGGGGGGAGCTGGAGTTTACGTGCTGCAGTTTTGATGTATTAAGAATAGAGCATACAGACAGCCTTTCTAAAGGGAACTCGATGATCCTGAAAACAAATCTTCCTCGAATGAACAGAAATACAACAGTGCAGAATTCAGAAAATGTTGCTTAAAAACCCCAGACTCCTGTTTTTAATGTACCGAAGCTTGGAGGTTGGATTTGTTTTCACGGGAGAAATCCGAGTGCAGCTTAGCCAGTATAGTTCCCTATGTTCCCTCTCCCTCCTCCTTCCCTCCTCCTTCCCTCCCTCCCCGTGTGACACGCTCGAATGCACAGCCCATTCAGTCAGCAGAGGCTGACGTCACCACATTTCCTGGAATCAGACACTGGCAGGAAAATGTAGACGCTGAACAGCAAATAAGATGTACATTGACGTCAGTCGCGAGTCATGCTGTGATTACAGGCAGTTTCTTTTGCACTGGCAAGACGGTAGCAGCCTAATAATTTGTTAGATAACTGGGGGTAAATTCATAAAGAGTTGTGAAGTACTTTAACCGATTTTCTGCAACTAGCAATGAATTGTACATGATTTGCAAATATTTCTCAGAAAAATATTGCTTTTCTTATGAATTAATTTCTGCAATTATATGTAGCTGTTTTGTTGTACAATATTCTGTATGTACTTGTGTTTGATGTAGCAAAAACATTGTATGAATAACAAGCTGTGAAAGTGAGTAATATTTAAATTTCTCTTGATGTATTTAATAACAACCAATGTCATCAGCCCACTCTTGAAAAATATTTTTAGCTGTGTTTCCTCATATTATCATCTTTTAAAATCTTTTCCATGTCTGTATAAGGGGTGGAGATTTCACCCCCAATTCATTTAGGAATTTATATAAAATATGATAACCCTGTTTTTAAATACAGGAGCAGTGTACAGTTTAACAGTCATCACCATTTTATTCTTCACCATCCTGATTTACAAAGTTTACTGTCCCTGGGAATTCATCCCCGCATTCACTCCCACACGCAGACTCAGATATGCATGCATTAACATTTAATGTGAGGGAGTGGTTTATGCCTTAACTGTGACCCACTGGATACCAGAATGACACTGAATGCACTTTAATTCTGTTTCATTTTGTTCCTTTGTATGTTTTAATGCATTCGTCCATTATTCATCATTTCAGTATATTAACAATCTGGTGCTGTGATATAGCAGTCATTTTAAACTGTTTTAACTTGCCATTTTCATTGTAACTGGTTTTGCCAATCCAGTTCTTTGTCTTTTTTTGTATAACTCTAATGAAGAAGAATCCTGTGAATGACACCAGTTAAAAGCAAATGGCACTTTTCCACTGGCATACAGGAACTGAGCCGTACCGGGCAGAGGCACTAGTTCCAGCTTGCCTCAGTTTTTTACTGCAGAAGGGTCAACTCAGTAAAGGTGTTGCTAGTTTTGGAGAGCGACAGTGATGTAAAACTGAAGAGATGCTTATTTACTGTCAAACTGTGTACATCATAATTTACTATGCGCATTTTTAATTTTTACTGTGCGCTAATTTCCGCTAGCACGTCTGTGAGAATCCCTGTCCTTATGTTAGCATCAAACACTAGCGGAATTAGTATTCCTTTTGTAAATTTGCATTACGAATCTATCCCATTCAGCTCTTCTATAATATTTTTTTAAGAAGGTGGTTGGAAATTTTCAGTTTCCGAGGTATCGGGAATGCATCAGTATGTCATGATGAGCGATACTACTAATAATTCAATAATATATTCAATATGCCTGTTCTCCTTCAGCTAATCAATGCGTGTCGATGTAGAATACCAGTGTCTCCGTCTATCAAACGGCGGTGACATAACCAGCTTGGTTTGTTCAGGCTTTCGGCCCTGCAAACTGGGCTCTGTCAGCGTGCTTATGGCTGGAGTACGGCTCACATAATTTACAATGGAAAACCATCAGTTGGCAGTACGACTTGGGTTCGACTCGGATCTTGGTGGCAGTAGGAAAGCGCCAAAAGTTTCTGCATAATGACTAGCTTAGGCTTGAATTGAGAGCTCGGGGTAGTGGTTAAACCAAATTATTTTGGGGGGTATTTTAGCCCTGACTGTTTATTTGTCTCATTTTCAGCAGCCACCGGCGACATGTCAACCTATCAGATTTGCAGCCCTACCTCCAGCCTGCCCCATGGGGTGGTGATGGCCTCATCACCAGGGTCTGTACCCAGCCCACAGCAGCTGGCTGTGGAAGCCACACGCAAGAGAGAGCTCCGCCTCATGAAGAATAGGTATGGGCCCCATGTCTCCTGCATGACTAAACATGTCCTGTGTCTTTCCACTTGTTTGTGTCTGGCCCACACAGTTTGCGTGTTAATGCCTGTGCTCTGCAGAGCTGCTAGTGTTTAGGGCACAGCTGGTCACTGTAACGACTTGCTGTTTTGGTGTAATACATTTCTCTATGCTTGTTATTCAAATTTCCATGTCTGCCTGGTTGCTGCCCAGTCTGGCTTCTGCTGCTGGCTTAGAGCTCATTTTAACTGCTATGCTTCTTCTGCTTCTTGTCCTGGGGTTTCATCCATGCGTGTACTTAATTGTAGTCTTCTGAAGACTGTTAAAAAGCATGTATTTTTCTATTGTAATGGGATTGTTTTGATAGCTATACAGTATCTTTCAGACCTTTATGTTACTCTGTTCTTTTGGGGACAGATTTTTTTTTAATTATTTGTATAAAATATTTTTCTCTTTATATATGACTTTATTTGACTCTTCCGTAATGTGTATGTAATGAAAAACACACCTGAATATTGAAGGTGCCTTCAGTTTAGAGTACATTCATGTGTTTAGTGATGTAATTTGCATGGTTTCAGTGGCTCCTCCTGCTTTTCTGCTGAGACTCACTGGCTGGCATGTCTCCTCTGCTGCTCTACACTAATCTAACCATTGTGATGGAGTTTTACTGTTGTTGATTTCAAGGGAGGCCGCCCGGGAGTGCCGCAGGAAGAAGAAAGAATACGTCAAATGTCTTGAAAATCGCGTGGCTGTGCTCGAAAACCAAAACAAGACTCTCATTGAGGAGCTCAAAGTGCTAAAAGACCTCTACTGCCATAAACCTGAATAACACTGGATTGTCTGGGACAAACAAAAGACTATTATAAGCATTTCAGAGTGTACAGTGCTCATTAACTGTATGTGGTTGAGGCAAAACTGCTGTCGTCTTATGGCCTAAATTTTTGCAAAGACTTGCAGATTCAGTTGTCCACGATGGAAGATATTTCTGTTCAAACTCAAAGGAAGAGTCCTATGTGTCAGTAGCTGCGTGTCGCTCCTCTTGCTTGTACTTCTTGCAGGGAGGCTGCAAAAAAGAGTCGGCATTGGAAGAGGGAATACATGAAGTGTTTGGAATCCTGTGTTTGTATGCTAGAGGTCCAGAACGGGATGCTCAGTGATGAACTTGGTATCCTAAACGACATCTATGGTTTGGACTCATATTAAATAAATGTGAAACACAAGGTATTATTCCTCAACTAAGAAATACTTTTAGGCAAGACTAGGAAGACTATGCTAATGTAAATATTTCAATTCTTAACTCTCAGTTCTTTACTAATGTTGTCTGAGGGCAATATTAAGAATGGCAGCATCATACAGAACAACCAGCAAATGTGAATTAAATTGTGCCACCCAGTTATGCGTTATGCATTAGATTTCTATATTTATGTTTTGAGCCATCTGAAAATTAACCATAAATCTTAAGTTAGTGAAGTATGGCATTCACACTGGCCTTGATTTTGAGGATGCCTGTAAAAAATAAATCAGAATTCAATTAAAATCAGAACATGCTATTTAACTATTCACTTGTTTACTGTCATTTTATTTCACAGCTCATTCATGCAATGTATAGTTTTTGGTTGTCGATTTATTGCATCAAAACCAAAGTGGATCATATGAGCATATTTGTTAATAAAAACTAAAGCAGTCATTGTAGAAGCACATTACTTGTATAGGCTGGGTTGTATGAATGAATCGTGTGGAAATTGCTCCACATGACATAACAGACCTGTGTTTGTCTTCTGTTGAGCTGTTTTGTCACTTAAAAATCTTTTGTAACATTTTGCTTTTCAAGTATAAAAAAAAAAATTTGACACAGTTATGTTTGAGCTTCTCTATTACTTCTAATATCCAGTCACTGTTTGAGGCATTGTACACTTGTTTAGCAGCTTCATTTATTAATTAATCCGAAAAATAATACAGTTGTGGTCAAAAGTTGAGAATTACATAAATATTGGTTTTTACAAAGTTTGCAGCTTCAGTGTTTGTAGATCTTTTTGTCAGATGTTTCTATGGTATACTGAAGTATAATTACAAGCATTTCACAAGTGTCAAAGGCTTTTATTGATATCAATACATATCAATATTTATGCAAAGACTCAATATTTGCAGTGTTGGCCCCTCTTTTCCAAGACCTCTGTAATTCGCCCTGACATGCTGTCAAACAACTTCTGGGTCAAATCCTGACTGATGGCAGCCCATTCTTGCATAATCAATGCTTGAAGTTTGTCGGAATCTGTGGGTTTTTGTTTGTCCACCTGCCTCTTGAGGATTGACCACAAGTTCTCAATGGGATTAAGATCTGGGGAGTTTCCTGGCCATGGACCCAAAATGTCAGTGTTTTGTTCCCCGAGCCACTTAGTTATCATTTTTGCTGTATGACACGGTGCTCCATCATGCTGGAAAAGGCATTGTTCATCTCCAAACTGTTCTTGGATGGATGGGAGAAGTTGCTCTCAGAGGATGTTTTGGTGCCATTATTCATGGCAATGTTCTTAGGCAAAACTGTGACTGAGCCCACTCCTTTGGCTGAGAATCAACCCCACACATGAATGGTCTGAGGATGCTTTACTGCTGGCATGACACAGGACTGATGGTAGTGCTCACCTTTTCTTCTCTGGACATTTTTTTTTCTCCGGATGCCCATAACAATCGGAAAGGGGATTCATCAAAAGAAAATGACTTTGCCCCAGTCCTCAGCAGTCCAATCCCTGTACCTTTTGCAGAATAATAGTCTATCCCTGTTGTCTTTCTTGGAGAGAAGTGGCTTCTTCGCTGCCCTTCTTGATACCAGGCCATCCTCCAAAAGTCTTCACCTCACTGTGTGTGCAGATGCACTCACACCTGCCTGCTGCCATTCCTGAGGAAGCTATGCACTGGTGGTGCCCTGACTTGGTGGTGAATCAACCTTAGGAGACGGTCCTGGTGCTTGCTAGAATTTCTTGGACGCCCTGAAGACTTCTTCACAACAATTGAACCTTTCTCCATGAAGTTCTTGATGATCTGATAAATGGTTGATTTAGGTACAATCTTACTAGCAGAAATATCCTTGCCTGTGAAACCTTTTTTGTGCAAAACAATGATGATGACTGCAGGAGTTTCCTTGCAGGTAACCATGGCTAACAATGATTTCAAGCACCACCCTCATTTTAAAGCATCCAGTCTGCTATTCTAACTCAATCAGCATGACAGTGATCTCCAGCCTTGTCATCAATACTCTCACCTGTGTTAACAGGAGAATGACTGAAATGATGTCAGCAGGTCCTTTTGTGGCAGGACAGAAGTGCAATGGAAAAGGTTTCTTTGGGATTAAGTTCATGTTCATGGCAAAGAGGGACTTTGATCAAATGAATTACAATTAATTGCACTCTTCATAACATTCTGGAGTATATGCAAACGGGCATCATAAAAACTGAGGCAGCAGACTTTGTGAAAATTAATATTTGTGTCACTCTCAAACCCTTTGGACATGATACTGGTATAATATTGTCCAAAATCAGGTGGGGTTCTATTAGTCCAGATTTAACTTGAGATACCTTGCAGTCTAATTGGAAGTCATTCGAGGTGGCTTCCTAAGCACTTTATAATTGCTACAGCAGTTCCAACACAGTTCAAACTCTTAGATCGGAGTGTGAGCCAAGTCTGACTGTTCAGCTTCAAGCCCTGAATTAGGGCTGTGTGATATCAGATCGGTTACCACCTAGCAAGACAGCATTTTCCTGATTACTTCTGTAATGTTGGAGGAAAGGGCACACAAATTCACGATAACCATCTATCTAAACCTTGGGAGTTAAGGGTTAACACTGGTGTATTATTTCACTAAAGCACATTTCTCTGTGCTTTTTAAACTTAGCTTTCTGAGCTTTGTATGCCTGTATGTGTAGAATCATGACAACTAGAACATAGAGTTTTGCTTATACCATTTTTTTTTTTTACTACTGTCATGAAAATGTCTGCCTCTTAAGCTCATCCAGCCATGCATGGTGAGGCATTCAATGCGATTCAATATACTAAACATTTTCCAGACACTGGCCGACATACAATGTTAGTGTTGTCTGTTTGGCAATTGCCAATCACTCAGAAATGGCCTATTGGACAAGAGCATAAACAGATTTCTCTACAAATTGTTGCAAGCTTAAATTTACTGAGTCCCAGTATACTGTAATGTTACATATTATGTGAAGATACATTCATAGATTTACAGCTTTATTCTAACAGACATAATTTAATGTTAGGTCAAACTTGGATGAGGTCATTTTCTTTGTTGCCGTAACATAAATTAGCCTATCAGAGATATGTGAAAATTATGGTGACAGTTGGTCAATGTTCGGTATAGATTAAGCCTATGTAGAATTTACATGCATTTACATTGCTTGCCATTTGAAAGAACACTTTGACAGATCTTTGTTTTGTTCCGGTTGCTTTTACTGTATTGCATACCCCTTTGGTCCATGTGACCAAAACTCTATCCAGCTCAATTTAAGACAGCTCAGTTCTCAACTCCTTCAAGACCTAAAAGAATACAAACCATATGCACAAAGCCACAAATGCGCCAAGTATAGATGTTTTTGAATAAAATGTTTTAGAAAGTGACATCAGTGTTCGAGTTATTTATCCACTCTTGCGAGAGATCAAGCCCTTGTGCGAAAGGCTTAGGGGGGAAAAGCACAAACTCTCAGGCAAGTGGGAGAAAGATGTCTGTGGCAGTACAATGTGCTGTAAGGCCGGAGAACAAGGATGGTCCTCTTTGCAAACTGAATCAAGACTTGTTGTTCCCCATTTAGGTTTTTTACCTGCTACAGTTGAGCAACCCACTCACCCGACCACCGCTGAGACCCCAGAGACCCAACACATGCCAGCGCCCTTGTGAGGGAAATTTGAGTGGCATGGAAGAGTAGGAATTAATTCATTTTCACTATGTGAATGTTCCTCCATCACAGGATGTCACTCAAATTGTCAGTGTATGAATGAGGTCACCCTGAAAACAAACATCAGTAGAACAAATGCTTTGACTTTCTCCTCGATACAATTGGAAGCACAGTCCAACCTACCTGAAGGACATTCTGAAGAGAGTATTACTTCATACTCACTGGGGAGTCCAACCCATCTGAAGGAGACCCTGGGGGCTATGGTGTTTCAGATTTACCTCAAAAGGCTACATCCTTACCTGTTGATGAGCGTCCTATAGAAGTCCACCCAAAGGAAGTGAATATTCATTCTGATGTACCACAGCCTGAAAAAAAAAAAGTGCGCAAAAATTTGTTTTGGTCCAGTGATGCCGAGCCTGACCATTTTGTGAATTTGGAAATCTAATTTCGGTGGTGACATCATTGTTTCAGGGCTTGAACAGTGCCATAGTGAATTCGTATATTGAATTAAAGTGTGCAATGCAGATTTACCCCAAACCTAACCCAGTCTAATGCATCTATAGTTTGTCAAGCTACTAGATGTGCCCTGGGAGTTACACACCTATAAGAGGAGAGGGTATAACCCACATATCAGGCATACAGTGAAAGGGTGCGCTTTAATTACGCAGCGATGGTAAAGAGAGATAGAGGTCATTTTTCTCAGAGCACTCACTGGCAGAGTACGGCATTTGAACAGTACAGTTTATGACAGTAAAGAGAAATGAAACACCTGCCCACTCGACATTTAAAGCTAGGCTGCTGGTTTCAGACAGTGCAAAGGAGACAAGGGGGACTGCTGTAGTGAAATTAGCGGGCGATAAGCTCAGCTAAAAGGCTGTCGGTGAATACTCATCCCCAGCGTGAACAGTCTCCTTGGATAAGTTGGTGAAAGGTTACAGCTGCAAAATAAGAACCATACACTGGCTAATTATAATATTGTTCAATATCCTATACATCTCTGCTTCTAATGAATTTGTCACCAGGACGTCACTGAATCAATGTCAAAGGAAAGCTTTCAAAGGAGATAACTTTCTTCAAGAACTAGGCAAGGAATTGATAAAATCTCAAATCCAGAAGTGACAACACACTGCAATGCACAAATACCTTTTTTGGAAAATTCGAAGAAATTACCAAACTTGGCTGAGAACATAAAATAGCATAGATTTTAAAGTACTTTTTTTTTTTAATGGTAGAGTGAAAGTTTACCAAATTTGGTGGAGGACCTTGCCTTTCAGGGGGTAACAGATATGTTTGTACCTTATCGGATAATCCCGAGAAAGTAGTTGTCCAACCTGGCTCATAACATAAAATTATATGGATTTGAAAGTGCATTCTTAAGTGGTATATTAAATCTGACCAGATTTGTTTATGAAATAGCCTTGAACGTTGCCTTTCAGATGCCATATGACTTGTTCATACCTTATGATAAAGTAAGACATTAATTGCATTAAAGTATATCCTGTACTTTGTACATTTGAGTACTCACCCTTTTCCTATGCGCCATCGCTGAGAATTTGTTGTTTTCCTAAAGCGTGATGTACGGTTGATACCGTAATGTCATGTCTATCCGTGCACCTCACATTTTAAGAGCGGATGATTTGACCGTGTTTCGGCGAAGCGCGAATAGCTTGACCGCAGTATAGATAAACATCAGTACCCCATTCACAGAAACACAGCAAGCCAAGGATAATTATAATTCACACTCAGTGACATACAAAATACCCCCATCTGAAGCGGCAGCATACACAATTCTATCCAGCCCTCCCTTAACACACCCTATTGCACAAACCCGATCGAGTAGCCGTTCCAAACAAACAAACAAACAAACACACACGCACGCACGCACACACACACACACACACACACACACACACACACACACACACACACACACACACACACACACACACACACACACACGAAGGACTTTAAAAAGGGCATTTCCCTTTCCTCCACAAGACCCACCCACGGGGTCTTGTCAGCTAAGCCCCAGGGAGACTTAGGCCACAGTTCACTAAACACAGCTGTGAACCAAGTTCCTCCTACAATGACAATGGTCCGACCCGCCGACAACAGTTTCGTCCTGTGAATCCACGAGGTGTCTACCTATATTTCACCCCCTAACTTTCTTCCTACTGACCGAGCCCGGCACCAATCGAGCCCTTATCACCTCACTCAGCTGCATGTCCCTTCCCCGCTTAGCCACAGTTGAACCCAATAACTAATAACACCCCCACCTCACGTCGAACACCGCCCCCTTCCTTATTACTCTAGGACAGTCTCATCAATTCACCACAATACTGAACAGGCAGAGCAACCAGGTAGTTAGCTATGTTTATTCAAGTTAATACGTTGAGGTAATGTTCCGCAAAAACCCATATTTTGAGGGAAACATACTCTCAGGGTTGCTAACACTCACGCTTTCGGGATCTCACACAAGAAATCTTACGGAAAATCTATATAATTCCATTATAAACCTAAAATTACCTACATCAAAAGCATTGGGGTAGTTTGTAAACCCTATACAGACTATTATTTATTATTATTATTATTAATTATTAAGGTAATAAATCTATTATATACTTGTAACTATGTGTGCATATGTGTGCAAACGTCTAATAGAAAATGTCGATCACCGCTGTGTCGGCAATCCTGTTATTTTATTTGTAGTCTTCGCTCCGAGTAACGAGCCGAAATGGCGAAACGCAGTTAAACCGAGTGTCGCTACAGAGGTACGAGATTTCCGTTAAAGCTGAGTTTATATTATGTGTCATTAACAGAATGAAGATAATGTTCTTGTGTTTTGTCTTTATGTTGAATTTCCTTTTTTGTGTAATGGGAAACGTGAACGTTGTTGCTTTTCATTTGAAGGGGAATAATAGCATTTACCTTATTTGTACATGTGGGTAATTTCGTGTCAAATCATCGCACTTTTGGACCTCATCGTTACAGATTTTAACGGAGCTTGGCATGCTGAATTGGTCGTATGAGTGACCCATGGAACTGAAATTGCACGTGTCTTGGATCAATGTAAAGGAAAATTTAAACTTTCAAAGCTTGAGTTTATCTGTTCTGACAAGGAATTACCCATGTCAATATGGTGAACGTTTCTTGGAGCAAGTTTTTTATGATGACGAGCCAACCCCATTTACGACCAGCAAGTGCTTCTTTCTCGCTATGGCCAAGTAGCAGGGGGCAGTTCCCATTATTATTTTGATTTTACCTACTGTTTCAATTCTGTGTACTGATCTTGCAATGTTATTTTCATTTGTTGCATTTAACTGAGTGTTGGATGATTTGGGATTATGTACTATTTTAAAGAGTGCTCAGTATTTTTTAAAAAATTTATCCAAAACTACCAAATAGGATTTATTAAATTAAAATGTTTTGGATAAATATGAAACAATTTGATATGACTGACTAATCAGGTTGAACAAATTAGGATATATAAACTTTAGCATAAATTTAAGGTGGATTTAATTAAAGGTTGGTGCACCTTAAAAAAAGGAATAAATTACATCGCGAAGGTGAAATTGTTACAGGACGTGCCAAACGGGAGATCGCTCAGGCAGCGCGAGCGATCAGGAACGAGCAGGCAGGCAGAAAACGGGGCAAACTGGGGTTTATTTGGAAACACGAAGCATGAACATTCATTAACATCAATGACAGACAAGGGAAACTAGGGAGACCAGGACTTAAATACACCAGGACTGAGCAACATAATCAGACGGGGCTGGATACAATCAGGGAAGCACACATGGGTAAGCAGGGGGCGTGGCACACATGAGGAGCCGAGAGCAGGTCATGACAGAACCCCCCCCCAAAGGCGCGCTGCACCGGGCGCGCCAGGGAGGAGGCGACAGGCGGGAACCGGGACCTGGAATAAAAGAACAAAACCATCAACGAAGGACCAGGAACAAGACGGAGACGCAGAACAAGGCAAGGGACAAGACGTAGGACAGGACGTGAAAAAGGGTAGGGAACGCCGAGAGACAGACTAGAAAGGGTGGAACAGAGGGAACAGGCGGAACAAAAGGAGCGGGAGTGACGGGAGGGAACGTCGGGAAACCAGGAGCGGAGCTGGGCAGAACAAAGGGACCAGGAACAGAGGACAGCGGGACAGAGGCGTGAGGAGGAACGAAGGGACGAGGGATGGAGAAAGGAGCCATGGAAGGAGGGAAAGAGGCAGGGGAGCAGGGAGAGAAGGCGGGGGAAGAAAGGGGAGCCCGAGGGAGTCCCAGCGGGCGATGGGAGGCAGCCGGAGGGGCTGCAGGCGGCCGGGAGGCCGGAGTCGGAGGGGCCGAGGAGGCAGGGCGAGGGATCAACAGAGGGGTCGAGGAGGGAGTTGGAGGGGACACTGGCGAGGGCAAGGAGAGGGGGGGGAGCCGCTGCAGGCGGCAACGTCCTCCGCCGCGCAGGAGTGGGTGGACCCACAGAAGACCGATGAAAGAGTCGGCGGAGGGAGCGAGGCTGGGCGACGAGATTTCGGAGGGGGACCTGCAGGCGACAGCCGACCTGGACGGCCAGGGCCCGCAGGCACCACCCGAGCCGCAGCGCAAGCGAGGGAGGGCGAGCCAGGGGGCAGGGCGGGCGGGACCTCCATCCTGCGTCTATGTCCCCTTCCCTTTTGGGACACAGACATTACCCCTGCTCGGGGTCGAGTTCTCCGGGGTACGGGCGTAGGAGTCACAGGGGAAAAATGGACTGGAGTGGGGTCAGGGACTGGAGTTGCAGGCAGGGGGGGCACCTCAGGCGTAGGCGCGGGAGCTGCAGGGACAGGGAGCGCCTGCTCGGGAGTATCAGGCGACAGAGGCGTCTGCGCAGGCGGCGGCTGCGCAGGCGGCTGCTCGGGCTCTGGGACCGCAGGCGGCAGCGGAGGCGGTGGCTCCGGCACGGGGTCCGCCGGCAGAGGCGGGACTGGCAAGTCCCGGGAAGGGGAGAC
The DNA here is from genome assembly GCF_023856365.1 of Brienomyrus brachyistius. Lineage (NCBI taxonomy): Eukaryota > Metazoa > Chordata > Actinopteri > Osteoglossiformes > Mormyridae > Brienomyrus > Brienomyrus brachyistius. The sequence continues at coordinate 16,025,833 of NC_064533.1, forward strand.
GGGCGCGGTCCTCTTCAGGACCCGGGACACTTGAGGGATCGAGTCCCTTACAGCCCTAAAACCTCCCCAATTGGCCAGTCTTTCGGGCCGGTAATCGTACCGGTCAAGGGGCGGTAGCTGCTCCGGGGGGATAGGCTCTAGCTCAGGAAACGCGAAGGGCTCATCCTCCTCGTCGACGCTGGGAGTCCAGAGCCTCGCTAGGGAGTAGGCTCCCATATGGAGCGGCTCTGGGTCAGAACCCAGGAAGAGCTCCTCTCTCACTTCCTCCATGAGAGGCCCGGGGTTGGCGAGGGAGCAGGTGCCCAGACTGAGTGGCTCCTCCAGGTGCTTCCTTCTCCTCTGCTTCCTCTTTTTCTTCACCGGGTCTGTCATTCTGTCACAGGACGTGCCAAACGGGAGATCGCTCAGGCAGCGCGAGTGATCAGGAATGAGCAGGCAGGCAGAAAACGGGGCAAACTGAGGAGCCGACGAGCAGGTCATGACAGAAATATTTTGAAGGTTATTTTCTGTCTGTCTTATGTTACGTGAATGTATGGTCTGTTTTATTCTTTTATATAAAACTAACTGCCCGAAATATCTACCTTGTGGTGGTCTGTGCATGCTGACACTTATTCCTACCTCGCAACTGAACCTATTTACTGGTCCATTGCGCAGTTAATATACATTATATTAATTGTTCACAGACCCCTTTTGGAACCCAGCTGTTAGTGTCGCACATACAAGAATATTATGCTGCTGCACCACGAGTGTGTGGGCCCCGCGACACGTGCATGCGCATGAGGGGAGGGGGGACGACTCCTATTTGCAGCAAACACAGTTTGTGGTCGACACAGTTTGATGAATTCAAACATCATCTTATTTAGCCCTATTTCTGGAGCTTCATTTTTTCCCCTTAAAAGTGTGTGTGTGTGTCTGTGGGGGGTAGATCAGTTTCTCTAGGTAAACTGGAGGGCGTGTCCCCCCCATTCCCTGGCCATCTCCGGCGCTGAAATCAGTATTTAACCATCTGAACATAATGAGATGAAAAATGACAATAGTTCGGTATAAAGAAACTGATGTCAGTGGGTGTGTTGACTTTTACCTGAGTCATGTTGACATAATCACCATCCATCCATCCATTTTCCAAACCGCTTATCCTACTGGGTCATGGGGGGTCTGGAGCCTATCCTGGAAGCAATGGGTACGAGACAGGGAACAACCCAGGTTGGGGCGCCAGCCCATCGCAGGGCACACACACACCATTCACTCACACATGCACTCCTACAGGCAATTTAGTAACTCCAATTAGCCTCAGCATGTTTTTGGACTGTGGGGGGAAACCGGAGTACCTGGAGGAAACCCCACGACGACATGGGGAGAACATGCAACATGCAAACTCCACACACATGTGACCCAGGCGGAGACTCAAACCCAGGTCCCAGAGGTGTGAGGCAACAGTGCTAACCACCATGCCGCCCCGCATAATCACCATGTCAATCATCCATCCATCCATTTTCCAAACCGCTTATCCTACTGGGTCGCGGGTGGTCCGGAGCCTATCCCGGAAGCAATGGGCACGAGGCAGGGAACAACCCAGGATGGGGGGCCAGCCCATCGCAGGGCACACTCACACACCATCCACTCACACATGCACACCTACGGGCAATTTAGCAACTCCAATTAGCCTCAGCATGTTTTTGGACTGTGGGGGGAAACCGGAGTACCCGGAGGAAACCCCACGACGACATGGGGAGAACATGCAAACTCCACACACATGTGACCCAGGCAGAGATTCGAACCCGGGTCCCAGAGGTGTGAGGCAACAGTGCTAACCACCATGCCGCCCCGCATAATCACCATGTCAATCATAAATAAATAAATAAATAGCCTGAGAAAAAACAAGGGATGGATAGGGCTTTAGAGAGTGGTCACCTTGACTTCATAAAACGCCCTCTAGAGAGGGATTTTACCAGTTTTTATATCAAAACATTCATTGAGTCATCATTGAGGGAAGAAAAAAAAAAACACATCGGCCAAGCCTTTGTACTTCCATTTTCACAGGTATAAAAATGGTGCTCTCTAAAAGATGAACGATTCCTCTGTCAATCTTCCAAAGGCTGAACTACTGAAACAGTCACCCACACCGGCATGAGGGTCTTCTCTGGGACTCTCATATTAATCCTTCTCTGTTGGCATCACAAGCAAATTTCCACATGTACCATGCAGAAGTGGATGGAGCTTCACGAATTAGTGAAGGAAATGGGAACCTGGAACTGTGTGAGTGCTAACCCACACACCTCTACCTCTCAATATGCATTCAATCGCCAGAGATCTGTCTCACCGTAACATTAATGTCGATGTCTTTTTTCAGACAGGAAAATACCGCACTCCCGAAGACGTCCAGGTAAGCCAGCAACAAACACGATCGTGAACAAAACATTTAGTCTGCAGCAGGTGCAAACACTTTATTCACAATTGATTACAATTCCCAGCCAAGTAACTCCTGGCAATGGAACCAGAGAAAGGTGTGGTGCAGTAAGTAAACAGCATTCACAAAACAGTCTCGCCCTGGTATTCCAGGTCAATGTGAGACAAAAGATTGCTTTGCAGCCATTGGATTTATGTACAAACCAGATCTCAACTAACATATACAGACGCTCCTCTACTTACGAACTTTCAACTTATGAACTTTCAGACATACGAACGAAGAGGACTGTAAATCCAAAATGTGTTCACTGGGCTCCCGTTTCCTGTCCGCAACATTCAATTTTTTTCCGTGCGCTAATTCCGCCTAGTACGACTTCAGGCCGCGCAGCAGCGTAGCGTGCAAACTCCCAAAATCCTAGTTCTTTGTACTTGCGTATATCCTTAAAATTATGTTGAATAACGACTTATGAACATTTCAAGTTACGACGGTCGTTCGGAACGTATCTCATTCGTAAGTAGAGGAGCGTCTGCACTGTCTTGTTCTTTAAAACTTACTTAACTACACTGCAGTGAAACCACTGGCTGCATCTACTGAGCAAATCCAATTGTATAATGACTGGATTTTTTTATGGCTCTTGGTTCAGTTAAACTGTACGGATTGCGCACTGCAGTGCTTCAGCGATGAATTATCCAGTGTGGAAGACTACTGCCTAAACAACATCCGGAAACTGGTTATTACAAACATTCTCTCACTGCTGTCTATCGACACTGAGGACTGCAAGACCGTAAGTGCTTTTTGTCCATCAGCAGTGAATACATGCAAAAAATTTTCCTAGTTCATTTCCACCAAAAGTAATGTCATTGTTTTCTTTAGACACAGCAGCCTTGTCACACTTGCAACAGCTGCAAAGATCATACAGAGACGTCTTTTAAGGACTACACTGAAGAATTTCTAATTCTAGTTAAAAAGGTGGTGATAAAAATAAATCATCTCTCTAAATAAATGATTAGTGATTATGTTTTAATTGTAATTACTAACTTTTAGTTCTTCCTGTGCGTATGAATCAACTGGATTCTAAGTGGTTTTTCAACTTAGAAACTGGACTTGAATGTACAGTGTATATTTATATTTGCATGAGACAAAGTGTCATGGTTTTTATAACTGGTAATATTTAGATAGAATTATGCTTTCTGCCATGGGAGTGTATGGCAACCCACAAAACCGATTGCTAACTTTTTTTGAAATGTGGCACATTGATAAAAGCATTCGGTCACCAAATTTGCGGTCAATCTATCCACCTTTGTAGTACCATCATCAGGTGAAATTTCGATATTTGTTTTTGCTTATAACTAGTGAACCATTTGGCCTAGATTCGTAATCTTTGACTCCTCTGAGCCCTTGGATCATCCCGATTTCAATGTACCCATCGCTTTTAATGTTTACCATATTGGATTTTCCACCTTTTTGAGTCTTTCCGAAAAACTAATTTGCAAACTCATCTTAGGATGTTGATCTAATCACCACCAAATTTGGTGTACAAAGGGCTGGGACCAAAATTCATTCAAAGAATTATGCTAAGTCAAAGAGGTAAGCTAAAGAGGACCACCGGCGTCCTTAAATTGACATAGTCTGTATCGGTCTAGGGGGCGGCACGGTGGTGCAATCTCGAATCTCCGCCTGGGTCACATGTGTGTGGAGTTTGTATGTTCTCCCCATGTCGTCGTGGGGTTTCCTCCAGGTACTCCGGTTTCCCCCCACAGTCTAAAAACATGCTGAGTCTAATTGGACTTGCTCAATTGCCCGTAGGAATGCATGTGAGAGTGCATGGTGTGTGAGTGTGCCCTGCGATGGGCTGGCCCCCCATCCTGGGTTGTTCCCAGCCTCGTGCCCATTGCTTCCGGGATAGGCTCCGGACCTCCCGCGACCCAGTAGGATAAGCGGTTTGGAAAATGGATGGATGGATGGACCTATGTTGATATATTTCTATGTTCTTGTATTCCTTTTTCTGAATTTCTTTCCATGGCATTTGTACCATGGCAGTGTATGTGGCCCCATTATTGGTGCTTGTTGCAGTTATATTGGATTTATTTATTAGTTCACTCAAGGGAAAATTAGAAAATTAGAATGTACTTATACCCCATTTTGAATAATGATGGTTGTGGCTTACTAATAAACTTGTGTTTTTCAAGAATGACTCATTCTTTTGGAACGAATTTCTTAAGGCAGAGTTATTCAAGCTGTGGCTCACATCCAGGAGACAAGGGGGAGAAATAAGAGAACTGTTTTGGGGGGGTTTGGGGTGGGGGAAAACCTATTTCAGAACTGCAACCATTAGAAATATTTTAAACAATATGAACACATTTTTTGCTTTTACACAATATATAACACTATCAAATGAAAAGAATTAAAAGGACAGATACCAGGTCAATGTGCGTGTGTGTGAGCGGGTATACCTATCCTTATGGAGACACAATGTCCCCATAACGTGATAAATATCCATTTTTTTTCCCTTATGGGGACCCGGAAACTGGGAAAACTCTATTTTATAAAAATCGGTGACTGATATGAAAAAACTAAAAATGCAAAAACTCTTGTATTTTGCTTGGTTACTTATGGTTATGGTTAGAGCAGGGTGGGGGTTAAGGTTGTCATAGTTAGCATTAGCATTTTTCCCATAGAAGTGAATGAGCGGGCCCCATAAGGATAGGTATACCCAACGTGTGTGTGTGAGTGTGTGTGTTTGGGGGAGGTCAGGATAAATATGCCAGCCCCAGGGGGGCCATGTCAAAATAAAGGTTGGCTACCACTGTGATTGGGGTACATAATGTGCATCTTAGTCACTGGCCTGATGTGTTCAAATAGTTCACTGATCAATCTGGAATGTGGATTTATCTATGAAGGAAACGGAAAGATCTGGTCTCCGCACCGATTTGTTCATTTACTTTACCTATCACTGAACAAATATAACTCATTTGTGAAAATAAAGAAATTATCTCAATGATTTTCAGTGCACTGATGTGTTCCTTCAATTCATTATGTACTCGTGCTTGACTGTTCGCCACAGAGACATGACTCTTATGCAGGGGTCCTTTAAGGCAATGGGCTAATGAGGTCTGAAACCCAGGGGTATCCACTGAAAAGGGACCGGAACTGAACCCCATTAGCAACTTCTGCTGCCCTCCCCAAAGGTGACATCAGACAAGACCTGTCGCTTTGGATATGTTCTGACCCTGTCATCAAGCTATCACAGTTTGGCCCTTTTCAGAATTGTTAAGATCCTTACACTTGGCCATCTTTTCTGCTACCAATACATCACTTTCAAAACCTGCCTGTTCACTTGCTTGATATATAAGGGCATACATGACAGGTGGCATTGTAATGATACAATCAATGTTATTGGTAGATCGGTGTGTGTGAAAACAAACAAAGGAAAACAAATGAAAGAAACAAACTGCTATATATCCTCCTGAGATTCACAGAAAAAAAAAAAAACTTTTTTTTAATATTGATTAAAATTTTGCTTTGACAGGAAGAAGTTTGCAAGGTCACATGCTCACACGTAATGTCATCTTAAAGCCCTAACTGTCCTCTTTAGGGAACAGCTGGATTTAATACTGGGATGTACAGTATGAGAGACTGGAGCAGAGATATAATGTGCTGTACAGTGGACAAAAATGAAATTGTATATTCTCCTGAGTTCCAGCAAATTCCTGCGCAGCAAATACAAATCTGTACTGCTGGGTCTCTAGTTTTCACAGTGTGTCTTGGAGTAGGTATCAGGGACACACACCTTAAGGGGAGAAAAGGGTCTACAATAATGAATGCACAAATTTATCAGCCTATTAGCAGAGGACCCAACCCACCTGGACCGGTGGTACGTTTCAATGCTGCCTCAACTCCTTCGTCGTGATGTGTGCTTTTAAGTGGCCGTGCTTTAAACATGGCAAACGCAAAGCAATCCAGAGTGAAGAAGTGCGCAATTACACTACCAGTCAAAAGTTTATGCACACCACAGGTTTTTATCGCTTCCCTATTAATTTCATAAACTGCGGATTTTTTTATTCTTGCTCAGTACCGGAAACTTGAGTAAACAACTGAAACAAAACAAGTTTCCTTTATAACATGGAAAGAGTATGTAACAGTGCATGTCTGACATCCTATTAGTTGGTTGTTTGGTGATGGCATAGTCAATTGTAGACTAACTTTAAATGTACTAAACAACTGCTTCATCCCATGAAACAGAGCAGTATTTAATGTCCCTTGCAGAAAGAATGCCTTGATTTTTTTTTTCTCTCTACGGTTATAACTGCTAGAGCAGGTTACTTTGATGAATCAAAGATATATTTTCTTGCTAATCAAGGTACTCAAATTGTGAACATACTGTAAATGTATTTGTTAGCAAAAAATATTGAGTGCATTCTTAGTAAATGTTAAATGAGTAACATGCACGTGTAGACAATCTCAGTATGCGCAAAAACTTTTGACCCATAGTCTAAGTGTAAAACTGCCCAACAATGCAGAACTAAGTTTGAAGAGGAAACCAGTGTGTTTCCTGTATGTTCACTGCACTATGTCTTCTAATGGCTGCAGACACAGACATCCACTAGCAGATGGATAAGAAACAAAAGTGCATTTAAAAGTTTGCCTTAAATATACCAAATAACCCACATCCATATCAGGTTGATATCACATCTGTTGGTCCCTTTCTGAGCTTATTTGGGATGTGCAAAGCTGGCTAATTTTTTTGATCTAAGTTATCAGAATCAGCTTTATTCACCAATAAATTATTACCCAGACTATTTTGACTCGAACAGTATACAGTACCCTGTTTTGTGGAAATCAAATATGAATATATGTGTATCTGTACATCGGTGAAGTATTCCTAGCAATTTATGATTCATTTAAAATTTTCCATTTTATCTGCTGCTCCCTCTAGTGGTCAGCTGAGCTTTGTATATACCTCACAGTTTGACACTGCGCATGAGTGCATAGTATTATTGTCTCACATTCCCAGGGCTGGGAGATTGATTTTCGTCTTCAATCTGTGTATGGACTTGGTTTCTCTGAGCTGTGCAGGTTTTCTTCCCACAGACAAAACACATCAGTTTAAGCTAATCTGTGTCTCTGAACTGCCCACAAGGTATAATTGTATATGTGCCTGAAATGGACTTGCATCCTCTGTAAGAAGTGCCCTTGCTGCCTGGAATAGACTCCAGATCCCACTGCATCCTCGAGCAGGTTAAGCGGCTCACATTTTTGCTCCCTCCCTGGATGGGAGCAACAACATGGACTGTCTGGGGGTTCCCAAGGACCAGTGGCCTGTACTACGAAGCCGTTACTGGCTTATCGGGGTAACTTGCCGGATTTAAGGTACCACTGTTTAAATGGACGTCATATTTGTTTACTTACATTTTGCCCAGACTACCTTAAATCCGACAAGTTACCCCGATAAGCCAGTAACCCCGCTTCGTAGCACAGGCTCCAGGTTGAGAAACACTGGCCAGACTTCCATACGGTGGTGCTCTTTGACACACCTATTGTGTCCAGAGGTGTGCACATTTCACTTAGGTTTAACTCTTTGGTATTTCCTGTATTTTTCAAGTTTGTTAGATACAGCTGGAATGCAGCAGCAGTAAATTAGTCCGAAGGAACAGGCCTCAAAAACACCCATGAAGTGGACTCTGATGGAAGACAACTGATAGAGGCCCCTGGTCGATTTTCTATTAATTTTCTAGCTGCTTATTCCGTTCGGGGGTCACAGAGGGGACTTTGAGTCTGTCCCACGCAGCACAGGGCAAAAGGACAGAGTACACTCTGTGTGGGGTGCCAGTTCATCACAGGGCACATAGATGGACAATTTGGAGATGCTAATTAGCTTAACTGCATGTCTTTAAACTGCAGGAGGAAACTAGAGAGGAAATCCACACAACACGGGGAGAAAATGCAAGACTGTAAATGTATAAATGTTAAGTAATGCATAGATATGAGGTAGTAACTGTAAAATCGATGCAGGACTCTCACTCTTCCAAAAGTTAAAAGGTACGTCACCTGAAGTGAGACTAGCTGTTAAGGCTCCCTGCGCTGGGGTCCATGGGAGCAGCTCAGAGTCATGCTTGCTTTTTATATGTGTGGGGGTACATTCAGAAGCCCTGAAGGGCGGTTTCGCGAGAGACCATAACGATGTGGATCATATTCAATTTAACAAGGTAAGCAAACATTTGGGTCTGACTGGCGGGGGCTGTTTGTAAAAAATAATAAAGTTGCATGGGTGAAGCCACCTAGCGTGTTACTTTAGGTACAAATTCTCAGTCTTTAGACAAACGGAGCCATGCCAACTAACACAACTTCTGATTTTATTTGCACCATGTTTAAACTCATTACATTTAATATAAAATGTGTATAAGAGTTCTTTTTAAGAAAATTTAGCTCATGTAGCTCACCAGGGAGTGCTTTGTACTAACGAACACAAAGGTTGTTGGTTCAAATCCCAAAGAGTGTATGTAAATTACAGTCCTTTCCGCTAGTGTAAGTTGCTGTGATATCGGAAAAACTAAGTAAATGTAAAGCAAATGCAGGAGGAGACCTTTGGGAAAGGGGATTGCCCGCTTTTAAACGTTTGAAAACGTTTTTCCATTTAATTACTTTGTGGTTTTTTGTAGCACAAACAGTCAACCCCTCACCCAAACAATCACATTCAGAATCGATAAGAAGGACCTTTTAGTCAATCATCTCTAATCAAACTTGACTATTATCAGTTTATGATAAATTTTACTCTTTATGACATACTATACATATGCTAAAAAGTCCATTTTATTCCTATGCCTTGCATTTGATCCCAATCAACTTTCCCTGCGTGTCAGTGTAACTTTGTTGCCAGGCAATCGCCTAGCCTCATACAGCAAGAACGGGTTTGGCATGTTCGAAACGCCCCGTTGGAAAATCTGGTTAGTTGTTATTTAACGTGTCTACTGAGAAAATCCACCTCTGAAATCTCACTGTCCGTATACTCCTTCGGAAGTCATTTCACGATCAATAACATAAACAAAACCGTGTTTCAGAAAGGCAGTAGAAACGTTTCACAAATTCATATTACAACTGAAAATAACGAATATAGAAATATAGAAACAGCCGAGATCGTATGAAGCGACGTGATTTTTAAAGTAGACTGACGTGAAATCGAAATACCTATAACGTTTAACTCAGGCTCACATAATGCGAAAATAATTAAAAAGCTGTAAAAACTATTTGTTTTCTGGACAACAATCAGGGAGTTACGTTCAATAAAAAACTCGCTGTTGCACCGACACATTGTTACCCCGATAGACTGTTACCACCCACTTGAACCGGAACCGTTTCTGTCACAGACCGACTGCTGTTGGCCGCGTTGAGCCGACCGGCCGCTCCGCTACCGGCGCAGCGCTGCACCCCCGGGCGCATGTGGGCAAAGCGACGCGTCGCGCCACCGGCGATCCGCCGTGCCTGAGAGGTGCCGGGGGGAGCGAAGAGCCGACACACGGAAACCCCGCAGGCTCACCTTTCCTCCCCCTATACCCGCCCGCCCACGGGTTTCTGGACAGTTTTCCATTAGTGGAGCTGCAGACCAACCTCGAACCGAGCCGAGGCGCGTCGCCGCTCCCCCTTGGCCGCCCCTGCCCCACGGCTTGCCGTCCCAGCCCGGTGAAGACGGAGCCGGAGTCGTCCTGAAAAGGAAACCGAAAGATGGGCAACGCGACGTCCTGCTGCGTGTCGGCGAGCCCCAAGCTGCGGAGAAAGGCGCACTCCCGCCTGGAGCCGTACCAGCCCGACGCGGAGCTTAGCCGAGAGGACACGGGCTGCAACTTGCAGCACATCAGCGACAGAGAGAATATCGACGGTAAAGGCGTCGGCGTCAGGGATACTGGAGGAACCGGACTGGGGATATGGAGAGGCTGGGGCCGGGGCTGGGGCTAAGGGGCAGCTGCGCTTCATAAACCGTTACTTCGCCTATGCTACTACTACTGTTTAAATATAATAATAATACTAATAATAATAACAACAATAACAATAATATATTGCGTCGTTAATATATCATACGTAATTATCGTTATTATACTGCGTTATTTTGTATATTTACTTCTGTTACCATAATTTTCATTATTGTTGTTATTATTAAGTCAACATGGGGTGATATTAACCAATTACACATAGCCTGTTTAAGTAAAAGCTGCTGTCATGACATAGAGAGCGCTTGATAAGGGTGCTGATCGTGTCACATAATACTAATACATACATACATAATACATAAGTACTAATATGATCCTTTTACATTTCTGTGACTGAAACACGGCGTTCCTGCTGAGATGTTGCAGGTTTATGAATAATATATCTGCCCACGTTAATCATCACGACAAGGTGTAACTGTCGTGATCAGCGCAGTTGTGCCGTCCGCTTCGTTTTTGCTGAAGGTTTTTATTGAAGAGACACAGCCGTTTTAGGTCTGAGACTGGCACTGGGGGGTAAATCCTACCAAATCCATTAACTCATTTACTTATTCAGAGTACCTGGGGTAGTACATGATTAATTCAGCAACTTTGAATCCATGATATTGTAGTGAATTGTTCATAAATGAGTGACTGGACCATCATTGTGTTTTTCTCAATGTGATTTCTGATCAGGCTAGAATAGGTTTTGACATGAACCCTGCAATGAGGTTTACTCGCACCACACCTTTGTGTACCCTCCCTTGAACATTTACAGGCCCCGTGTTGGCCACAAATAGTCACTACACTGGGGGGAGGGTGCGCCCCCCAAAGTGAGTTGGTGAGCAGTGTCCCAGAAACAACAAATGCAACCCTGGTCAATACACTGGAGTAGCACTGAGTGGTGGTCTGAAAGCTGCCCTCCTCCAAGGTGTAGTGTCACTCTCCACTGCCAGCTGTGTCCAGATGCCAATCCAGAGGTGGGACTGCCCTCCAGTGGCCAGGTGGATGTTCTGGGGGATGTCGTGTCCCCATCAGAAAAGCACTTGACTGTGGCTCTGACTCTCTAGGTCAGGGGTGGCCAATCTTATCCACAAAGGGCCGGTGTGTGTGTGTGGCTTTTCGCTGTAACTCCCTAATTAGATTACTAATTAAAGGACTGATTGACACACCTGGGTTTTACCAGCCGACATACAGGTTACCCAAAAAAGCCGCATATGCACCGGCCCTTTGCGGATAAGATTGGCCACCCCTGCTCTATGGGGTCAGACATGGGTGGCCTTTTGTCTGTAAATGTCCATCTGTTGTCCACTAATGTGTTAAGGAGGGCTACAGAGCAGGCGCTGGGTGGGGTTTTGACCCCTCGATGTGAGAGGGCTGTACCAGCCTTCAGCAGGTTCGTTGGAGCTGCTGTCCGGGGCCCAGGGGGCGATAGCACAGTGTGTGGTGAATCACTGGTTGGAATTAACACCAGCATTGTTACTGTGAGACTGTTAGCCTCAATAACAGGAACCATTATTCAGAATGAAAGACCGTTTTCAATCCTGCGCGCCCTCGGCATTTTAGCGACGGGGGTTATAAAGCAGGGATCCTGAGCTTCATTACCCTGCATTTATAATAGAGAGATAGGGGCTAATACCCCCCCATCTGTAGTAAAAAGAAATTGTGCCACTAGGAAAATAGTGTCTCGTGTTTATTGCTGCAGTCTGTCTTCACTGACACTTCCTAACAAGGTTTAGCTGGTAGGAAATTAGTTCCCCCTTCATAATGTCGACCCTGAAAGTGTGACAGTTTAAGGTTAGGGTTACAGTCACGTCCTCACAGAATTAGCAGTGCTGCTTAGGTGTTTCTTGGTTGGGCTTATTGTTGAAGATGTTACTCTGTTTTGAGAGCTTTACGAATGATCGGGAGATTGGTTACGGTCCCCTGGAGATGTTCCGTTTGTGGCCGTCATGTTCGCTCACAGACTTGTGCCCCCTGACTCCGCTCTGGTGCTCTTGGTGCTGTTGGACGCTCGCGTTGGGTGCCTGAACTCGTATTGGTGTTGGCTACTACCTCGCAGATGCCAGCAGCCAATCAGAAGCCCTAGCCTCTCAGTGGATGGGGAGGATGTGTCACAGCTGCACTGGGAATAATGGGGAACACCTTATAAGGCTTTCTTCAGGCAGGACACTGAATAGGACCATGTGACCATGGCCTCAGAGGAAGTGACAGCGTCCCTGCTTGGGTACAGGAGTGCAGATGAGTTCAACAAAACAGTCAGGTGGAATGAAAACTGAGGAAGGACCTTGCAGTGTCTGATCATGGGTGTGGCCCCTACAGGGAGTGGTCTGAGGCATTAGGGTCTGGTGGGATTTCCTGTGAGAAACCGGGGAAATTTTATGTTGGGTAATAAAGCAGAGGTGTGTTCGGACTCTCTACCCGACTCCCTGCCTCCCTCTGTGACATTTTCATCGCATAATAATGTGATGTGATGTTTGTGAATCATAAATAGTTTACCATTTCGTGACAGGCACAATGCGAGCTCTGAGTGCACCAGAGAAGTGCGGCACCTCCGTTCCTGAAACCGGCTCGCGATCATAACCGGCTCTATTGATCATACTGTGTGACTGAAAGAGAATGTTTGTTTTGTGTCACCTGCAAGAACCAGAGCTGGGGTAGTGAAGCGTTTGTGGCCCCTGTATGTGCTGACAGATCTGTGGCCGTCTTCTGGCACACGTGCGTGTGTAAAATTAGACGATCGCGAGACACCCAGCCTGGGAGCTGTCTCCTAAATAACTGCCTTTCCTGCCTAAATAAATGGCAGGCTGGGAGGAAATGGTGGTGTGAATCGAGGACACTGGCGTGTTTTTCCAAATAAGTGCCCAAATCAGTGTTGCTGTGTAGCTCACTGGGTAAGGACATGCCGCCTGCGAACAGAAGGTTGCCTGTTCAAATCCCAGGGCTGGCAGAGATGTCATCGCTGGGCCGTTGAGTGCAGCTTTTAATCCCCTGTTGCTCCAGGGGCTGTTTGACTCTGCTTTCTCAAATGCACATCACTTTTAATAAGAGTGTCTGCTTAATTTTTTTTTAAAAAAAGATAAGATTAAACGATAAACAGAATTAGGCAACTTTAGGTGCTTTGTTCGCAGGTATAGCTGAAATATGAATCTGAAAGCCTGTGCTTTAGGAACCCTTCTTGATAACCACTGTGCTGTGGGCACAGTGCAGGTTTCACATTTTGCTTTTCAGGTTTTAGTTGTGGTTTTTTTTAAAGGCAGCGGTGGTGGGGGTGGTATCTAGAAGAGGGTGCTTCCCCAGGGCTGCTGTTTCTGTGTCACGTATGCTTGAGCTCAGCACTGCTTGGAAGACGTGCGTGGACATCATGGTGGTCTCTAGCCCCGTCCTCCTTCGGTGTACCTCTCGGAGATCACACGGCACCATTAAAGTTGGTGCATTGTTTCCTGTTTGTGCCTAATTTTAATTTAGAGCCACAGACTCTTACTGTCATCAGTTCAAGAATTATTTGATCCCATGAGGGCATCATAAGTACTTCTGTTGTTCAGATCATAGGATCAGAACTCCCTCAGGCAGGCAGCCGATCTGTCATCTGGGTTAGTTGGAATTTTTCAAAGCTACATAAACAGTTGATTGATCAAACACTGATTGCACTGTCTGCTTAGTGTATAATGCAGATCCTTTTTTTATGATTTCAAACTGAGCTTCAAGCCCATCCCCGTGTTCACTGTAGACTGGTTATTCCTGTTGCCAAAGTGCTGTCAGACCTCAGATCTCCTGCCGATTTGTGCTTATTAGACCGTGCCACTGTTTCTCCAGTGAAGAACTACAGCAAATTAGGTACAAAAAACCCCCACTAATTGCTGAAGTGGGATTGCTGCCAAACCTCAGCTGTTAAGTACAGTTTTGAAAGATCTGTTACAGGATCAGTTACCTAAGAACACTGGAAGGCATTGCCTCCCAGTACTAAACTCAGCTGCAGTTACACAGATTTGTCTGTCATATGATCCAGGGTCACTGTGCAGGATTCTTGATCTTGTTGATGAGTCTTGGATAAGGTATTGTGGTAGGTGAATCTGCTTTGGGTTTTGACGTGACCCAGTTTCAGTCTGCTTAAGATACCTTTTGTAGCTGTTTTTCCCATTGGTCGTCCACCAATCCTGTGCTTTGCTTACCGAGTTTTCCCAGCCTGCTTTGTGTCTCTTGGTCTCATTACAGGAAAGTCTCAGAACTGCTAACCCTCTCTCTCATTTTGAACTATTCAGTGGCTCTTCCCTTAACAGCTTCTAACATGGGCTTTGCAGTGCTGAGCGAATGGGAAAGTGAGGTGACTTTCCCGTTTGAAACACAGGCATTTTATTTCCTACCTTCAGTTTGTAGACGGGAGTGGGGGCTTGGCTTTGAAGCTCGACGGGGCAGGCAGTGTTGGAGCTGACCCTCATTTAAGGCAGCATTTGGTTGGCCTGCAGGCCGACAGGATCACCACAGACCTGAACGAATAAACTACCTCATTTAAAGGTTCTTAATCTTGTTTTGTGGGCAGAGCAGACAGATACTGGGAGGTCTTTTTGGTGTGCGACCACTATGGCCTTGGGGGGGGCGGGGGGGTGTCATAGGTTGGACATCAGTAATGATGGAGATTCTCATCCCCGATGAGGTTCAGCCAAAGGTGCGAGACACATGTTCCTGAACCCTGACTGGGATCTGGATGGATGGCCGCGTTTATTGTGGGTAACTCTGTCACACAGGCTTTTTAAAGCGCGGTATGCCAGGCCACCACAGCAGGCATTTAATATTTAATTAACCACTCCTGGTTACAGTCCTACGGGGCGGCATGGTGGTGCAGTGGTTAGCACTGTTGCCTCACACCTCTGGGACCCAGGTTCAAGGTTCTGCCTGGGTCATATGTGTGCGGAGTTTGCATGTTCTCCCCATGTCGTCGTGGGGTTTTCTCCAGGTACTCTGGTTTTCCCCCACAGTCCAAAAACATGCTGAGGCTAATTGGAGTTGCTAAATTGCCCATAGGTGTGCAAGTGTGAGTGCATGGTGTGTGAGTGTGCCCTGTGATAGGCTGGCCCCCCATCCTGGGTTGTTCCCTGCCTCGTGCCCATTGCTTCCGGGATAGGCTCCGGAGGCTTCAAGACATACCTAAGACCATGCCAAGATGTATGACAAACCATGCCAAGACATCATGGTGGTCTCTAGCCCTGTCCTCCTTCGGTGTACCTCTCGGAGATCACACGGCACCATTAAAGTTAGTGCATCATTTCCCGTTTGTGCTTAATTTTAATTTAGAGCCACAGACTACTTACTGTCATCAGTTCAACAATTATTTGATTGCATGAGGGCATCATATGGACTTCATGTCAAGACGTACCTAAGACCATGCCAAGACATGCCCTGAACCATGCCAAGACATGCCCTGAACCATGCCAAGACATGCCCTGAACCATGCCAAGACGTACCTAAGACCATGCCAAGACGTACCTAAGACCATGCCAAGACGTACCTAAGACCATGCCAAGACGTACCTAAGACCATGCCAAGACGTACCTAAGACCATGCCAAGACGTACCTAAGACCATGCCAAGACGTACCTAAGACCATGCCAAGACGTACCTAAGACCATGCCAAGACATGCCCTGAACCATGTCAAGATGTATGACAAACCATGCCAAGACGTGCCCTGAACCATGCCAAGACATGCCCTGAACAATGCCAAGACATGCCCTGAACCATGCCAAGATGTATGACAAACCATGCCAAGACGTGCCCTGAACCATGCCAAGGCGTGCCCTGAACCATGCCAAGGCGTGCCCTGAACCATGCCAAGACGTGCCCTGAACCATGCCAAGACGTGCCCTGAACCATGCCAAGACGTGCCCTGAACCATGCCAAGACGTGCCCTGAACCATGCCAAGACGTGCCCTGAACCATGCCAAGACATGCCCTGAACCATGCCAGGATGTATGACAAACAATGCCAAGACATGCCCTGAACCATGCCAAGACATACCTCAGACCATGCCAAGATGTATGACAAACCATGCCAAGACATGCCCTGAATCATGCCAAGATGTATGACAAACCATGCCAAGTCGTGCCCTGTACCATGCCAAGACGTGCCCTGTGCCATGCCAAGACGTGCCCTGTGCCATGCCAAGACGTGCCCTGGGCCATGCCAAGACGTGCCCTGGGCCATGCCAAGACGTGCCCTGGGCCATGCCAAGACGTGCCCTGGGCCATGCCAAGACATACCTCAGACCATGCCAAGATGTATGACAAACCATGCCAAGACATGCCCTGAATCATGCCAAGATGTATGACAAACCATGCCAAGTCATGCCCTGTACCATGCCAAGACATGCCCTGAACCATGTCAAGACATGCCCTGAACCATGTCAAGACATGCCCTGAACCATGTCAAGACATGCCTCAGACCATGCCAAGGTGTATTACAAACCATGCCAAGACATGCAAGATCCATGGCAAGATGGATCCTGATATCAATCCTCTGTCAAGACAGATGCCACCTTCAGAGGACTCCCCCCTAAACTCGAGAACCTTGCTCTCCATGATGGCTAACGTGAATACAACATCTTTGTGGTCATGCTCGGTCCTCTTTGATGCCATGGTAGCGATCAAGCCGCTCTTCAAAGTGGTGGGTGGGAGGCAGCCAGAGTCTCTGGTTTTCATTCCATGGAAATGAGTCGTGTGACACAAATTACAAGGGCTGAAAATCAGTGATGATGGCACGGCGAGATGAAAAGGGGGAATTAGCTACACATCAAAGCCGTGGTGTCTCCACTGTTATTGTTCTGATAGGGGCTTGAATCTAGATGATCCTTTTTGGGCTCTTAATAAGCCACATCCCTCATCCACAAGATCCTTCCCAATCTTGTTTAAACACATTGCCAAGACCCACGATCCTCTATCTGAAACCGGGTACCATAAACCAGTGGTTCTCAAACTCTGTCCTCAGGCCCCACTGCCCTGCTTGTTTTCCAGGTATCCCTGCCATACACACTGCTGATTACCTGGATCAGGTGTGTTCAGTCAATCAGAAGCTGAAAGACAGCTGGGACTTGTGTGTGGGGCAGGGATAGCAGGAAAACAAGCAGGGCAGTGGTGCCTGAGGACTGACTTTGAGAACCACTGCCATAAACTGAGGTCAACATTGAGTTAGGCATGAGAATCAATTTCCTAATATCCTATCATGTGTTCCAGAGTTCTAATAATGAAATAAAATTGCAAGCATAGCCAAGTCTGTAGTGGGGATTAGCCATTCTTACTGTGTGGTGGCTATTCTTGGAGTTTCCAGCTTTGTGGGGTTATAGAGAAATGACTCATAGCATGTCTCGTACCAGTATTTTGCTTTCCAGGCGATAATATCTGCCATCCAAGGGCAATATCACACACAGAGGCAGAATCTTGGAAAAATGTCTCGGTGGAAGCCAGCATGCTGAGGAAGGTGAAAGGGACCTTTGTCGGTCTTGTTTGGTATAAAGCATGTTGGGTGGGGAACTACTTTGAGGACAGATATACCCGCACCTGTGCATGGTTACATCCAAAGCAAGCACCTTCCTGGTGGCGTGAGATTTAATAGGAACACACCAAGGTCGTGCCATGGAGGCTGAAATCGTGGAAGAGGTGACAACTATTATGCTGATGGACTTCTGAGAAGAAGCATTTGAGGATATTTCTGGAAAGACATCCCCACTCTAAACCCCCCCCCCCACCCCCCCCCCCCGCTAACGTCATTATTGCTCACTCGTTCACTGAGGTGGCAGAGGGCTCCACAATTAGCATTTGTAATTGGAAGATGCTAAATGTTACTCACTAGAACATCTTCCTGTGACATCATTTCTGGGCTGCCGGCAAATTGCGCGGAACAGTGTGATGAAAGAATATACCTCAAGCTTCATCACCCAGCCGTTGATGAGGCGTGATATACTCGGACACATGATAGGGAGATATGACTTTAGGCGTGAGAAATATCAGCATATCTTATGCTTTGATGCTGTTTATACAGTGTTACCATGGCAACTGCATGAGCCTGCTGTGGTGGTAGTGATGATGATGATGATGATGATGATGATGATGATGATAATGTCACACCATGCAGTGTAGAAGAACCAAATTGGGTCACTCAGCTATGGGGTCATGGCTTTATATCAGGTGATTAATCCTCCTTGTCATCATTAACCAGAAACGTCACTCTCTCCATGACTTCACTTCCTCGGTTAGAATTCTTTATTTATCGGATAACAGTTTATTTGGGTACGCTGTCTGGCTTCTGTTGAGTTATTTGCTAAAGAGGACCACCGGCGTCCTTAAATTGACATAGTCTGTATCGGTCTAGGGGGCGGCATGGTGGTGCAATCTCGAATCTCCGCCTGGGTCACATGTGTGTGGAGTTCTCCCCATGTCGTCGTGGGGTTTCCTCCAGGTACTCCGGTTTCCCCCCACAGTCCAAAAACATGCTGAGGCTAATTGGAGTTGCTAAATTGCCCATAGTTGTGCATGTGTGAGTGAATGGTGTGTGAGTGTGCCCTGCGATGGGCTGGCCCCCCATCTTGGGTTGTTCCCAGCCTCGTGCCCATTGCTTCCGGGATAGGCTCCGGACCCCCCGCGACCCAGTAGGATAAGCGGTTTGGAAAATGGATGGATGGATGGATGTATCGGTCTGTTCGGTGCGCGTTCGGTGTCAGGCCGAGTGACACTTTTCCCACAATTCACTTGTGCGGTCCTGCAGAAGGACAGAATAAGACTCCAATATCACACCCGAGCGACATTCCTGAAACTCGCCATCCATCTTTTTGAAGTCATTCCTCATCCAGTCCAGGTCTGAGCTGGAGTTTTGCCTGAGGTGAGGAACATTCTAGAAGCAACGCCAGCCTGCCCAGGGTCCTCTCACAAATGGATCGTGAGTGCTGGCACATCATGCATGCTGAGCTAATTAGGAAAATGGCTGTAGCCAAGCTAGACTGCATTCGCACATATTATTACAGCACGGGTTGGGGGGGGGGGTCTTAACACTGCATGTGCATTGACATGTGTGCACGTATGTGAGCCAAACTACGTCATGGCTAAATGTCACGCAGACACAGTGGCCTAGGTGCAGATGGCAACTTGGCCAGGCCACACAGCCCCCCCCCCAACTATCCACATTTGGTCCTCGGACACCAGCCACTCACTTGGGTCTGATCCTACAGGCATCCATGCGTATTCATTATCACCCGATTTACACCTGAAGCAGCCAGGCAGGTGACACGCTGTCCAGATAATTACGCCAGTAATTAAGAGCTGAGGTGTAGTGTAAAGAGGTAGTAAGAGGTGTAAAGAGGTAGTAAGAGGTGTAAAGGTGTAGCACCCCTGATGACCCCCTAAAGGACCAGTGGCTCAACGTTGATTATGTGCATCACTCAGAGCCTGTTGGGTTTTAGTTGGTTTGACATGCCGGGTGCCAAAAATCCGTCATTAACATATGGAGGACAGCTGAGCGAGCAACTGCAACGGCACCGTCGGACTGATTGGGTCCCTAATGGTACTGATGCATTCTGGTAACAGCTACGCGACCAATGCAGAAGTGAGAATCTCATTAAGGACCTGGAGTGAGGCTCATCACTCCATAAACACTACAAAATGGTCTGCAAGTGTTAAAAAATAAGTATGTAATAAAGATGGACCCATGAGCAAGATCTAGAAAATTCCAGCCTTTTATTTATAGCAGCATCTTTATCAGTGTTTGGAGACCAGGGTAACTACAGCACCTCTTATCCTGCATCCTTCCACTTATTATGCTGTGCCCTTAATCGCTGCGCCACCTGCTGTCAAGATACAATACCAACTGCACTGTGGCTTGACAGTAATGTTGTAATTACTTTTAACTTAATTTTATCCAAGTCAGACATATCGTTCAGCATTCCGCGTCGAGAGGTATTCTGTCTAACGGTTTATAACAACGTTCCATGCTTAAGCACTCAAAAGCTTGCCAGTGGGACAGTGCTAAGCCCCTAGCTCTCAAAATCTCCACAACCAAACAATTCTCCACATGAATTTGCAGATCTGCTGTGCAGAAGTGTAGCAAAAATCACATGTAAAACAACAGCCAATTAAGAGGCCCATCTGAGTCGTAGCTGATAACTATTTCCAGCTCTTGGAGCAAAATACTTTTTAGCCATTGATACCTATGTATGCATTTACAGATTTGTCTACATGAGTACAAATCTCAATACACTTACAAATCTCATTATACATTTAGAGATTTTTTTTACACATTTACAGTTCTGATTACGCTCACATGAATTGAGATACAGTCATGCAATTCTCCATACGCATCTACAAATTATTTTGCTACAATAATAACCCCATAGAAAAGTGCATCCATGTCAGGAGATTTGAAAGAATCTAAAAAAAATCCAGCCCAGATGTCCAAATAAGGCACATTTGGCGGAATAAAGCATTATAATCGGTCTCTGTGAAGTAGCATGCATGTTAATTAGCTTGTGTTTTGAAGCCTGGAGAGCCTCTGTGCTGTACTTCATGACTGTTTCAGTAACTTTGATGCTTTTAATTGCCTGTGTTGTTTTCCTAGTTCCAGCCTTGTATGGCTTTACTGTGATGCATCTCCTCCTTCTGAAGTTTCTTCCTCCATGTAAATTGCCTCAGGTTCCATGCTCTGAACCATGTGACGTGCGGCAGCCACTGGTCAGCTGAGCATCTACAAAGGAGCCAATCTTGGCGCTCAAGAAAGATGCCTTTGACTTTTGATCAGGATTCTACATGTGTCCACTTCTTAAAGTCGATGTAAAAACGGGGGAAAACTGAAATCCTGCCAAGTATCACAAGGTTTTGCTTCTCTCCCAAATATCAGCTTCCTTTGGCTGAATTTTCCCCACTTCCCTTTGTAGGGGCTTGAGCCTGTTTGGGGGTGGGAGGGTGCTGTTCCTCAATGTGGGGTCAGACTTCAAGAGAAGAGATTGATTAGCAAGTTGCTGACACCTGAAGCAACAGGTGGATTGAATTTATTATGATGTTGAAAGGATTCCAGGTCCAGGACAATAGTGGAGCCAGGCATTGACTGGGACAAGCATTTGGAATATGGATGGACGGATTATTATCCTCAGGTCTTGTCATAGGTGCATGAAACCGACGCGCTGCTTAAACATTTGGAGTCACAGAAGCGTCTGTCATTATGATAATAAGCAAATTTGTATTTATTCAGCAAGCACTTAATCTAAAATGACATACAAGTGAGAATTGGAGGTCAGGGTCAGCCACCATTCCTGGAAAAAATGGCTTTATATCCCATTATTATTAATTCCATTGGTCCATAATAGGATTGGAACCCACAACCTTCTAGACACTGATTTCAAACTCGCTGGGCCACATATTGCGCCCACTAAATGCTGTGCACTTTCTTAGTTCTGTTCAACTGCAGCTGCTTTTTGCATGATTAAAGGATGACTTGTTCCAGGAATCCCCAGCTCTAGTGGGTGACGCCTTATCCATTAGGCCACTGGGTCTGGGTTGGTGTATAGCAGCCAATCCTGTTTCGAGGCTGAGACTTTCCTCCATGCTATGATTTCTACCGAGCACGCTCCGTAATGAGTGTGTCAGTGCTTCTGGGCAGGCTCCATTGCTGCTAGTAACCATGGCAGAAGGATTCAATCTCCTGAATGCTTCCCCAGTCCAGATACTGTGCCGAATTTGGCCGAACTGGTTTGCGATACTGTATAGTGGTGCGAGAAAGTGGAAAGCTATGGCATGTGAATGAAATGCGTGTGACATTGGAAATGAAACCTCTTTAATTGAAATTGGGTTTGTTAAAAACTAAACGGTTGTCGACCTGGTGGTCATAGATACACACCTCAAACCCTTCATAAAATTAGAATGAATTAATTAAAATTTAATTTAATTTAAAAACACAACAGGGAGTCACTCATTCATCCTTTAGCCGTTGCCTTCAGGCTAATGCTGAAGGACGCCCTCTGTCAAGTAGATGCAGTAGACACCCATTTAACCTTCAATCAAGCAGATTTCTGGCTGCCTCTGATGAAAGGGCCGCGCCAGCTGTGCGTTTCTATGACCCCGTTGCCTAGCTACAGATGGTGAAATCATGGGTCTCGGCTGGGACGAGCGCTGATCACCCAGGCCCCTGAGGCTGCCCCCGCACCATATCTGGACATGTACATGGAGCCTCTGAGCTTCTGCAGCTGCACACAGATGGACCAGCACATAGGTCTCCTTGGCCCTCCGCTGTGCCCTGCACTGTTCCGACACAAGCAACATGCTTTCTGTCATCGCAGTTTGCTCTGTGCTGCTTTCCCCAAACAAATGTCTGCCTGCTGTCCCCAAACAAACGTTTGCCTGCTCTCCCCAAACGTTTGCCTGCTCTCCCCAAACAAACGTTTGCCTGCTGTCCCCAAACAAACGTTTGCCTGCTGTCCCCAAACAAACGTTTTCCTGCTGTCCCCAAACAAATGTTTTCCTGCTGTCCCCAAACAAACGTTTTCCTGCTGTCCCCAAACAAACGTTTGCCTGCTGTCCCCAAACAAACGTTTGCCTGCTGTCCCCAAACAAACGTTTGCCTGCTGTCCCCAAACAAACGTTTGCCTGCTGTCCCCAAACAAACGTTTGCCTGCTGTCCCCAAACAAATGTTTTTCATTCTGCAGAAATTAATGAGCCAGTCCCCTACTATCTGTTTTATTAGACTGTGGGGAGTTTTACGGTGTTACATGACAGATTGACGGGCGATTCTAGGATGTTGTTTTAAGGTAGAGGGGCATAAGAGGGGCCATAATTCATATGGTGATGGGACGTTGACATACTGGGTGGCAGTCAGCTTTCAGCTATGGCCAGTGCCCCTGTGGGTCCATCCCAGTATATGTCCCTGAAGTTTGAACCTGACAAGCAGCACTTTGGAAGTCAGGCCTGCCAGCGAATGGCCTGTTTTTCAACACTCTTTTTCTGGAAGGGTTAGTTCAGAGTCGAATGGAGTGCAGCTGAAGGTGCCGCTCCTCTCAAAGGCTGCTTTGCTGATCAAACTGGTCTGATCAGTTCTGAGTTGATCAGTGACTAATTGGCGTGAGTTCTCTTTCAATGACGCTAAGATTCTGGGTCAACTTGTTTGGGACTTTGTCAGGTAGTGAATGGAAAAGGCGTGTCATTTTTAGCTCGCAGACGTGGCTCCTGGCCCCCTCCAGAAGCTGCCCATGCCTGGCTTCCCTCCGGTTTGTGCCAGCTTGCATCTCTTAGCTGTTTTCATCGTCCCTTCTGCACAAGTGTCTTGTCAACAATGCCCATCAAAATGTGCTTTGATGGGGCTGCCTTAAAGTGTGTCTGTGTATGTGTGCATGACAAAGAAAGAGTGTGTAATTAGCTACAGCTGCTGATTTATTTATTTAGACAATGTGAATTTGGGATTGAGCCCTGCTTGTGGGGACCTAGTAGCTCCTTTGAGCACAGTGCCAAATACCTCTGGATGCTCCTGGTAGCTCATGGCCAGCACTGTGTGTGTTCAGGTTTCCCTCTCTGTCCTGTCATATGCATCATTAGACTGGTCCAGGGTAACCAGACGTCTTTAAAAATGTTCAAGTTTTGATCGGTCAGTGAATGGAGGGTATGCATTGATGTCACTGTCCAGCCAGAACTCTCTCAGATGGACCGTCACGCAGTCCTTTCTCATTAACATGCTGCAACATGGCAGATTTTAGTTGAGAAAACTGATAAATTGATTATTTGCTTTAATTCAAAGCAGTTGGACTTGACAGGGATGCGTACGATTTCCCAAAGGACTAACGGACGATGGACATTGATATGTGGTAACCATTTGGGTTTCCTGACAGAATATTTTGTAGAAATAACTAAACTAGCTTTGTGGAATATCCCCTTATAAGGAAAAACTGGGCTTGTCGCTTTGTTTTTAATGCATAAGCTGCATCATCAATGTGTTTTTAATAAATGCTGACAAAAATATTACAGTTACACAGAATATAAATGAATGATGCTAAATATTTAACTGATGAGTGGTCAGTACAGTATATAACCTACGGCATGGCTTCACCCAAAAATCCAAACTATTTGAGAAGTAACAACCGCAAATCCACGTTTCAGAACCCAGATTCCATAGACTGCTTCTCTTTTCTTCAGTTTTCGCCAGTCTGTTAAGAGATACCTCCGATTTCTTGTTAAATCTTTTTTTTTTACAATCAGTCACGCAACAGTTCCTTCCCATTTGAGGAGTTATTTATTTTTTTTTTTGCAGGATCCAAGTTCAATGCCAGCGCTGTCTTTCTGCCACTCAGTGGGTATAACTGCAATGACTTCTGCCTCCTGTGATGTCATGTGCATACCTTCAATTAGCGAATCAGATTAGCACGTTTATCCTGCAGCTGCCAAAAGAAAACCTCTGGCTTGCCTATGGGTGCAGGCTCTTGTGTCCGCCTACATTTGCCCCCCCACCCCGAATCAGATCCTGATGATTTCCAGCAAACGTTACTGGCAGGAGAGTGTTAATACCCCCCAAAGGTTTTCTATGCCTGTTGTTATTTGTCCCCTCAGCTTGTACTGTGGCACCAGTGCGTTCTGTTGTTGTTGGGAACACTGGAACGCGGAATCTGGTGCCTCCTTCTGGAATTCCGTTGGGTACCATGCATTCCTCCGTGTTTGTTGAATGTCCCATGGGGAAGGATGTTCAATCTCCGGAGATCTGGGAAAAATCCATACATCCCCACATGATACCATCCTAACATGGACACTGGATTTTACAGCCGATTGATGGTGAAATTCCCTGTTTAACTCCGACTTTCTTACTGCTTCTTATTAGGTTTTATTTTCGAAGTCTGAGCTCAAAAATACAACAGCCGTCGCCTCCCTTACTGGCCAGTGGGAGGGCAATGAATACCGGCGCTGGCGTCTGTGACGCACTCAGGACGTGACCGTATGGCGAACACTCTGACGATGCTCACAGGAAACATGATGCACGGTTGTAGCATCGTGCAGATGGGCTGTTTGATACGAAAACCCGTCTGTCTGATCACTTTATGCCAGAGAAACTGAAGGAGATGCCCTTTCTACTGCCGTGTCCCTGAGATGCTCCCCCATCTTCTCCGTAGGTGTGGGTTAACAAAAGCTAGTAATTAGCGAGCCTCTTGGCTGACTTCAAGCATTAGACACCAGTCTTAGCTAAGGCTTTGCTAGCAAGGGAGGCTGGTGCTTATCAGGCTCCTGGGCTGCTGTATGCTAGCTGGCATTAAAAATGTGCCGTGTTTAGCTTGGTCTTTAGCTGTTTCTAGACAATCGGTAATGGTGGCAAGTCAGGGGTGATATTTTTACTTGACCGTTTTTGTGTTCTCGTGTACCTGTTAGACGTCATCTTCCATTGCCGAAGTATAGTCCCAATACTCAAGGACAGAAGCGCAGAGGACGGCAAGAATCCACGGATGTCCGTTTTGCCCAGCCACAAATATCAGGGATGCATGGCTTGCATCATCGTCACAGAGAACAGTCTCATGATGCATCGTGTCCCAAGTTCATTCTTGGGAAGCAAGTTTACAAGACTGGTGGTGGCAAGAACACAAGTACGGTCTTTGTGTTTTTGGTGCTGCGAGATACCCGGGGACTGTGCTTAGCCTCCTGCTTAGCTGCCGTTTTGCTATCACAAAGCAGCCACTCTGCTAATGTGACTAAAGGACCATGGGGATTTTTTTTCGCGATTAGCGCTGTGTCCTCCTGGATGCCAGATGGTGTGTTAGGGCCTGGGTGGATGTTCCATGCCCTGAGTTGTTCTGGCCCGGTGCTTCAGGGCCTCGGCTGTTTCCTGGCAGAGCAGAATAGGCTGCCACTTCGTACTAGCCACTCCCACGGACCCTGGGCCGCACAAGGTTATTTTATCCATTTGAATGTCACCATAACAAAAGGTGTTTACAAAACTAACGAAGCCGCTGTCTGAGGTTTAATCAGCGGCCACGTTGAAGGCCCTGTCAGTGCTCCGAGTTGCATAACCACACTGAAATCAGCAGAGCAGCTGCTTTTTACATAAGGCTAAATCAGGAGTTATTTTTAGAGGACAGCTAGAAATTCAGGCTCATGAGAGATTCACACGTCCAGGGTTTACAGATAGGGATGAATCTCATTAAGCAATATGTTTGATTCTTCACTTAAGATGGGAAAAAGTTGAGGTTTTTCGAACATATAAACTTTAATTATCTGTGATGCCATGTGTAGCCATGCCGTATCCAGGCTGCTAATTGTCCTTTGATTGTTTTAGCCTAACGAGGGCCTCATTGTCATTTATATTGAATATAGCCTCGATCTGTCTGCCGTTCTCCCGTTTTCAGAGCCTCACAACGACCTCGTTGTCATGGCTACGTGAGACGCTGTAACGTCTGTATCTGTGGAAAACACCCTGGGGCAAACGGGGAGAGCCCCGGATCCCGGTCACACTGCAGCCTGGTGCTGCAGAGGACGGCAGCAGTGTCACATGCGCGTTCCAGTAGCCTCAAGGAGGTGCCCTGCTCATGGACCTTGCAGCCTTATCTTGAGTTTAAAATTATCATCTACGTAAATCTACGTTGAGATTAAATTATCATGTACGTAAATCGGGGGTGGCCACTCTGATCCGCAAAGGACCAGTGTCTATGCAGGTTTTTCGGATAACCTTTAGGTCAGCTGTTCAAACCCAGGTGTGAGGACTCTTCGGCCAATCCGTCCTCTAATTAGTAATATAATTAGGGAGTCGCAGCGAAAACCTGCACACACAGCGGCCCTTTCTGGGTAAGATTGGCAACCCCTGACGTAAATATATTGTCAATACCTTACCTACCACACAAGAACACACATAGATAGATAGGGAAGCTGGTTGTTTAAACCTGAACGAGTATCCTTCTACCCGCCTCCTTGTAGTATATGTTTGTCCAGTTTCACCAGTCAGCCCTGGACATGAGGCCTTAAACGTGCCCTGAACTATTAAGGCAGATCTCCGCCCCCTCCCAGGGTAACGCCCCTTTCAGTCTTATTGGCCTGTGTCACTCTTGAGTGTCATTATGATGGGATTTAACCTGAAATTCTGCAGTGAATTTTGCAAACCAGGATGTATGGAGGGGAGGGGCTACAGGTGCACAGGCCCCAGCTGGAATCTGATTGGTCCCCAGAGTGCCCAGTCCACCTGAAAGCTGATTGGCCCCTGGAGTGCCTGTTCCCCCTAAAAGCTGATTGGCCCCTGGAGTGCCTACCCCCCCCCCGAAAGCTGATTGGCCCCTGACGTGCCTGTTCCCCCTAAAAGCTGATTGGCCCCTGGCGTGCCCGTTCCCCCTAAAAGCTGATTGGCCCCTGGCGTGCCTGTTCCCCCTAAAAGCTGATTGGCCCCTGGCGTGCCCGTTCCCCCAAAAGCTGATTGGCCCTTGGAGTCTCTACTCCCCCCCCGAAAGCTGATTAGCCCCTGGAGTGCCCGCTCCCCTGTCACTCACCGATTCAAAATATAACTTTGGTTGGTCCATCTGTATGAATTATGGCCCCTAACTTAAAAAATCGTAGAATTGCCATTGGTTGTTAAGGCATGTTGGCGCCTTATGGGAAGTGCCAGTGACTGAGGATGCAGGACTGGAGGACCAGTTTCTGGGTGACCTTTCTCATAACGTATCGTCTTATTGCAGATGGGGAGGCCCGGCTTGGCCTTTTCAGAGCTTTGAGCTTGGAGCTCCAGCATTCTTCAATTCTCTTGGCTCACGTTCACCTCGAATTCCCAAATCCACCCCCCAAGCTGAAGCATTTCCCAGCTCATCATATCAGTGTTTCAGTTGAAGGTCCCTCTGAGAAGATTACAGAGGCAAGTTTTAATCTCCTCAGCGACTCGATCTTTAATCATGGTGAAGAATCTGTGGCTTCTTATCTTCACTGCGTTAGGATTAGAAGGACCGGCTTGTGGGTCTGATTCAGAGCTTGGCATGGCTCTTCTCCAGAGAGTGGCAATTTTTCTTTGCCGTCGTATTTATTACAAGTTTACTTCGGGTCTCGCGTCTGTTCAAGAAAGCAGGAACCTGCCTGATCTTCACAGCAGCAGAATCTGAGTGATTTCTGTCGTATTTTCCAAGCACTATAGGGACGACCATTATTGCTGGATAAAACATATTAGTCATTGTATTTCTGACAAATGTACCCCAAGAAACTTCTTTGCCATGGAATGCTGTGGTACCAAGCTGATAAGCTTTTTCATACTGTCATACATTCTAGACGTTCCATCTCGGTATTAAACAAAAAAAATATGAATCATGTAGGCTGCTGTAAAATTCAAAGTCAGAGAGAGCCTAAACAGGCTCATCAGTGTGAAAACATGCTAAGGAAACGAGGAGATAACTCTTTTTTGAAGAGTTAAATACCTTACCATCCATTTATTGACTGCGCTGTTGCTGCATGACCTGCGGCGTCTGCCCAATCTGCGGTGCCTGCCCAATCTGCGGCCACATGTGCACTAGGTTTCACATATGCCACTTCGTCTTTTTTAGTGCATTCATAGCAGAGTGGTTTTTGCGGCATTAACCTACACATGTGTTCTTTTTTTAGAAAAAAAAAATTACTTAAATTAGCACCAAACAATGCTAACGCCACGCACCACAAATGCAGCATCTCCGTCTCAGTTTAATAGAAAGAGGAGCATCTGTGTTTTTGACGGTGTTAAAAATAATATCTTTGGGGTATTCCGTAATAACGCCCAAGCCTACAAGTTTATCTATTCATCTCAAGCACCTTTCTGCACCGAGTCTCTGCTGACTCTTAGATACCCCCCGCCCCCCCATTTCCACATGAAGTCCCCCAACCGAACAGAAGTTAATCAGATAAAGAGATTAAGGGTGAACTCTAGGTAATCTGAATTCAGAGGGTAATGCAGATCCATCTGGGCTGTAATGTCCTTACAACTGCCCCAGGGGGCGCCCCACAGATCCCGTGCTGTCTCAGGCAGGCCGCATTGACCAGCAAGACCCCAATTCTTCTTAAAAAGCCTGCTTGCTGCGTGTAGTCTTGCCCAGCTGAGTTTTGGAGCCACCTCCCCTGTCAGCTGATGGGGCCGCTCTCAGACCTCAGGCAGTCTGCTTGAATAAAGCCATACAGCTGGTCTGGAAGAAAACAGCAATGATGTCAGCCTGCTGTGTCAGGAGACCAGGGGATTTATTCACGGTTTCCCATGCGGCATTTGACACCTGTAAGGAAGGTCAGGCCAGCGTGCTACGTGTGGCCAGAATCTTGTATTGCATGCATTTTTACAAGTTGGCCGTCGTCATCAGAAAAAAAGATACCCCCCCCCCCCCCCATTTTCATCAATGCCTTGTTTCCACCAATGCTGGAGCCGGTGCCCTTTTCCCAGTCTGCAACTGGTTCCGCATGTTTCGACTGCAGTTCTAACGCGGCAACCACAGAAAAGCTGGTCTCAGAATTTGGAACCGTAACGTCAGCGAATGTGGGACAGACTATAGCGCCGAAACCTTCCGCATACTCAGAAAATTCAATTCATAGCCAATATAGTTTTGTCTAAAATCGCTGGTACCAGCAGTGAAACAACTTGCCAGCTTATTAGAGGAATAACATTTCATCATTTTTTTATTCTGTGAAAACGTAAGATTGATCTGCTGGTCAGATTGAAAAACAAATGATAATCATGTCACAGGTAGAATAAATTACATATTGTGGGGACTGAGTGGCCAAGAGATCATGAGGCAAAAAAAACAAAGTTCAATTTTCAACTAAAACTCTTCTTTCTCAATCCTTAAACGGACAGCGGCAAAACAGTGAGCGAGAATAAACTCTTACTTTTACGGAGACAAAAGTGGATACAGGAAATTGAGGCATAGTGCAGTGAATCATACTCCGAAAACTTTTTTTTGGTTCTGCAGCTTATAAAAACTTAAAATCCGAAACAGATCAAAATAAATCCTAAAAATGCAATTCGTATGAAAATTTCACTTCCGCCTACGTAACATTTCTGTTTCGTTCGTTTTTCTTTAAACCGTTGAGAATGTGGGCAGGTTCTCAAAAGGCACCATATGAGAACCAGCCCAGCGTCGGTGGAAACGAGGAATTAAACAGTAGTCTTGATATATGTAGAAGCTGAAATCATGCCCAGTAGCTATGACTCTATGGTATGACACTCCAATCAGTATATATGTCACGCTCGGTCGTTGGGCGGGTGACCGCGCCGGCTGGCGAGCGAGCAGGAAGTAGGCGAGCAGGCAGAAGTAGGGTGAACGGGGATTTATTAAGCGAACAGGGAGCAGGGAACATCACACGACGACTAACATCAGCCCACAGCAACTAACATCAATGACCGACAAGGGGAACAGGCAGGACCAGGACTGAAATAAGACAGGACTAATCAAAGTAATCTGACAACGCTGGAAACAATCAGGGAAGAACACGTGGGTAACCAGGGGGCGTGGCACACATGAGGAGCGGACGGGTCGGGCGTCACAATATACTTCTGTTAGCGACTTAGCCACCAAGTTCCACTGCATCGCCACAAGGGTGGTCCTGGTAGGGCTGAGGAAATAAATTGTTTCTAAATTGTTTCGCAATGCGGATGTGAACGATTCTGCATCGGTGCAGTAACAGTACATAATCGATTAAAGCCACGTACCATTGCTTTGATTTTTTCTGGCTGTGACTGGAAAATAAAGTTCAAAAGAACTTTCTCATAGCAATCGTTACTGTCTATGGGCCCTTTTCTATCACACGAAGTACCGAAGCAAAGTACATACAGTACATAAAGGTGTTGGTTTTTTGCTGGTACCTGCGCCGAATGACATCACAACGCAAGCCAGGTTATTATGTACTGAATTCGAAAAATGGCTGTAGTACATTATAGAGCTAGACGATGTGCAATTTTAATACCAACATCGCATGTAATGCAAATGCAATTCTCACATCGCTTGTCATCTAGATTAAGAGCAACCTTTAAGTTCTGTATGGACGTTATAGTGCAAGGGGTTAAAGTTTTGCTAAAATATTTTTACAGTGTTACTCTACCAGTGTTACTCTGATTATTCCTTTTCAAGATTATCTATTGTATGTTTAAAACTCAGTTTAAAGTTTACCTCCACTGCTTTTGCATGAGCGCTGCATAAATTCTCTGAGACAATCATAATCTCTCACCCTTGCTGGTTAAATTAATCCTGAATTCCTTTTTTGCTTTATAAAATACCCCAATATTTATATCAACAAAATCACATTGTGATATTTAAAAATTTTCCAAAACAGTGCTGTCAAAATAGCTATATTATACAGAATACTTTATATTTTGTCCTGCCATCCTGATCACCTGAGCAGATCGCAGTTTAAGCTTGGGTCTCTTCAGTTGTCCATGCATCCATTATGATTACTATTATTTATTTATTTTTTACTTTGTCTATCATTGGCATCTGAGACTGCAACTATTTTCGAGGCGGCGTTTGTATTGTCTTTCAGAGGCAGGCTATTTGCATAATATTTGCGACCAAAGAACTGTTTCAAGGCCCAACCAGGAGTACCAAAGTAGCCCAGCTGGTTCGGCGCTGGTTCTGGAACTTTTGTGATGCGTCCTGGGTTCGGATGGAATCGTCGACATGATAATCGCAATGGAACCGTGAGACCAGTGAAGATGCACAGCCCCAGTTCTCAGCATGGAAAGGGCAGGTGGATGCTTCCCATGGGGCTTGGCAGGGTTGTACCACGCCTGCCAGTTTTTGCTACGATTCACTGTTTGATTTGTGGGCGTCTCCTTAGCTTGAGGTGTGAGTCCCATGTCTGTCACATCAATAATAACAATGATAACATGATGTAGGAATCCACAGACTGGCCCAGACACACCGACCTAACCGGATCCGCTGCATGCTTAAGCCAGGTTACGATACGACCTCCCCCCCACGGCGCGTAAATATTGGCCGACAGGTCCCAGCTGGCTCTGGCCACCATGACGGCTCCGGCTTTTGTTCCTGAGAAGAAAGTGCGCGTTCTTGCGTAATCCAGTTTCCTTGAACAAAGGAAGCTCATGTTTCATGATATCCCTCCCTTTTGTGGGGCATTCAGTAGCTGCAAGGCCGAAACTCTAGCATTTTTAGCAAAATGCCCGGAAGGTTCCAGAAATTTGTCTGTCTTCTTTAAAAATATAAAATATGTGATATTACTTCCTCCCCCATAGGCATCTGAGAGCACAAAGTGTCTCCTTTGCATCTCAAACACATTGCGTTTGGAGCCTGTTACTACTAGTAAACTTTGTACATTGTGCATCTTGGGTTTGTATTTAATGACGGTCCTGTCATCATTTATTAAGAACATAATAAGAACATAAGAATATCATTTATTAACATCAGGCAACACCTGATGTTGCCAAAAATTCCGGATGATTCTTTCATTTTACAATGATTGGTAAGTTTTGCCTAAGTTTTCAGTCCCTCTCTCAAAAACTAGCATAATAAAATCATATGTCAGAATTAGCATAAATTTTTGTGTTATTGCAGTTGTTGGGAACAAAGCAGGTAGTTCAAGGGTACAACAGGAGTGCCCCGTGACCTGTGACCATGCTGCCTCTGCTCCCCATCGCCGGGGCCGCTCCCTTTCCTCTCTGGGTTACATCATCCTTCTAAAGGCTGGATGAGGTCAGGACCTCTGTGCCCCCCTGGAGTGGCGACTGTGCCCAGGCGTGTCTGTCCACAGTGCCACCTAGCTGGGAGTGAGGACCACATGGAAGAGGCTGCTTCAGTACTATTCCAGCTGCTAATAGCACCCTGTGAAAAATAGCCTGCAGGACAGAAGACACCAATTAACCGATGTCTGGTCTCGTACCTACATATATATGTGCAAGGTCTAGCCACATAAAATAACTTACAAATAATGTAAATCTTAAGTCTTATCAATCCCTTTTATGTTCCTGTAGGAAGCACACCCTTCATTTTCAGTTCATTGATTCCTAAAACATGGAAGGAAACCAGCCCCTAGTCAGGCATGTTTCCGTGTGGTTCCATTGTCTGAAATGTTGGTCTGTTCCGTGGGTCAAACCGTAAATCACCAGCAAGTCGCCCCACACCCAACGCCTATTCACTCCTGCTCATGGTGTAACTACAGGGGCTCACCTACCCCTACACCTTCACATTATAATGCCGTCACATCACAGCACTGTTATGCTCACCTGTTGACCTGTTATGTTGTACTACGCGGCCCAAAATTACTTTTTGAGTTGAGCCCCACATACAACAGACCGGCACCTAGTCGTACCAAATGATTATCGACTGAGTAATGGATGAAGACTGCATCAGTCTCGAACGTAACCTGCCTAAATCGTGTGAGGAGGGGTGGTGTGGAGGTGTGGGTGACCTCACTGTGGCCTCACACCTCCAGGGTGATGGGGTCTTTCCTGCCCCCATCCCACCCCCACTCGCAGTGTCTGTGCGGCTTTCCTCCTGCTACCCCGTTTCCTCTTTCAGGCCTCTAGCTGGAGTGATGTGTCCACAATGCCGTTAGTGTGAGAGTGTGTGTCCTGTCGGACTGTCGTCACAAACATGGTGTCCCCTGTCCTGTGCCCAGTGAAAACAATAAACAGAAAATAGCTGTAAGTGCATTGAACAGAATCCTTATTGGGGTGTGGAGACTGTTAAAGTGTGCAATAATTTTATGAGCCTCTTACTGCTGAGAAAACAACAGTTTTGCACACTGTATGTGCCATCTAGTGTCAGAGGAGCATAACTGCAGTATTTTAACTAAAGGTACAATTTACTGCATTGCTGTAGGAATGTAATTGGGCGTTTGGCCCCTTCTGTATAGCTTCTGCTTTTCTGGCTTCCCTGTTTCTCCATCATACTGTCTTCCTGATCTAAATGGGCTGCCTTCAGCTTCTGTCGGCCGCCTATGAACAGCTCCTTGAAAGGTTTCCCACCGGCACCCCCTGCTGGTGGTACTTGGATATCACCATGCGATGACGCATGATAAGTAAACTGCAGCATCACCTCAGTTAGGCACTGCACCTAGACCAGTCACCCTTTTGCTAAAGAAACGTACCTTACGATGTCCTAGATACTGTCCTCGGTGAGCTATTAAACTGTACAGCGTGTGCATTGTTAGCATGCCCCAGTACAGTGTTCACATGGCTGTTTATTAATAATCCTATATTAATAACTCCTTGCCTGGGGGAAGCTCAGTGCACACTGTCACCTCCACATCCTGCACCCTCTGAGGGATGCATGGGGATGGCCAGGATTACTGTCCAGATTTTCTTTGACTACCCAGAAGTCTGAGACTCTCTGCAGAGATAATTAATGCTCTCTATTCGGTGTATTTTATTGAATATATTTTATTTATTTTTTGTCAGATCTGAATATGGAGTCCAACCCGTCGGACCACCCCCGAGCCAGCACCATATTCCTGAGTAAATCTCAGACAGATGGTAAGTTACCCTGGCTTTCCCCTGTTAAAGTTTAAATGAGGCCAACACTCACATGAGTGATTAGTGACCTATGGTGACACTGCACCCTCTCCCATATTCTCATTGGCTGTATGTCTGGGAACATGTCCCACCCCAGCGAATCAGAGTTCAGATCTACGAGTCATGTGATGTTCCAGTTCCTGGGAATAAGTCCCCTTGATTGGGTGTTAAACCACCCAGTGTCAGCATCTTTCTGTGGTACGATGTGTCACCTCAGGGCTTTCAGCCTCATGCTCTGTAAGATGCTTGATCATTCAGTGTTGACCCTGTGACCATGACAGGAATGACTCCTCTCTCTTTCAGTTGCCGTGGCGAACAAGAGAGGTGAGGGTGCGTGTGTCATCAGGCGTGCTGTGCTCCATGTGTTTTTACACGTGACACCTGATGTTGCCAGCTTTCTGTGACCCTGTTTACCACTGTCCGCCCTGTGGGTGTCACTTCACGCTCCATGTTTCTGTAACCTGTATCCACCCCGTGCCCCTGCCCACAGTGATGCCCAGCCCCCTCTGCCTAATACTTAGCAATACTTAAGTGCCATCAGCAGTGTTAGCATGATCAACATTCATATCACTGTGGCGGCCTTCTTGGGAGCATTAACTGACACTTCCGCTTTTATGCACCAGAATACACTAGACAAGTCAGAAAACATGGTGGGAGATGGGGCTTTCAGAGCAACTCTCAGTCCGGCAAGGAATCCTGCCCCTCCGGCACAGCCCTCGGCCCGCTGGCTTCCTGTGCCCTGCGTTTCTCCCAGTCAGCATCGCCTGCCCCCTCCAGAGACAGGAAGCCAAATGGTGGCTGGGCCTGCCCAGGGCGAGGAGGCCTTGTCTCGCTCGGCGCCAGTGCCTGTGCTTTTTAGATGGTGCCAGATTCAGCACTGGACACGCAGTGGCCCAAAACGGCCTGGAGAATATCAGGGATGACCATCAATGTCTCTTAAATGGCCGTACATCTGATCCTATAATGACTCTGAGGTTCTTTAGAGTGGCACAAAGCAAAACATGACTTTCAGTAATGATAATGTTCAGACAGCAGGTTATGCTGTGATGGACAATAAGATGTGACAGAGAAATCATGGGAAAACATGGATCATTTACAGTGGTACTACACGGTTACTACATTAGGTTGGCAACTTGACACTGTACAACCTATTAAAATAGGAATAATTGAAAAATAAACCAAATCGCCCCTTTTCCTTAGCGATGGTGAACAAGTGATGCTGCAGTACAACAGCAGTGCCCTGTGTGAGATCCGCCTGGCTGTCCCTACTGTTTTAGGGGGCGTCTCCCTGTTCCCCCGCGTGACTGTGATGTGGAGCTCAGTGTCTGGGCCCCTCGCAGGGTTCTGGATGGGACCCATTCGGGCCTTTATCTGCTGCTGTGTGTATCTGCCTGCCTCTCACGCTGCACGCATGACAGTGACGTCACTCTGCTCTCACTGTCTTTACAGTGCGGGAGAAGAGAAAGAGCCTCTACATCAACCATGTATGTACTTATCTTTATACACATTACTTTATATTTGGTTCATTCCTTTTTTTGTATATATATTTTTAAATGAATTATATGTCACTGTTCCTATACAGCTTGGGGTTATGTTTGCAAGTATACATTTTATTTTCACAGGTCTCATATAGTTTTTAGTTCTTTGTTTTCTGATAGAGATTCTTTCATTCCCTGCCTCCAAACTGCATGTGTTCAAAATCTGGAAACGGTTTTCATTGCCACCCCTTCATTCAGCCACCTAGGCGGCGTGTCGGAGTTAGTTATGCCCACTCCCAATGTTCATCACCTGACTGTACCCGGGGGGGTTTCAGATGTCATATCGCAGAAAGCTGGTGACGTCACCTTCCCCCTCGCCCCCCCCCCCCCCAGTCCCCCGTCATTCTTGGCAATAAGTAACTAGGCTGATCACGATCCCACTTCCAGCTAGGATTTGGCCCCTGGTTGCCTCGCTCGTGTTTGATCTCTGAGGCGTGACTCGGCATACGGGGTGGTGGGGGGGAGGGGGGACAGATCGACCACCATCCGTGGCCTGTCTCTAGTAGCGTGTTTCATTGAGCATCTGTGCGTGTCGCGCTAACGGGACTGCCTCCCGGGAGGTCACGCCTGCGGACAAACATGGAACCAGCCTGCTAAGACCCAGCTGATACCCTCTGCGCCTCTGGAGTAGCCTTCCCATCATGCCCCTCTGTGGCGGTGGCACGGTCAGCTCTCTGGAGCAGATGAGAGCACAGTAAACACCCACATTGTTATGTTCCAGAAGCATCCAGGGCAGCTGCGGCGGAAATACAGCTCCTGCTCCACCATATACTTAGACGAGAGCACTGTGAGCCAGCCCAACCTGAAGTATACCATTAAATGGTGAGTTTCATGGCAGAGCAGAGATGCTTACTTATACCACAGTAGTGTATATGGGCACCCATACCTAAGAGGGGCATGCTTACTTATACTACGGTAGTGTATATGGGCACCCATACCTAAGAGGGGCATGTTTACTTATACTACAGTAGTGTATATGGGCACCCATACCTAAGAGGGGCATGCTTACTTATACCACGGTAGTGTATATGGGCACCCATACCTAAGAGAGGCATGTTTACTTATACCACAGTAGTCTTTACGGAAATGATTCTGAGCGGAGCATGTTTACTTATACCACAGTAGTGTATATGGACACATGTTTCTAAGCGGGGCATGTTTGTTTATACCACAATAGTGTACATGGCCACACGTACTTAAGCAAGGTGTGCTTACTTATTCCACAGTTGTATGTACAGACACATGTATCTAAGCGGGCGTGTTTACTTATACCACAGTAGTGTATACGGGTACACATACCTAAGCACGGCATGTTTACTTATACCACAGTAGTGTATATGGGCACATGTACCTAAGCAGGGTATGTTTACTTATACCACAGTAGTGTATTCAGGTAAATGTGCCTAAGTGGGGCGTGTTTACTTATACCACAGTAGTGTATACGTATAGCAGAGTTTGCTGTTACCTATATATGATCATATGCATAATTACAGTTATGTGGAGATACAGTCTGACCTTACATTGTGGACATGCTCCTATAGGTGTATAGTAGTTTGGTTACTGTAGTAGTTAAGTTATTGTTTATATGAACATTTCAGAATCTTCATTGCCACATGACCAAGACCAGTAGAAATTTTTGTTCAATTTGCTACTGTTAAAGACGTGATAATAACAGAGAATAAATACAAGACACATACGAGGGAAAAACACAAGGTGTGATAACTACGGCTGTTTGTTCTCATTTAAGCAATGCAGTGCTGAAAATTTCCATAGATACAATACAGCCAACATACATACATGTGGTGCACAGCCTATATCGCATGAAATGTGCAATTATAATGTGTGAGCTGATTGTCAATGGAAATATTTAAGATGCCTTGCTACGAAGTCTGTCATACCACTGACATCTTTCTGTTTTTACAGTGTAGCCCTAGCAATTTATTACCACATCAAAAAGAGGTAAGGTCAGTTTCTGCACCCAGCTTCTTCTACATGCAGGTGTGAGGGAGTTAGCACAGTGCCGTGTGTGTGGGGGCCGTGGCTGCTGACTGCTGTTACATGTGTGCCCCATTAACTTTGAAGTTGGAAGCACCTGTGGGGTTCTGGGCCTAAGGTCGCACTAAAGGTGACGTGTAGCCTGGGTGCTAAATGTCATGCTCCTTTGAACTGGACCCCAAAATGGACACCAGGCTTTTAATAATTCATATAATCTGCCTTTAAACGCTGCCCAGAGAACTGGTGGGCTCCCGCATCCTGGCACACGGCTCCAACATCGGCCTTCTTTAATAAGAAAGAATTTCTAACTCCATAATAATTCAAATTCAGTTTTCTAATGGTGTCAAAGCAGGCCATAATCACCAACAGGAAGTGATGTCACTGAACATTACAATGTAATTCTGCTGTGAATGCGGACCATAACCTTCAACAGGAAGTGATGTAATTATCACCGTCACGGATGTTTTCCTTGCACTGTCGTGCTTCCAGTCTGCTTGTTCCCTTCCCGGGGTCTGTTTGGTTCCTCGGTAAGGCATTGGTAGACTCATAGGCAGTATTTCAGCCTCTGTATAGTTTCCCAACTTAATGTTTCTGCTCTTGCTTTCAGAGAAACAGACGGACGAATGTTGCTGGACATTTTTGATGAAAAGCTGCATCCTCTATCGGTACATGTTCCTGGCTTGTCTAATTTTATGCAGACATGCTAGGAAATGATATATTAAAAACAGTTGGGAGATTGGGTCCTTGCAGAAATAAGGATTTACCCTTTTGGCTTTCACACCCGTCCCCTTAGAAATCTGAAGTACCACTCGACTACGACAAACGTGACCCCGAACAGAAGCAGATCTACCGCTTTGTCCGGACCCTGTTCAGTGCTGCTCAGCTAACGGCAGAATGTGCCATCGTCACGCTGGTGAGGCATCTTTGGGCTGAGGTGGGCAGGGCAGAGTGGGCCAGGGGTGGGCTGGTGGGCGGGGCATGTTAATATGTTAATAGACTTTCTCCTGAAAAGGGTAACCTTAGCACTGCCCCCCCCCCCAAACATTGATTGAGATTCCCCTTGAGTAAAGGCGGGTAATCCTACATGGCCCCCAGCAGCAGGAAGCTACAGGCTCCTCTCCTCTCTTCTCTGCTGCTCAGGCAACATCACGTGCAGTGCATTTTGTAATTAATCACCCCCCCCTCCATGATCCACAGAAAGGACCAACCCATTTGATCCCTGCTGTAAGGCACAGCACAGGCTACTGGGGGGGGGGCTCTCATTTTGGTGCTTTTGGAACAGTGTCACGGTATGATGGGGGGGGACGCAGTCTATACCATCTTTTCTAATGGCTCCA
Source organism: Brienomyrus brachyistius (assembly GCF_023856365.1). Taxonomy (NCBI): domain Eukaryota; kingdom Metazoa; phylum Chordata; class Actinopteri; order Osteoglossiformes; family Mormyridae; genus Brienomyrus; species Brienomyrus brachyistius. Next base: position 16,065,510 of record NC_064533.1, read on the forward strand.
AACCATCATGAACAACCGAATTAGCCTTTGTGGTCTGATTCCGTGTATGCAGCCCTAACTGAGCCATTTTTACTTTAATCGGTGAGAATAGCTGCCCCCCCCCTCGCTTTAAGCGCTCTTACTCAGCATGAGACTATGTGTCCTTGCAGTGGCGATGACAGAGTCACGGCTTTTTCAGAGTCCCACTGAACGCGTCTCCCAGGGTTAATCCAGGCAGGCGCCTCCATGACGATTAGGGAGTGGGAATGAGGCTGGGAATAGAGGCGGGCACTTTGGGCTGCCGTGGTCCCCCCTGGTCAGCGTTCCCGTGGGACCCGCATCCTCAGGGCTCTCTGAGAATGCAGACGCCAGCTGGTGGTGAGATGCTCCGCGGAAACCCGATCTCGGACTCTGACACATGTTGCATGTTGTGTGAATCACACGTGCAAAAATATCCGGATTCCTGCACGGGGTGGGGGATGTGTCCCAGTGGCATGTGGCAAGCTTACTGGCATCCCGGGGGGTTTTCAGTTATTTATTTGGTCGGTTGTTGGAGGCGACATACAGGCGAGGAAATGACGGGGTGAGAGGGCAGGGTCAGCCATCTCCCCTGGAGTCTTTGGTGATACAAATACACTGCCAGCCATGGGATCCGAACCCACAACCTTCTGGAAGCATACACAGATCCCAAACCCACTGAGATACACCCCATTCTGTTTACATGAATGGGCAGGTTTGAAGTGTGCTTAAGCCGATCTATGCCCGTGATCAGAAATTTGCTGGTTCAAACCCCATCCTCAGTGGAATCTACGTCAGCCCCTTGAACAAGGGCCTCAACCCCCCGGAAAATGACACCAGATAAATGGCTGACCCGGAGCTCGGATCTCAAGCTTCTCTTTCACCTCTACATGCATGTGTCTCAAAGCAGAGCATAATGGGAAATGCGAAGATGAAACTGTTCTAATGTAAAGGGTAAACGAAGCATCATTTCATTTCAGAAGTAGCAGAAGGACTGTTATTGTGCACAATGTTCTGTCCTTTTGCTTTTTTTTCTGGGCACCCAAACGGGAGACCGACCACGTCACTCTGCCAGGGTCACGGGAGCCCTGCCTCCTCATGCCACGTCATCGCCACATGGGGACATTCCTTCTCTCACACACTATAAATAAAGGTCCCTCTAGATTAAGCCATGCCCTGAATATCAACATGTGATTAATAGACAGAGCGTGTCTCTGATACAGGAGTTAATTAGGCATGAAGTGTAAAAGCACAGCAGAAAGTGCCGGAACGCTCACGTCTGATAAGCTCCTCCGCAGGGACGGAGCGTGTGGTAGATCTGCTGCCACTGTCGCAGGTTTTATATTTGGACCTTTCACAATGATGGATCGCGCAGTGTGCATGCGCTTTCACCTCAGTGCGGACCTCACACTGTTTCTGGAACATTCCAGTCCTTTGTGGAGGCCTCCCACCTCCTGGACTCAGGTGACGCAGGTGAACAGCTGTGCGGGACCCCAGAGTCACTTTCATGTTGGTATAATGGTCCTCATAGTGCCAGCGAAATGCCTGCTTGAATGCCGCGGACACACAGAAAACTCTGCTGCATAAACTCGGAACAGTCAGTACTGTCCCAGCGCCATGTCCCGGGGGTGGGGGTATGGGGGGCGCTCAGTCGTTGGGGGCATTGTGAGTGGTTTTTTTTTCCCACCTGATCACTTCAGATGAACTGCCTCAGCACAACCCCCCATGACCTGTTGGGGAGGTGGGGGGTGGTTAGAATTGTTTAACACATTTGACTGTCCCTGTTCTACACAACCCGGCCCATTCCAAAAGCACAAGGGAAAAAACATCAGGGGAAACATGGTGGTTTGGGCTTTGACGGGTTGGGGTTCAGGATGTGCCTTTTGGGGGAAATCAGAGCTCAGTCTTCTGTGAGAAAAAGGCATCTTCACCTGATTCACATGCACCCACTGCCCCCAACGCCCCCCGCAGGTGTACCTGGAGAGGCTGCTGACCTACGCTGAGATCGACATCTGCCCCGCCAACTGGAAGCGCATCGTGCTGGGGGCCATCCTGCTAGCCTCCAAGGTGTGGGACGACCAGGCCGTGTGGAACGTGGACTACTGCCAGATCCTGAAGGACATCCCCGTGGAGGACATGTGAGTGCGATGCGGCAGCCCGGACCTACGCATGCAGCGGCCCTGCGTCCTCACCGGGTGTCGAGGGTGTGGCGGAGGACGGTGACCTTGTGCAGAGAGCCGAGGGACCGCCGCGTCCTGTTTGCTTAGGCTCCGCCCCTTTGACCCATGTCACAAAGTGCAGACATACCACCCCCCCCTCAGAAAGGCCTCTTCCTCTTCGTGACTCCTGTCTCTGCTAAATTTAGCCATTTGTTGCTGCACAAATCTGAGCATCTGGGTAGTCATAGGTCCAAATAAGAAAGAGACTGATTTTATTTCCGATATGCTAATTTCTTAACATTAGTGAAATTAAAGACAAATATCACACCTATTGAGAGCAGTTCTTTCACCGATTAAAGTGAAAATGGCTGAAATCATGTCTACAGAAGACCTCTTCATCATTATTGTCAGTAATTGTCTTTTTAGTGCAGTTTGAAACAGTCCTGTGGTTATTCTGTAGCTCAGTTAATGTTGGGTTAGCTGGGGAGTGGGGGTGTTTACCATCACACACGCCACACATATGCACCCCCCCCCAAACCGGGGGCCCCTTTCTGGCTGCAAACAGACACTACACTAGGGGAAGTGGGGGGTCCCTGAAGTGACAGCTTGAGTGGGACCCCAGAAACGACAACAGCCCTCCCGCTGAAAGCAGAAGCCGCTCAGCATCAGGAACATTAAGAGTAGTAAGTGACACCATGGCGCTCTGCCTTTCACAGGAATGAACTGGAACGGCAGTTCCTGGAGCTGCTCCAGTTCAACATCAACGTGCCATCCAGCGTCTACGCCAAGTACTACTTTGACCTGCGCTCGCTGTCCGAGGCCAACAGCCTGAGCTTGCCCCTGGAGCCACTGAGCCGGGACAAGGCACAGAAGCTGGAGGTGAGGCATAGCTCCGTCTCTCCACTAGATGGCGCTGCCGTGGCCTGTTGATCAATCCACCTGCTTTGTGGAAATAATGACTCTTTGCTGGTATTTTTCATTTAATTCTGTACATATATGAGTGAGAAATTACAACTGAACAACATTATGACTCGAGTGTACACGTCTCGAATGTGACGGCTGCTCTCTGTCGCCCCATAGTGGCCTCCTGCTAACATCTGTCTCACCATGCCAGGCTATCTCTAGGCTCTGCGATGACAAGTACAAGGACCTGCGAAAAGCCAACAAGAAGAGGTCTGTGAGCACAGACAATGTGAACACAGCACGCTGGGCCCCCGCCATAGTTTCCTAATGGGGCGTGGCCACGTCAGGTCGCCACCCCCCCATCTGGACTGCTTAGCCCAGCTTGCCGGTTCCACAGTGCCTCCCTTCACTGTGGCATAGAAGACGCCCAGTTAATTTTTTTTATTGCTCTTGTCATGGGTTATTTTTATTGTTTATGTTGGAAAGCGCTCCAGCCTCTAGGGGGCAGTGTCACTATAGTGCCGATATTCTCTTTGATTTGCCAGAATGTCAGCCATGCAGCTATGAGGACAGAATTTCCCAGCAAGAGGAAATTAAGTCAAACTAGCAAATGGCCCATGACTGAGGAAGAAGATCAGCAGAAAAAGTCCCACTTGATCATCAGACTGTAATGAGCTGTTTAAATGAAACATTAGGTAGCGCTGGCCAGTCCGTTTCAGTTGTGTATGGATTTAATACTTAATACGCCGAAAATTCCAAAACCAAGCACAAGGACGGTTGTCCCAGGATTATTTTCATCTTTTTCTTCATATTTTCATACTTTTGGTGACTTACACTTTCTCCGCTCCAAACAGGGAAGAGAACAGGAGACATGATTCCTACAGCTGCTGATTATTACTCCACCGAAAAAGCCAACTTTCTACTTGACAGTCCATTCCGGTTTTAGAGCATCACCGTTTCTGCTGCTGATTTAAAGAAGCAGACGTCTCTGCCCCCTAGGTGATGGATGCCATCCTGAAGATCAGGGGCCTCAGTAGCAAGAAAACTTTTCTGTAAATTCTGTCAGTATTATTGTCATTTTGCCTATTCTTGGTGGAACGGGACAGAGCACCTGCGTGATTTCCTGTCTATCGTGCCACCTGCATCGTTTACAAATGCCTGTTTCAGGAGACGAGCGTCTTATTAAATCATTGTGTGAAGGACACAGAACAAGAGAGCTCCTGAGCTCCTGGGTCTGTCGTTGTGACATCTGATTGGCCGACTGGCGGTACTGGTCAGGTTGCCTCCCACAGGGGATGAGATGCCAGCCTGGATTCAAACCAAGGTTCCTGTTATACAGCCTGGTGGCACAGGAGGGGTGGGGGAGAGGTTGGGTGCATGAGTGGGTATGATATTAAGCGGGATGATGAACAGAGTGATGAAAGACCAGGGAGGACAGCGTAAGTCCGCAAGAGCAATCGAAGGTCTCTAACTGGACAAACAAACGTTTAACATTCCCCTGAAAACACTGAAGCGTTTTCAGTTGGAGGTGTGTACACTGTAGAACATTTTTTATCCCTTACAGGATGGTTCTCAGGTTTTAGTAAAGTGACCTGACCTTAACCAGGCGGGAATGGAGGCGACGGAGATCGCCGTGGTTACGTGAGAGCAGGGGATTCGCCTAGATGCCTCCCGTGAATCTGGGAGCGTGTTCAGTCGTAGCGTGTGCAGTGTTTACCGACGTGTGCTTTAGTCTGACGAGGACATGTCAAGCAGAACACGGAAGATGCCGTTACAGCAGGCTCGGCCTTCCGCCCTCTGGTGCCTGTATTTTTTTTTTTCCTTTTTCAGAAGTATAGCTTTAGTTCCCGTTGCCTGAAGTTGAGCTTATGCTCTCTTCAAAGGAACCTGAAATTCCACACTACACAAGTTGCCAGTAAACCCAGCGTGGATCCCCGTTTGAATGACATGGGAAGCCAGATGCATGTGTGTGCGTGTCGTCAAACAACTTAGTAACATATGGGTGATATGGCATCTCCTCTCAAAATTAAAAATCTGAAAATATTTTGCAAATGCAAATTTGTACAGTGTAAATATTGTGCTGAAATATTTAACTGTAGGTTTTCATGTGGTATAAAATTATGGTGGAATAAATACCCCTAATAATAATAACATAAATAATAATTATGAATAAATAATTTGATTGGAAATGAGAAACGATTATCCCTTTTACCGGTAATTAGTTTGAAATGTGGGATGTTCTGTTGCAATAGATCATTCAAATATAACCCGACTTTTTTTATACCCGAACAAGTTTTATCTCTGAAAGCGATTTTAATGTAATGTGAGTGGTATTTTACTGAGATCCTAAAATCTATTTTGTATGTTTTCCATATTTTGTCATTTAATATTCCCTAAGCTCCTGTAATGGCAATATTTTCAAATCACCGTGACCAAACTTTCATACATTGATTTTTTTTTTAAATGTCTGAAGCAGTAAAAAAAAAATTTTGTGTGTGATTTGTGTTTATATGATTTTGAAATTTTGAGTTTATAGCCCTTTAATACATTCCATATTTATGTTTGCCTAATTATATAATCAAGAATTACAAATAATGAAATTTTTCCACAGTTGACCAAAGAAATGTATATAACGTTAATTAAAATGTTAGAACTGGGAGTGCATCATACGCTCTACACAGCAGGCCATGAAGCGTGTCGTACCTTAAAGCGAATGCAGGCCAGTGTGTGACTAAGTGCTCTTTTTGTGCTGTTCTTACTGGTGGTTGGAATTGTGATTATGTTCTCAGGAAGCCCCTTAGTTGTCACTAAATCTGCAGAGCAACACAAGCAGTCCTGAATGCCTTAGGGGTCAGAGGGGGGTGTCACCATTACGGGTCAGTCACAGGCACAGACGTGAGGGAATCCCACAGTGATGATGTTTGGTAAACATGCTGATTTAGCCTCTATTACTGTAATTAATGTATTAGATGCCGAACTTCAACAGTGACGATGTGTTCATCTGACAGCCCAACAAAAATATAGAGAAAATTTACTTGTATAAAATTATATTTAAATGTCGTGGTTAAATTTGCAATTTTTCACCTGGACACCTAGACTGCCAGATATCTAAGAGATTTGACCTGTATATTTCGCCTGAGCAGCGGTTAGTTTGTGTGAACAAGAGACCGAGATGTACCCCGAGATGTACCCCGAGATGTACCCCGAGATGTACCCCGAGATGTACCCCGAGATGTACCGAAGAGGGACACTAGGAGTCTGGCGCCCCTGCTGGACACTATTGGAATACCAGAAACCCTGAAACGATCGCATGGCACCAAAAGAGACTTTGTTAGCGTGGATGCCAGTGAGCCTCTAATGTCAATCCTATTTATTTCATGTGTATTTACTGCCTGATCCTAATCACAGTACTGAAGTCCAGTTTGTGCACTGGGCTTTGTTAGTGGCCGGTGATTTGGCTTCCGCACTGAACTCTACCTCTGCACAGAGTTTTTGAATTTTTTAGGATTTATAAATTAAACATTTTAATGTCTTCTTAAAATGGTGGTTTCCTGTGCTAACATGAAAACAACTGCTGTAAACATGGATTTGGACGTTTTACGTTTGACCATCGTATAGTTAGCCTGATGTCGTTTGTGTACTCTGATCGTTGTTTTAACTTTCCCTAGTAATACGTTATTTTTCATTGTAGCTTTTGTAAAGTTTCTTGGTTTGCCAAACACAGAGCATTATGTCATATTATTGGAACTGAATTTTAGTTTCTTTGTTTTTTTCCTGTATAATGGACCTGGTCCCATGACTCCTGGGGATTAGGTGTCAGCTGGCTTCATGTCTTCTGTGGCTCAGAAAGATATTTTTTACTGACAGTCCCATTTCATAAACAATATTTAGAAATGACCAGAATAAAACATTAAAACATGCACTCGGGTAGTTCTCCCTGTTTTGTTCATTTCCTGATAATATCCTGCTGGGATTCACAATTTCCCTGTGGGATCAATAAATTTAATCGTAATTACAATAATTACAAATTACAAACGGTCCTGTACATTCGTTGGCGTAACTCAAGCCCCCAGAAACCGTGAAAGACCCATCAGAAAGTTTGTATCCAGTTCGTTCATCTTCACTGGCTGACTGGAGGTAAATATTATCTGAACATCTCAAACCAGGTTTGAGGGTCTTGTGTTCACACTCAGAACTTGCAGTCATTGTCTGGAAGTGTTTATTAAGAATTTCATTCAATTAACGCTGCCAATACATGATGTTTTTTTTATTCACGTTTTTAGGGATTTGTGCAATGATGTTCGAACGTATGTTTATGTGTGTGTGTGTGTGTGTGTGTGTGTGTGTGTGTGTGTGTGAATGAATTAATGTTTTATTATCTCTTTTTATATGCTCTCCCTTTTTCAATGCACTGTTTTAGATGGCACTTAAAATTTCATTGTACTTGGTACAATGACAACAACAATAAAAACTAAACTAATTCAAACGACAGTCCATCCATCCATTCATCCATCCATCCATCTATCTTATCCTGGGGTGAGAGTAGCTCTGAAGTGGTATATAATATTTTATTTCATTTTAATATTTAAGTACTGCACTTGGATGTAAATGCAGGAAGGCAGCTCTCTAACCTATACTCTTGTGCAGGTGAGTATTTTAAAATGCATTACACTGTGCACCAAAACTCCATACCATGACTTAAAGAGTTATTCTCTTGTATGGACAACCTTCTCCAAACTATCCTAGTTATGCCAGGAAGGCCACATGCCTTTGGTCAGTAAGAATAGCTACAATGGGACTCATGTTTTGTCCGTCATGGGAGCAGTTGCCACTGGACTTTGGGAAAGGCTGGTCAGGCACCTGGGCTTCACTTTCCCAGAGCCATGGACGCTGCCTGATAAACTTTCCTTGAATCAGCAGTGCTCTTCTGCTTGAGGTGGTCATTGATGGTGGACCTGAGGGCAACCCCGATGGATCCTAGTGAGCATCTCTCTTGCCCTCGGAGTTCAGCCTAATTGCAGTCCGCCTCTTTTGGATGGGATGGTTCGTCGCCTTGAGGGGTTTCAACAAAATGGAAAAGCCAAGCGTCATCGAGCTGGTCTTCGTCACCTTAATCGGCAGCGTGACCGTCACAGGTGAGACGTGAGCTTCGGTGAACATGCCAGGAGGGCGTACCTACGGCGTACGTGAGGGTGCTGTTATGAGGGGACGTGTGCAGACATGACTTATGAAGACAGCAAGTTCGGGCACGTGTGCGCTGTCCTTCAGATAACTAGGGCAAAGAATAATGAAAGCTCACTGACTATTTATAGTTTGTTTTCACACTTTTTGCTGTTGACGCTCATAAATTCAGATGTTTGAAAGGTTGCTAGTGTCATATGATCACCTGGCCTGAGTGTGTAACCCTGACATCTTCATGCTGGGTTGCAGGAAAGCTGTGGCTGGTGTTGATGGTCCTGCTCAGGGTTCTGGTCCTCCTGTTCGCTGGGTACCCTCTCTACATAGACGAGCAGTACCAGTTTTCCTGCAACACCATCCAGCCGGGCTGCGCTGGTGTCTGCTACGACACCTACTGCCCAGTCTCTGTTCTCCGCTTCTGGGTGGTTCAGCTGACAGCGCTGTGTCTCCCTGGTGCTGCCTTTGTCGTTTACGTCGTCCATGTGGTGGTGTCGGAGCGCAGTGCCCGAGCCTCATCCGCTTCCTCTGCCGATGCTGTGAGGGTCCGCGGTTTCACAGCAGTGTACTTGTTCCACCTGTTGCTGAGCACCCTGCTCGAAGCAGCCTTTGGAGTGGCCCAGGGCTTCCTGTTCGGCTTCCATGTTCCCCGCAGGGTCCTGTGCTACGAGCTGCCTTGCACCACGACTGTAGACTGCTATGTCTCCCGCGCCACTGAGAAAACGATCCTGCTGCGCTTCATGCAGGCGGTTGGTGCCGTTTCCTTCCTGCTCAATGTTGTTGACCTGGTCTGCACCACCAAGCTCTTGGCGACCCAGAAGATGAAGAGGAAGAGGGTAGCGCTGATGAGGCTTTACAAGGAAGAGCAGAGCTACGTCTCAGCAGGTGGTGAGGAGCTAGATGTCCACCTCCCGTTGACCTTGGAAATGGAAGGATCCCCTGCTTTCAGCCGGGCCAAGGTCAATGAATCTGGTCTGGCTGAAGGCCCCATCATGCAGCCGGAGGGGATGGACCCATCGCCGTTACCCGGAAATCAACAGTGTGGCACAGCTCAGCCGCGGGTCCGAGAGGATGAGGTGGAACAGACAGGCAGTGAGGCGTGTCTGTGCCCTGCCGCTCCCACCAGCACACGACACCCCCTCAAGGTATCCAAGCGCAGTCGTTTTAGACCCCCCCCACCCCCGCGCCGGGACTCATTAGCCAGGGCTTTCGGTCCTAAGGGGGTGGGACACCACACACTGGTGGAGGTGGCCCCCGACCTCCAGACCAGCGGCCCCGAGATGTTGGAGAAGAAGTCTGCATGGGTGTAAATGGCTCCTTTGGGTCAGTACTCATTTGCAAATTAGGCTGAGTGCTGTCCTTGTTTGGTCCAGATGATCTGAGGTAAATATTTAGTGCTAAGTAGTGCTTGGTTTGGCTAATGTGGCTAATCCCTAGGTATGTTATTACAGAAGATAATCATGTAGATGTGTATCATTGCGCAGATGAATATCGCCCATCGACATACTTTGAAGTCTGTGCTGATGAATCTCAGAGGAGCACTGGCTTCTCCAGAATGTTCCCTCGCAGGTCCAGCTGTTTGGTAGTGAATGACAGACACCCTTGAGTCAGTGGCTGTTTATCACACAGCGTGCAGCATGGCATCTACGCCACTGTTCTTGCTTCATCATTGGCAGACACCAGAACCAGGTCGAGGGCCAGAACCCCAGGCACCTAACCTGTTCTATAATGTGCCTTTAATGCTTCTCATCGTCTGATTTGTGTAAATGGGAAAAAATGCTGCTCGTGGTGCTTTTCTCCCGTTGATTTGAGAATTGTGAAGATTGTATGAATGCACACTGCCCCCCAGTGGTGAGAATGGAAAAAAAAACACCCAGAGTGAAATATTTGCTAAATACCGTAGACACGGGCACTCCCTCTGCTAATAAATCAGTTACCTAAACAAGTAGTATAGTTATTGCGAAGTGTTTAGACAAAAAGCAAAGTAATAAGATTAATCACATTTAAGAAATATTTTATCACAATATTCACTGTTAAATTGTACTGAGATGCTTGGGTTCCTGATGAAATGAGACTCCATGACCCCGTGCAAATACTTTTTTTTTTTTTTTAGATCATCTTATAGTCTGTGATGTTTTCAGAGATACAAAAATAAAAAGGCTGCAGTGTCTGAATGGCTTCCTAATCGTCTTTCGGTTCCTTTTCACACGGCAGTAATGCAGCAGGAAGCCCAGAGATCCATCTCTGAATCTCCACTTCCTTTGGCGGTCCATAAAGATGTCTCACCGATGAATGACAGACATGTCTGTGCCCACATGTACTCGTTACTGTCTGCCTGACGAGCTCCTGCAGATTAATTCACCGCCTCGGGGTCTTTGAAAGGTGTGAAAGTCGTGGAGGTCAGTCACTGAACATGGCAGATGTGAACAGCAGGCACCGCTGCTGAGTTATTATTAATTACTCTTTCCTCTCTGGGAAGGCCCCCCCCATCCCCCCCCCCCCATCCCCCCCGCTCGAATCCCAGCTCGGCCGAGGAGCAGCAATCTCAGTATGCGAGTGAATGTGCCTGGAAGGATGATCCTTTTTACCGTACCGGGCCTGTCAATCAACCAGTCACGGGCTGTTCCCAGTGTTTTATTAGCACAGGGGGGTGGGGGAGGGCGTGGGCGGGGGTCTGGGTGGGGGGGGGGGGGGGGTATTGATTGCATGGGAATCTTGGGAAAAAAGGCAGCCCTATTCAAAGCTCATCTATAGTGGCTCCATTGTTGCGAAACAGCTGGAAGTCTGTCGTTTGTATTGATGTCCCTCCCTGCTCCGCACAATGGGAATTCTGTCGGCCTTGTTAGCCCGGGGGTGGGGGGGAGAACCGCCACTACTGCCGCCGTACTCCCCGGCCCATTTGCTTGACAAAGTCGCTGACAGGGGATCACAATTAGTTTTGATTTTGGAGCACGGTAACCTCTACCCGTGCTGGGGAGCTGCACCCACTGCTACAGGGGTCCTGGGAGGGGGTGTGGGGCTCGGTGCACCGTGGGAGCCGTCAGCGGGCTGCCAAGCTGCCTCCCGTCCTGTCAGGCAAAATGTGACGATGCATCTGCAGTGACTCACACGTATTAGTAATTATATACTCCGTCCCTTTAAAGAGCTGCTTACGCACTCAGGTAATCTGGTATCTAAGATGGTTTCCCATGGATACAGCTCAATCTGTATTAAAATACATCTTAAATTCAGTATTATCCCATACAGATATCCAGACATCCTTAATTTTTTGCAGTGGAGTAGGGATTTATCAAAAGTAGGTAAAAAGGCCTGACTGTCCAGTGGTCCATTCTCTTACGTCTCTGCATGGATGATCAAGTGCTGTGTCAAGTGTTCTAATTGGTTCATACACTTCCCATTTGCATGTGGATGTATATACATTTCATCTGACCTACAGGAGACTGTCTACTTATCTCTCTTTCTGGAACCTTCTGTCAAACCACCCCAGTGTCCCTTCCTCTTTACTTTACAGACTGACAAAAACATTTCACAAATCTGCTGTAACAGACGCGTTAAACAGAACCAGTGCTGTTTAAGCCACAGAATCAGGACTGCGAAACCTGGGGGGGGGGGGGTAGGCGTGTGACTTTGCTGGGATTTGTACTGACGCATCTGAACTTGAACCTGTTTTGATAGCTGGTGTGTCAGCACATGTGTGTGTATGTGGGGGGAGTGACACTCTCCACTGTGCAGCAGGATAATTATAAGGTTTGGTCACATTCCCCTCCTTTTCTTAGATGGGTTTCCCAAAGTTCCATAGATCAGCACCGTGCTGGAAGAGGGGCGAGACACCAGAGAACCAATGGTGAGGTTGGGGTAAATCCATGTTCTGGGAAATTGGGAACTTGCATAGGGGCTCTTTCTACATAAAGCCCCCCCCAGCACAGGGGCCCTGTCTGCATCTTGGGCTGAGCTTATTGCCCCCCACATGCCCATTAGAAACACGATGATTAATGATAATTAGCAGCAAACACACGCCAGATATGGCCACTTGCCTGTGTGGATGGACTCTGATATAATATATTACTCCCGGATCATTTTTACAATTCCAACACAAGTGCAAAATTTCTCAGAGTGAAAACAAATTTAAATACATTTTACACGGACCGTACGCATTCTTTGACGTGTAATTATTTGTCCTGATGATCCTGGACGACTACAAGAAACCCCAATTCCTTTGCTGAATAAAGGGTTAAAAGAAGGAGCATTGCCGACGCCGTTTCTTCTAGTGATGAATCAGCAACACAAATGTGGACTTTAGGCAACGATATATCTCCACGGTTTACGCGTCTGCAATAAATCACTTCAGAACCTGGGATGGGCCTAATTATTAAGGAGACATGAACACTAAAAATGCTCCCATGAAAAAAACACAGTAAATAATACATTATATGCACCTTCAAACTTCTCGGCTACTTCGTTTGTAAAGAGCCTGAAGTGTCGCATTATAAAATTATATATGACAAACAAATAAGATAACCCAACTATGGCCGCTAGATGGGAGTATGGCCGCGTAGCGTCCCAGCATCAAGCCCGCTTTTCCCATACAAACCCTCCAGGCTTCCCGATGGCGATCAGCACAGATGTGTTTGCATTTTAACAGAGGGACAATAATGAGTGTAACACTAAAGTCACATTTTCAACACCCCGCCACCGCACCCGCGAAAATCCAGAGTGTTAAACTATCAATTTACCTTCTGCAGCCGTATTACAATTTTCATAGGGCCGACTTTTTCTTCATTGTTCTAGGTACTGTATGGTATACAGTGCAGCAGATATACAGATTGAACTTGTCGTTGAAACTGTCAAATAAAATGGATTCAATCTTAAATTTCCACTGGGATTAAACATGCAATGTTACTGTTACTATTTGGATTGCAGATATTGACATGACAAGGATTTGAACCATTTAGTTTTGCAATTAAAAATTACCGGGAATATGTCAAAGTTCAGATTTACATCGGGCCATTTATTTGTTTCAGGGCGTATGATTTCATTAGGCTATAGAAACAGGAACTGAAGAAGCACTTTGAACACGTGAAAATATCTTTTGAAGTATTTCGCCGAATAACCTTTCAACTGATGCAAACTATCGTTCCCATGCAAAGAATAAGATTCTTCAGGCGAATCCTTTACTGACAAATTAACGGATCCCTGTAAAAGAAAAGGGATCAGCTACGATCCGGGACGTGCAGTTGCGGTCCGCTTAACGGCAGCACTGTTGGACCTTCATGCCGACCGCCTTGTTTTATATACCAGAAAATAATTTGTTTTAATCAATCATCAAATATCATGTCAGTTAAGCCGGGGAAGCTTGAACGACATAATTGTGCGATTAAATTCAAACACTCCGGGCGACGTTACCAATTGCTTTAATGGACGCAGCTTTGTCCTGCGATTGTCTTGCTAAAAGGCCCGCAGAATGGGGATTATGCGGACAGGCCACCTGTAGGGTTGCCATTGAAGGCACCAAATTGTTCGTGCCCGGTGACAATGGCCAGAAAGCTGCTTAAAAGATTGTCCCCTCTTTCATTTAAGTTCGGCAACAGTTACAAGTCTCTCAGGAAGCCGAGGAGGTCCCCAAACCCTGTAATCACCATCCACACCGAAACACCCTTGCAGTACAAAAATAGTTATTAAATCAAAATCCTACGAAGTACACTTTCTTACACGCTTGTTCATTGCGATCAGAGCTGCACACGACATCCACGTGGGCCAATGTCCAGCACGCGTGAGCAGCTTATATTTATCAAAATTGTTTTATTGGCAAAATAAAAGTCATTTGCTCTCAACAAAGTGACATCTACATTTTTTTTTTTACAAATGTACAATATCGTATAGTTCTTCATTTATACATAATTTACAGATCTGTACACAATATATAAATATATTTTCCAATAAAAACCCGTATAATATTTGGGTAATAAGACATTAAGGCTTATCGCAAAACTATCTTTGATACCGTGATTGCCGTCGTTCTAACCCTTCAGACGCCGTTCAGATTACGAAGTTCGAAGGGGGGAAAACAATTTTAAAACGAAACCTCTGTGCTTTTAGCACAAAGCACACTCATTGCAAACGATCCCCCCCCTTCTCGTTTCCAATACTACATAAACAAAAGGGGCAGGATTTTAGCAGTGTTAATGGCACAGACATTGTTTTAACCAGTGCCTACACCCTTATCTAATAGAAATAATGGGTTCATTAATATGCTAATTAGGAGAGTGAAAGACAATTGACACAATTAGCTGTCGACGGGCCGGCTCGTTTCAGACCTGCGACAGCGGCATCTGCTTTGGACAGGACACCGAGCTGGCAGTGCCCGACCTCCACGTTAGTCCCGTACTGACGTCGCTGTACATGGAGCCCCCGGTGCCTTTGCTCCCCCAGCAGCAGCGCGTGCAAAACCCCCGCCATGACTCCAAGGTCTTCCCCGACCAGATCCACACCCCAGACGTGATGCCCACCAAAAGGCACATAAAGTACTTGAGCATGAAGACGGCGTAGTCCGGCTTCTTGAGGTCCTGCTCCAGCAAGCAGGAGCAATTGTGGGCGACCTCCCAGCTTTGGCGGTTATGCTGCTCGTAAAAGTAACACGCCACGATGATTGTCGCAGGCACGGTGTACAGCACCGTAAAGATCCCGATCCGGATCATGAGCTTCTCCAGCTTATCAGTCTTAGTGCCCCCTTGCTTGATCACACTGCGGATCCTGAACAGGGACACAAACCCCGCTAGGAGGAACATGGTCCCGATAAATAAATAGATGACCAGAGGCGCCAGCACGAAGCCTCTGAGGTTGTCCAGGCTCTGATTGCCCACGTAGCAGATCCCAGCCACGGGATCCCCATCCACGGAGCTCAGGGCCAGGACGGCTATGGACTTCATGCTCGGGATCAGCCAGGCGGCCAGGTGGAAATATTGGGAATAACTCGCTATAGCTTCATTGCCCCACTTCATCCCGGCGGCCAGGAACCACGTCAGGGACAAGATGACCCACCATATGGAGCTGGCCATGCCGAAGAAGTACACCAGCAGAAAGACGACGGTGCAGAGCGCCGGGCCGGTTGTCTCGTAGTGGATGTGCTCCACTTCATACTCCCGGTTGCAAGCCACCTTCTCATGCCCAGCAATCAGGCGCACGATGTAACCGACCGAGACGAACATGTAACAGGCGGACAGGAAGATGATCGGCCGCTCAGGGTACTTGAACCTCTCCATGTCGATGAGGAAAGTGGCCACGGTGGCGAAGGTGGAGACGAAGCACAGTACGGACCACAAACCGATCCAGAAGGCTGTGAAGGTCCTCTCGTCCTGTGTGAAGTACGGGTTATGGCACGGCATGGCACAGTTCGGGATCTGGCCTGTCTTGACGCGGTTGAAGAGGGGGTGCCGGTCACCATTCACTTGCACCATGGGCGCACGACACTGACAGCCCGGTTCGCACGGAGACACCGGCCCCTTGTGCTTAACGCCAGGTCTGCCGTGTCCGCTCCTGCCTTTGTGAGGGTTGAACGGTTTGCTGGGGTAATTCGTCGGTTTCGAGAGGACCGGAGACACCGTGGTGGAGTCGGTCCTATTGTAGTCCATGCACAGCGTATCCGGGTTGCCCTGGACGGGCAGCAGGTCGCACCTCATCCTGTCCGGCCAGGGGAAGCCGTACTGCCTCATGAGCGGCGCACAGCCCGCCCGGGCTCGTTCGCAAACGCTCCTACAAGGGGGCAGGGGTTTCTTGTAGTCCTCCAGGCATATGGGGGTGTACATGCTGCAGAGGAAGAACTTCAGGTCGGGGGAGCACTGGATCTCCACGAGGGGCCAGAACTGGTGCACCTCCAGACCGGCCTCGTCTTGCGTGTCGTGGTTGAACTGGTTGGGCATGTACGTGTAGTTGTAGCCGATCCCTTTGCACAGCGGTACGGCGATTTCCTGACAGGTGATCTCCTTGGCCGCTGTGCAGCTCGATCGCTGCAGAATGGCGAGTGCGAGGAGTATGCAGATCCCCAACAGGTAGCACTCCATCCCGAGTCCAGACCCGCTTCTGTGCTGAACAAAAGGTAATCAGCTTGCGTCTCTCCAGGGAAAAGACCCCGTGCAGTCAAACCAGGAGCAGCGGACCCATCCCGCTTGTGGTCGCCTGGCACCGATACGCAGCCGATTTGCAAACCCTGCAAAGCGGGGCAGGAGCGAGCCCGCCTGCAAGTCAAAATGGCTGAGAAATAAAAGCGCAAGCGGTTCAGGAGACACCCTGTTTCTCCACGCAGACTGGCATCGGCACAAAAAAAATCCTCAGAAAGCGTCTCTCCTCCCCCGGTAGGTGTCAAAATATGACGGAAGTTTCACGTTGAAAACCCGCACCGCACACAACATCAACGACGGTTTCCTAACAAAACGCTCTGCTAGAAAAAAAACACAGCTCGGAGTATTTATAGACAAGGGGACCTGTCACGCCCACACACTCAACAGGCCAATCAACAACCCCCGAGGGCGTGGCATCGCTGGGACTGAGAAGTCCTGATGCCGTCTCTGATTTACAGGTTGATTTCTTGACACGCGGACCTATACAAAATAGTCAAAATTAACACATAAATATAACCAAATTGCCTTATATTAAACAAACTAAAATATAACATTCGATAACTGTATCTGTTCAATAATAGCTTAGTTATTAAGTACTAAAATAAATTAAAATGATCATTTTTAGTGCTCAGGACTAAACTTAACATTTACAGTTTAAAAATATTAAACATAAACTTGAGAGATCATGGAGAGACCGGTCCCGTCATTATTATTATTATTATTGCTATTATTATTATTATTATCATCATCATCATCATCATCGTCCTCAAAATTTGCAAATCACAATAAAATAAAATCCATTTACAACATCAACAAACTTCCGATATGTATCAATAAATGTATGAACACGAAAGACCGCTGCTTACGTATTCAGGTTAATTGTTAAATAAAAAAGCATCCTTAATTACAGGCAATTTGGTGGAAGGAAAACCCCTTCGGCAGGTTAATTTGCGCTTATTAGGCCGTCCCAGGGGGTCGTACGAGACCAAGGAGGGAGTGTTTATTTTTTAATTCAAGCACTGCTGTTTGCTTTAAAGCTTGCATAGGACTCACGCCGAGGCTGTAATTACCAGAAAGCCAAGAACAAGCCTAGCATTTTGTAAAAGGTTTTCGGCATGCGACCCCTCCCCCATCTGATTCTTAAAAAGTTTCTGGGTTGTTATATTCTCTTTTTTAATTAACAGTTCATACAATGTAAACATACAAATGAGCAGTTCTTTCCGGCGAGCGGTGTATTGCTGCATCCGAATCTCATTACAATACAGTTCGTGTCAAAAATTTAAATTATTGGGCTGGAGGTTTGTATTTAAATCGTACTTTATCCGGCACAGCCTGAAATCACATATACAGTCAGCGGGAAACGCTTATCACGCTTCATTCTTTATCACTTTATTAATGATTTTTAATTATACATATCGAGACTGGTTCTGGGTTTTCGTTTTCTTTTTAAGGTGTACAATACCCGAACCAGCGGTAATCATTTAGCTCGTACATCTGCCAAGCGCTTATGAGGAATCGTGCGCATTTACGGCGTGTCTGCGTATCGCTGCTGCAGCCGTATTGATTAACAGGAAGATTAGGGGGCCCCGCTCCAGTGACCAACTGTTGCAGTAGTCCGCTGTAATAGTGATAGTCGGGAATTAGGTTACATACAGCACGGTCTATTCAGCGCCGTGTAAAAGGCAGCAATTGGGGGTGTACTGCATATGCCTGAAAACACACACGCACGCACGCACGCACGCAGACACACACGTTCGTATTCATATCTTTGTGGGGACTCTCCATTCATTTCTATGGGCAAAACTCTAATCCCAACATGACAATCTTAACCCCTACCCAACCCTAACCTTAACCATAAATAAACCAGTTACACAACTTCTGGCATTTTTAAGTTTTTGACTGCAATCACAGATTTTTTTATAAATTTGAGTCTCTCCATGTGGGGGCAAAAAAACGGTCCCACAACATCAAGACAATAGATTTTTATCACATTGTGGGGAGATTTGGTCTCCTCAGTGTAATATATATATATATATATATATATATATATATATATATATATATATATATATATATATATATATATATATATATATATATATTACAGGTGACGCACACACACACACACACAAACACACACACACACACAAACACAGACCTTGGTGCCTTATTCAGCGCCAGAGGAGAGCTAACTTGGGTAATTTTTGTGTACTCTGGTACTCTGGTCTCTGTTGTGGACAAATGCCTGTTTCTCCCATTACTACACCTTACTACTCATTTGAGGTTTATGTCTTAGCTAATTCTGTTCCTTCAATTAGTCCATGATTAGTTCTGTTCCGAATATGGAAGACAACCGCTAGTTGTACTTTGAGTCCCCAGGACACAGCTGTAAGGTCTCTGTGTTGCATATAAAATATTGCGTTATAAAAACGCGTATTTCACACGCAGTCTGGGAAGGTAAAGACACCGTCGGGCTCTGAAATGTGACCCCTTCTTCTCCCTCGTAATGACACAAAGGCTGGAGGGTGGGGCGACAATGCTACCATTCATCGTTAATATTATACCGCTGAGTGTAGTACAGGTGTGTCCCACTTTCTGATTTGTCCTGTGGTTAACAGAAGATTGTTATTTCCTGTGTGTCTCCCACCTCTGCTATTCACCTGAATAGGGCGGCACATTTTCCCGGACGCAATAGAGGGCTGGTTTGTGATGGGACAGTGGAGAACAGAGATTTGACCACAAAAGCATATTGTTCTGATGATATGTTTGGTCTGGAGGAATCAAGAAGACATCCTCACTCTATGAGGGCTTGTAAGAGATACAGGATATAGTGCTACGATATTGACAATAATGTTATATCACATTACAGGAGAATTAACCATATGGTCCAGTTCAGTTTATCTCCTCCGGGCACTGGAAGGTGTTTATCCTGGGTTCTTTTATTTATCTATTTAAGTCCATTTCTATACGTCATTGTCTCGTATGTTGTTTGTAAAGCTTGACAGAGGGAACCGTGCAGGAATTCCAATGTACTTATGTCCATATCTACCATCAAGGACACAGAAGTCATGTGCTCAGTATTTTTCCTTATTTTTTTTTTTTTTGCTGTGATATTTTATTGAATGATGCACTGAGAATAGAGTTGACCGAGCGATCAGATATCAGTGTAATTAAGTCGGATTGAGGCATAAACGCAAGTTAAAAATTCATAATGTACACCGTAAACTTAAATTTTTTCTTGGGCGAGCATGTCCCCATGCCCCATTACGAAGGGCCGACACAGACTTTTGATGCCGGTATTTTAAAAATCCTGGCTAAGGCCCTGAATCTAGTTGTGCTTCTGTATCTGTGCACATGGCAAGTAAAGCTTCGATTCGATTCCATTCATTCCCATCGAGCTGTAGTCCATTGACATTGTGGCTGGTTACATTTCTGGTTTTTGTGCTCTCTCCTGGCTGGTCTAACGCTGGGAATGAACCAGGCAAATCGCCGCTACCCACTACACACCACGTCACCTTAACGATTTCTTCTCTTGTCTTTGTCACAGCTTTTGGTCCCCTTTGTGACGCCAGAAAATACCAGAGTGGGCTGGCATTTAGTGTCTGACAGATTCGGGGTTTAATTGGCTTTTTGGGGGGAGGGTGATGTTTTTAACATCGGAATCTCTTTAAAGACAGAGCCAGACGGCCACCAGAAAATAAAAGTTTGATCAATCAGTTTGTCTTTTGGCTTTTTCAGGTTGATCGGGTTGTTAAATCTGCTGTGTGATGCATTAATTCATTTGGAAAAATCTGAGGAAGGAGCAGAGAAAAATTCCTACATCAACAGCCCAATTATTCCTCAAGCTCTTTTGGACGGGCTGATGCAATCAGTTCAAAAGGGAGATCAGGTCAGATAATAAGGTTTTGCATTCAGGGTGTTTTCTCAGTGAATCACAACACGGCAAATTACAGTAAAAGGGGAAATTCTGCAGTCAAACTCAAAGAAGAAGCAGCCGGCAGTAGCCCTACCGGCAGTAGTTTAGCTGTTGCCTCTCATTTGCCCCCCTCCAGCTATCACAACACGTGTAAAAAATGTGAAACTGACCATTTTCTGGTGAGACTATAATAGTTTTTTTTAAAGCTCTTTAAATTTTGAAATTGTGGGCCTCGTTCTTTAGCCTCCAGGAAATGCTTTGGTTTGAAACCGAATGATGAAATGACCCAACCCCCACCAAACTTTGCTCACGGTCTTATGGAAACTTCTATATCTTTTCCCCCAGTCGGCACCCTGCTGGCTCCGTTTGCTCACAGCTCTGCTGCTAATCGCTGGGTGGGGCTGGCTGTCCCAGGCTCCTCCTTCAGGACCCTGAGGTGGCCAAGCATGTGCCTTGTGAATCACTTTGCCCTGACCTCATTACCTTGGCAAACATGGCCAACCCCCAATCAGTTTAGCACTGGACAAGGGTAAGTCAGGAAATTGTTTGTGGGGCAGAACTGAGCCCTGTTAGCATAGCAGGAGAGGCTGTTGAGGAAGAGAAGAGTCTTTGCGTAAATCTAGACGTGGGACAGTAGTGGACATGATACTCATAGAAAAAAACATCACTATATGAGAAATAAGCCTCTGGTGCTGGGTTAGGTCAACAGGTAACATCATATTTAAGCCTAGAGGTCTCTGTCTGACGTAATTTCGATTGCATTTATGAATCAGCATGTCGCCGGAAGCTGTCTATAGACGACAAAGGGAAAGAGGCACCTCCGGGGGGCAGTGGTCACCGAAAATCCCCAAATTCTGTAGCTCAACAGGTAGAGAATTACGATAACACTGCAAGGGGTGCAAGTTCCCATCCCTGCAAATGCACATCAATTGTAATTCTTTGTCTCTCTACTGTAAGTCATTTTTAATTTAAAAAAGGGATTTAATATGCAAATCAGAGCTTGCCAGGTCACATGACTTGGCAGCCATGTTGCCTCTCGCACAAAGCAGAGAGGCCTGCGCTCATCGGGACGCCCTGGAGCACATCTGGGACATTCACACTTGGACTGTATGTATCTCTGAGATGCCTCTAAAATACCAGCACGGCTCTGCGGTTCCTTGGCCCGGATCACCAGTGCCCTGAATGTGGTACGGCAGGAATGCATAGCGAAGAAGAAGAGAACAGGCACTGGCAATGGAATGGCATAAATACATGATCACTTCCTGTCTTTTTTCTCATTCTACACACCTTTACTTAAGTAAACATCCAGTTATATTACAGATGAAATTTAACTATTGTAACCCCCCCCCCCCACCCCCCAAAGGTACAGCAGACCTTTTATTGGGCCTACAGCCATCCGTACATTAATTTATTTAGCACTTTTATTCAAAGTGATGTAAATTTTCTGAGAAAATAAGTTAGCTCTCCTCCGGGACTGAATAAGACACCAAGATCTGCCCCTGCAGCAGTTCAGGGTTAAGGACTTAGGTGACATCACTCTGCCAACTCTAGGATTTAAACCAGCGACCTTCCTCTCACAAAGACACACACTAACACCATGGATCCAATATCTTATCCCCATTCTACCTTGTGTAAAAATCTGCCTAATCTAAATACATATCATACTTTGTCACACAGTCATTTTTTTCTTGTGCATTTAACTCATCATCTTTATCAGTAATCTATAAAATGCTTTACACTTATAATTAAACACAAGATTTGAAAAAAATCCAGTATGAAGTAAAAACTTCAGTGAACTTTTAATGGGGCTCATTTTTGGGGAAAAATGACAGGAATTTGACATTACAGTTGGGCTTTAATCACAGGAGCATTTTGAGTTTCTTAGTCTGTCCCCTTCAGCAAGTGGGAGTTAAATCCAAGGCTGTGTCTTAGCTTAAACGTGAATCATGTCACGTACAGATGGACACACATCACCTGGCTGTCCTTCTTAAGCGTTTCTGTATAACCGCCTAAAAATACGTGAGCCGGCAGATTCGTCCCCGGTTCACCGCACCTTTGGGGGTAATTTGAGGAATGACTGTCAGTTACAGCAGACGTCTGCTGGTAAAACGAGGGAAATTCACATGTCAGAGATACACGGGCCATAACGCCAATTTTCTTCCTATAAGTCACTCTCATTGGCTGAGGAATGGGGCCCAGGACCATCGATATTCTGCTACGGTGCCGGGAGAAGTGGCTTCGCTCTCAGGTCTCAGATTTGGCCTGAATTACCTAGGCAGGCATTGCCTCCCCATAAATCTGCCAGAGGACCTTGCGGCCGTATGTTTTATGCCAGTTAAATGAACACTAATTCTACAAAAAAAAACACTTAATTTTTTTTGCTGCAATCAGTTGTGTAAGCAAGTAACTCCCCAGGATCCTCCCCACTTTGCTGTAGGTAAGACAAGCTCTCAGTTCATGTGATCAACTGGCATGCACATACAACACATTCCCCTCTGGGGGGGCTCCAGGTACGCCACCGCCCATGTCACCAGGCCGCTAGCTAATATTAGCCTCCCCGCTACAGGCCCATTTTGTCGTGCGCACAGTGTGGTCACATGTCAATCACGGGGTCGTTACATTCCACAACCTGACAGCAATCTGAGCCAGATGCCATAGTGGGGGGGGGGGGGGGGGGGGGGCTTGGGGGGGTGGGCAGGATTGGCTGGGGAGGTACTCATTCCCCCTCTTGTGTTTATCTTCCAGTCTTGAACACACCCGTGCTGCTCAGGATTGTGGTGCAACTCTGGGATTTCTGAATATCATATATCACTGGGGATTTTTTGGGGGGAGGGGGCGGTTTGTGAATAAAATCAGGATGGTACAAACACCCAGCAGACCTGCTCATTAATGACCAGAGAGAGAGTGGCCTGGGGAACAGATGGTGTGGTGAAAGGCTGACTGGGGGGCACTGAGGAAGGCTGGAGGAAAGAGAGAGTTGGGGTAGAAGTAAGCCCCCCCCTCCAGATGTGATGCAGAGATACCTTGTGGAGACACTGGTCTTTCCGGTGGGACCCACGCTGTCAAAAGCATCAGCAAAATCATAGGAACGCCTCCAAGTGTTTCACCACTGACACCTTTAATTCTCATTAGTCGAGGGATTGGGGCACCTTTATTTATGCACCCAGAAAAATAACTTGCCAGCAGACAGTTATTTACTTCTCAGATTGACTGTGGCGGCACTGATGGCAAATCCTGCTTAATGTGAGATGCAGAACATCTGGAGCAGCTTGAGGGTGCAGAGGGGGCTGAGGGGGAGCCAGGAGCACCTGAAGGCCACACCGGTGTCAGCTCCAACATTCCGTGCCATGGATGGAATGTTCTAGAACTTTGCTAATTGTTTTGGGACACACGACGGCTTCATGAAGCTGGGCATTTGGATCTTCAGTCTATTACTCTTTCTGATTGTTAATCTGCCACTTGTGAGAACAAGGGTTCAAGCCACAGCCATTGTCAATCACGTACAGTGGACCTGTAACATACTGGGTTAAGACACCATCAGCTGGTCTCATTGTGAAGATCTCCCTTTGGGGTACACAAGAAGAAATGTCACTTTGAGCACACAAAACAAAGAAAGAAACATTTTCATGATATCATCATAGGAACGTCTTAGCTTCCCAATAAGAACATCCATCCATCCATCCATCCATTTTCTTTGTCTGTTTGTCGTGTGCAGGGTTACAGGCACATGGAGCCCATCCTGAAAGCTATGGGTACAAGGTAGGGAATCCAATCAGAACAAACAAGACATTCCCATGATATCCTCACAGGAACACCTTAGTTTTCCAATCAGAACAATCTAACGCAGTTCCATGATATCATCACAGGAACATTCTCGCTTTCTAAACAGAGAAAACAAACACATTTCCATGACATCGTCACAGGAACATCTCGGCTGTCCTATTAGAACAAACACACGCATTTTCACAATATCGTCAGAGCAACGACCCAGCTTAGGTTCTCCACATGGTGGAAGATCTGCTGCCAAATGTAATTAGAGTGGCAAAGAGAAAACATGATGGCACTTGTGAGACAGAAGCTTGTTGTCGGCTTGAACGGGAAAACTGAGCAGGCCGCTCAACGCAAGTGGAATTTCCTTCTGTGATTTTTATCTTATATAAGATGTTTACCTGCAGTCAAATGCCAGAAACGGCAGGTATCCTCTGGGCAAAAGCCTAGACTGAAGGGGAAAGTTATTTCTAATATGTATATTATACACACACAAAGGGCTTGTATTATTTTCAGCAAACATCTGAAGCTTTGGGGAGGATGTTGTAAATTCTGGAACAGTGTGATGAAACTGCAGTCCAACATCAGAACCACATGGTTTGACATTTAACAGAAAACCAAAGACAAATTCATTTCCATTCAGAAACAGTGATAGGGGAGTGCTGTGTACATGCTGTGTACATGCTGTGCTCTGCCATTTAGAACATCATATTCTTTCGTTTCCTGTTTACAGACAAAACAGGAAATTGCCCGGTGGCTGCTGCATGGCATAATTTGTTCTGACTCCTAGGTGAGCGGTAAAGGCTTTTTCGACAGAGCAAAGACGTTGAAAAAGCACCTGGATTAGCCGTGTCTCATATGTCTGCTAAGTAAATAATGGCACGGTACGATTTTTAACAACTTCCTCCAGCAGTGAAAAAAAAGCTAATTCCCTTGGGACATAAAATTATATACTCAGAGAAACATGGAAACCGTGTGAATGCACTGTACGAATGGGAACCGCGTTACGACGGAGAGCCCATGTGCCATTACAATGTGTTTCCGGGTGTCCGAGAGCCTTTATGAAGGACATGAGGTGGAGTGGCCTGTTCAGACCCTGCTGGACCCCGCAGGTCTTTAGTGTGAAAGGTTCTTCATACCTCCCAGACTCTGGAATGTACCATGTTACAGTGACATAGGGGTGTCACTCACATTTCAATCCCCATGGAAAGTTAAGCACTCTCCTTAGCAGCTTATTTCTGTGCTTAATGAAGTCCTGCCGCATTTTTTTTTAAGTTTGATCTTACAGATTCTTTTTTGGCTTTCCAGATAACAAATAAAATTCCTGATGATTTTTCAAACCCCCGTTAGTGCTGGACCCTGACTTAGCCCTTTCGAACACCAACGCTTCCCTTGGTGCCCCTTGGCATGGTGGCATAAAGGGTGACCAGCACCACAGATGCACCTTTGGCTACCTCCTGCATGTCAGAGCAGGGATGGGGCATTCCACTGAGTATGCAATGTGCTCGGGGCCCCGAGCCAGTCTCCTGATTCCGGGGCCGAATCTCAGTCACACAGCTGCCTGTCCAGGCACCAGCAGTTAATAAAGGTGCGTGAGATGCCACAGAATTGGGGTAACCAGTTGATGTGTGAACCCCCCCCCCTCCACGCAACTTGCTACCCGCCACCTTGGCATTAAAGCACAACCATGTGACAAGTTTGAGGGACCGCGTAGGATCATGAGCCCCCCTCTGACCTACGCACAGGTGCAGGGGTAACTTAGCAACCGTGATGCACTTCTGGGATTTGGCTGCTTGTACCTGGGGGGGTGAGGGGATTCTTAATTACCATTATTCCAGTCGGCTCATTTCAACTAATCTGGGAGGAATTAAACAAGCAAGTGGAATGCAGACGACCATGTTTTAACATGGAGCTTAACAGTGAGAGATTAAAATGTGCACAACACTCAGAGTGAGAATGAGGGAAAGCCACCTCCCACAAAGCGACAGATGTAAACAGTGTGCAGGCTCATTTGTGTGCCTGATATTTGCAGTTTTTTGCAGTGTCTGATGCAGTGGGACTTTATTTTATAACTGGCAGATGTGGACTGAGGTATCCGTTATGGAGTTGAGTCCCCCTCATGTACTGGAACTGGGGGAACAAACCCCACTGACCAGATTCAATCCATTTTGATTTAATTTATATCATTCACTACATAGTTTCCTCACAACACCACAGACTGTTATGTTTGTGTTATACACAGGGATTGACATAACTGGCGCTCAAGTACGCATTGGCTGTATAAAGCAATATGCACAGCAATTTCATGTTGTAACATTCATAACGTACTTACTGATATGTACTTATTTTATGTGCATGTGGGCTTATTACCATACATATTAGCACTTATGCTGCAAATGAAGTATCACTCGTTAAGCAGTGTGGTCAATCTTTAGTTATACCGAGGTGGAAACTGATGAATGAGAATCAAAAACTTGTGTATTCCTGCATGATTTCCTAGCCAGGACATACAGCACTAGGAATTTAATTATGCTATGAACAACACAAATATTTTATCAAAGACCTCATCTATCAGCCCATCTGTGCTAGAATTTCACATTAATAAATGAGAATGCAAAGGTGGTACTTTAACTAGAAGTTCTTTACAGTCTTTACCTCTTCAAGTTCCGGTCAGGTTTCGGGATATGAATCTGCAGCCTTCAGATTTCATGTCCTTAAATCGTTAAGCGAAACAACTCAGGAGGCCAGACATTAGATGTGAAAGATAGATGTTAGATGTTAAAGAAGCACTTTTCTTGCAGCGCTAATGCCGAAGGGACTAAGCAGATGGGGACAGGAGAGGTGGGAATCGGCTGCCCGCGGGTCGGGCTTGGAGCACATTTGCATTCTGGTACATCTGCTTCAATAGACGCTCAAAAAGCGGGGCCCAAACCCTCAGGTGGGCCAGAACATTCTCTGCTGCAAAGAGGAAGGAGCCTGTAAGAGACCCACTGAAATATGCCGCCACATAAACGAACTGTACGCCAGGGAAAGAGGGCTTGGATTCTGTTTAGACGGATGACATTCCAACCTTGGCCTACAAACTTTGGGGAGTTTGGCGAAATGTAAATGTAGATGCCCTCCTTCTTGCCTGATCAGATGTTTGCCCATGTGGTGGTGATGTGAAGCCATCTCCACCGAATGCTCCAAGATACCACCATCTCCACTTGTCTTCTATGACCACCATAACCAAACACAATCTAGCTGTCCTTCCCCAGACCTGACATACATTTTATATTTATTTTATAGATGCTTTTATCCAAAGCGATGAAGTCAGCCAGTCCTTGACATTCAGAGCCCAGTGACAGCATCACTCCGCCGACCCTAGGATTTGACCCAGCAACCTTCCAATTACAAACGCAGCATCTTATCATGCTGAGCTACACACCACCATTAAACAGCACCATTTGATATGCCTGCAAAGGGAATCCAGCACATTCTGTACATGACACCGTCAAAAATGAGAATTTGGATAGGATCTCTTCGTAATCCAACAATCGGAGCCTGCGTTCAATCTCCTTAATCCGCCACCCGGAATGATCCCCCGGGAAAATCGATATGTCACTTCTGACGGGTCGTAGGTGCGTCATGGCAGCCCGTTCAGTCAGCGATCAGCTGTGATTTGGTTAAGCACGTTACGTTACTTAGCATCCCGTAATGGCTGCCCCCAGAGGAGGTAGGTGGAATTACAGTGCTTGAATGGAAATATATTAAATCAATCAAACAGACTGTCCTTCATGGGAGCAGGCCCACTGTCTGTCACCTCCAAAGGGGATCTGCCAGCTGACGGGGGGGGGGGGGGGGGGGGACTCCGGGCATTTCGTGTGATAATGAGGCCACAGGTTATTTATTTATATTCCTAGAAGCTTCGCTCGTGGAAGATGGAGAGTGACTCGGGTGAAATGGCAATGTGAGTCTCCACTGAGGTGTCTGCGTGACAGGAGATGTTGAGAGATGTTCACACACATACCCGGCCGTATGCCCATCCTCTCGTTCGCCGCTGCTGAGGCTTCCCCGCACCTACCACATGTCCACGCTGTGGTTTAGCTACGCTCTAAGTGCCTCTCCCCCCATCAGTATTATAATGACGAGGCCCAGAATGTTCAGGATTGTTCTACCGCACACATTTATCTTACCCCATGCCTTCTTCTCCTCCCTTCCCTCTCTGAAATGTCATTTTTCTCCCTCCAGTGAGTACTGTATCCAGCCCTCTCGCTCTCTCTTTCTCTCTGTCTGTCTCTCCCTCTTCCTCCCTCTCTCTCTAGGGCCTAATTACGAGGCAGCTGCAAATAAATACATTTATTTAACAAAAAACCTGCACAGCCTCTTTCTCTGACAATGGGCTGGATTTACCCCTCCCCCCCCCCCCACCAAAATCCCACTCTATTCTGAGCGGACCCTCATTCAGCCGGGCTACTTAGGGATTGGACGGACCTGAGATTTTCCGAGTGCAGTAATTGTGTCTCATTAAGTCTTACAGTAATGCAGGGGAGTGACACAGGCTGCAATTAGTAGGCTAACCCCTGAATGGGGCGGCCAATCAGCGAACAAAAGCCGGGGCTCACAACCTATTAGGACAAGAAGAAGTGTTGCTATTGTCAGGCATACAAGGAATGCATGTGGAGATGCCGTAATTTGGGACAAATTGGAAATCTGGAGAATGAAAGGCTTTTTCCGCCCTAACCTAACTTCCTGCTTTCCCAGTGTCCTGCATAATACCTCAGTGAAAAGTAAAACCCCTCTTTAGCCCAGGTTTACAAGCGGGATTATATTTCCTGTAAACTTTTGTTGCAGGTAAGGATTACAACTACGCCAGCTTCTAATTGTGTTTCTTTTATTTTACACTCAACAGATAATTCATTGTCATCCATGGTAAGAGATGAATAATG
The DNA here is from genome assembly GCF_023856365.1 of Brienomyrus brachyistius. NCBI lineage: Eukaryota > Metazoa > Chordata > Actinopteri > Osteoglossiformes > Mormyridae > Brienomyrus > Brienomyrus brachyistius. Next base: position 16,094,470 of record NC_064533.1, read on the forward strand.
AAAAGATAATAAACACTTTATTTAGTATAGAGTAACAGATTTTTTTTTTAATTCCCGCAATGCAATTGTGTAAGATGATGCGAATATTCACAGACTTTAATGAGTGTTAACCTACGGTGTTAAACGGTCAATTGAATGACATCTTCACAAGATGAAATCCGCTCTGTGATCTTCCACAGCTGAAATGCCAGGGTATTGACTCAGGAGTCTAGCAGACCTTTGTTGATCTTCGTTGCAGGTGAGAGAAAAACAGATCTTACGTTACTTTCTCAGTCTCTCTCCACAGCTTTGCGTTTCATCCCACGCTAATCACACCATCGGCAAGCCTCGCTGAGGACCGTCATGAACTCTCCTGCTTATCAAGATTAAGTGTCGAACTACTGACATGCAATTAACCCGCTTTTTTATGTGGAAGACTGAAAAGAATTTCCTCCGTTGAGGGAAATGTAACACTGATTTAGTTATCACAAGTGAAAAATGTCTCAAACCCCAAGTTGGAAAATTCTATTAATCAATTAATAAAGGCACAAAGTCTTCCAGCTCATTCATCAGAAACTTATTTCCATAACAATCTGTCTTCTCTATGGTGTCAAGCCGTTTTCTCCTATAACTCAAGTGCATCTGCCAGTAACTGTGAAAGAATTCTGCATGCCCTGTGTTGGACTAATGTTATACATTCACTAAAGGGCCAGTTCACGATGTGCACCTGCCTGTTGATGCTAACAGTCCTGCTCCTCCAAACAGCGAATCGTGTGACAACCGAATACATACAGCGTGCGGACGGGCATGAAGTGCACTTACTGATCAAGTGAGCATCAGATATATGTGTGTATATATGTATATATCTGACTTACTTCCTTGATCTCATGGTCATTGACTGCTGCCATTTCCTTTGGCTGGTTGCATTCTTGCAGAGATGGATGCAATCGCTGGAAATGAATGAAATTAATTGGCTACCTATGATCTCGGAAATACTGTTAAATGTGCTGCAATTTGTCAATCTATGTCAATCGGTGTTTTGCACTAATTAAATTTTCATCATTTTATTAAATGTTTATTAAATGACACCCAATATGATAAATGTAGGAAGGTTACACTGATGTGTACTGACCGGTTAATACGCTCTGAACACCACCTGGTCGATTAATACAGAACAATTCTGTAATTAGCCCCGAATCTGCCAAGAGGATGTTGCATGTTCACCCGTATGCTTTCCATTTTCCTGTCTTCTCTGCATTATTCAGCTTCAGCTCCCAGTGCCAGCAACTTCCACTGGCCAAAACGAAATGCAACAGCTGCGAGGCGTCGCATTTACGAGTCCTGAATTAAATAAGAAGACGAAACCAACGGCACTTCCTAGCATCCAGGCCAGTTAAGCGAATCCTGACGGGATCCCCGCAAGCCCCACGGTGGAGGTGCAACATCTCAGCTGCTTTCCCTGTTGCATTCGACACACAAGATTTTTATAACGTGGACTTCATGCTTTATTGAACAGAAGCATTGAAACTCAGCAAATCCAGACTGGGGAAGTCCCACAGGTGCGGCCCTATGCTGTCGGCTTCCAGCTTGATGTGAAGCGGAAAGATACACTGAGAGATAGAGATATTTTACTAAACAGTGCTAGGAAAATGATCCAGAATCTCCGAGCTACGTAAATGTGTAAATCTCCATTAGATAGCTGGCTACACGTGCTGGACAGATTTAGCTAGAATCACTATGCCTTACTACACAAGACAGGTAAGTCCTGGTCAGAAAGCGGAAGGCGACCCACCCCTCCCCCTCATAAACACACTTAGCATCTCCAGTAACTGCTGAAGATAATGACCATTAACGGCAGCAATTAGCATATGTGTGCTAACAAATAGCCTGGCTTGATTCTTTGCAAATCTACTCAACTGTCTTGCTAACTGCAGATAGAAGAATCTGCTTAAACTACGTGTATGTAAAGAAACTGGGGTGTTTTTATAAATAAATTTGAAAATTTAGTTAAATACCAGAACGTTAATATATTACTAACTGACATAGTTCGGCCATTTCAAAAGAGAATCCAACAAAAAAACTAGGTGTACATGATAGGATGTGGGAAATTGTTCCATGGGGAGGCAGGCATTTGGGGGGCAGCATCATTATTCGCAGTGTGGGCAGCTCACGCTGGTAAGGCATTCATGCAAAGACTTTGTAAGATAACAATAGTACTGGATCTGTTTTAATAAAACACTGTAAACGATACATACAGTCAGCATGCAGGGAAGGCAGATCTGGGCTGCTGTTCTCTCTTTGAAACCCTCGTAAGACATCACAATTTTGCATTAATTGGAGTTGGAATAAATTTTTACTGGCACAGACATGCAAGGCAACACAACTGTCTTCCGTGGTCTAATAAGAAGACAGGAGTGGCCTTCACTGTGACCTTGTTGGGAGAGGAACATCTGACTATCTGAATATTTCACTCATATGCTGCAAGTCTGCCATAGTTAAATTTTTTTTGTCAATTTTTCGTTCAACAGATCATAGAGGCTGCAGATTTCTAGCAGTAGGATTTATTTGGGGTATTCAGCTCTGTTCAAATGTTGATCGGTGTTTCTTTCATGACGCTGCATTGCTTCTGAGCTTGCTTCTGTATAGCTTAGGCTGCTCTGAACTTTGCCATCCTCCTCCCCGGCCATGACTCGAAACAATAAGAGCGTTTCTTAATCTGAATGTCAGTGTCAGTAGTCCTGCCCTGCTGTCAGGGCGAGTCACATCACGTTCTACCCTTTCAAATTTCTGCTGACCGGCTTCTAGGCAGACTGACTGCGGTCCAGGTGAATTGCCGCTGGCTCCTGGCGATGCAGGATCTCGCCCCGCAGCAACGTGAGCCTTCCTGACCTCCAGCGCTTACAGGGAAGCCATTTCATTCCTCGACGAAAGCCAAGGTTCTCCGCCACGAGAAATTCCACGGTGAAGCCGGCAAACCCCAAATGGACGAGGACTGCATACTAATGGGTCTTCAAGTAGTTTATGGCGATATAATATTAACGGAACGTGTTTTTAAAGATTTATTCATTGCTCAGTGGAAATGCTTTTGCCAAGCGGGGAATGACACTTGCTGTTTGCATTAAAACAAGCAACATGTCATAAATTAAATATAGTCTCAGGGCAGTGCGGTCTGGCGACTTGAAAGCAACGCTGGTGACAGCGGTTAAACATGCGCGGCAGGGATGTTTAACATACTGTTGGTGCTGGGAACTCGTTCAACAGCATTGCAGGAAATTAACGGAAAGTGGTTTCCCTGACTTGGCTGAGATTTGTGGAGAGCTTCACCACACCACAAAAACACCACCTCGTCTGGACAAATCACAGTGCCGCTAATTAGCGTCCTCTCTGTTCCAACATACGAGAGCTTAAGAATATAGCGAATTAGCCCAGATACAGGTTGAGGAGCATACAGTCCCTCCCAGGCCTCTGTAGATCACAGGAGGTTCAGTCATGACTTCATCAGAGGTTTTTTTTTTGTGAAATTCCCAAAATAGTTTTCAGAAACAGCTGAACATGTTTAAGCTGATAATTGACAATTGCAAGCTAATTTGCCCAATTACCCAGTCAGTTGTCTATTCTAGAGCAGCCCTCACCTTCTCAAAACTTCTCAAACTGTCAAAGACTTTTTTAAACCTCAGCTTGGTGACCTAAGCACAGTCTTTCTTGCATTATGAAAGGCCTGGCTTATTCTAGTAGATTCCATTGAGTTCAAGTAACCTTAGGGAGGTTTTTTGTACATCTATTTAAACATTTGGAACAGACACCTTTCTGGTTTGACCCAGCAGCCAGTCTGTTCTGCATTTGTGGCATAAAAATGATCAGAAATCAGCATTGAAGCTGTATAAGACTTTTAAGGAATTAAGGCACCTCCCCAAGAAAAGAGACGAGAAACTAAAATAAGAAATAAATAGAGCACTGCACAGCCATCTATCTATCTATCTATCTATCTATCTATCTATCTATCTATCTATCTATCTATCTATCTATCTACTCAACAGTTTAAAATATTCACTGAACAGCAACATCACTCTGTCAGCTGACTTTATAGTCCAGCTTGCTAACAGAATGAGGCCATGCCTTTAATTAGCACAGCTCTTAGAAACATATAGCACCTGGAGTGGATGGGAAAATCCAACAGTCTGGTTATGATAGCACTGCCCTCTAGTGACCGGGAGGAATGCTGACTGAAACCGATTTTAAAAAAGTTTGAATTTTCCTCAAATTCTCAACACTATGACAGAACAAATGTCTACGGATAACACCGAAACTATAAACTATTCGTTGATAACAATGTTGTCATCACTAAAAGGCACGACATGCAAGAAACATCCATTTGGACCTTTGATTAAATTTTCAATTTTTCTCCTCTTTTAAGTTGCGTCCTAATTCTTTATGCAAAACCAATCCCACGTAAGGCAGCCGAATTCCTCAGCTCTGTAAAATATTAATACGGCTGTCAGTGTCGCAGAATTATGTTACTTTTTAACCACACGAATTCTTAGATATTCAATCTCAGGAGAGCAAACATTCTTACCTTTGGTTTTCTGATTCCTTCACTATTCTAATGCCAAGTTGCAGTTTAATTGGAGTCTGTCTCCTTTCCACAGTCTGCAGCATCGGTATAAAACTTCTCAAATATTTCTCCAATATTTCTTCATTATTTGTGTGAGTCTGTTTGATGGAAATCTGTTTCTATCCTGTTTGTTACTTCACACACAGTCCGGTTTCAGTGTAACTGGAAGACCATAGCTGGCACTGTCAGCAACAATAATTACGTCCCTTGATACTTGGTTGCAACAGTCTGAGTGTCTTGATCGTAATTACTGAAGTTACTGAGAGAGAAGCAAGAAATGGTATGTAATTTGAAAAAAAAAAGGAAATAGGTACACAGCCTCAACATCATCATAGTCGCTTGTTCGGTGGCTTGGTAGTTTCTCCAAAATAGTACAGTTACTAGCATCCAGAGTCTGGGGACATGAATAGCCCTTATACTGAACCCCACATTAGTCTCTGCAAGCTCAGCAACTCAATATCTTAGCAGTTCACTCTTGAAATGGCTAGTGGACCTGACATGAGCTGACAGTGCACACCTTTCATTGTGGTGCATCATCCAACACTGTGTGTAGGGCAGTGGAGGGCGAGTTGTGTTTTATAAATGCATGCTCTGGTGCTTTTTCCTTAACCTCTATCTTCAAAATCCCATCCATGACACCATTTCATGCTGATGTTATACTTGGCTTTTGAGCTAATATTTTGACTGGCTATCAGGCTTAATATTATGCCCAGCTATCAATCTAAGGGGATGCCTGGCTATAGAGCTGACGTCGTTCCTGGCTAACAAGCTAACATTAAACCTGGTTATTGAGGTAGCCTTATCAAGCTAATGTGATGCTTGGCTATCAAGCTAACATCATTGAGATAACATTATGCTTGGCTAATGAATTAATGTCGTGCCTGCCTATACAACTAATGTTATACCCAGCTATCGAGCTAACATTACGCCTGGCTGTCAAGCTAATGCTATACCCAGCTATAAAGCTAATATTATGACTAGCTATGTGTTATACCTGACAATCCTGCTAAAGTTATACCTGGCTATCAAGCGACTAGTATACCTAGAAATTTCATTAATATTATACTGGCTATCAAGCTATATCCAACTATCAAATCGTTACACCCAGCAATCAAACTAATGTTATGCCTAACGACTGAGCTAAATGTCATGCTAACATGGCTGGCTGGCTGGCCTATTTTGTTGTGTGGGCCACAGGAATGGTGATATTAGAATCCCGACAGACATAAGCAGAAGACGATCAGATTGGAAAATAATAATTAAAATAATGAAAACAGGGAACATCGCAGATGGATTCCATTACCCGTACTTGGCATCACTTTCCCTGGAACATGCTAATTAAGAACGGCTTTATCTATAGTAATACAGCTATAATTTTTCCTGGAGCCCGACTTTACGCAGCAGTGAGCAAAGGAAATGCAAATGAGTTTGGGTTGAACAGAATCTGAGCAACCCTATAAAGGAGATTACAATAAAAATTAGAAAGCAAAGGGGCTTTTCTGTCAGGTCATGTAGGAGAACACTGTTCAAGTTGGAGATCTGTCACTCTTGACATCAGACCTGGGTAAAAATAATCACAGGCTGTAGTGTCTGGGCGCAGTGTAAATACACATCCTCCAGGCAAGATTAAAGGTACTTCCCATCGACGTGGCGCCAGGCACCCAGGGAAATACGTATAATTTTACCGCACTCATTTCATCCTCTCTGGGATCATGTAAGGATTGGGTATCTGATTGGACAGCGTTCTGCCTGGAACGTGATGTAAGGGAAAGTGAGCTCTTTGAAAGCCTGATGCACGATTAGCAATTCTAAACATGCAGTTTATGCTCTCCCACTAACCTCACGCCCATTTGCAGTCTTTTTTTTTTTTTTAATGTGGTGATCGCAAACCTTTGGTGCTGATTCAACAAGGTGCTGGCAGCACCCCAACCTTGGGAATGCAAAGCCACCACCACGGCCGCACGACAGAAGCCACAAGTCAGACGCTGGGATGTTGGCCTCCATGACCTCAAAAGGCTAGTTTGGGCTGTATGTGCACCTGAAGGGACCCGGAAAGTTCTTTAGGCTGATCTGGCCGTCGCTACCTGAAGGACCCCATAAGACGGATCTGAAATTTCAGGTCCAGAACTACACTTTGATTCCTCACATGGAAAAACACGTGTCAGTTCTGATGAAACTGATCAACAAACAAATGACAAGAAAGAACATCTGGGCGCCAAAGGTCACTGGGAATCAAGGAGGAGCTCCGTGCAGCTAAGGATGCAAATTAACACTATTAACATATAAACATGTGAATTATGAAGCAAAAATAATATACTGAATATATATATATATATAATAGAATATATATAACTTTCCTGCACTGAACTGACTTGTTTAAAACCCCTTAAATTATAGATTGTTAATCAGACCATTAACTTCATTAAATGTTCACTGTGTTTGCTTAGTTACTAAATACTCACTGGTGTTAAATATGAATAGTACAATACATAGATATTCTGTCATCTTTAAAGAGTTTTATTGTGGATGAATGGCTGAATGTAATCACACCTGCACCGTCTCTGCCAGGGGCAGGGGGCTGATAGCTGCCGGCCGTAGGATGAAGGTGAAGCTCCTTACGGGACATCAACGACGGCGGAAAGAGGAGGTAATGAGGAGGTAATGAGGAGGTAATGAGGAGGGGGTGGGGTCGCTGTGGTTCCGCTTGTCGCAAGATCCGTGAAACTTCTGGGTTATTTATGAGGATTTTTATATTTCCCACTCAAACTTCTGCTCGGAGCTGTGTGATTAGCCCGACTATATGATATTCTTGCCAAAATGAAAGAAAAATTAGCAGCGCTTACTGATAACCTGTGGTATTTGGGGTACTGAGATGATGATCTTCTATGGACCTGTCACATTTAGCGGTTTTAGAATGAACGCATCACATATGTCCGCAACAGCCTTCCTTTATAAGACCTTTTCTTGACTGGTAATTTTGAGAGCGCGGAAAAATATACTCTTGCTGCCTACTGATGGCTGAGCTGAGAGAAGGTAATCCCAGCGAAATCCACCAGAATGTAAATGTTAAATGAAACTGTATGGAATTTTTTTTATACCGCTGATGTCGCTGTGTATGGGATGAGGATGTACCTTGAATGAACAGCAGCGTGGAAAAAATATAGACAAGAAAGAGCAGGAGTCACTTGTCTGTACCTTCAGCGTTTCTGAGGAAAAGGGTTTTAGAAGATTCTATACCCAATGAGGGCATTCATAAGAACAGGCGGATATGGGCTTGGAAACGGCACTTGGTGGAGTGGAATTCGCCCCAACGCAGCATCTCTGAGACCACGGTCTGGTGAGATCTTCTGGGGTCAGGACAGCATGTCCGCAGGTTTTCGGATTCAGGAAGCCTTTCCGGCTGCTGAGGCCAGAGCAACGGGCCTGTATATAGCCTAGAGTCATTTTTCTGACTGTCAGCCCTGCTGGAGTCAATATGACTGGAGGCGATAGCAATGTGAAGCCTTGAACCTCTTCGGGAGCCTCAGCGCCAGGGCAGGAAAAGCCGGATCCCTCATTCAGGCTGACCCAGCTCATCTCCCCGCTCCGATTCCAGCCAGATGGAATTTTAAGCAGAGGCCCGGGAACCCGGGACTGATAAACATGGTGACCATGGACACCTCTTCCTTGGCAGGCTCACAAATGCATTATGTTGAACGACTTTAAACTTTACAGCAGTGGAATGGGAGAGAGAGAAGGAAAAAAAACAAACAAGAGGGAAATCAAATGCATTCCTCCTTCCCGGAGTCGCCGGAGCTTAATTGGAGAGACTCGGATGTAGGAGAATGATAATTTAACTGCAATAATGATTAAAGTAATTATGTCACCAGATTCTGAGCTATTAGCCTGAAGTCAACTAGCAGCATCCTGTCCCTCCACACCCACATGCACGCTAATGACGGTTCCTACTGCGGCTCCTCAGAAGTTTGTTCATTTACCCGACTGGCAAAACTAGACAGACAGTTCGAACAAACAGAGTGTTCTCCTCACGACACGGAACGGTCGCAAACAATGATAAAGTACGCGATTTAAATCAGGAAATGACCTCGAGGGAGCGGCAAAATTTGGAATGTTGCTTAGAATATCGTGGCCGATCCTGAAATCCCGATATTCCATAAAACTTGGGAAAATGCAAATGTGCTTCACGCACGTAACATTTTTCAGTTCTCTAGCATGACAGGAGTGTGAATTCCCTGACTCACACAGTGAGCTTGCGGAGTCGTATTCAGACAGAGCCTTACTTTGTCCCGATGTCACATTCCCGCGTAACAGAAGCCCTGGATTTTAGTACGAAGCTGTTGTGCCTCTGGCTCAGTGCTAAATTGGGGGAAATATATATTCTAACTTGTATTGTGGGATCTGTAATGAAATAAAGCACAGTATTATTACATAAGCGTAGTATAAGCACCCACATTACATCAACATTCTTCAATTTAGTATAAAATAATTTCAGTGATGAATTCTTCTGAAAATTAAAAGGGTAGGATAAGTGAGGAGCCATCAGTGTGTGGCCTCAACAGTCTGTAACATCACCTAGCATGTCTCTGTCCGCTGGGAACGCCATGGTTTTGTCAACCTACAGCCAAACCTGTCTTTCACCATAAGGGAACCCAAAAACCTAGGCACAGTGGACTAGCTATGAACAAATAGATAAAATGTGACCAGTGCTTCACACAGTCCGAACGGCAAAGTGCGAAATCGCTGCAGTCGGAATGAAGTGGAAAGTGATTTTTTTTCTTGGACTTGATGCCAAGACAATATGACAGCCACCTTTCTGTCAAATTCTGCGCTACATATATGTGAGACAAGTTACCCAACAACTCGTCAATTCCCATCATGTTATCATATCGGAATTCCATGCCTTTTTTTCTTTCTGGTTGAATCAAACAAATCCATTGGGTTTGGGAATCTGCACGACAGTCTGTTCTAGTGTCTGTGAGACTCTCTGTGCCCCCCCCATCCCATCCCTTGTCTATCATCTTACTCCATTTCCCCCAAACTCCCTTCTTCCAGAACACAGTATGAGTAAGACTCAGCCTTGTCTATATGATGCTGTAAGAGATTGAGGCTATCAGATTTAGACCAAGACACAACATAACATACAAAAGTTCCTGCAGGTATCTCTGATCTATACCAGCCCTGCAGGAGTTAACTTAGCTCCACTAGGGACCCCAAGAGGCACTGTAGCTTAGGGTCTGGTCTGGGCACAGACCCAGGCCAGTGATTTCTGGTGCATCAAACATGATCGACCCCAATTCCCTCCCAGCTTGCAAGAGGCTAATGTGATAAACTTGATGGAAGACTGGATGCCTGCCTGGCAAATAAGGATGAGCTTGTCGCAATTCCTTGGATCTGTGTGCATGAACTTAAAAGCCACAGGCTTTAAACTGTAGTCGAGGGTCAGATAATCCTTGGGGTAGGTGGGGGTTAGGGGCCCTGCTCGGGGGGCCAACAGTGAAGCCACTCTGCTGACCCTGGGATTTAAACTGGTGACCTTCTGTTCACAGGCATAGGGTCCTAATCTGCAGAGCCACACAACACCCACTGGAACGAAATGAAAAAAAAAAAAACAGAGGAGTTATACATCATATGGCTTCTCTATTAGAAATATGAAATATGTATTATCAATGAGGCACATTACTGGCCCTGGAAAATTCCATGCTTTCCGTTCAGTGGAGCAAACAAACAGAATTCCCTCCCAGGAAGAAAAAGCACATGTGCACAGAGTGGGCTTTGACGGTAGGCTGTTTTGGCATAATCGAAGTTCAAAGCCGAACTGTACACCACTCGCTGGAACGGCTCTTTGGTGTTCTGCCTGGGACGCCAGCCAGGTTTTCGCAAAGGATGCGCTTTTTTAACAGTATGACCCCCAAGTGTCTCCCGGCTCGTCGTTGTATTTCAGATTTATTTTGTATAGCCAGAGCACAAAGGCTGAAATTCAGACATTCAACATTATTTAACCTGTTTCAAATGGAACTTGTAATATAGAGACAGGTTAAGCGGTCGTAAGTTTGTTTGTGTGCCGGCTGCATTGCAGTACTTATCTAACCCTGTTTAGATTCGCTGGCAAAAACATTTACGGAAATGTCTAAGCCTCCCTTTTCATTATCCAGCTGTCATGTTACCGTAATGTTAATGTAAAGACCAGACGACCGCTACTCCCGCTTGTCTTCAGTTACTACTGATAGCTGGCACATATTAAAATGAGCTTCTGTAACAGCCAATGAAACAGGTTCACAATTTGTGGTTAATTCAATCATACTGTTGTGAAATAAGCCATTTTGGGCCTTGACTATAGTATGGTAATAGTCTTTAGTTGTCTTTTTGAAAGGGTTCCAGTTTAACTAATACTGTCAAATAATTATTCAAACTATCGCCAAGTCATTACTGAGGCAGCTAATAGTAATATCAGAAATGATCACTCTAACCAGTGGATGATATCATTCTAGTTCATACATTTCTGTGATTGAACGGCTGTCACAGCATAATGGGGATGATATCTACAAATTACAGTTTTTGTTAGAGATGTAAATCTTTCTTCAGGACTCGGGCCTTGAGAACATTTCATTCATTATTTTGATTTTTTAAAAACTGAAATATGTCGCATTATTTTAAAGGAAATCTCAGCGGCTAAAACCATTAATGAGTCTTTCGCACTCTGCAAAACAGAAAAATGAAAAGCCGTCTTTAAAAAATGACCCCGGAATTATTCACCCGGTGCTGCGTCAGACAGGATGTTAACAGATTTCTTCTTTCATAATTTTTTTAAAGCATCTGTACGTCTAAGTCCTGTTTCTGTTTTTTTTTCTTTTGCATTTGGAATTCCGGTCTAGAGTTCTGCCTCTGCTCCACACACCTGTTTCTCTTCCTCATCTTTCCCTCCTTCTGTCTTCTTTTTGTTTTAAATTAGGGAAACCAAGCACTGGCCAGCAAATGGTGTTTGAAAGAAGAGGGGAAGAAAAAAAAATCAAAGAAAAATCCCAGAATGCTTTGCTCCCTTAGACCCGCGGAACAGTTGAACTGAGCACAGCCATCTCCTGTGAAAGGGGCTGCAAACCGTCTGAATGCAAATGAAAACCCACTCATTCCTGCAAATATTGTCTTATCCATTAGTGCGGGCTGACAAGAAAGGAGTAGGTCCGCATTGTGGCCCGGCAAGGAGAAGTCAGGGGAAGAATTCTATTCAGTCCCGGTCGAGGGGCTCGCCGCTCTTTGGTTTTGTTTGGCACCATTCAGACGCCGTAGACCGTGGTAACAAAGAGAGCTTTCAGTCTACCTCACTGTAAAAGCATGTGAAAAAAAGAAGGAGGAGTAGAGGGAGGGAAAGAGAGGGGAAAAAAGTGGACGAGGGGTTGCTGGAAAAGTCGAGGTGTAGCGCGGGGAGAGTTGGGCCGCGTCTTCCTGCTGTAGTTAATCTTAGGGCCGGAGACCGAGAAACGATGCGGAGGTACACTGGCACCTTTCACCTTCTCTGGCTTAACGGATCGGCACCAGAACGTCCGTCGAGTTCCGAAGACGGAGCGGTCAGATTCGCCGGCCGTTCAGCTAAACGGGCTTTCCCTGGTTTTTCCAAGTATCCTGCCCATTTTCAAGCCAATCAACCCTGCCCATGTCGACCTTTTATAGTGTCCTGAACACAGTCCCATTTTGCCTCCGCACTCGCTGCGCTTCTTGGTTATACTTTAACTGAAAATGCGTTTCCGGTGTCTGTTATATGCCAGTTCTCAGGGAAAACAGGAGCAAATGGTAATCTTTAAACATTTTGCCTCTCGCCTTTGTTTGATTTACCCCTCTCTAAAATTCCAAAGTCTGCCCCATTCAGCCAGTCTAAATAAACACATTCAGTCACGCCGATGTTGTTTTCTTTGCAGGCTACGCATGGAAGGTGGACCTATTGAAGCCAGTGGAAGCTCCACGAGTGCAGCTGGAGGAGATCCGGTCAATCTCAGGGGACCATGCATGCTGTCCATGTCATCGGGATGGGCCGGCTGTGAGTGGTTTTACAGCCCCCACCCTCGTAACAGGTGTGACCAAACCCTGCTACCTTTCAGCCCACCTGCAAATAGCAGCACCCTTTGGCAAAATTCTGATGTTTTTAGGCTGTTCGGCAGCTGGCTGAAACTGTTTGACAAATAGTAAAACAACCAAATCCTTAAAAAGCCCATGGCTCTGATTTATTTTAGCCTTTTTTGTCCTGCAGGGCGGCCTTGGGGCAGCCAGCTGTATAATCATGCCATTCATTTCTGTTTTACTGACAGATGTGACTTCAACAGAATACTGATGCTTCCTCAAACCTTTGGGAGATGGCGGATTCCGGGGCGTCCGCTAACTGAATTCAGTGGCTTTCAGAGGCGATCTCGCAAAGGATGGAACATGCCGGGGTTTTCTTCAAATGAGCATTTCATTTGGAGACCAGCGTTTTGAGAGGGGACCCAACATAAAAGGAAAAATCAATTCAGGGACGCCAAACCATCCTTGAAGGAAAACACCACACCACACCGCCAGCCTGCCCGTCTGAATTCAGTACAGACACATTCTGCTTACTCAAATGTTTAAAAAGGCACTGAATTAAGTATTAGGACAAACTTTACAGAAAAATGTAAGGACAAAGACAACAAACTAAAATGCCTGTATCGAACGCAGTTTTAATTTGTTGTAATTTTTCATTAGAATTTTTCCAGAGACACACTACACTTGTGTCAGATTGACCAGAATTCCCATAATGCAATGGGATGACTAACAGCCATCACTTAATCACCGGGCAGGACAATGTGCAAACCAGTGTTAGGAGCCCATGCCTTGCGAGCTGAGGGCTGTTTTTCCTATACATGCTCCCCTGACCTGTCAACTATGTATGAAATAGCAGCACTGAGGCCAGTAGTGCGGAGGCTGCACCAAAACAGACGGCCAGATGTGCCCCCGGGTGCACATTCAGCTGGCTGTCGTATCCGAACGCAGACGGGAGCAGAGATGCTTCCAAGGTAACCCCAGGTAAACAAATCTGAAAAGGAAAAAGAAGAAAAGGTGGTGAGAGATGAAATGGCACGGTTGGCTGCTTCATTTTAGCCAGTTAACTTCTTGACACAGTCAGGATGCCACATTCATTCCGACTTTCCTAATTTTAACATATAAAAATTATTATAATAATGTTTTAAGATAAGATAAGATAGCCTTTACTAGTCCCACAGGTGGGAAATTTGCGTTATACAGCAGCAAAGAGGACAGTGCAGCAGAAATAATGAGACATGTGCAGTCATACATGAGAGTAAAAACCGACTTCGGTATCCTTAAGGAGCTAAACAGATTTTGGCCAGATTATAAAAAAATGTCACCTAAAGCTGCTCCATCCATTAACACAGACTCAACAGACCTCATGCTTAATTAGTGATACACAACATAATTGAAGCATGCTGGAGTTCTCACACTAGATTTTTATATAAATGTAACAGGTCTCTGCATTGTGGTTGGATGGGAGCACAGTGTCACAGCAGTGGAGTATTTGCTGTTATTGTGTTTTTACAGCTACAGTATTGCTGCTTGTAGTGTTCACATGGCGTATATGTTCCCTGTGAGCTGTCCGCACGACTGCTCTCAGTGACCGGTGCCTTTCAGCAGATATGCAAGAGAAAACCAGATCAATTCAGAGGCACAAGGAGGACGATGAAAAATCGAGCCTCAACAGGTCCTGGGAAGTGGGGCTTCTGTCTCAGCCGGCCGTTCGGCATGCATGGGGGTGCCAGGGCGCTGATGCGCAGCTAAGGTAAGAGCAGGATCGCCAACCTGGGGGAGAGTCCCATTTGCAGGTGGCTGGGATCTATCTCCTCCGTGTGGAAGCTGGTTTTTTATATTTTTTATTTATCCAAAGTGATGCACATTTTGGAGAAAGTAGAACCAGCCAGTCCCTGGAGCAACTGAGGGCCGAGAAGCCTTGCGCATGGGCCCCGTGGGGACATCACTCTGGCAGCCCTGATATTTCAACTGGCAACCTTCTGATTACTCTTCTGTAACCCATAATAAGTAGAGCATTGTGTTCATAATGCAAAAGCTATAGGTTCAAGTCCCAAGCAGTACATGTGACTTGTCACCCTTCCCGCTACTGTAAGTCACTTTATGTCAGATAAATTAGTTAAATGTATATGTGTGTGTGTAGCTCTCTGGTTCGGGGGGGCTGTGGTAGGATGAGTAGGAAACACATGTAGTTCATTTCAGTTCGGGGGGTTAATAAGCACAGAATTTAAAAATGAATTTGGATTCTACCTATAATGAGAAGAAAAAAAAGGTTATAAACTTACAGAAGCACATGCCTGTAACAGAAGACAGCCACTTGTTTTTCACTAAAAGCATTGAAATCTGAAATGTTCATTCATCCATGTTCCATAAGCACTTATCTACTGCACAGGATATTTTACATAACTATCAATAAATTCTATTCATCACCATAATCCATCCAAGTAGGTTTGCCACCACCCCCCAAAAAACAATTCTTTATCTTTGCTGCTATTATCTATGAGGGAAACACGGGCCACTGGCTATACAGAGAAACTCCAGTGGATTAATAATAATTAAGCAATTGAGCTGAAAAGGACATTCAAACCAGCTTTAGTTAAACTGTGTTTATGAAAACCCTGACTATTGTATTTCTGGCACAGGGAGACCTGTGCAAAATTAGAAGGAAGCAGACCTCCTGCATCCACGTTTCCCGTTCCCTGATGCCTCTGTGTCCGAAATATCCCCCAACCCCACCGGGAGTGTCATCTTCCAAAGAAGTGAATGGGATTATGTCAGACATGTTTGGAGGAAGTGGGTTTGGCAGCAGATTGGAAGCAGGTAATGGAACAGTCAGGCGCAGGGGTAAACTCACGCTGCAATTATTCTGCACTGTTAGGCATGTGATGAGGCTTGGAATTAACTCTCTTATTATTATGGGCGCCTTTCAATGGGATTTCGTAAATTGATCACTAGAAATAGGAACAGCTTTAAAATAGGCTACAGAGCCACGTGACCACGCCGGCGTAACCGTAATAACGATGGCAATAAAACCAGAGGAGAAAAACAAAGGTGGCTTTACGATTAATGTCATGGTAACGAATGTTCGACAGGTTTCAAAATATATAGATACCACTGAGTCAAATGTATGGCAAAAAAAACTATAACAGATGTTTTGGAATTGTGGACAATTGTGGTCAATTGGCTTTCCCAGTCATCCGTGCCGGTGAAAAACTGACCCGGTGGAAAACAGAGAAGGCGACGGGGTGGGGGAGCGTTTTGAAGATGGGAATACAGAATTGGATAATTGCAGACGCGCGCACTGAGGTGTCTGCTTCCTACATCCTGCGCTTTCAGTGGGTTGCGCCG
This sequence comes from Brienomyrus brachyistius, assembly GCF_023856365.1. Taxonomy (NCBI): domain Eukaryota; kingdom Metazoa; phylum Chordata; class Actinopteri; order Osteoglossiformes; family Mormyridae; genus Brienomyrus; species Brienomyrus brachyistius. The sequence continues at coordinate 16,110,455 of NC_064533.1, forward strand.
CAGAAGTAAACACAGGATCCGTAGCAGCGAGACGGGCTCCAGGCTCCGTGTGTTTAACTCGACGTGTTCCGACAGATTACATGCAGCCGGCCCCCTGGGGGGCACGGGGATCGGCGAGCTGATTCAGACAGACGAGCCGGCTGTGAAGTTCTGTAGGAAGTCGCAGACAGTAAATCAAACTTACGTGTAGAAGGAAAAAAAAAATCAAAATCAGAAACTATCAATTCAAAGGAGTTCAAATGTTCTTTGAAATAACACAGCGCCAGACCACAACAGAAGCCTTTTAAACCTGGCCTTCTACGTTAAAATGATTAAAACTTTACTTATCGGTTTAAAAACCACTGGCATGTGTAATTTAAGAGAGACATAAGTGTTTGGATGAAAAATATTCCAATGTGTAATATCTAGTGGCCTACTACGTATGTTTAAGGAAAAATTAAATAGGCCTATAGAAATGAAAGAGGACAGGTTTTTCACGTGGATTTGGAAATCTTAGCGGCACAAATCGAATGTGAATAAATCTGTCAAGAAAGAATTAGCCGGAGGCTTAGGTAAACTCCCGGAGTCTCTTAAAATATATGACGTGCGATGTTTCCCTCTTAGACATTAAAACACATTTCAGTGCAAACTTCTGAAACATAGATGATCGGTGTTTGTTCGATCCCTTCTTGGCGTTTGCATGGTGAAACGGCAGAAGGTGAATAAAAACGGGTATTTTGTGTGGGTTCAAAACCTTCTTAAATAGGAATTCTACTCTGTATTTGGAATTTGCTAGGGAAAAGGTCCAAATATCTTCACAGATAGTTAATTGCATGTTTTCGTAACGTGAAACGGTGCAGAAAGAAAGAATTCATCCGTCAGCGGGCTTTGCCGATTCCTGCTTTTGACAGCGTGCGACTTCGGCGACGTGGGGATTTAGCGTCGTCGCTATAGGGAGGGCATCATTGTAGAAAAAACATTATAAAACTGCTGTCACTCAGCGAGGTATGATGTGGTTTTATTGAAGGCACCAAAGTAGCCCCCGTTTCCTAAACACGTTAATAAGCGGCTACGGTTTCCTGCAGCTGGTCCCGGTCTTTACACGGAAGGCAGGGATCACACCGTCCGGAAAACTTCCTCTGAATCTGCGGTGGGGTATAAAATGTAAGTGCAGATACTGTATAGGTGTATAATGAACGTAACACGTGGATTGCTGTGGGGGGTGAGACAGCTTTACTGTTACCCGGCTGCCCCCCCGAGACGTCTTTCCTGAGCCTTCTGTCCTGGGTCAGGCATCTCAACCCCCCGAATATTTCTTCACCAATTTTAAGGCGCTTAAATAAGTCACAGTTTCAGTGACAGTTTCATTATCTTTCATTGTAACCACTGCCAGCCCTTTTAAATCTGGAAGAATTTATCCTATGCCAATGATTTATGTGCTGGTCTCCTTCTGAAAATTCAACGGTTATTTTAGGCGGCATATATGAAAGTAAAAGAATAATACTTTTATAAATATTTTTGTTGGCATGTAACCTTTATATAGATTTATTTTTTTCGGTAATGTTGAAGCTGAGGTTACAGTAAACGGCGATGCCGTCAGATCCGAAATGCGACCAAAAGTTCCCAGCTTTTCCCTCGTCCCAGCTGCTAAAGTAAGTTACGGTTTGTTGTTGCTCTCCGGGTCCAGCTGTGGCCTCACCATCCTGCGGTTTAATAGATCCACTTATTTCTAAATATAACTTTCCGACTTTGTCATCTTACACACTCACCAGTTTGTGGACAGTGTGCGCTTTAATTTCACGTTTTGGTTTTGGGCTTCTTTAAAGGCTGCCGTTCGTCCGTATTGTACTGAAAAATCGAAGCAGAAGAGCGAAAATGCGAACTACTAATGTTAAAGAGTTCAGTTATATTCACGTTGTGATTACGCTGTAAGTTGCATCTAAATAAATGTGAGTAAAATGTCGGTTTGGCGAATGAGGGACGCTGTTGAACACGGAAAACTTTTGAAAGGCCTGTCACTTCACTTTGGGCATCAATTTGCCATCTGATTCCGTTTACTGGGCTTTTTCTCCCGTTAAATTAAAACTCATATCTCAGTTGGTAGTCATGGCGTTTAAATATAGCGACGGCAGAAGGGTGGCTCTCAAACACTCAGCCGGCAGAGTTATTGTGCCCTGTCCGTCACTGATGGCTGTAAACCACTTCCCAATGGTTACTTAATTGGTTCCCATATAGTTACAAGGGGTGGTGATTGACAGCTCGCAACGATCCCACCCACTGTGTGTTTAGGAGCCTAATTTCTCCCATAATTAGTTAGGAATATGTGACGCCCCTTTAGATTATAGGACTTCTCGGTGATGTCACAGAGCCTAGACCACCAACATAGGCGTCTGTCTTTCAGGGGGCGGGTGGGAGTGAGTAAAACCCCCATTTTTTCTTGAACAAAGGGAGTTGCCTATCAAAGGCAGGTTAGCGCTTATGCTTTTGGGTCAGAACAACAAGCTTAACCCTAACATTTGGGAGTGAGACCAGATTTCTGCCTACACGTTATAGCAGTACGGCTGTGTTGTTCAGTGTATTTCTTATTAAAATGAGGGCTTTTGAGGCCAACCATTGAAAATCTGTGCATTATTCACCTGCAATGTGTGAAGATGACCTTGTGCTGTCGCTCGGGGACTTACGCACGGCCACCACCCCGGGTCATTGCTGCCGGCTCGATTCGTTAGCGTGTCGCTAATCACCGCCCACCGAGAGGTGACTGGAAACGTGTGCCTGTGAGACATTAATATGGAGTTCAGGTTTGACCTTGAGCTAAGTGTAATGGCTTGAGCTGAAACATAAAATGGAATGGAAAACACATTTGCATCAGCTCTTATCTCTGTGTGGGATTGCTAGCAGCTCATGCGAATGCATTAGACCAGCAAACAGGTCTAACGTGCGTTTCATTTCACATTAACATTGCTAGCCACCAGTGTGATGTCTCTGAAGGTCTCATCGACTTTTATTCAGGAATTTCAAATAAACATTATGTTTTATTACTGATTTCAAATGCAGTATGTTATGTTTAATGCATATTGTTCATTATATTGCATTAAATGCTTATATTTTTTTGAACAAAGAAATAACTCTCATATTAATTAGAGGCTGTACATCTCCTTAGTAGGTAAAGGAATGAATTTGGATTTGTTCATGTCGTTAGGAAACGTTTATGTCATTAGAAAACGTTCATTGTATTCAATCATGTTATTAGCATTCGCATATGTCATTAGGATTAGTTCATGTCATTAGTGTTCGTTCATGTCATTAGGATTTGTAACTCTCTCCTGCTCCAGTACACAGTATCTTTCCTGCCTCTACATCTGCACCCTGCACACCTGATACAGGTAAGAAAGGGACTGATTTACAGAATCAATTGATCAGATGTAGCAAAAGAAGGAGAACAAGGACTAACCAGGGGTGAGGGCAGCTGGGGGGGCAGCTGACTCTGACTCTGACTCTGGATGACAGGTTAATATGATTTATGAAAATGAAAAACAGCAAACAGAAGGTAAGTTTCTAAAAACTACAATTAGAAATTACATTATCAAGTGCATTTTTATTAATGGACATCCCTGAAAATTTAGGATACATTATGCTATAGTATGTGCTTGATTTTTAGCGTTAGTAGGCGGTACCACGTTTCCGAAACTTTTTCCCCTCTGTACTTTCAGTTTTGTTTTTTTATTTTGTTTGTTTCATCGTTTTAAGAACTTTCTTCTTAGAGGAAATTTTGAAAGACTTCCCTAAGTTTTTTTGTGCTTGTTGTCACCATGAATATTGACGGTGCTCGTAAATAAATAAATATCCCAGCCTCGCTGAAATATTACAAAAAAAACGTACAAATGTCAGTGACAGAGGCGTCCCGCGTGAGTCGATCGGCATGAGACGAGCACTCCAGTATAAATGTCAATTTCATTTAATTGCCGAACAGGGCCCTTATGAGGCTCGTGACGGCTTTGGGAAGAAAGCCTAGATGTGCATTTTGACATGTTTCCCTGTTAAAGAACGAGACATCTGTTTCCACTGAAGGGCTGCATTGTTCACTTTTTAAGGGGGCCGGCCCTTAATAAGGCCATTTGCATTTAATTGCCTTTTTCACGTTTGTGGGTCTGTACAAATATGAGGATCTCTTTCCTATTGGCACTCCGGTTGGGAAAATCCCGAATTAGTCTGAGGGACAACGTGGCCTCGCAAAGACAAGCTTGCAAGTTTGCTAATTGGTAGATATTAAAATGCGGGACAGTTACTAACAGACACAAGATCAACCACCTGTAATTTAATTAAGGTGTGCAATGCAAGGCTATCCTGTTAGGCTGGAGCTGAATGCATTCTTTGTCTTTGTATTGTCTGTTTGTCAGCATTACATGAATTGGGGCTAAAAAAAAATCATCTTAACTCACACTGGGACAGCGTTGCATTGACTTCCATCTTATAACATTGTGATTATCTCAATCATATCAAACTATGGTTGTATTTTTACTCAAGGGTTTTGGATATCTTTCTAAGAAGTACAAATCTTACATGTACAACAACCCCCTATAATTAAACAGAACATTCATCTTTTACATTTGATTAATTTCTACACTGCATCTTAAATATACATGTATATTTCATTATCTAGTAACTCCATCTGGCTTCTGTCCTAGAGCCCATCCATCGCGGAGCGTTTTAAAAATTGTATCCTTGTGGAATTTCCACTAGCAGACATCTGATAAACAGAATATTACCATAGTACTGCTTTTGGTGACACACTGGGAGTTTTCAGAACTGTTTGAGCTATTACCCAGACAGTTTGGGACTGTACTTGGGACCAAGAGGATATCCAAGGCAGAACAGGTCCAGTGAAGGATACCGTGCCTGTTCTTTTTCGTGTTCTTCCCATGACATCTGGACAGATCTGCATAGGGGCGAGAAGGTGTTTTGAGCTTAGGGCGCTAAAAAGTGCCGAGGTACCTCCAGCACTCCTACGTCCAGCGTTACTAAAGAGCTGTACATGGAGCTGCATATTTCATGTGCTACCACATCATCTGCCCCCTGAGCTAAGCACTTAACCTGCACCTCTCCCATAAAACATGGCACTGTGTAAAAGGTTAAGAATTATGAATGACAGCCTTGCAGCGGAACAGTAATAACAGTATATGTATGATTAACTTTGCTGAGCTACGCTTGAGTAAATTACAGAATTTAATCCACCTACTTGGAATGCAGGATAATATAGAGATTGCGATGCACGGATACTCAGATACTCATACTCATAATTCCATCCAGGCTGTACTTGTACAGTACAGGCTCTTGCTGAATGAACCCCAATGACTGTAATAAATGAAGACCAACACGGAGATTAGATTATTTAACAGGAACAGTGACAATTTAAATTATAACATTAGCTGCTTGGTCATATCTAATCTATATCTGAACAAGACTACCTGTGATTTGGTGGATGGTATTTTTAATTTTCTGTCACTGTTTGGTACTAATGTGAAATAAATCATATTCATCCAGCATTTATAATGGGGCAAGTCGATGTCAACGACTAAAACTGAAAATATCAAGCGTGTTTACATATTATTACAGTTTAATGAAAACCAGGTATGTTCAATTTTTAAGGATCATAACTTTTTAATATAGATGGAATATGCCCATTCTCCTCTGTCTGCTGATAGCATTTAACATCTAATTGACCAATGAAAAGATATATCTATTTAACTAGTATGTGTGTTTGTACTAAGTGACCATTTGTATTCATGATATGGATTACTTTATACCACAAATTTGAACAATTTATGTTGACCACTAGATAGCTAACTAACTACCATCATTCTTAATTGTGAATATCAAGCACAAGTAATCCACGTAAGTTCATTAAAAATATTTATACCATTCACTGACGGCTGTGTAAAGATAGGTTCCTATTTATGGTACTAAGGTTGTCTCATTACGTCGTTTTAGGTTTATTTTGTAAAGCTGGTTCTGGGAAAATGTGTTTTTTCATCGCTTCTGAGATACAGTGATGATATATACTTTATATATGTACGGTGTACCACAATTTCTGCTATAAGAGAACAAACAATGGATTACCTGCTTCAGAAATGACTTGATAAACCATCAATCCAATTTTCTAGCCCACAGAATGAAGGCCAAAAATTTGCCATGACAAGAAAACAGTCTAAGGTCACATTAAGGGTGTATTCTCCAGGTCCTTCTCTACTACTATTAAGGAACATATTTAACCTGATTATTACATTACAGATTCTGTCTGATAACATAATAATGCTTATATAATATGGGCAAAACTTTTTTTTATATCCCAGCTTGAACCATAACATTTCAGTGTTTCGAGTTAAATATATATGGAAGATTTGCTTCTTGTTTTAACAGTGGACCAAAATAGCCCTCAGCTTGGGGATAGCCAGTCAGAAATAAAGACTTGAACGTATGTAAACATGATTGCCTAAGGGGCTTCAGAGAGTAATCAGCTCAATAAATTAATGAAGGCACCTGGTTCTGTAAAGTGCCCGATGTGTTAGATTGTGTTACGGCCCATTTGCACCCATAAAGACAGGCAGTGTTGTACAGAGGGAGTGACGATGAGCAGATAGGGCCAGGGTGGGGTTACATGTCTGGGGTTAAGCTGACCAGGCTTCACCTGGGCTTTACAGACAGAACGTGACATATGATATACAGTAATCCGGCAAGTCCCTCTTAATTCCTTAATCGCTGCCAGTCTGCTCTCAGCTTTATGCAAAAGAGGCCTGATTAAACTGACAGATCAGAATCGCTGTGACTGTAGATTAGCTATCTGTCTGCAAGCCATTGCAGGGGCTGAGGATGTGATCTGTGTGTTACAGGTGGCTCCTCGCAATTAAGTGACCTGGTTATCATTAAATCCAGGCTTCTAGTTTATTGGGCCCCTATGCCAACCTGGATGCATTTCTCCGAGCCCTTCATTGGCTGGGAACGTACAGCTCGCCATGCTCACTAAATGACAAATTTGACATTTTAGGTATCATTCTATGCTTTATTTGAATTCTTGGATCTTTGTTATGCACACAGTGCCAACACACTGCATTTTCTAATCTATCATAAAGTAATAAAATAAAATAATAAAACATTTAGGAAGTTCCCTTTTTATACAGTATATTCAGATCTTGTAAGTGATGATAATGAAGCTTGTTGGGTAAAACCTGTGCAATTTTCACCACAAAGGGTTAAGCAGAGCCGGCTGCGTTGGACAAATCAAGTAGATGTTAATTGCTGGTCTGCTTCCACTGGTTGAACCTGTGCCCCCACCCCCCCGGCCCAGCAGCCCAGCCCCCCCTTCACCCCTGAGCAAGCGAGCTGCATTCCTCCCATCAATTATCTGCAGTGTAAACAGCCCCACTGGCCCCCTCACAGCATTCTGCCTGCAACCTGTCCCCCACCCCACGCAGCCCCCCCCCCTCCCCCCAGGAGAGGAGCTGTTTACACAGCCCTGATCTGAGCACCCCCCTCGACAGACTCCCCGAGCCGGCTGGCCCCACTCGAGGCACAACAGTGGCGGCGGAAGGCCGCCATTTAGCATGTAAATCGGCCATGTTTTTAAGGCCCTCGTTGAGTGCCCCAAGGGTCCTCGGGCTCCAAGGGTCCAGGCAGGAGCGGGCAGCTCGGATTTGGCCTGATTCAAAGACGGAAATTACTTTTGTTCTTGGGGAAACTCTGTGTGTGTGTTTTTTTAAGCCATAGCGACTGGCTAATTAAAGGATTTACTACTGCTGTGCATGGCATTTGGGTCCGTTTAAAAATCAAAAAACACCCAGACCGGAAACAAAGACCCTGGATTTGATCTGGTCCGTCCTTTCACTGCCATAGTGCCATCAAGGCACAATACTGTAATTAGTTTACTTTTTTCCCCTGGTCTTGCCCTCTCATCCTCTTGCCTGACATTTCCTGCTGCATATTTCCTGAATAAATATAGTCATCATAAAATAAAATGGGTGACCTTTCACCTCATCTTGGACAATGGAGTATTTTAACACTTCCCCCATCGGCCCATTGGGTGGAGCTTGGAGCATATTAGCTGGACGTGCCCCATCTGATTGGAGGAGGTACAATCCAATCAGGGGTGCGTTTCCCATACAACGACGGAAGTTAGCATTAACGATGCATCGTACTATGTTAGCTCAAACTAACTAACATCTGAAGTTTGACTGTTTCCGAAAACCATAGTACTTTGTTAGTACCATAGTACTAACATGCTGAACCATGTTAGTTTGAACCACTGCAGCTCAAAATTCAGTGGATCCAGAGGTGATTGGTTAAACTCTCACGTCTGGTCATGTGCAAAAACTCACAAACTTCATACTTTTATTTCTAAATATGATAGTTGTACTGATATTACATTATGAATTTATTGTGTCAGTCATATAACAGCAATAATAATATTAAAAACTCAAAAATATCAATAGTGTCACAATATGATACCTGTATGATGCTCCTTGTATAGGACAAAAATAGAATAACTATTAGCTATTAGGCTGCAATAAATATAAGAACATAAGAAATTTACAAACAAGAGGAGGCCATTCGACCCATCAAGCTCGTTTGGGGAGACATTAACTAATAGCTCAGAGTTGTTCAAATCTTATCTAGCTCTGATTTAAAGGAACCCAGGGTTTTAGCTTACGCTACACTAACAGGAAGAATATTCCATATTCTATCTACATGCTGTGTAAAGAAGTGCTTTCTCAAATTTATTTTAAAATATTCTCCCACTAATTTCTAACCATGGTCATGAGTTCTAATATTTAAAGTAATATTGAAATAGCCATTTGGCTGAACAGCATCCAGACCTGGATTATGTTCACCCCCATTCTCCTTTGCTCGAGGCCGAGCAGATTCAGCTCAGCTAACACTCCTCATAAGACGTTCCTCTAAGACCAGGAATCATTCTTGTAGCCCTACGTTGAATCCTTTCCAAGGCAGCAATACATTTAGTGACATTGACTGTACCTGTAGGGGCGGCATGGTGATGCAGTGGTTAGCACTGTTGCCTCACACCTCTGGGACCTGGGTTCGAGTCTCCACCTGGGTCACATGTGTGTGGAGTTGTGGAGGTACTCCAGTTTCCCCCCACGATCCAAAAACATGCTGAAGCCAATTGGAGTTGCTAAATTGCCCATAGATGTGCATGTGCATGTGTGAGTGAATGGTGTGTGAGTATGCCCTGCAATGGGCTGGCCCCCCATCCTGGGTTGTTCTCTGCCTCGTGCCCATTGCTTCCAGGATAGACTCCAGACCCCCGCGACCCAGTAGGATATGTGGTTTGGAAAATGGATGGATGGATGAATGGACTGTACCTGTAATTACATTTATTATTATGTTAAAAATATTAATCACGCTGTAAGCACTGGTACATTCCTGATCCATCACTGTTTATATTGCCTTTGGGCTCGGTGGGATTGATGGATACACATCACACCCACCACAGTATACCAGATTTATTGCCTGTACAGCCTTGGGTTTGTGTCCTGGCCCTGGTGTGTTTTTAAAAATCTTTTTTCATATTGCAGCAAAAGCTCTCAGTGATTAAGAAGTGATTTAATATTTTTGGCCTGCATTTTATTTGCCTTATGCATGTTTTTCCCTATTTAATACATAAGAACATAAGCACTGAATGATAAATTGTTTCAGCATTGTCATTGCTATGTGCGTGTGTGTAATAATCATATCGCATTTGTCAGCAATGGCTTGGCTCTGTAGACACGCCTCACAACAACACCACCAACTTCCTAGACATACTTTATTGTTAGATAAGTTCTACAGCGCAAATTCCAGAAAAGTTGGGACATTCTTTAAATTTGACTAAAATGAAAACTAATAGACATTCAGATCACATGAGTCAATATTTTATTCACAACAGAACGTAGATAACATAGCAAATGTTCAAACTGGGAAATTGTACACCTTTATCCAGTAAATGAGCTCATTTCAAATTTGTTGCCTGCTACAGGTCCCAAAAAAGTTGGAATAGGGGCATGTTTCCCATGGTGTAGCATCTCCTCTTCTTTTCAAAACATTTTGAAGACGTCTGAGCATCAATGTTATGAGTTTATTGAGTTTTGTTGTTCGGATTTGGTCCCATTCTTTTCTGATATCGGTTTTCATACCTGAGGAGTTTGTGGTCGTCTTTGACGTATTTTTCGCTTAATGATACACCTAATGTTCTTTATATGTGAAAGATCTGGACTGCAGGCAGGCCAATTCAGCACGCGGACTCTTCTCCGACGAAGCCATGCTGTTGTAATAGCTGCAGTATGTGGTTTTCATTGTTCTGCTGAAATACACCAGGCTTTCCCTAAAATAGACATCATCTGGAGGGGAACATAAAATCTTTATATACCTTTCAGCATTCATAGTTGATACAGTGAACTGCACCTCAACTCCAGGTTAAACTTCCACACTGACCGGTGTCCTAGGTATGGAAGATGAGCCAGTTGGAGGGGGGGGGGGTATCCTCCTGCTCAGCTTTTGGTGGCATGTGATGGAGAAACCAATCATGACACAAATTAGGCATGAAACCGACCAGATGAGCAGAAAATCTGTGACCCTCCTGTCTATCACTTGGCTTGCTCCAAGTTGGCCCACTTTCTAATCCTGTCAAGCAGAAGTAACTTAATAGCAGATCTTGGGTGAAATAAGAGAACTTATTTCAGATTTGTAAACATGATGAGGCACATTTTACCCTAACAAATCAAACACACGTACCATGCAGCTCCTGACTATTGGCAATCAGTGTTGAATTTGCAGAACTAACATTCTAACTTCATTAAACTGTTTTAAATTAGCTTTTCATTAACATTTTCATTCCCCTTAACTATAATATCATTTAAATATGTGAAATATTCTCTTCTCAGTGATGGGTTTTTATGACGTTAAATTGGAGAGTGAGGTAAATTAGTAAAAGTGAGTTTAATTGAAATTCACTGGTAAGCCAGTCCCAGTACTGAGGTCTTATGTGACACAGATCACACCGTGCTCTCAGCATGAGTGAGGGAGAGAGAAATTAGAGAGACAGAGATGGATGTGTGTATGGAGGGTGGGGGTGGGGCGGGGGGTGGAGATAGAGAGATGGGAGAAGGTAGGTGAGGGGTGGGTAGCAAAAACGAGGGAGGGGGTATGCAGAGAGAGACAGAAAGAGAGGGAGGGTGGAGAGACAGAGAGAGAGAGAAAGACATTGTGAGAGAGGGCCTGACAGACAGGGAAGAGTGTGGAGGAGGAGGAGGAGGCACACATGGATAGGCTGTTCCAGATGCAGGGGTGGAGGAACTAGGCTCCCCAGTGTGTGGCTTTGAGGTGCCCCCCCCATGACAGTAATAATAATAAACTGAAGCAATGCTTGGTGTCCTTTGAGTGACATTTTTCTGAGGAGTTTAATGTCAGACCTGCATCTGTGAAGGCTTCAGTGATGTTTACATCAGATTGAAATTCCATTTACATCTTACCTCTGCAGATGCAAAATGACATTTCTGACACAGCAGGGTCAGCTAGTCCCTGGAGCATTTGGGGGTTAAGGGTCCAACAGTGAAAACACTCCACAGATGAATGGGATTTGAACCTGTAACCCTCTGATCACAGGCACAATCCTAATCTGCTGAGCCATACATCGCCCCCTTTTGGTAATGGCCGGTTATGAAGACAGGCACAGTTATAACTGACAGACATTGTCAGTTCTATGAAACAGCTTTTAAAACCATCATTCAGATCTGTTTACATTTTACTCATTAATCTGATGCTTTTAACCGAATAGTCTTACCATAGAGAGAAAGGTAACAATTTGTGTGCGCTTTCTGGGAACTGAACCCATATCTTTTGCATTTTTAGCCCAATGCTCTACTCATTCAGCTACAGGAGCTGAAGCCAGTGGTCTGTGTTAGCTAGATAATGCAGCTGTCAGGCTGAGCATCTTTGACCCAATGGTTATGACTTGTTTATCCTAGTTCAAATGTATAATCGATAAAACTCACAAAATGTGGGCAGTGAGGTTAATAGCCTCAATAATGTCAGAGTGTCTATATACAGCTGTCAGGTACGGTAGCTAAAACACTGCACCAATGTCAATAATACAGTTATTGCAAATCCCACTTCCAAAATTCCCAAAAAGGCTCAACGGCTCAAATAAAAAGGCAATTAATATGTGCCTTGAGCTCGCAGATTTCTCCCAGGCTATACATGAAGAATAATGAAGAATGACCTCGAAGCGGAAGGGGATACAGCAGCGTGCAGTCAAAGCGGGGGAATTTACTGTTTCTCCTTTTTAATACCACTCAGGAGTTAAGCCCAAGAGATGGAAAGAATTTCACAACACAGGCTGTGAAAATTTGCAAATGTGGGAGTTTAATTATGGACTTGACCTTTAAATTCCTTGAATGTAAGTGGCAAGCAGCCCAATCTATAGATGCTATTTATCACAGGAGCTGGGCATTAAATTAAATGTGACTTATTTTCATTCAGAGTGATTACTGGGTCCTAATCACCTACAGGGTTTCAAATGTTGCATGACTCGGATTTCGATTCGCTCTGGCGCACCTCTGCAAATGCTTTACGGTTTTTGCAATTTTTTCCTCTGTGGTGTTTTTTTTATTGCAATTTAAAGACATTGTGTCTTTCATGCTTTCAAAATGTTAACAATTTCCTCATTCTCATTTTTTCATTGCTATTGTAAAATGTGATTTTACTGCATTTCCTTGAATTGTCCTCGTGTCCTCTACTATCCTTGTCATTATCTGCGATGAATGAATTGAATGCCACGCAACTATCGCTCGCAGAAATTGCGATGGTTTGGTCTTTCACATCATTTTTCAGGTTGGTGTTTTTGGCTGGGCTAGCCACATTCCTATGGCAACCTAATCAATGTAAATAATCATCAATTTACAGCACGTAAACTCTCGTTGACAATATTCTCCTGATGTAATCATAATATAATACACAAACACATTTTAAACTTCATGAGAATAACCCACCAAGTGCTGTGCACTTATCATTTAAGGGCCAATAAAATAGACCTTCTGCATGTCATGATTGACAGGAGATCTGGCTAAAACCAGCTTAGGAGAACTGGTTAACATGGACTTTGATAGCATGCCCAGCATGGCTCTCTCACTGGAGGAATATTCCATTTCGGAGCTTGTTTGTTCCTTGCTGTGAATGCTCCAAGCGTGCTCGGAGACAAAAGCGACCGTATGGAGGTGGGGGGGAGGGGGGTGGTTTTCTGGCACCATTCTGGGGGCAGTTTGAGTGTTTTTCGCTCAGTGAAAGGTAAACATTCGCCGCTCAGTCTCAGTCAAGTGTGTGTCCAGCGTTTAAAAGATGGATTTGGAAGCCATCTAGGAAGTTAACTAACCTATCAGAGAGGTCCCTCTGCTTGTTGTGATGCTGGAAAAACAATAGGTGCTTTTGGGAATATCGAGGGCCTGCTTCATCTCCTGCTCCCGCTTCGGCAGAGTGGCACACAAAGAAGACACCAGCTCCATGACTGATATTTGCTGTTACTTCAGTGGTACCATGTGGTCACAGGGCTTGGCCTTGTTTAATCAGAAAACGTTGTTGGCGCAGTGATGAGTGGGACACGGATGTCTGTGCAGAAATCACTTCCCCTTGGTTAGTACCCAAAACCTTGTACTGTTGATCTCTGTACTACTGGAGAAAAACGAGCCGAGCAGCGGCATATACCAGGCCCTGCCTGTCTGACGCCTACCTTCCCCTGGGCCGCACACAATAGCTAAAGTTACCTGACAAAGGCGCCTCAGGTAAAATATATTCAATCAAAAGGAAAACATTAGCAAGACAGATATGCGAAGTGCTGTGCCAGACAGCCTGTAATACTCCCAGGACAGGAGACGCAAGCTGGTACGGGCAGTAGGAGGTGCTTGTTTGATGTCTAATTTAACACTCACTTCATCTTGTAATCCAAACTATATTAATCTCTGTAAACTAAACTCCTGTATATTAATCTTTGCTTGTTTCCGGCAAACTGCAAATCACTTGTGTGATGGTGAGAATGAATCCAACTCCGTTTAACTGAATTGCTCTAATATAAAAAGAGAAATTACTCATACCCTACTACACCACTTAAATTCAACTTACATATACCATGCAGTATTTATACAGCATTATTATTTTAGTAACATAAACAAGGAATTGGAATGTTTAAATCATAGTACTACAATTTACTTCAGGTCCAGAGAGTAAAAGTCCAGACCGGGATTTTCTTTCAACCAACCAGATGGTCATAAAGAGTCACAGTCACGGAATATTCAACTGCTTGGTTGAAACAAAATCCCGGTCTGGACTTTTACTCTCTGGACCTGAATTACCCAGCTCTGTTTACTTTTAATAAGTACCTGTACAACGGTGTAGGGAAGTTTGAAATTGAGGGGAACACAACTTAATAATTTAAATGGAAAGATCTGTTTATGGGGGGAAGAAGGAAGCCAAATAGAATTTTGAGGGGTACATGTCCCCATGATTTGTATGTCCCTATACCTGTATTTTTGGCTGAAAGATATGCTGCTCAAATCCCAGGTGAACTTAACTGTTGTACCTTCGAGTGATGGATTTTTTTCTATAAAATGAGGCGCATCACAGGTCTTACTTTATAACCTTTGTGCTTTGAGTTGTTCTGTGTAAAAGTTTCCTAACCTGACAGAGTTACATTCAATGTCCAGCAGGACACAGGCAAACGTTTTGTCAGCACAAGGTATTTCTGTCAGTGTGGAAAGATGCTACTGTGGGACGATATGAGGATGGATGTGCTGGTAGAATTAAAAACAGCCGAGCCCATCGACACGAAGAAACTCTCCTGCTCAGCATGGTGAACTTTTAAGTGCTCCCAGTGAGGAGAGGTGGCCGTGTTTCTCAGCTTCTCCAAACTGAATTTGAGTGCATTTCATTTAAGGCTCTTGATTCATACTTCAACAGCTGTCTCTATAGAAACATGGATTTTCAGGATGGCCATTCAGTGACGTCTTTAGATCAAGATTCGGGCTCTTCTGCTGGTATCTGAAGAATTTCGTTCCAGAAAATTCTTTTCCGGTCATCACTTGGCAAAGCACCCCCCTCGTGGGTAAATGTCGCTTAATGCATATCTGTTCCTCTTCCGTTTGTGCTACAGAAACACAGATAAAGACAGATAAAGGACAATCAGACTTACTAATGAGACTGATGAATGCCTTGCATTGCACATTATATCCTGTAAAAAGTCATTGGCACATAATACGGACTCCATGGAATGTGGAACGCTGCATCCCGTCCGAGCACGTGTTGGGGGTTGGGGGTATTATACCCCCAAAGTGGGGCCAATGTACAGAATGCAAGGAGCCAATTGGACAAAAGCCCTCCTGTCGAAATCCAAGTTACATTCATCACTATGGAAAAAGCTCCATGGACAGAAAGTTTATCCTGGAAAGCAATGATTAAAAACAATGAATCTCAATCAGTACAACATGATGTGTAAAGGTGCCTATACTGAACTGAATTGGTATTTTGACCCTTTCTATATTGTCATGTCTATTAACTAGGAAATTGTTTTGCCCGTCTGGAGCTAGATACCAAATCTGTAGATTAATGTGAAGAGCCATGTGGGCTTCTGTCATCCACACGTAACTTGCATGTTCTTACTTGAAGCTTGCATGTAGCTTCATACTTTGTGATATCAAAGATCGTGTTCCAAATGATCTGAAATTAATGTGTGTCAGTCATTTCTTTCTGTCATAGTCAGTATACTTGTGCGTTTTCATCACAGTACTTTTATCCTAGAGTTCTGACCATTGCTGAATAACAAAGTCTCTCAAGTTTAATAAGCTATCCCATATTTAAGAATGTGATTCTTCAAAATCAACCTGTAGCCCTAAAAACTGATGTGGCATCAGGATAATTGTTAAAGGACCTTTTGCATTTTATTAGATTTATCATTTCTATTCCAGGATGATATGTCTGAAATCTGCATTACATACATGTACTGTATCACACAGGCTTATAATCACTACAGTGGCATGTTTGCAGATTAGCTGTTTTCCTCAGTGCTGTAATTTGTGATCAGGCCCTATGAGGCTCCAGTGCTCTCCTGCCTTTTGTGGCAAAAGGGTTCCAGATGGAACTAAATTAAACAGTCTAGGGTATTTGCAGGACTATGCAATTCTACCTATCAAAATTCAGTTTCAATTCACTTTATTATTATATAGTACCTTTCACAACAGTCACCCCAAGGCGCTTGGCATTAGAAAGAAAGAAAGAAAGAAAGAAAAGAAAGAAAAGAAAGAAAGAAAGAAATAAAGAAAGAAAGAAAAGACAATGGAGGAGAGGAACCAAAAACTTGTGAAAAAAAGAAAACATAAAGGGATGGACTAGTGCACCCCCATGTAAAAAAAAAAAAAATTCAGGGCCTGATTTTAAGCTTTCATCAGAGCAGATTAGAGGAAACCTTGGGAGAGAGGGGTTTCAGTGCTCCTCTGCTCCTCCGTTCCTCTTTCTTGGTCACTGTAATGAAGGCCTCTGTACCTGCTGGACGATCGATGTGGGATGCGGAGCAGAGCCCGCTCAGGGTTCCCTGCTGCCGCTGCTGCTGGGCTCACGTGTTGCACAGAATTAAGGATGCGCACAAGGCCCCAGACCTGCCTCATCCTAATAAAGCAGCCCTCCTCGGGCCTGGGAATTACCCCGAATGTGCCGATTTCCCCTGATAGCGGATTTGCTTTACATTAGGAGCTGTTGCCTTTGGCTCAAACTGCTTTAGCTCTCATTAAGGTTAATTATCTTATAGTTTACGTCAGGTGCCATTACGTCATTAAAATCCTCATAGCGGGTCCCACCATATGAGGGGCTATTTATTATTTATAAGTCTTAAATTTTATTTTAAAATTAA
This sequence comes from Brienomyrus brachyistius, assembly GCF_023856365.1. NCBI lineage: Eukaryota > Metazoa > Chordata > Actinopteri > Osteoglossiformes > Mormyridae > Brienomyrus > Brienomyrus brachyistius. The sequence goes on from NC_064533.1 coordinate 16,127,370, forward strand.
ATAACAAGGTGGAGTATGCTCCCCTTCTGCTCTCTGGTGTAGATGTCAGATAACTATTAATACACAACTAGCATTTAAAAAAAGGTGCGTAGGACAAGGTCACATGGCTTCCCGCCTACCAGCAGCTATGCAAGTCTGAAAATGTATTATTTTTCTTTGAGTACTTCAGATTTTTTCGGAAATGCCTCACGAGGGGAATAGGAACACATAATAAAAAGTGTAAAACAAATTTATAATGCGCGCCAAAGCCCGTGAGGGAGGTTTGAGCTGGCCATCAGTGTTTATTTTCTCTCGTTTTAGATCTAGTAGCAATGTGTCATAAATATTTCATCACTGGTGAGGGACCAGGCATGTTCCCAGTTCGGGGATGGGGGCAGATGTCCATTACCACTCTGGGACACGTCGTTGGGGGGTAGGGGGGTGGGGACACTCATAACCCGCAGGTCGGGGGCTCCCCATCTGCTGGGGGGTTACAGTTGTCTGTCACCCAATCGCCCCCCCTCCTCCCTCCCTCCCCAGTGGGTCTGATGGCTTCCAGGCTGCCGCGGAAAAACAACGTGCTGGTTTTTACTCTCTGGTGACAGACAGGAAGCTGGCAGTTGGGAAGTGATGCTCTTGTTTCAGGGTGATTCCCCCAAAGCAGTGGTGTAACATGCATGAGGCATTCAGACGGGCATCTGATCACATTGTGCCGGGCGGCATGGCCATCAGAGAGGCAGGGAGTGCCGTCAGACTCTTAATTGTGATTTTTACTTGCGAGTGCAGAGCTTGACGGGACGCAGAACGTCACGCTATCAGTGCATACCGATCCATGGCGCGGCGTCGGCAACAGCAGATGTCAGACTTCAACAGGCTTCAGATGTGTCCTTTTGCCGATTAAGAACATGCGTGCGTAGAAGGCGTAGTATTTCTGCCATGGACCTGGATGGCTTCTCAGGCAGGATGTAGCCCTGCCTTGGTCCTTAGCTGCTTGGAATGAGATAGAGGGTGCCCTGTGGCCCTGTCCAGGATAATTGGCTGGAGGATGGATGGATGGAGGGAGGGATGGCTGCAAAGGCATAACTTTGATTTGAACATTGAGGGGTTGAAGTCTCCACCCATTTCGGGGGAAACATGACTATTGGTGAGGGGGGTTGTATTAGCTGATTTTGATCTATTGGGGAGTTACAATCAGCCATCCCCTCCGTAATTTACGCCCATGGACGGTTGGATAAATGATGCATGAATAGATGGATGGATGGATGAGTGAGTGATGGTTGAATTATGCTCCTTTCAGTGCATTTTTAATAGAAACATGACTGATTTCATACTGTTTCATGTTGACAAAGGCATTTAGCTCCCAAGCCACCAGTATCATCGCGTCTGACGCTCCTCCTCAAAAGAGCTACCTCCTTCCTCATGGATCCCTTCAATTTGTCAGGTGAAACAAAGGTACGATACAGAAAGCTGGCTGTCTCCCTGTATGTGGGCCTGCAAAGTGGAATGGGTACTGAGCGCGTCTCCGTTCTCCACCTGAGCGTTATTTCCATGTTTCTCTAGACACACTTAATCAGGTGCTGCCAAAATTCTGCCGCAAAATGCAGACCGCTTCAGAAACGACATCATCTCGGGCCGAGACCTGCTGGCTTAAAGCAGTACAGAAAAAAAACCCAAAAAAAATGTATATCGTCATCACGATTGTTTCCCACGATGCTGCCCGTGGGCCTCTGTGATTGTGGGTCATTTCTGCTCTGTCGCCGATCTCAGCAGAAAGTCAGAATTCACTCAGAAAGTCGAGCATCTCTGCAGATCCCCCGTGTATCATGCTGCCAGACGACTGAGGAACATCAGTCAAACGTCACTCGACTGCTTCCTGCGTTAATGATGTGCTACACAGACCGAAACTGCAACAAGGTGGAACAGCAAATGAGCTGCAGTTTATTTCACTTTCTGATTTATTCCTTAGCGGTGATCACTCTCCTCTTCACGTACTTTCTAACAGGAATAATTACGCGAGTCATGAAACATTAATGCATCGTATTTATAGCAAACAGCATTACGAGTTTAATCTATTCTCAGCCGGGCATGAAAAATAAAGAACGGGCAGCGATAACAATCTTTCAGGTCTCAGCAATAAGTCGAAAGTGTGACCCTCAGGATGACCTTGTAAGATACGTCTGCTGACCATGAGCTTATAAACAAATCAGTCTGTAGAGGTTTTAGGTATAAATAAGTAATATATAGCATATACATATTTATAAATCACATATAACTGCAATATATTAATATAAATGCACATCTAAATGAATTTTCAGTTCCATCTATATTCTATAGCCGCTTGTCCTATTCAGGGTTGCAGGGGGTTCAGAGCCTATCCCAAAGGCTATGGGCACAAGGCAAAGAACAAGCCGGGATGGGGCACCAACCCATCACAGGGCACATTCATACACCATTCACTCATACAAGTGCGCCTATGGGCAGTTTGGTAACTCCAGTTAACTTCAATATGTTTCTGGACTGTGAAGGGAAACCAGAATATCTGGAGAAAACCCCATGACAACACGGGGAGAACATGCAAGCTCCACACATGGAACCCTGGTAGAGAGTCTAACCCTGGGCCCTGAGGTGTGAAGTAACCACTGTTGCACCCATTCAAGTTCCTTTCGTTTAATTTAATGTGCATTTACCACAATTGTGTGAAATGTGTGTCCATATTAAAGCAGAAGCGAGGTATGGTTCATGGGTTATATATGATATATAGTTCTCATAGATGTCCAGCAACATAACGGCTGTCAGCCTGTAACCATCTTCTCAACATTATGAGCAGCAGAACCACAGCACGTCTTATTTTCTTTAAAATGACAAGAAAATAGGAAACGTGAGCGATGTAGTAATTGGGTGTGCGACTGGGTAAGACCCTCATTCCTTAATTACACAGGTGATAAATACAGGTAGCCGAGCCCGTTAGTGGCTTAACCCCCTAATGGTGGTGGGGGGGGACATTGTTATTTCCTCCCAAACAAGGCACTCGGGCTAGGAATGTAAATGGGGGGGGGGGGGGTCGTAATGCGGGTGCTTCTTGATCTACTGTTAGCACCTCTGCGTTCCAGTCACTGAGGCTGCCGTGATTGGCGAGATGGCAGGCTAATGAGCTGCCCCCCCACCCCCGCATCCTTCTGGCTGCACACTGAGCACTCGGGGGCAACAGCGGTACAAATTGACAGGACTCACCTGAACTGACGGCAGTTGTCTCTGCCCATGGGAACAAGACGACTGCGAGTGGGGTGGACAAGAGCTGGGGGGAGGGGGTGTCCCTGAGTACTGAGATACCATATCTGCCAGCAAAATGTATACAACATATCTGATGGCATATATTCATTTACCGTACAGATACATATGGCCGTATGCACGCGCGTGAGAGTATCACCGTTAAACGTGCCTTCACTGGTCTTCACTGGAACCGCGAGGCTCCCGAGGTGATTCTAGCTCTTTCTTTGTTTTCTCTGGATATCGACTCCATGGCAACGCCTCGCCACTGTCTTGTAGAAATACGAGTGGAGCACATCCATCGCTGTTATAATGTCCTGCAATGGGAAATGTCCTTAAACCTGATGCTGCAGGCGCATGTCAGCACGCAGTGGGGTAATCCCTCGCAAGAAATGCAATAGATTGCTTCTGTTGTAATGCATTATCTATTGTGGTTGGTCTCATTGCCCTGAATGCTGCAATATCCTCAGTTGCATGGAGGGGTTCCAGTAAAACTGCTTTCTGAAGGGCAGATTTTGCTTTGTCATGCAATGTCTATAAGAAATGTGCGGTGGATCCTGGTCAGGGTCATGCGGGGTCTGGAGCCCATTCCAGGCGGCATGGGGATGGGGTCCACCCTGGATTGGAGGGTGGGCTACAAAATAAATATACATTCATACAGATTTGGAAACCAGCAATAGAAACAGTGGCCTTGTGGTCTGAAAAGCTGAAAAAATATGGCATCTTGTTGACCTTCCAAGCTCAGGAGCAAACTGTGGGACTTGTTACTGGACATTGTAACTGCGGCAACTAGTTATATACAACACATTATAAACCATATGTCTAGGATGTATGTGTATTTTACGTGACCTACCTATTTGTTTAAAAAGAGAATTTCCCCAGCAGTAGAATAAAGCACTTATTGTATATGTTATTAAAGGTATTGATGACAGATCATTCATACAGACCAAAGGTGATCAAAAGACCTACAGTATCCGCTTTCCTGCTAAATAAAATGCAACACTAGGGAGCAAAAACACCATTCAGCCTGCATAAGCCCGGAAAATCTCTACAGACTCATTTACAATATTTTCCAGGGACTAAGGAAATTACTCCAAATGTATCATATATAAAAAAATCAATTTAAGCAATATGTGACTCACGTGAAGCAGATCAATGACCCCCTTTTAGGGCAGACGTTAAATGTAAACAAAGGAGGCTTTAAAGCTGTAGGTATTATAATCGTCAGAGAGGATTTATATCATTGCCGTAAAACCATGTACAGATCATAGCGTGGCTCAGCACAGATACACAATCTTTTACATAATGCACGTGGAAAGGCCGAATTTATTTGGCATCATTATCTAGATGGGTGTTTGAAACACAAAACAGTCTAAGAGAATGTACTAGATCAGCGGTCTTCTGGTTGTAAAATATTTGTAAATATGAAGAATAAAATATATAATGGTTCTGAGACCAAACCTGCAGAAAGGGTCTACAGTGTGGCGTCTTGCCAAACCAAAACACTTCATTTAAATTCCCAAAAAGCACAGGCTTACACTCACTATATGTCAAGCAGGCGACTTTGCATAAGTGTGGCTAAGCTGAGCTTCCAATGAATACCCAGGTACGAGTATAAGCTGTTTTGGAGCAGGAGCAACACAACGTCAACCAAACAAAGCAAGAACATAATAAGACATTAAAAGCATTCAGAGCCTTACACATAACATATTTATAGATGCTTTCCTGTTTATCCATTAACTTTCATAGAGAGCGACGATTAAAATGTAACTTTTGTGACAAAGCTTTACCCAGACATCAGCAATTAAAAAGAGAAAAGCCTTTACTGTCGCCGGCAGTGTTCTGCTTTCTGAATATTTATATTTCAAAATATTACGTGAGTGTGGGAATAAAAAAGTATGGCACACGTTTGCGAGCTCAAACACTGGAAAGAGAAGTGGCAGAGCCCCCCAACCGCCCCCGGCTGAACTTTTGCTCCTTTCTGAGTCTGGCCTTCGCTCGGCAGAAAACCATCATAAACAAAGTTGCGGGATGCTTTTCGGAGCGAGCCGTCCGGCCCACGTCCGTCCCGGCCGGCTTTCCGACATGACCTGCTGTAAATCATTAAAACGTATAAAACTTTCTGTTTTGCTTGGCATAACGAGCGTCAAGTTGGAGTTAGGTTTTTATCATTTGCTCAAGAGTTGTGTGACACTTGTGTGAAACTTATGTGAGACATACAGCATTATAATGAAAGCATTTAATACAAATATATAAAGTGTCAGATGATTACTATAGTATTTTATGGACAAGAGACTTGAAGGACATAACAATATAATATTAAAATACTAGGTATTATGCACTTAGTTGATGATACTCTTGTTTAATAGATTTGAAATGAACCAATTCACATTTGGTCTGTGGTTTATGGAGTGTAAGATGTACAAGCCTCACAAATCACAAGTATGGTGTATCCAGCTCTTCCTGAATGTGTAGTATATTATCGAGGCAACAGAAGAACAAGGAGAGTTCATTATATGCAAAAAATGATGACATTACGCATACCTGCATGCTGCCATCACGGGAACATTAATAATGATGGTAAACAGGAAATGCAGGTAAATATAAACTTATTTAAGGCTAATACGATAAAACTATTAATCAGTTACAGCCTTACAATGCTTCAGGACCATATTTCCCGGTATTTACTGTGTCCCCTCACATGACTCCCCACCCATATTTTCTTTTTCTGTTTCCTTTTTTTCGACGTTCACAAGCCTAATCGAGACATAATCTGCCTGTCAGTTTGCGGAGTTGTGCGCATCCCGTCAAGTGAAACCACAGCCTGCTCTCCCACCCTTGGGCTCTGACAGGGTTTGATGTTTGTTTCGGGTCATGGGGGAGAATCTCCAGGGTTTCCACTGAATCCTAGACTCTCACTATTTCACTTACATCACTCATAAATGCATTGGTTCTTGCAGTTAATTAGCAATTCAATATTATTACAAATAGGGTCAGCATCTACATTTGCATCTTCATGCAACACATGCGAGATATAGTCTTCGGCCCCCTCTGATAACTTACATCTACCCCCAGGCTTAGCATTAGACCTTGTCACCTTTCGGCCAATCAGGTGAGGTCAAATCAGGTATTTACAGGAAGTGGCTTATAGGTCAGCCATTTTTTCTCCATATCCCTTCCAATCTATCACCATTTTTGGAGAGTGTTTTTTTAAGGTTTTTGGGTCATTTTACTTTAAATACACACTATTCTACAGCTACGACTGCGTGTTTTCAGCTTTAGCAAACTGGCTGATGAATTTAACTTGAACAGTCGAGGTCCTGTTTTTTTTGTAGTTAGTGGCCTAATTAGGATCAGGTACAGGGTTTTTGTGCTTGACTCTCACCATACAAGTACAGCATTGATCGAGACACTGAAAGGCTGAAGCCCAGGATGGCGCTACAACCTCATACCAGAATCAGAATTCACGTTTATTCACCATGGGGTGTCGTGTGGCTCAGTGAGTTTGGGGTTAGCAGACCGATTTCAGTGGTGGCCCCTGAGCAGGGCCCTTAAGCCTCAGCAGGCCCAGGGACCGGCGGACCTTGTTTTCTCAATTGTCCGTTACTTTGGACAAACGCGTCTGCTAAATGAATGTATTGTAATTGTTTACCTGCATGTAATGGGAATTTGTTTTGGCAGAATTGGTGCATACATTCAAAGACAACACAGAACATAAACAAAAACACAAGAATAAAACAAATATAAAATATTAGTAAACGTACAAATAATCACAGATTACAGTCAGTAAATTGGTACAAAAATGTAAAAAATGTACAAGCATTTAACTAGATGTGTAGTAAAGTTTATTTACTGCTTAGAATCAAATTCCCAAATAAATATAAGTAAGTAGTGTTTGTATTACATGCAGTATCTAACCGCAACAATGCATTCCCGGGACACCCAGCAAGGTCAAACGCATTAGTGTTATCAGGGAACGGTGAACGCATTATTTCTTGTTTAATCAAGGCCCTTTCTTGGAAAATCTGTTGGCTTTGGCCCCCAAATTAAACATGTCATGAGTTTTAATTTGAACTTTTCAACTTGAAATCTAATGGCCTGTTTTACAAAATGTTTTTGTACTTGTCACCTTTATCTGTAATAGTCACAGACCTTCTTGATTTGCATGGCAATTTATGAGGCATGAGTTATAATTAGCTTTTCCAGTTTTGAATCAGATCGTTTTTGTAAAACAGTACGATTAAATGCAATGGGCAATTACAAGGTGCCTGCAAATCTAACGGCTTTCCATGGATTGTTAGAGTTCCGTATCTCAAACAGCCCCAACCACAAATTCGCTAAACAGATTAGCAGCCGACCTTTGTGATGGTGGACAGACACAGGAATGGAACCAGCAGGGGGTCACAAGCTACACACTCGGTCTGCAGAAATGCTAAGCATATCAGCATGAACAGAAAATCGGGCATTTTTTATCTTTAGGAAAGAGTTGAAACATTCATGAATATGACATGGGAATTTCACTTTTATCAGCATTAATGTATTTTCTGATGTTTGCAGGATTTGTGGCCATTTACATTCTACTTTATTTGCCAAATGCTTTTGTCCAAAGTGATATATAAGGAAGGCAAACAGCACATGACGAACATTCATGCTGTCAAGGAGTCAACTAGACAAGTGCGGCTAGGCTGAGCTTCTGATGAATGCCCAGTTAGTAGTGTAAGCAGTATTGGAGCAAGAGCTGCGCAACATTTACAAGAACCTAATAAGGCTACTTTTCCAACAAGCAGAAAATACAACATGAAGGCCATTCAGGGAGCTAGCAGAGGTGTTGTTGGGACAGATCGGTCTTGCGGCGTTTCTTGAGGGTGGAGGGAGTCTGATTACCACAAGAGCACTGGAAGGTATCAGAAGAACTAACTGCTAGAGGAGGCCGATTCGCAGAGGTGGACATTTCAGGTCCAGAAAGTAAAAATCCAACCCACTTGAGTACTCTGTGTCTGAGACTCTTTATACTCAACTGGGTGGCTGAAACAAAATCTTGGTCTGGATTTTTACTTTATGGACCTGAAATGTCCACCTCTGCTGATTCGGTGACGTCAGGCTGTGAGCTGGGTAAAGCTGTCTGCCTCAGTTTACCAAGAGAGTGGTTTCTCTGAACTGGAGCTGTAGCCCGGCCTGCCCACGGCATTACATTGCTCAGGGGCCCAATGGTGACATCTCTCTACCTTCCCAGCACAGGCACTACATCCTAACCTGCCGAATTACATCACGTATCGTCGAATCCATTTCAGTTCCAGTGGTATTGCACTCGTGACCATGTGTGCCACTGCTGCCTTTCTGAAGGCTCACGTTCATGATTTTTATTGAAAAAGAAACAGTGGTTATTAACTCAAGATGTGCCATACCACGTTTAAATGGCAAAATAAGCGGACTTCATGCTGCACACCTGCCTCGGCAAAGATTAACGATGGCCTGACTCATAAACGCAACATCATGCTTGGGAGGATACCCTGCAAATCGAATGTGGGGTCTTTGTTGGTGAGATCCTTCAAATTATGTCCGCTCTATGAACGTTTATTATTTTCCTGGACAGGATGATGAAAAAGGTGAATAAAAATAACTTCACCTTTGTAAGGCTGCTGGATATGCTGGAGGCAAGGAGCAATGGTACAGGAATAAATTCACTTTGAATCTTACAGGCTTCCAGCGGTTTGGACGTGTGGAAAAGGAGCGAGCTGTGGTCAGTCTGTGTGTCGTCTTTTTGGTTAGCATTAGTCGTAAATCCTGCAACAACACTCCTGAATTACCAGAATTATTCTGAGATGAAAATTCATAAACGTGTAATTTATATTACGTAGGGCTAAACAGGCCTAATACAATGCTAAAGATGTCTTTGGGTGGAGCTGGACCCACAGTGTTGGGACAAAATGACATCTTGCTCAGATATTTGGTGTACTAACTTCTGCAGCTGAGGGGGGAGATGGCTGCAGACCGCCGCTGTGATCAGACGGTGTGAGCTGTGCTAAACTTACTTCGACGAGGGAAACCTTCGGACGTGGGGTAAACTCTTCCCAGCTGGGTATCCTGCAGGGGTAGGCTAACCACAGGTTGGGGGCTTGGCTGCCAGTAAAAAGGGCTAATAATACCATGGCCACAAAACCTCAGAATGGTTTCAAGAAGGAGAGGAGGTCGCCCAAAGCCCAGCTTATTTCCATAGACATCGGCCTCGCTTTGGTTTCGGAAATAATTAGAAAGCGAGGTTATGCGAGTGGCCAGATTCCAACGTTGATTTCCTTGTACCGATATCTCACCAGTTTACCTTGTCAACGCAGTTTTGAACTTGGACATACGCTGAATACAATGGTCCACGTGTTGTTCTCCTGGTGGTACTCGCCTTGCAAGGCCACCTAGAAGGGATAAAGTCTTCAGCGACCGACAAACACATCTCAAACTTTACAGTGTTTCAATGTAACTAATAATTATCAAAATATAGTCCATCAGTTTGCCCCCACAGTCCAAAAAGATACCGAGGTTAATTGGAGCTGCCAATTTGCCTGTAGATATGCATGTGTGAGTGAGTGGTGTGTGAGTGTGTCCTGTGATGGGTTGGTGCCCTGTCCTGGGTTGTTCCCTGCCTTGTACCCCTAGGCCCTGGAATCCCCTTGACCCTCAATAGGACAAACGATTACAGAAGATGGATGGATAGTTTCACCTGCCTCTTATACGCTTCTCAAAAGTCAGCACACTTCAATATATCTATCATGATTGTGTCAAGCTTCAGTACATTAAGAGAGTAAAAGCAAGACATAATATGCTTCAGCTGCTTTTGCTAATATCTAATCATTCCTTGTCGTAAATCGTAACAGCATTTGCAGATAGTTACATGAATAACTTAATGGCTCAATGGAGTAGGTAACGTAGAACACACGACTTTATCTTGCTGTCTGTATATCTGAATATGACATAAATTGGATGTGAATGAATGCAAGTTACTCAAATCCATTATTCAATGGGAAAATTATCATCCCTTAACTGGATAAGGTGAAGCTTGGTAGTAACTGGGCACTTCCGTTCTGAGTGAAGATACCATACTGATGAAACGTGGTCCCTCCCTTTTGTAGCCAAACTGATGCATCCTCTTTGCATTTCGAAAATGAGAGCAGAAATGACATACAGTGTAAACATTGGGTGAAGCCTGTGCGACGCAATGCCTTCAGGTTGGCCTTACCTCTCTGGTAAGGCTTAAGAAACCTTGATAAATGAGCGCGATTGTTAACAAGTCAGCCTTCACTAATGCTATTAAGACGGCATCCTTGCATGACTAGAAAAATAGCTGATCTTTTAAAGGGTCGCTCTGTTTGCCGATTGGGTATAACAGCTGCTGCTTAGATTATTGTTTTAAATTGGCCAAACACAAGGCTTTCCTGGTCCTCCTTATCAACTTATATTATTAACTGTGCTAGTCAACATGCTTGGGGTAAGTTTAGTGGAAAAAAGATTATTTGTGATATGCTCATTGGCAACATTGGTGCTTGGGATAAATAATTATTAGAATAAGCATTTTGTCTCTGTTATCCATGTACCCTCAATAACAGTTTGTTGAAGACGTCGCCCGCAGGCCTGTTTTTCACAGCTTGTGGTAACTTGCCGAGCATCCGACCAAAATTAACATTCCCAGGTAGCATTTCACAGTTCATCCGTAGGGATGTTCGTCAGGGAGGGGCTGGGAAGAGTGTCCCCCCCAACACAGCTAATTTATCCAACGTGACATTTCATCTTAAATGAACACAAAATGGAAAATAACAATAATGAGCATGGTGGTTAACACTGGCTTGTGTCTAAACGTCCCTATTCTCCGGGCCCTTTTATTTGACGACCTCAGACCAGCTCGCCGCCTTGCCCAGTGACGGTTACAGCCTCCGCGGTGGAAAGGGGCCCCTGAATTGTGGGTTTTTCTCGCCTAATGTGGGATACTTGGCAGAAACGTGTGACCGAAGCTGGGGTGTCCTGGGAGACAATGGCCGCAGTGTTGGGGACCGCAGAAAAAGGAGAGGGGGGGTCAGGAATCAAATGCAGATGACATTCGCCTTCAGCAGATTGATGCGGCTGCATTGATTCGCCCGCCGATGCCGTGATCTGAATTGCAAATGGCGTCACACGGCGGCCCCTCGCGAGTCGCCGGGCGGCCTGCAAGGCTGTTCCCACAGCTCCCCCCCCCCCCCCATCCCACCCCCCCGCTTCCTCCCACCGCAGCTGTCCACTCGGTTTGCCCAACTCGACTCCCGTCGCTGGGGACACAGAGCTCACTCATTGTCCTCCCCCCACCCCCATCGCCCAGAGGATAGGTGCCCCCCCACGAGCCCATGAAATTTAAACGGCTGTGGCCACGCTGGGATTTACCCTAAATTAAATCCTCATTAGAAGGCTCATGCTTCCAGGTTTCTCCCCACAAGCTGCGTTTCTGAGCAAATTAGGCTCTGCTCTGTAGTTAGTTAGTTAGATAGTTGATAAGAAGCAGTTTAGAAGCAGTCTAAGGTATATTAAGAGACATAAAGTGTGTGTTAAACATGTAGTGAATTGCATTGGTCAGTGTTAAATATATATTTAAAACTTGTTTGGATTGAAAATGATTCTCTGAAATTCTGGTACTGGTATTTCATTTTAAATTGTTTTAATGAAAAGAGTGAAAATCATTTAAATTATTCATATTTACTTTCTTTTAGTAAACTGAGTGAAGTCATAACATATAATCTGTTGACTTGCAAATCGTTAATGTCAGACGCACACACGCACACACAGATTTGTGGGGACTCTCCATTCATTTCTATGTAGAAAAATCCAAAGACAACCTTAACCTCTACCCAGCCCTAACCTTAACCATACATAACCATACAAAATAAAAGACCTTTGGCATTTTTAGTTGTCTTTGTGGGGACCAGAAAAATTGTCAATTTCAAACGAACACATTTTTGTGGGGGAAATTTGGTCCCCACAATGTAATATAAACATAATCCACACACACACACACACACACAGACACACACACACACATACATGCACATATAAATATATATATATATATATTTCTGTTCTAAGAACCGAAATGTCTGCCTGCCCCAGAATCTGTATTCCAGGCTGTGCGTTCGTTTCATCCAGACAGAACCCCGGACGAAATAAAAACGTCGGGAAATTCTTGCCGCAGCCCACGGAGTTGCGCAGGTTGGTGTTTGCAATCCTAATCAGCCTCATTGTCTCTGAGACATCCCAACTCTGACCCCCGGCCACTGACTTCAAGGCAGCGCCGGTCCCTGGCACGGCTGTGTTTGTGGTAAACACTGATCAAAATTCATTAACCTTCCCGCAAACATTTTCCCAAGGTTCCTAGGCAGTGCATCATCTGAGGCCAAAATAGTGGCTTCCACTCAGCGCTAATCCCTCCCTGTCGCCGAAATTGGGGCGCTCTTAAAGTTGGATGGAAAATATCAGTATAAGGATGATGCTGGGAGTAGTGTGGAGAACTTTTTTGTTTAACCCTTGTGTTCCCGCTCTTTTATTTGGTGATCTTGCCGGAGAACGCGACGCCAGTAGCACTCATAACAGCACAGACTATCATCAAACAGGAGCAAGGATTTCAGGAGGAGAACCGTTTTGCCTTTGATAAGTTGTACTTTAATGATGCTGGTTATTCTCTAAGATGAAGACGACTTGGAATCACTGCTGAGACCAGCTCAGGAACACAGTCAGCCAGCTCCCTGATCATGTTTGAAGAAATATTTTTGGTTCCACCACTTATGTGCAACATTATAAGAATCCTGTCAGTGAACTTGGTGTAATTACGTCCAGGCCCAAATTCTCCACCTTCTTTCATGATGCTCCGGACAGACAGACGTGGTTAAATGCAGTTTAAGTTCATTCCAACTCATACACATGTCTAACAATACTCAAAATTCTAATTACTAACCACTTGCTAGTTCTCTAACTTCCATTACTAATCCAAGGTGCTTGGTACTGATTACTATATGGACGTCTTTGGACGAAATTATTTGACATTTATGTTTTATCCCACTGTTGGTTTACCTTACCCACTGCCGCGGACCACACCCCTCCTACAGTCAAAAAAAGCTTATAGATAGTTCTCTAAGAGATTCCAGGAAAGGAGGCATGTAATAGAGATGGGGGCCGTCTCCAACTACAAAAGAGATGCAGAAGGATTAAGGACAAGCTATTGTCCCATTCTAAAGATTGAAGGCATTGTGTTCAGCCTGTTCCGATGTCTAATGTGAGCGTGTGATTTCTCACAAGGATGATCTGTCATGGTCATTAGTTTAAATGCTCCTGTCCGTTTCTGTACTACACTGAGGGCAGTTTCGCAGACGCTTAGACCGGAACGTATTACTAACGCGGTATTTCCCTTTTTTCAGTCTAATCAGTTGATTACTGTTGTCTCCCTACATGCAGTTCATATCAGTTGCTAAAATCATGTCTGTAATAAATGTTCCTATAACAGTACCAGCGTAACATGGTAGATCATGCAGTGGATGTTATATGACACTCTGTTGCTTGGTTGGCTTGATAAATTCTTATATAGAAATTATCGTATAGTGTCTTTCCCAACATTGTCTCTCCCATTGTTACGTGTCTCATATAACATTATATTAAGCGTTGGGAAGATGAAATACGACTGTTATCACATATAAATAACTTCATATGGTTGAGTTGTCCTGCAGAGGTTGAAGCACATGGCTTGAAGTTATATTTTTAAGATAATTTAATGAATCTGAGTGCTTGCCTTCATAACCCGCATTTATAAGTTGCACATTAGTAAATTTTCAGGACGTGAGGTTTGTGCCACAGATGTAAATAAGCAGCCTGCTGTGCCACAAGCCAGTAACGAGAGCATGGATTTCTAAGCCTCCTGGGAAAGATAATGGAGGCTGGATGGCCGCTCTCCCTCTCCGGCCTGTAAGATGTCTCGACAGTGGCCATAAATTTAATCCGCAGGCCTGCTGGGTAGCAGAGGAGCGCAGCGGCTGGGAGGAGATCAGGACTTCAAGGGATGTGGCAGGATTCAGGATAGCCTGGGAAAAAAAAATACAGGATCTGATAGACGTCCATCATTCCTGACTGGAGAGTGTAAACGGACTAGCAATGGCATCAGTATTTACGGGGACGCACAGAAAATCCCTACATTTACATTCCAGCACCAGCTTTTTTATGGAATTGGATGGAATAGGAAGTGAGCAATTTTTTTGGTGAAATCTGTTATCTGAGCATAGCAGTGTAACGGATGGAAATTTACTTTGTTCTCTGGCAATGTGCCGCGTTACCGTCTGTGTCGATGCATCCAGATAAATATGCCAAAAGAGACGGACGGCAGTAAACAAATGAGTCTGTCATTTCTCTCTCCCCACGTCCTGAAAGGCTTCGCAGCACAGGTGACATCGTCACCATGCAAATTCTCGGAATTTCAGCTTTTTTAGTGACGCGTGAGGGGCTGTTAGCTTAGCAGCATCGGTCTGGCCCATGGGGAATGAGTTTATGAATAAAACTGTATCCGTTTTTCTTTCAGCCCTTAATGCTGGCGCCGTGTTAACGGGCCGCTGATTTTACATCTGAAAACCTCCCGGTTGGAACGAGACTGCGAAGCCCTCTTATGCTGAGGGCTCTGAAAGTTTAGCCCAGTCACACCAAATCAATAGAAATGAAACAGATTTTAAAAAGAAAGACCATTTTAAAAAGACTTTATAGACTGCAGTCTCGAGCTAACTCACATTCCATTCTGAAATTCTTATTTCTCACAAGGTGACTTAACTAACCGGATTTCAGGATCAATTTTGTTTTTTTCTTAAATACAATTTATCTGACCGAAACGGGGAAATCTTTAAAAGGAGCAACTTTATTTATTTCTTTATTTATTTATTTGGAACGGACATGTCTTAGGCATTAAAATTTAATCTGAATAATGTATGTATCTGCTCTTACATTCTTTATAAGATTTGGCACTTGGGCCGTGCTCTGGAAGTTTCAATCATGGGCCCCCTGGGGTCTTCTGGGATAGATACCTGCTCTTTGAAGGCAACAGAGTAGCTGGGAAGGCCTGGATCTGAAAGGAACCAGGAAAATGCTCTCAGGTTATGTATTATCCTCCACTAAAATGCACGAGCAGAACTTAAAGGGCAAACGGGGGCTTCGTTGTGTGGAAAAAATATTTTAAACAAACTGAATAGTAAAGACCATTTTTCGCTAGAAATGTCTATCTTCCTCCAGAGTCGTCTGAAGACACATGCGCTTGTTGAGGACTTCTTACGTCTTGTACAAATGATCTGCACTGTGATTCTCTGAAAAAAATCCCTTTGAATTATTTCATTTAAATAAAAGCACAGACTTGGATCTGGAATGTTTTCTAAAGCTAAAAAAGGAATTTCAAGAAATTCAAGGATGTAGCTTTGACGGAATTCCCTTCCACTTGTTCAGTGTTGGTGGTGAACTGGGAAAAGGACTGGGATATAGAAGCATTCCCATTTTATTCTTGTCTGTCTTCCTACTTCGAGGGAGACATGCATTTCAGTCGCAGGTGAAAAATTACATTTCAGTTATACTCAAACCGGATGTGTGTGTGTTTTCTGTCCCAGAGATGCTGATTTTAGCTACATCTGCCTCTCCACACACTGTCCAGGGCATTTGAAATGAACGTTTTTGAGAATAAAGGGCATTTCCTTCATAGTTCAGGTAGTGAGATTCACGTTATCTATGGCTCATGTGCAAACGGTCCATTTCCGCAAGTCACAATACCTGACAGCACTCTGTTAGCACAAGCCATCTGCCTGGGGAACCATAAGTGTGAAATAAGGATCCCAAACCGGCTAAAAGTGTTGAACCGCACATTCCCGCAACCTCTTCGGTCACCTTATGTTCCAGATGTCATGCTAAGTTGGCCTGTTAGCTGCTTACTAAGTGGACAGACATCGTGGTTATAATTTTTTTCTCCCGTGGGCAATGCAACCTAAGAGAAAACACGAGCACCATGTCACTGCTTTGATTGGCTCGGCTGCGTGAGAGATTTTCAGACGGGCTTTTTTTTAGACGCCTAAGAACTCATGCGAGGAGTAAAACGTTTGTTTAATCTGCTAATCCCGACCATCAACAAAAGATGGGGCATCCAAAGGAGCTCTGCATTAGTGGCATATTAAAATTCAATTAGCCACCTTTTTTACGGCGAAGACAATGCGACAGGCTTCCGGGGGCCTGCGGCAGTACCGCAGAGACATTGTCCGAACATCTGCGCTCACGCTGCGCAGCCTTCGCCTCTCTGTGGGACCTCTTGACACGCGTTCGATCCACCTCGTTCGGGGCCTTGTCTCATGGCTGACCCATCTGTGCTGTTTGCCTAACCTGGTCAAGGGGAGGTTGTCGACAGGCCAAACCAAGAGCCGGCGGTTTCGGTGTTCGGTCGTGACCGATACGTCAAGCCAGGGGGTGATTAAGAAAAAGCCAGATAAGTAGCCTTTGTTTACGTTTGCTCCCCCTACTCGACCGACCCTTCGGCCCCCTCTGCTGATATCTGGCACGCCGTAGCAGCACTGGAGGGAAAAGGGCTTTAACTTTATTTACATTACACCTTAAATGCCACCACTGTCAAATGCCACGAAGGAAATTACTGCGTCACGTCCGATTGAACGGCGAAAGTGGCCACAGTAAAAATGACTTGACAATAAACAAAGGGAATACTTTGCTTTTTGAAAAATCAGACAGAATTTGATCAAACGGCTGGTCTTCAAACGGAGTCTCATGGTCCAGCTTTTTTTCTTTTTATGACCAAGATGTGATAAAAACACATTCCAGGATTGATGATGCAATTGCATCATATCTTAGCAGGTACTCAGTCCACAACCGTTGATTGAGAATTGACTTTTTGTAAATACGCTATACAAATCGGCTGCATGCTCCTGGTCAGCCAGAACTGGTCTTTTGTTTCATTGACTGGTTATAAAGCAGGTTTGTGGGGATGAATGAAATCAGAGGATAGGTTGAGAGGATAGTCCATGCATCCATTTTCTGTAACCACCAGTCCTGTTCAGTGTTGCAGAGGAGTTCTGGAAACCTATAGACACAAAGTAGGGAACAACCCAGGATGGGGTGCCAACCCAATGTATGGTGCACTTACATACCTCTCTCTTACATCTGTCTCTCACACATGCACATCCATGGGCAATTAGGCAACTTAAATTAGCATGTTGCTGGACTGTGGGGGGCAGGGGTTACTAGAGTACCTTGGGGAAACTCCTCAGGGGTAACATGAAAACTACACACACAAGGGGCCATGAAGGAGACTTGAACCCTGGTTGCAAAGGTATAAGGCAACAGTGCTATCCACTGTGCCATCCCCAGTTGAGAGAGTAACGTACTTCTAAGATGGTTGACATTTTGTGCTTGTGTCTGTCATCTTCTTCTAGAAATGACACTTCTAAGTGCATCACGACCATCTGACTTTTGTAATTTCCTTATCGTCTTTATCTGTGTGGTGTTTTAGGGAATCACTGGCACGATTTTGAGAAGCACACTGTGTCATTTACTATGCACACACACATACACACACACGTTACCACCTTTAAATGTTTACTAATTACTTATTTTAAAATAGAAATTGTCGTATGCAGCACTGTGTATTGTCCTACTGCGGCGACCCAGGCGGTCCTGTGCCCACCCAGACAGAATTCAGGCCCACCCATTCACGGTTCACAGCAAGTGGTACAGAACGATAAAACCGTGATGTCTGAGAGGTCCGTGTGCCTGGATAGATCAGTCAGAGGAGATGTTCTATTGAGAGGCAAATAGATTTTTTTTCTCTTTGTTTATTTGGCCTTAGTAATGCAGTGGGTTACTTATAAAAATACATAGTTGAGTCTGTATTATGATTTTATTGGTAAGTAAATTGTTATAAGACAAGCCCACCTGATTTTTTGCTGGCTCCACTATTATCTATTTTTGTATAGCTGTGCACGGTGCAGTCTGCAAATACAATCAATTTCCTCCAAGATAATAAAAGCATTCTCATTCTGATTAAATTTTTGCTTTCAAAAAGTTTGGTTTTCCCATTTTCTGGTTTATTTTGATGACTCTCTTTTTGCAGCATAAATCTTCGTATGTTGAACCCAACTTATCAAATAATTCATTTTCACTGAACTATAATTCCCACTGCAATCTAGTGGTAAAAAAGTTCACAAGTATAGCAATCTCCTGTAATAAATCTGACAGTTTGACCCTATGATCTGTGGAGACCCTGCATGTTTCTGAAGCTGAGCTCCATGCTAATGCTGCCTTACATGCTAATGCGTCTCAAACAGCCTCCTAATGGCTCCTGTGTTTACACAGGAAAGTTTACAATCTGAGCTGCTTCAGTCTCATCCGGGGTTTGTCCATTTAACTGGAATTGCCTTCGGCCGTCTCTGATTTCACAAACCAGACCCGGAGCCGAGGGCTTTGCGCAGGCCTGCATCAACCAGGCCACTGTTCCAGGGACCAATTTGCCGAAGCCTTCCCAGAGGGAGGCACTGTGTTGATTTTGGCCCTGATTACTTTTCCGACCCACAGATCCAGCCTTTTCCAGACCAAATGAGTCTAAAACTCGCAAGAGAGCTGAAAAGAAAAGGGGAAAGGCAAGCTTCTCTGGCCTCTGGAGCGGGATATTGCATGCATGTGCAATTGTGTGAATACCCAGCCTGCATGAGGAGTCTAAATCATACACTCACACGGACAAAGCACCAGGAAAACAAGACGTGCAGAGCATTTCACTTCTTCCTGCCGCCTTCAGGCCTTTGCCCTTTGTTTGTCTCTACCTCTCGCTTTCAGACTCTCACACAACCAGTCTTACGGCAAATCTATACTATTCCATTATAAACCTAAAATTAGCTACATCAAAAGCATTGGGGTACTATCTAAACACTATAGATTCTTTACAAGGCAGTTAAACTCCTACATACATGTAAGTGTGAGTGCAGACTTGTCTCAAATTGAAAATCTCACTCCAGGCAGCTGACCAAAGCTGGCAACCCTGGGGTAGTGGTGCTGATATGTCTCTAGACACAGGGAGCCATGAGTCCAGTTTACTGGTCTGTGCTGAGGTGAGGTAACAGGAAGGAATGTGCTCATTTCACGCCATGCTTCTATGGCTGGAAGAAGGTCTCCACTTCTTATATGTACCAGGGGGGCAAAGCTGAGCCCTTCGATCACATTTGGGCAGCTTAAGGGGGCCTGATTGTACACCATGCATGAACACACGGTGATGTCTATATATGAGATATGCGTAATGTTAGGTTGGCCAGTTAGCAGAATGGGTTCACAGCACGATGCATGAGACTATTTTCAGTGCAGCACAACCAAAGGAGTTTATTTCCTCATCATATACCCACTAGTCAAAGACAGTAACAGTCATCAGCGTTTCAAAATTTCTGCCATTTATAGTCTGTCCCTACTAATGGCGAATACCAAAGAGTGGCATACCCTATTCTTCAAACAAACGACAAGAAGTAAGAATATCCCCAAAAGTACGTAAAAATACACAGACTACCCATCTACAAATCACACAGCACCATAAGTTATTCGGCCACTTTTCCATACCCCCCCACCCCCCCCACCCCCCCTCAGTCTCCACCATTAGTCTGTGCTGAAACCTTTAAAGGAACCTTCATGTCTCCTGGATCGCTTTTAGCTTGAACACCTTATGGCAACAGAAGACCAAAACAGATGGGTGTCTCATACTACTATCATTACATTAAATATTGCACAGTGGCTGTTTCAGCTCATGCATGAGAAAAGCACTCCATGAAAATGTTCACTGAAATAAATAGTAATTTGTGCCATTATCATCTGTGTAAATCTGCGGAATGTGCAAACTAAGTTGTGCTAAGGTGGGTAACGGAGAGGACCTCTGTTACAGGTAACCTTATACAGACTCATGACCGTGAAGGTCTTTAAACACCAAGTTGACAGGAAGATGAGATTCTTACAGTGTTAAAATCTGTGTACTTCACTGCGCCAGCATGCCACACACCTGTTTACAAACGCGATGGGCCAGCATAGCACATTATTATACAAATGAAATTTAAGAGTGGTCCAGGGTGGACACCCCCTTACATGCAGTGAGGATGGTACATTCCACAACCTTTTACAGTCACTGCCTAAAACAGGGGTGGCCAATCTTATCCGCAGAGGGCCGGTGTGTGTGCAGGTTTTTGGGATAACCTTTAGGTCAGCTGTTCAGATCCAGGCGTGAGGACTCTTCAGCCAATCAGTCCTCTAATTAGTGACCTAATTAGTGAGTTGCACTAAAACCTGCATACACACCGGCCCTTTGCGGATAAGATTGGCCACCCCCTGACCTAAGCATTCTAACAATTACTGAATAATATATGTAGAAATTTTATTAAAGATGATTTCATTATCGTTGTGGTTAGCAGTGTGGTGAATAGCATAATGATGTCATCATTCTCTGAGTATACATGTGCTGTCGTCTCACTTCGATTCCACATCCTTCCTTGCAACCTTCCAGCTGTACATAGTCACTGCGGGTCTTCAGAAAGTGGATGGTGAGAGACGGGCTCATTGGAATGCTTGCCCAGGGCATTGTGGGAACACCTGTGTGATGGCAGTCGGACAAAACACGAGGAAAACAAGTGCTTTGCTTCTGTCTGCCACATTCAGGTACTTGTCCTTTGTTTAACTCTGCCGTTCTCTGATGGCTACTTTGCATGGTTGGTTCTCTTGAGGTCCAGAGTCAGTGTGAAACCCACTGAAAAGGTTTTAATTGTGAGAACAGTTTTAGTAGCAGAGAACACAACAAATCAGGAAGCAACACGTCATTAACGTCATTTCTTTTTTTCATGTCCAAGTGTCACATGAGAGTCAGCGTAAAACATCGGGGTCCATTAAAAAGAATGTCCCTAACTGTAATAAAACTTTTAGTAGTTTTTAAAAAGACAAAACAAATTGGTAACACACAGTTTCATTTAATCATTTAATTTCATTTCATTTCATTTAATTTCATTTCATTGTTAGAGTGCTCCACTCAGAAAGATCCCCTCAAGAATGAGTCTCCTCTAAGTTGGCCTTCCTGCGGGTGCTTAACGTGATATTTTATTACTTTTCTTTTAATATTATCAAAAATAGATGTACAATCTGAAGAAACAAACCCCCAGAGCAGTCAGGCCATACGATACCAACGAAATGTTGTCATTTTCCTGAGCATAAGGATGCGAGGATCTGAAAATAGGAGGGAGGCTCCCAGGGCTTTTGTACGGATTGAGGTGGATGCTGGAAGCGCAGCAGAGCCACGGCCGGCTGGGAGCGGAGGCCACTTGTTTGGATAACTCCGCCTTTTGGGATTACGAGGTCTGCTGAAGTACGACGCTGGTGTTTTCTTTTCAAATGCTGGTTTTGTTTTTCTCATCCGCAAAGCACAGCGTGCCATTAAAACCCAGGGAAGAGAAGAGCAAATTAACTCACCACATGGCGAAAATATCCGTACTTACAACTTACTTACAAATGAAAAAGTAAAGTTAAATGTCTGAGTGGCTCCGGTGTGAGGGATTGCTGTCTTGATGACTCCGGCTGATCGATCGTGTTGGTGCTGGCTAAGGGTGACTAAGGTCCCAGAGGTAGCTGCTCCCTTCTGACAAAATGGAGTCACATTCAGTATTGTACATGTTATAGAACAGTCCATGAGTTTTGACAATGAAAATGGAAATATATACCCAATATAAACTCAGTGCCAATCAACCCTCTAGGTTTCATAGGCAGCCGCCTAGGGTGCCATCTTCTGAGAGGGCGCCTACTTAGCGAGTGGATTTCCCTATGTCTCAGATCCTGGGGGGGCACTGGGGGTAAAGCTTACCTGCAGCACCACATGGGCATCGACCTGTACTGTTTAAACCAGATTACAGACCTATGTAAAAGTCATACAATCATGAACTGCTCAAGCTGTATCAGTTTCAACTATGTAAAATGGCTTTATTATATTTGCTTACGGAAGTAGTGTTCGATGCAAGTCTTGGCTTTCATAGAAGTGAATCCTTCTCAAATTCACCATTGAGATGATAGGAGTTTGCTCCTTCAGGGTTTTTCTGCAGCATTGCTGTGCTTTCGACATTATTCCTGAAAGCGTAGTGGAGCCCTGAGCGGCCGCTGTGAAATGGAGAACAGAAAATAACCTCTGTTTTGGACCTCGGACCCCTGGGAAACCCCTAACCCGCGAGCAGTAAGAGCCGGGCGTCTGTGTGAGCAGCTGCCGCTGTGAAGGCCGTCCCTATCCGGCCTGGGCCGGGAACGGCTTTTCATGTTGCGGACCGCCGGTCCCGCAGGTCCCGCATCCCCGGGCCGATGCGGCGGCGTCTATAATTGCATGCGTCTCCAGCCCTTGAATTTTACATGCGGCTCCACGGAAACGGCTCCTGACTCGACAAACATGATTTGTGATACTGCTGATTATGGAAACCATTTAACAGTGTGAGAGTGGCAGAGGGCAGGGCTAGTGGTTCGACGTGTGATGGGGTGAGCGTAAGCAGACTGAGAGTCGTAAGCAGAGCCTGCCTCTGCCTTCAGGTGGCAGGATTAAATCAGCCTGCGGACTCTCACCTGGCAGCCACACAGGGACGTGTCGGGTGGGTGATCAAAGTACTCTCCCCAGGTCATGTGACACAAATGTGGGCGTGGCATACCGGGATCATGCCTAGCTCATATGGACAGGTGTCACAGATGGCTGTGGAGGGGTGGGGCGGGGGTGCTGTTGACCACATGGGGGAGTAAACAAGGAAGAAAGCTGAAAGCAAGAGTGGCTTTCATGGGCCACATGAAGTGGCCATTATTGTACCAGACATCCCACACGGGCAGAGCCAGGTGTCTGTGTTTGAACTGTACAGATGTCATGTTCCATTAATGCTCAGAGGGTCACAGCGGGATGTGAAGGAACGGCTGCAGGTTTTAGCAGCAGAAACGTCACCTGTGACAGTGATCCTGAGGAATCTGCCACGTGGATGTGCAAGTCGCAGCGTTGGCTGTAATCAGTCACTGAATCGTGGCTGTAATTCAAGCCCTTTTATGCTTATGAAAGACGGGAGGCTCGGAAACCCGTAAAGCTATGCCAGCTATGAAATGAAGCAGTTTAGAAAAAAAAGCTGTTTTCGGTTCAGACAGTTGGCATCTCAGCAGGTAGCGCTGATGCCTCATGCATCCAGCGTTGAGGTTTCAAACCCCGCCTCCTCTGTGCTTCTCTGGAGCCTGTCTGACTTCTGCATACTCCGATTTCCTCCTGCACCCCATTCATGCAGCTAGCCTATTAGAACCCCTTATATCTCTGGCATCAGGGTTGCCATAACCGAGGGAGGTCAGCATGATTCCAGGGGCCCCTGTCAATTAGGGGCCCTAAAATTTTTTAAGCTTAATTAAATTGGTCTCGGTTGGGGGTCCAGTACGATATGCTGTCATAGGGTCTAAAATCTGTAGCGGCACCCCTGGTCCAGGGAACCACATGGAATTGTCTCCAGCCAACGTTGGCTAAGGAACAGAAAGTAACACTTTCTGCAAGGGTTCACAGTCAAACGAAAATGATCCATCCCAGATAAACGCTTGTCAGATGGGACCATTCCTCTTAAAAAAATAATATATAAACTCAGGAGCTTTCAACACAAACTCCTGGACGCAGACAGATGATTCATCAAACTTCTCATCTGCATCGTCTCCTTTCTTTCTTGTATTTTTTTGTAATCAAGGCTCATCCCTTATTTTCCTGAGAGCTGTGGGGTCATTCCCGGGCATCGTCATCATTTCTGTCACATCATTAACACCTGGTAAACCCTCGCAATCACGCCACACAAAAGACGGAAGACAGAGTGTCTTTTTTTCGCAGACCATATAATAGAAGAGAAAGCATTTTACTTTGAAGAGTCTGGGGGTTACCTGCACTGACACAGGTCCGCCTCCCTTGTCTGACCAATCACGGCGTGTCGCCACTAATATAGCACTATTATCATTCAGCAGGCAAACAAACACAGCTAGCAACTGGCATCTCTTTCATCTGCAATTAAACTGAACAACAGCAGAATCTCTGCACACAGGAGGATTGGAATTACTAAAGCAAATTACAGTCAGATAACCTAATCCAGAACTCTAGGGATTATAGAAAATGTAATAAAAGGTGTGAATTAAGGTTCTTGATATATTACTGGAAATAATACAAAGGGGAAGATCACACTGCCATCCATCGAGACTCCTAGGAAGGTTGACAGTAGTCCCAGTACCTTTGGCTTAGTCCTGACTGACTGGGACACCATCATCTGATCTCTTAATGGTGAAACAACATGGAGTAAATATACAGTGAGATGAAATCCCTGCCATATCAGCACAGTATCCTCTTTTTGTTTTTTAGTGTTTGAATTTTTATTGAGTAAAATGAATAGAGCGGCATGGTGGTGCAGTGGTTAGCACTGTCGCCTCACACCTCTGTGAATATATGGTGTGAAAATATGGATGCACCTGTACCTTTTGGCTCCAGTGCAGGGTTGCCTGAGAGGTTTACTAGCATTAGTATTAGCTGCAGAGACACCCCGACTGAAGGTTTGAAGGTGACAACTCCCCCCCCCCCCACACACACACACCTTTCTGGGCCACAGCATCCTCAGTATGTGTTTACCCCACCCCAACTTATAGCTTTGTTGCGATCAGGCACTTCTGTACCATCATACTGTATGCACATTACAGCACAGGGGGTTTCCCAAGTTATGAGTTGGTCTAATTGATGCAAATGTGTTTGCATTTGATCTATTTGCAATATATACTGTTTGTTGATTAGATACCATAATTGAAAATTCCTTCATTTGCTAGGAGGATTTATGTCCGAAATGCTTGTTTTTGTGTGAATGTATCTTTTATAGCCAAAATAAAAATACATGCACATGCCTAGCAGGTGTATTGGCTCATTCTGCCAGGGCTGGGGGCTTGAATCGCACCCCGTTATGTCCGTGGACTTTGCATCGCCTTGCTGTCTCGCCTCGTGTGTCTGTACAGGTTTCCTAAACATATAAATAACAACATACCTTTTGTTCCATCTATAAAATGAACGAGAACATTAGAATCTAAACTTCACAGATTGTGTAAACAAATTAAATATAAGTAGTATATGTCTCGGGAAATATTTATATTTTGTAGCCAATGTTAAATTCAGTTCTGCGTTAAGTGTTGTGAGTACAGCTTGTGAACTGGGGGGGTTGGTCAATAATGCCCCTGAACGCTCTGAACGAATGATGTCAGACTCTTCCATGTTTGGCAGACTCCTGGGTGAGTCAATTAGGACCCAACTGGCATCGAATTAGCGGCTTGAATGTTGGCTGGGACCAGTGGCAGTTAGTCCTCATCCTGTCAGTGTGTTTAACACCTCCAGCAAATTCCCCCACCCCCCTCGCGCTCACAACCGTTTCATTTACATCAAACTCTCATTAAAAGCCGGCGCGGGAGTTTGCTGGTTCAGCAGCACAATGAATCAGCAGATTCATTCTCCTCCAAATGAGGCAGCCGTGGCTGTGCTTTAACCCCTCCTTAATCGTACCTGCTTAATCTGAAAAGGGTATCTCACGGGCTGAATTTTTAAAGAAAGAAAGCTGTTAAAAAGCTCCATGTCTAAGACCAGCACAAGCCCTTCGATCTCATGAATTTTACCCCTGTTTTATTGGCCTGCGGACGACGGGCCGGTCATTCTGGGCCGCAGTTACATTGTGGAGCCCTGGCACTTTGCATAGCTGGCAAATGCCAACCCTCTGCACTTGAAATGTGCAAAATGAGGATTTACATTCGCTCAGTATGGCTCTGTGCAGCGCGGTGGCAGACAGCTGCGTTTTTTAATGAGCGCTGGGAGGCTTAATTACTGCCTGTTTTAGCTGGCCTGGTTTTGGCGGCTCGGCGACGAGGGCTGTGATGTTGGGGAAGTGAGCGGGAGACCAGTGCGGCCGTCATGCCGGCCCCGGTGATTCGGAGATGTTCACGGCATGTTACCAAGACACCGGCAGGGTGTTTGTCTGCATAAACAGGACAGGAGGTTTCAGAAGCGTCCCTTGCATTGGCCGCATTTCTGATATTCAATAGAACTGTCTCTCATTTTTCTATCCCACTGGCCAGGTCTAAATTAATTTTTGAAACATGCTAGCATGTTTAAGATTGTGTTATTTTTCGGGGTTCAAAACTATACTCGATCTTTCTTATTTACTCTACAGTAATGTTCACAAGTGTCACCCCACAAGTCAGTATTGGTGCTCAAAACTTTACTGTAAAAAATGTAAATCACTGAAGTATAAACATATTTAATAGCAGTTGATAAAGACATTTTTAACAGCTTAAAAAGCGTTTTGTCAGTTTTGGGCCAATACGTTAAAATATACTGACGTGACCCTTCTCAAGAAATGCCGGAATATTCTTGACTAGTCGTTACCCATGACCATATACAGTATATATTCATTCAGACCAATGGAATCTGCTGTACGATTTAAATCTCAACTTTTAAAATTCAGTGTAATGAGGGAAACATTTCCCCTCAACTCTAGCTACCCCAGGTGAATGCCGGACACCAAACCTCAACCCCTCCCCCCCCCCCGAGTCCATTTCCTGTTCTGCGTTCTAATTAGCAGAGGCTGTGGGTGTGACTGAAAGGGTACACTCCTGGGGGGCCTCCATGGCAGCTGTGACGTGACAGGAGTTTAACTTTAAACAGGAGGTTCATGCCTTGTGATCGGCTGAAGGAAAAACGGAGACAGAGAGAGAGAGAAAGAGTGAGAAAGAGTGAGAGATAGAGAGAGGCAGAGATGGAGAGTGAGAGAGACAGAGAGAGGCAAAGATGTAGATGGAGAGATGAAGAGGGAGAGAGACAGAGGGAGAAAGGGAGAGACAGAGAGAGAGATGGAGAGAGAGACAGAGAGGGAGGGAGAGACAGGCAGATAGAGAGAGAGAAAGACAGAAAGAGAGAGACATGGAAGGAGGGGAGAAGCAGTGTGTTTGTGCCGGCTGTCACCATAAAGAAGTCAACATTTGTTGAGTTAATCATTCTGCTCCAGGCTCTTCTGCGGCTCCGTGCTTTCTGCAGACATGGCTGCCTCTCCCCAGGCAACCATATTTCCCCTCGCAGCCCCTTGCCCCCCCGCCCCTGCCTGTTCCATTCCCTCAGTGTTTGGATTACGGCAGACTTGAACTTCCCTTGTACCCGAGCTGGTCGTCAATCACGCCGGGACGGGACCGGGACCGCGAAGCTGTCAGCCTCCCTGACGAGTCGCAGCTTTGCTGTAGCACCACGCTGCCTGCTAGCTACCACCAAGAGGGACCATGCCACGGGAAATGGGCCAGGTGGCCAGCGGGAGGCGATGGCGTGCTCCGGGTACAGTAAATACAGGCATGCAACGATGGTGTTCTGGCTTGTTCCCGTGCTGGAGTGGCCATGTTCTGTTAAAAATGGCCCCAGCCACATTTGGGGGGGCTGACTGAATCCTACTTGGGGTACTCACCTTTCTCGCTGATGTAGGGGCCACGCATCTTGACTTATGGCCCCAACCACGGCCCTGTGTATGTCTGAGGGCCGTTACCGTCATCCGCTGCAGAACCAGACAGGCAAACAGTGATGAAAGCAGGACCAAAAGCCTTAAAACACTCTGTCTCAGTTCTGTCAGAAAATGGCAGATGCTGAATATATGTTTGTCTTATATTACAGGATAGCAACCCCAACACCTAGCTGCCACGCAGGAAGGACTGCCGTCTTAACCTCCTGATGTGGTGCCCCTATTTGGGGAGATAAAGCTCTCTGGCCCTGGCCATGTATCTCTCCTGGGGGGGGGGGGGGGGGGGGGTCCACAAAGCAGTATCTCTCTGTTATGTCCAATAAGAGTTTAGGTAAGGAGCATTCCTATTGGACAATCATGACTCGTAGATTAAGTGAAGCCAGCTAACTGAGAAATCTTGCTTTGTGGACCCCAGGTTACAGTGGCATCAACCCCCCCATTAAGCCAGCAGTACAGCCTAAACTTCGCATATACGTGGAGCCACCGATTGGCCACAAACAGTCACTACACTGGGGGAGGGGGAGTGACTTTTTAATTGTGGTCCCAGAAACCACAAACCTGCCCCGGGTTCAAATAAGCAACATCTCTGTCTTCATATGAGTTCTGATGCCACACCAGGATGCTTAACAAAGCTTTTGAGTACAAGCGTGATAGACAGTGATACATAACTCAGTAAAAAAGATAAACTAGAGTTGTACTGATCCCTCGAGGGGGAAATTCCTGTTGTCCAGCAGCATTACAGGGATAAATAAACCCCCCTCCCCAAAAACAAACACACAGATGGAGAGATGTATAAGCAGGGCTGCTGATTGCGTGCGGAATTAACCGGAAGTAACAGAGTGTACATAAAGCCAGGAGCACTTCAGATCCATACTGTGCATATCATGGCAGAGATATCCTGAATAAGGTTTCTGTGATATTCATTAGGAGAGAATGCAGTATGATCTGCAGGATTAGTTAGCTAGTGCTAATGCTTTTTCAGCGCACATTTCATGATGTCAACGCAAAACTTTCCCCAAGCCTCCTGGAACTGTTCCTGGCTATTCACTGGAGATAACTTTTTAAAATGTAATTAAATAACGAGATGACTGCATTCCGGTCTAGTCTGAAAGCCCAGCTTGTGTCTTATTTAATTGTCACAATGCATTGCTTCGAAATACCTTCCCCTACATTTTCCAGTCAACGTTCAGGGTCATGCAGTGGACCGGACAGAATTTTCTCTGTTATTAAGATTTATGCTGGATCATGTAATAACGGTATAAAATTTGGCTTATTACTCCTGCAATTTAATATGGAGAAATAAAGCCATTTAGTCTTCACTCAATGCTTTTGTTTGCTGATAAGAATGCTATTATATAATTGAGTTTAATACACCACAATATCATACAAAATAACATTACTGAGGTCATATTAACTGCCATATAGCTAGAACTGAAAAATCGGACAGAACTGATTGTATTGGACTGTGGCCACCAAAAATCTTACATTATTCTATACTGGGTAGAATTCATCTTGTTCCTGCTGAATGGAGGTACAGCCACATTCTTATGCAGAAACCACTGCTGGAACCTCGGCTGTGGTCTTTGAGTATGTGCTTCTACCTGCTATGGGCTGTTGATGATGATGCCTTCTCTTTGATTCCCAGGATTCACATTTTGACTGCTGATTGAATCAGTCACCCTGTTGTAAGACCATTACATTGGAGAACTTTCTATTCAATTGTACTACACCAAACGTATCCAGTATGTATCCAGAAAGACACCCACCCATCTTCAGTAACCACTTGTCCTATTCTGGGTCACAGGGGGACCAGAGCCTATGGGTGCAAGACAAGGAACAACCTAGGATGGGGCACCAACCCATCACAAGAAACACACACATGTACCATCAGCTTACATACCTGTGGGTGTTTTTTGGACTGTGGAGGGGGGGAGAATCAGAGTGTCCAGTGGGAGCCTCACAACACCGAGGGCATATGCAAACTCCACACTTGGAGCACGGTACGAAGACTCAGACACTGGTCCCCGAGGTGTGAGGCAACAGCGCTAACCACTGTGCCATCCAGAAATGCATTATATTTATAACTAAGATGCTCAAAACCTTAAACAAACTTAAAAGGTTACCCAAACATCAAAACTGGAACCTGATTTGTGTTTTATCTGTGTCAGGCTTCACCAGTGATATGGGCAAGGTCAAAAGCACTTCCCGGCAGGAAACCTTCAAGGGCTGAAGATTATCCATGCATTTGTGGCCAGTTTGAATCTTCATGTGTGGTTGAGCAGGGTGGGGTAGATAAGCACCACCCTCATGAGACTGGGTTTGGTCGCATTACACATGCAGAGGCCTTCCTGGGTGCACAGCTACATCTGCTCCACCTGAAAATGTGTCCTGAGCTCAGCAGTGGATCTCATATCGGGGGGGGGGGGGGACATGAACATGAGGAGTCACATGGAAAAGAGTCCAGCCACATCACCACCGTGACCCCGCCCACCGCCGAATGGAGATGCCAACCTACCTGTTAGCCTAACTCTGCACTCCCACATAGCTCGTCAGATGACTCATCTCAATATAGTTTTAATTTAAATAACTTGACAAACGTCATTAATTGCATTGGTACACTCAGGAGAGGTCAGGTTGGGGAGCAGGCACTGTTACAGCGCATTGCCGCCCGCACCCACCAGACCACAAAAAACCTCGGAATCCTGTCCCACCCTCCACAAATGCCTGTCTCTCTGCCGCGGCCAGGTGTTACGTGGACGTCTCCTCGACCTGGTCCAGCCACTCGGGTCCTCAGCAATGAGGACCCTGCCAGCAGAATCACCCTCAGGGAATCGCGCCACATGGCCATAGTGCTGTAACTGACGCTCCCTCACAATGCGGGCAATGTGCCTCATTCAGGACTATGGTTATTGTATTGTGAACCTAATAATCCTTTATGGGACAGCGGAATTATAATGACTTGTGAATAGGCTTAGACATTAGGTACGACAACTTCATATTTTCACCACAAAAGTCTCGATAGCTTTTCCATCTCCGTGCCAAATGTCCTGAAAGCAAATATGAGTCATACAAACCAGCAATTTGGCAAACAAAATGGGACCGTTCCATCCACACTGGGGACAGACCAGTTGAACATCATACCCTATATAGACAGTGACAGTCTCCTATTAAGGGATGTTTGTGTCTCGCTGCCTGACTGAGGAGCACCAGCGACCATCAGAGTTGGAGGACGGTTCCAGATCTCTCTGGGATTGTAGGAAACGGCGTGTCATCACTGCTCAGCCGCAATTATCTACTTCAGACGTCTTACTGTAAAATGTCCATCTGCCTCCCAGAGGCTCGCATAGGAGCTTAAACCGATGCTTTCTGGCCAGACTAAGAGGGGGAGCACAGGGCATATATGACTAGTAAACCTCGGGGACTTCAACTGCAAACTTCAAGTGCTTCCCCTGCGAGATCAGAGGAGATTAAATATTAGGGCTGAAAGGCAGGATGCTTATTAAAGTCATGTTTGGCACGGAGAGAGAAGCACCAGCTAGGAACGAGAGGCAAAGTGTCCTTAAAAAATAAAAATGTACATACAGGTATCCATCAACTTACGTCCTATTAAGTAACGTAATATCGCATGGCCCATAATAAATAATATAATCTGATTGAGAGATGCTGAAAGCGGACAAAGTACATTGTTGGAGGGTGTATCGCTTAGGGTGACAGATGTAGGATAATGGGCGGCACCCCCAGCCATGCAATGACTCACGGTCCATATCTAACTAGTAATACAGTATGCATAGATTGACGTATATGTGATGGAGAAAGACGATGAGCAGAAATGATACTGATGTAGCACCTGTACTGTGGTAAATATGTCATTACATAAAAAGAAGTTTACTGTACAATGAAATACGCATATTTTACTGCAGTTTGAGGTGCCATCTTCTTTCTCAGCTCCCATTGTTTTGATTTCATAGTGAAATTCATCTTAAATTTTCTGTGAATTTTTATTATTTACTTTTTATTATGAAGTGTTGTGATTTTATATGTACTTTTTGCTCATTAGTTGCTGTAGAGTACTGTCTGCATATTACAGTACTGTACTTAACTCTTGCTTCCTCCTTGTAACTATGGGGATTGGCTTGCGTCCAGTGGCCGTGGTCTCAAATGCAAATGCTTGTCCACGGATGTCTGGTGTGTGTGTGTTTGTGTGTATGCGTGTGTTTATAGTATACTTCAAGAGTTTGGACACGCCAAGTCGCCTGCAAAGGAGAGTGAGAGTGTCTCATCATATGACCTGGCCACCTGACCTAAGGGCAGGTAAGGCTAAAAGCCTGGATAACGGGCCCATTGGTGGCATCGCCCTGCTGCCAATGGGATTTGAACCAGCAGCCATCACACAAACACACACACACACACACAGAAACATTAACTCCAATGTGTTGGTTTTCTGGCTCTTTGAGGTGTTTGACTTCAGCCATCAGCTAATTATGTTTTCTGTTGAGTTGGAGGGAATAATTGAGTTAATGCACATCCGTTGTGGTCATTAATGTGAACTTGTTTTGTAATGAATTTGAATAAATTAGCCCTTTGTTCAATACTTTGATGATTTTGAAGCCTCTCAGAAGATTTTTCACAGGATATCCTCTCACACACTCTATACCCTGGAGATATTTACAGACCGTAGATTATATGTGCTACGCTTGTTTTTTGCAGAGTTTGAATCAATTCACTGCCATCAGACACGTCAAACCATTGTACTTTATAACTTTGTACTGCAACTTCCCCTCTTGAAACAGAGACTGAATGGACAGCTAATCCACACGATACATTTTTTATCCATAAGTTCTTTTCATCCTGTGAAACAATCCACCTTCAGAGTGATTGATTTGTCCTAGGCAAGCCAATCGGAGTCGATCCAGGCACAAAGCATTGTGGGTCATTTATTTATTTACTGTTGTTTTTGGACTGTACTGCTACAAGATTTTTATTTTTTTTTGCATGAAAACTTGCTGCATTTTAGCGTAACTTTAAATCAATGTTGGGTTTCACCGTTCCAGCTACTCAGAAGATTTAAAACTAAGTTTTGAGGTCCACTGCTTTCGGTTCTCAAAGGAATGCTGCTTTCCCCTGCTCTTCCCCAGGAACGCTTCCAGCGGGGTTGTTAGTGGGAGATAATTCATGTACACGCTCTACACAGAGGTCCTCGCTACTCACGCTCGGCTGCAGACGCGTCGCATATTTGACCAAATTAGTGGAACACCTGCGTTCCTGAAGGTGCTGAGACTGCAGCAGGCACCGGTTTCGGCATTTGGCCCTATGTCCGAATGTGGGCGTTTTCACGGATAGTTAAATGTCTGGTGTGCCTCGCAGTTACGGCCCCGTTGTCTCTGTTGCTCTCTCCAGTGGCTTCCTGTCGCCTCCTTGCCGTTGCTCCTCTGTTTGTTTGGAGGAAACGTCAAAACAGACGAGCTGTAATTAACAAGATTAAGGAAGAAAGGCAGCCATTGTGCACAATCCCCACGCGGCCGCATCCTGTCAAGTTACTCGTCCATAAATATAACCTTTTTGTCAATGTATGCATCGATGTACCTGGCATGGAAAGATTTATTGTGGCCTCAACTTAAGCATCAAAGTCCTCAGTTTAAGAGGAGCAATTCAGGGAGGTTTCCAGTAATTATGGGGACTGTCCCAGTTCATTATGTTTTGCAATCATTGAAAAAAAAAAAAAAAAAGTTAAAAGTTAAAAAAAGGTCGAATGATAAATGGACAGGTTGAAAGTAAAAAACAAAATCATCTTTACATAGGTAGAGTATCCAAAGATAACCTCGAGATGTTGAAGACAGATCACCAAACCTCTCGGAAAACATCCCTAATTAACTACATGTCCCATGTCCAATTTTTTCTTATCGAAACCAATTACAAGTGTAGCCCTGCTGTCACCGTATTTATGTTTTAATTTATTCTCTTAAGGGTTTGGACTTCAGAAGTAAGTGAGCTACTTTGTTCTGATGGTAGACTATTTGAGACTCAGATTAAAAGAAACTGCCAACTTGACGGAGTGACGTGTCTCGCAAAGCAGTATTTGAAAATATATTTTTCCTCATACATTTTTTGCCGTCGTGAAACTGTGCACTGTTTAAAAATATCTCCACAGTCCATATGCTGTTGGGCTTAATTGCTTTGTATTTCATGTATATTTCAACATTTCCAGTTCTGAATGCAGCATCCTGACGTATGTCCATCTGCTCATGCATATGCCCCCTTACATAAAAAATAACATTACTGGATATTGTGTTTTTATGGGTGTGTCTGCAAACTGTAACTGGACCCCAGTAAGAAGCAGGACGACATGAATAAGTACCATTCTCTGCTGTACAAAGGCTAATCCTGAGCTTTCACCGTCTTTCCAAAGTGTATCAGCTTTCATAAAGTGCTCAGGTGTCCCACATCCGAGCCAAAGGCATTACCTTTGGCCAAAATTACAAGGCCGTTTTCTTATTATGACGATCATTGAGCCCTTGCTATGAAATATTATGGAAGCTTCTAGAACATCACATAAAACAAAAGCATAAAGGCAGAGAGATACGTAGAGGTGGTTTTCGCTCAGGGTGAAGGAGGAAGACGCGGTGCTTTGCTTTGTCTCGCTAACCTCACGAGTTAAAATAGAAACACGATCCAGTAAAAAACAGCACTCTTCCGTTTTCTAGCCAGGAAAATGCTTCCTTGCGTCTTTCTTTATCATTTATGAAAGGTGGGCATGGCAGGTGGCAGGTTGTTAGCGGCCTGAAACCAAATCTGTGGTCCACCTGCCGATGGCCGCCTGTGAAGACCCAGAGCTTTTCATGAGGAGGGGGGCCGCCCTCCCCAGTGCCGCAGAACAATGGCCACTGAGAACCGGCCTTACTCTCTCAGCCTGCGCTCCCCAGCCCCCCAAGCTAGCGACACCTTCACCGGCACTCTTCCTTTCAAAGGGGGGTGGGGGGAGGTGGTAACGCTGCTCCGCCCCCTGCGTGAGAAAAGGTGCCGTTGGGCCTGGCCAGGAAAATAATACGCCTTGGAAATGGGGGGGGGGGGGGGGCAGGAAGTGAGGGTGTCGCCGGTGAACTGCATCACTGTCAGCTCCGGCTGGCCGTTTTCTATAAACCATGGTTTTGGCTTCATGGTTTGGTGAAATTTTGGTATAACAGGGGAATATTTATTATTAAAACTGCAAACATGAACACAATTAAGAACAGTTATAATCTGAAAGCAATGTGTCTGGGATGCTCTTATGTGCACATTGTAAAAAAGAAACATGAAAATTAATGTAAAAAAATCAAAAACATAACACTATAACAATCATAATTAACTTAATCCGGTGTAAATCCTGTCTTCTCTAATACTGAATATGGTCGCTTATCTGTAGCAATAAATATGTGGTATAATTTATAGGGAAACCAAAATGTTCCTGACTCACCGATTAAGACTGACTGCAATCAGCATCAGCCTCACAGCCACAGTCAGCATGTTTTTCTTGTTGAATATCTACTTGTGAATTTAGGTTCCATCCATGTCAATACATGTATTCAGTGGCACAGGGGGTCTCGATCATATGGGAAGAACTCAGGATAGGGAGGGGGCACCAACCTATCGCAGGGCAGACTCACATACTATTCACTCACATATGCACACATACAGGCAACTTTGTAATTCAAATTAACCTCAGAATGTTTTTAGACTGTGGGGGGAAGCTGGAGTACCCGGAGGAAAACCCACAACAACACAGGAAGAACATGCAAACTTCACAGATATGGAACCCTGGTTCCAGAGGTGTGAAGCAACAGTGCTAACCACTGCACCACCGTGCCGCCCAGATATGCTTTACTGCCCTAGTAAATATTTGGTAGCGCTTTACATTAACTGCACCTTCATAATGCTTTTATATTCATAAAACATTCAGTACACCTTCATAATGTATTCATTAAGTATTCATAAACCATCATGCATGTATACCTTTACATCCTAACATCCCTTAACAGCTGTAATATACACTAATAACAAACTATAATTGTATAATCATGCAATGTTTGTTATTAATGTATATCAAAGCTGTCAAAGGATGTTAGGATGTTAAAGTGTACTTGCATGCTGCTTATGAATGTTCTATGAATGCATTATGAAGGTGTGCTGAATGTTCTATGAATGTATAATGAATGCATTATGAAGGTGCACTTAATGTAACGTGTTACCATGTATTGTTTAATATCTTTGTATTACCAAATGTCACTTCACTGCCACATTATATATATTGATGATTATTGTGTAATGATTATGATTTAATGTGTTATGTCTTGTCTATTTTTTCTTATGTCACTGGTACTCATGTCCCCTGTTTCACAGGGGAGCTTAGCAACCACGCTTTTCATTGCACGATGTACTGAATATAACTGTGTATGTGATACATAAAACCGACTTGACTTGGGCATGATACTCAAGATCATTTTGATGGCCATCAGTCCAGAGCTAACAGGAACGCTTTCCGCTTGAATGACAAGGAGAAACCAGACGATTTCTTCATGAGTGTCTATTGAAGTCGAAGCTTCCCAGGGAAAACCCTGGGGGATGTTGATGGCGTGTTTGTTGTGCCAGGGGCAGGAGCGCTGTCCCCAAACAGCCTCCATCCGCCATCACTGTCACCCTCCATTATCAGCGCGTGGGCCATGTGCTAGATGGTCTCCCTATGGAGAAGCTGATGAACAGACACCGGAATGCCAAGAGTTAGAAAAATAAGCCAATTTCACAGCCACAGAAGATCAAACTTGTCTTGGAAGCGATGAACATGATGACAAGATAGCGGGATGAGCCAACCAGCAGCCGAGCTTTTAGACAGGAGTAAATGGTGTTTATTTCGCTCTGTGCGTTCAGGGTCTCAATGCAGCTGTAAAATGCAGCTGTAAAGCTGTGATCGAGAGCGAAAGGTCTCTGACGTTTGCCGGCGGAGGAGCTGAGCGGTTTGATTGGCTCTTGGCAGCTGTTTGGATGGACGGGACGTCACAACACAGGTCTGCGTGAGTTTTCAAATGCTTCTGTGGGGCAGAAAGACCAGGCAAACGCACCCATCATTTAATAGGAATTCTGCCTGACAAAACAACACACAGGTTCCTGCGATCAAATCAAATCAAAGTTTACGTATGAAATGCACAACAGTGCAGCATACAGCAGACGATGCAGTCACATATTTACATACTTATCTACTTATATCTGATTTTCTCTTTTTTGGTGAGTTTATTAAACTTTTATCACAAATTCAAAGTGAATTATTTTGGGATCAGTTTAAAAAGGCAATCCAGTATCAGCAATACCTTTGCTGGGTATATTCAGCAGTCACAGAATCCAGGTGGACTGTTACAGACAGCAGTGTAACTATAGCAAGAAGGGAAATATAAAGAGAGCCCCCCCCCTCCTACCCCTCAACCCACCAAGGCTTGCAGTGCCTTTCTCCTGGCTAATGGTGATTCGCCCCTGCAGGAAAATACAGCCAGGGCACCTGAGCTCCTGCACCTCTGGGCTCTTGAGGACAGTCACATGATCAGGCAGTCTTCATGTGTGATTATGCTGTGTGGTGATCTACACATATGATCTGGCTGTTTGCCTGTCTATGCATGTGATTACGATGGGTGGTGATCTACATGTGTGATCAGGCTGTATGGCAGTCTACACATGTGATTACGCTGTGTCACAGCCTACACATGTGATCCGGCTGTGTGATTGTCTGCACATGTGATTACGTTCTGTGGTGGTCTACACATGTGATCAGGCTATGGAGAGGTTTTCAGGTGTGATTATGCTGTGTGTAGATCTACATGTGATCAGGCTGTGTGGTGGTCTTCATGCATCATTATGCTGTGTGGCAGTCTACACGTGTGGTTATCCTGTGTGGCTGTCTACAAATGTGATCAGGCTGGGGTGCGGTCTTTATGTGTTATTATGCTGCGGAGGTGTACATGTGTCATCAGGCTGTGGGATGGTCTTCACGTGTGATTCACTCTGTGGAGGTCTTGACGTGTTATTACACTGTGTGATTATCTACACGTGATTATGCTGTACGGTGGTCTTCATGTGTGATTGCACTCTGTGACTGTCTTCACATGTGATTATGCTGTATGGTGGTCTACACATGTGACAGGCTGTGTGACAGTATACAGATGCAATCAGACTGTGAGGCAGTCTTAACATGTTGTCACGCTGTGTGACAATCCACACTTGTGATAAAGCAGGGTGGTGGTCTTCATGTATGATCACACTGTTTGGCGGTCTACACATGTAATTACGTTGTGTGACAGCCTACACATGTGATCAGGCTGTGTGGTTGTCTGCACATGTGATTACGTTCTGTGGTGGTCTACACGTGTGATCAGGCTATGGAGCGGTTTTCACGTGTGATTATGCTGTGTGTAGATCTACATGTGATCAGGCTGTGTGGTGGTCTTCATGCATCATTATGCTGTGTGGCAGTCTACACGTGTGGTTATCCTGTGCGACTGTCTACAAATGTGATCAGGCTTTATGTGTTATTATGCTGTGGAGGTCTACATGTGTCATCAGGCTGTGGGATGATCTTCACTCTGTGAAGGTCTTACCGTGTGATTGCACTGTGTAGCAGTCTATGTGAGTGATTATGCTGTGTGACGTCTTCACATGTGATCGGGCTATGTGGTGGTCTTCATGTGTGATTGCACTGTGTGGTAGTCTACAGATATGATTACGCTGTGTGGCAGTCTACACGTGTGATCAGGCTGTGTGGCAGTCTTCACTTGTGATTATACTGAGCATGTGTGGTTTAAAATTGAAATTGAAAACAAAAAACTGATAACAAAACCTTTTGCTACCTGATTGACATAAACAGTTAGTCCTGTTTTATATAATAATGACGATTATCCACCGTACCGAATGCACTGCAGTGCCTCCTCATTGAGAAATGATGGAAACAAGTTCCTGAAAAGAGACACTAAACAGTTTGGTATTAATTAGTTTGCACATTGTTCAGGGAGAGTGAGGAGGAAAACATGTACTGTCTCTTTAATGCGGTCCAATCTGATGGCATCAAATCTGATGCAATCAAATCACATAATCTTTATGAAAACAGCTGCTGTGGAAACGTCACACCTATTTGACAGCAAAGCAGACGCCACACGAGAGCAACATTCTCTCAGCCAGAAGCATCAACACCCAGCTAATTTGCTTTACTGTATTTGCAACACATACTCTAATATGCTTTCTGCTTTCTTAGTTTATATGACTAAGATTACTATTGGAAAACTGTGAATTTTAATAAAAACAAAGCAACCTGCATGATCAAAATAACTTGTCGTCATAAGCCGAGTACAATACATTTTTTAACTCCTCTTAACTGATTGATTCCCCCCCCCCAAACGGGGTTTGTCGTTTTGTGAACATCAATTAGAAGTCACCTTGGGCTCCCTCCCTCCCAGTGTAGTGGCCCTGCAGAAATGCACAGTTTGAGTGGTGGTGAATCCTGCTGTTGGACCAAGTGCCCTCAGAGGGAGAAGCCCCATCTCGGGCAGGATCCCCCATAATGCACCCTGCTGGAGCCTGCAGAACACGGCTGGAAGCTGCTGGTCTCCACATGTGCAAGTTCGAGAGTGTTTGCAGAGCTCAGCAGGGACACAGAAGCAGCCCCGCGTCGCCTTAGCGGGGGCCCCTCAATTCGCAAGGCGTGACAAGGTAAATATTTTTCTAGGATATGACCTGACAGCTCCTTGGGTGTGGATTTATGATAAATGTAACAATGATAAAAAGCAGTCACATGTTAGTTCATTACCCGACATTCCTCCGTGCTCATTGTTTATGGAATCTGGGGTTTCCTGTTCGGCGTTGTGTCCTGGGATTTTTGTACACAGAACCCGACACAGACGCTAAATGTACTTCGAGTCCCGAGAAAATGCCAAAGGCTGCAGACTTTAATTGTGTCACTGGTAAGGAGGGCTGCCTCGGGGACCCCGAGGAAATTACTTTGCACATTTTTCACCTGGATATTCACTAATTTCTTTTTGCATTTTCTGAGATGGATGGGCTCCTTGTTTCCACAAGATAGTGAAGTGATTTAAGCCGGAGGTGCTGTGGGGACAGTGATGTCAGAGCACAAACAGAGCTGGCTACAGGCCCCGGGTACAATACAATGGGTCCGCAGCCTGAGTGAGGCTGGGATGACCTTAAACATCCTGTGGGATTGACTATCCTTAGATTCTGGTGCACTGTAAGGGGGCGGGGTCAGGATGATTCTAAGGGCCCCTGTAGTGACAGTTTTCATGGGGCCCAAAATCTCTGGCAGTGCCCCTGCTTAGTTTATTTAACCTTCGATTATTTACAGGTGATTTAGTAGAGTTATAGTCTTCAAACAGCGCAAAGGAATCCAAGAGACAGAGTACAGCGTTTTATTGCAGGGGGTGGGTGGGGGATGTGTGTCAGATTTCTAGTGGCGCCTCTACTGGGAAATATCTCCCCCCTCAGTGGTAGCACTGCCAGCTTCCCATTGTCCTTTCCTGCAGCATGTTTGCAGTGGAAGACACCTGGATGTCCAGGTGCCAAGGGTCCAGGCTGGGCCGTGACGGCACCAGCGCGGGGGTGGGAGGCCCCCGGGAGGAAGCTGGGGCCAACTCGGCTTGACTGACAAGCCAAATGCAGCAGAATTAAGAGGAAGTGACCTGGCACTTCCCGGTTGGCTTCCCAGCTCCTCGTAATTAGTCACACATAAACCTGTAACCCAAGCTGGATCCGGAGGGATTTTAATTGCTACATAATAACTTGTTTAATACAATCGCGTAGCAATTATGCTGGGAATTTGGCGCATGCATGCTTATAATCTGCACATCCACGCTCCGTTATTCTCCCCCTCCGGCAGCAACTGCAAAAACGGCGACGTGCTTCCTGCCCGCCTCAGCTCTGCTGGGCACAGATGTGCTCCTCCATACCACATCTGGGGCTCCCTTCTGCTTCCTGTCCTCTGGCAGAAACAGCCTAATCAGAATGAAGGGATTTGAACCAGTGTCATTCTGAATGCAGTCAATGCATCCTAACCCAATGATTATGGTGATTATGATTATAACAACAATAATACGTTATAATCAAACTAACCCAACATATTTAACTAACTCCAAATAAGTCAGTTCACAAGTGATTTAAAATGATTGCTGCTGTTCTTAAGCATGGTGTACGATTTATGTAACTGTGTATATGAGGCTAAACCTTGACTGTACAGATGTTCCCTTCAGGTTAACCAAGTACTTAATGGCACTAATTTACCAGCACTTCCCTTTGGGGCGTGTAAGTGCTCTTTAACTGTACGGTAGCCAATAACTACATGATTCCATGGGTCTCTCATGGTCTTTCCCATGACTAACCACTGGTGTTCGAGGTGGACAGCGGTCATCGACCCGCACCTCCATCTCTGGCCCTGTGGGGGGCAGCGCAAGCCGGGCAGCTGGCCTGGAGCTTGCTTGCGTGTTTTCAGTCCCGGGGGACGGGCAAACAAACGGCAGCCGATTTGTTTACTTCAGCAGGCCGACGCTGTGGTTACAGTGGGGTGGGGGGAGGGGGTGTGGTGGAAACAGTGTCGGACCCGCTGCTAAAGCTGCTGTCAAGTGTTCTTCAGACAGCACGAAGCTGTGCTCCCCCGCAAGACAGCTCACAGAGACGCCACAGGCTGGGAAGAGACAGCTTAGGCTCAGCAAGCCACCTTTAAACCTCCTAATAATTGAACACAGGATGATGCCCCCTGTGGTGACGGTGTGAGGGGCACATGCTGTGATGGGGGCCCCCGGGAGTGGGAGGGGGGGCCTGGATTCGCCGTGCAGGGCCATGGGCACTCATTCCCCCATGACAGTGTGCAGAGGGCCTGGATCTCAGGCTGGGGCCTGGACTGCGCATGTGTGCGTGCGTGGGGGGTGATGGGGGGGGGCGTCCCGCTGGGCGAGCGGGTGCGGGGCCGGGCGGGAGGCCAGAGAGCTGTCGGGACGGTCAGTCAAACAGACAAATTAACAGAGTGTGTGGGAAAACGCCACTGCAGAGCTGGCCCTGGAGCCCCAAGCAGCCCGGCTAATCTCTCACGCCTCTGCAAGCCTCCGCAACTCCTCTCTCTCTCCTTCTGGAAGCTTCTTTTTCCATTTCCTCCCCACGATGAACATCCTTTGTTGCCAGAAGGTTACTTCCTGTGCTCAGAAAACCCGCTAATGGAGGAGGACCAGAAACGCTGCCAGTTACCGTGTTCCGCTGCTTCCTGACTTTGGCCATCAGGGGCAGCTGACATCTCGCAGGAATGGGCCGCAATCATCTTCTGTGCCTCCTCTGTCAGTGCCTCCTCCGCCAGTGCCTCCTCCGCCAGTGCCTCCTCCGTCAGTGCCTCCTCCGTCAGTGCCTCCTCAGGTGTTCTGCGCATATGGCTGATGTGTCTGTCAGCTCCCTAAATCCGTGGGGATGATGCAATGTGGAGTGCGAGCTGTCCGTAAAGGCTCCGTAAACATGCGGTAAAGGAGCGACACCCTGCAGGGATTGCCAGATTCGCCCGCTCCATCCGGATCCCCGATGCCGCCTGCCGGGTAACGTGATCCCCGCGTGTGATGATCCGGTTGCAGTGACATTTGGTGGACAGTTTGACCGCAGCCACGCCGGGAATGTGAAACAGAATGAGAAACTCAAATATAGATCCTCCCGGCTGGTGATGATGCTGCTGACCAGCTGGGTACATTCACCGGCGTTTTTCCATGATCTGCAGTTTTCAAGGACGTCGCCGGGAGGCCTGACAGTCAGGGGATGCTGAATCCGGGTTTGAAGTTCTACTCCACAGGATGCATGAAGTTGGGAGAGCGACATTATCCCATGAGAGTCATGGATTCGTTCCAATCCGGCCTGTCTGACTTATGAGCAGAAAGAGGTAGATCCAATGTGCATTTGAATGAGGTTCTGGAGAAGCTCTGGTCTTCTGATAAGTTCTGAGAGGCACCTATCAGTTCCTAAGTGAAACCCATGTTGCAGCTTGAGGTATGGCATTCCTCCTGATCTGTCTTCATCGTCACGTTATGAAGAAGCCCTTCCATGCCTGTTTCTCAGACTGCGATATGTATGGAAGAAGATGACAGCAGACTCACAAATGACGACGAGTCGGAGGAGCAAACAAGCTCCTCTTAGGGATTTGCCTACAGATAGATTCAGCATTATTCAGAATAAAGTTTGATAGCCGGACAGACGTGATCTCCTCTGCGTGAGCAGCATCGCAAACGTTTATGCCTGTATTTTATATCTAACACGAGGTTCGGACGCAGCATTATCGGTGTAACATAAGACTGTGCCGTGAAAACGATATGCGGAGATCGTAAAAGTGTGGCAGGCTGAGGTGGGGGTGGGTCACGGTATCCAAAGGCTATTTACGCGCTGAAGTGATTTATACGTACGAGAGGTAAGCCGACACCAGGACAGCGATGCGCGATAACACGACGCGAATATGAATCATTCAGAATTAGTTTAGGCTCACGTCCTCCGGGGACGGAAAGGGGACCCGGACTATGGCATGGAAAGGCTGCCATACTTAGAACAGCGCCCCCTGGAGGCCCTGTGCACTCTAGCCACACTCTTCCATTCTCTGACACCAGCGCTGTGTTTGGGACATCAGCGCGTATGGCAGTCAGGCGGGCCATTCTGTCATTGGGGGGCCGGGGGGTGGGGGGAGTGTGGAGGTGCTGATTCTAATGAACTAAAATCCATCCATCCATTTTCCAAACCGCTTATCCTACTGGGTCGCGGGGGGTCCAGAGCCTATCCCGGAAGCAATGGGCACGAGGCAGGGAACAACCCAGGATGGGGGGCCAGCCCATCGCAGGGCACACTCACACACCATTCACACACACATGCACACCTACGGGCAATTTAGCAACTCCAATTAGCCTCAGCATGTTTTTGACCAGAGTACCCAGAGGAAACCCCACGACGACATGGGGAGAACATACAAACTCCACACACATGTGACCCAGGCGGAGACTTCAACCCGGGTCCCAGAGGTGTGAGGCAACAGTGCTAACCACTGCACCACCATGCCGCCCCTATGAACTAAAATGAATTGCTAATATATGACGGATCCATCAAGACCTGGTAATGATCAAGTGATATCATTCTGCAGTCTTCACATGTTATACGATTTGTAAACTCCTGTAGTTTGGATACCAACAGTGTTAAAGTGTCAGGATCAGGCAAAGGAGAG
Source organism: Brienomyrus brachyistius (assembly GCF_023856365.1). Lineage (NCBI taxonomy): Eukaryota > Metazoa > Chordata > Actinopteri > Osteoglossiformes > Mormyridae > Brienomyrus > Brienomyrus brachyistius. Next base: position 16,171,443 of record NC_064533.1, read on the forward strand.
GGGAAGTCCTTGATTCTTTGTAGCATTTGGTCGATGCAGGGCAGCTCCAGCATGCTGGAGGCTGTCTTGTTGCAGAATCCAGCTCGTTTCTTAATAAACATGCATGGGGAAGGCTGTCATTGTCCTCACGCTTTTTCTTCTTTATTAAACGTTACAGTGTAACAGTGATGACTGACGGCGTGTTTGACGACCCACACTGGATCGCTGCTGGTGTCACCATAAACCTACAGAATGTGAAGAACGTTACAACCTTATAAATTTACAAGACAATTTATGATTTGGTTGTAATTATACCTTCAGCGATTATATAAAAAAAAACTCACATTTTCATTAAGCTACGCATTTACATGCCTTATCTGTTCCCAAATGAAGCGTATGTAAAGTACCAGTGCTGACAATTAGCATAAGGGTCAGGATGACACTCCTGGCAAAGATGGACCACAAAAGCAGACAGTGACATAGAGGAATTCAGCTGCGATGTGGCTGAACAAAATGGAGGGAGAAACAACAGGAGTACAAGCAAAGGTCATTCAAAGAGATGTTCTCCGTAACAATGAGGAAAAATGGAAAGAAAGCGTACAAGAGGATTTTAAATAATCGAGATAATTACTGAAATGTGCTCACTGATGTCATTTTTGAAGAATCCTTAAGCCAGGCAATCAATTCATCACTTATTGTATCAGTAGCATAAAACATTTGAATAATGTAAGAAAAATGCAGTCACATTTGCCGTCTGCCAGGGGAATATCGCAGGCCCTCGCTGATTATTTTAGGTAGTGGCAAAATTTCACAAACAGATAATGATCCTCCAACCAGATGTCACCTTCTTTTGTTTAACTGGAGAAGCCAAACTAAACGGTGCACCGTGACCTGACTGACTGCTGAAATGAACCGCGATCCTTCACTCAGACGGTGATGTATCATCCTGTGGTGTCCTCCATGAACTCCTCGGGGTCAGCAAAGTGGGGGCACGTATTTCAGAATTACGTGGCAGGTGCATGGGACTGAACACAAAGACCCAGGTACACACTTGGTAATCAGGAACAGCATCACGGACTGAACAGGAAATACGGAACCGTACCGGCTGCAGATCAGAGCTCAGGGTCCAGACACTCGAAGGCTTGTGGACAAAGGGAAGCGACGTGTGACTAAGATGCTACTGTTTAAGGCCATCTAATAATGTCATATGGTATTATGAGGTACCACATCATGATAAAAATGTAAATGACCGGATTTTCTTATTGCCGAGAGCTTGTAGAGCAGTAGAATATAAATGATCTTGATGGGATGAACATCATTGCCCTGTCCACACCTTATATGCCTGTTTTTTTATTGAAAATGATCCCGTTCATGACTTGCAGTTCAACAAACTGAATGGAAAGACATGACCGCCCAAATGCTCTGAATGATCTATGGTTGTACCAAAAATGAAGAGCTTATGAGAATGTAACACCATAGCTCATAATTCACATGCATGCCAGTCTTGCCACTGGCCTGTGAAGTTTGTCTGCTGCACCCACAGTTTCTGATGACCTCTTCGATGGGTGGAGGTAGATTTCATGTCAGGTGCCCAAAATGAACACACTGCATATATCAAACAAATAACCCCAACAAAATAAGTTGGGTTTACTTGGCTAAAATATGACACACAAACATTTAATGTGAGGAGTAATTATACATTATTCTTTTAATGTTTTATTAATCTGAAATACAAAGCAAGTGTAGAAGCCATATTTTACATAGCTCATTTATTAGTAAAAAACAAAAATTCTTCTCGATAACTGACATACATTTAAACGAAATTTCGTTTGAATCCTTTTTAGAAACCAGGAGTTCCCGAAGCCGCTTACGCCTGCATTCCAAGGTCGAGCCGACTTTCCTTGTCGCCTTCTTCACCCAGCAGGAGGCCTGTAATAAATTTCGTTTAATTGAGTGACAGAAAGGATTTGGAGCTCGTTCGCAGGAAAGGGTTTGATCGCGGCCGGCGAGACGGAAAGCGGCGTGAGGCTCGGTGACCCTGCGACCCCTCGGGCAGGCGGGCGGCGTTCACCAGCCGTGCCCTAATGCTGCCTGTCAGTGGCTGCCCAGCCGGCCCATGGGGGGCCGTGGTTATCTAATTCGCTCTGCCTGAAGCCACCAGCCGGCCCTTTCATCAGCCAGAACCATCCGTCTCCTCGCATTTAGCCCCCGTCAGTGTTACCCTCTAGTCAAAGGGGGCAAGTTCAGTTCTCATGTCGGACGCTGTTGCCAAGTCGATTCATCCAATCAAATCATCATCACAGTGTGGACCCTTACTGAGGAGCCTCGTTCGTGCAGCTCCGCCTCTCCTCACCAAAACAGCTCGTTAATTACTACTTTCTGAGATTATTTACTTTTTTATTACATCCACTGGTGTAAAACAGCTGTGACAACATTCCGGAAATTTCTAGCGTCCTATATATTTTTCATTAACAATGCAGGCCTGTATTCCTGCCATCTGTGGGAGCCAATCTGAAGGGCATAGTATCATGTAAAGGAAATATAATGTGTCACTATGTACTTTTAAAGACGAAGACATTTTCCGCACAACGTGACCTTACAAGGATTCTCAGCGGACCACGTGTGCATTTTTTGTAATAAAACGGAAGTGAAGCATTACTTGTCCTGTCTGCGAAACAGGCAGATTACACAAAGAAATGTAAGAGTTGAAAAAAAGCACTTTCAGAGACATTTAGCATGCAGATGCAAAAACGCCGAACCAAGCAGAACTGGAATCTGTGGAAGTTCACTACAGCGATGGTGCCTTTCCAGATGTGCGGCAGATCAAAATTCAGCCCTCGCCTCTTACATTCGTTTCAATGATTGACCTGCCTTGTTCATAAGGCAGGAAATGTTTGAACAAATCTGCCTCAATAATGACATCTCAAAAGCTGACAATTATTAAGAAGGACAATGTAAGACATGGGGTGGCATGGTGGTGCAGTGGTTACCTCTGGGACCCAGGTTCGAGTCACATGTGTGTGGAGTTTGCATGTTCTTCCCATGTCATCGTGGGGTTTCCTCCGGGTACTCCGGCAATCCCCCCAAAATCATGCTGAGGTTAATTGGACTTGTAGGATAAGTGGTTTGGAAAACGGATGGATGGATGGAATTTAAGACATCCCTACAGAATCTATTTGCATGCAAGGGGAAAGTGAACAATAGCTTTTATAAGTAATTCTAAAGTATTTTTATAGTTTGGAAATATAAATACAATCAGTAAAATATAAACACTAAGAGTCTGTTGAATAGTTGTGATCTCATGTGGGAAATTGGGATTTGTTTCACATGGAATTTCACATGAGATGCCTGTCCTGCCAACTGGATTATCTCTACACTGCAGCCCGTCTCTGGCTTGTAAGTGCATGTATTATATCCAGTCTGGCAGGACCTTCATTGGCTGACATAATGACACTTGTTAAAAACAATTTCAGCCGATGGAACCTAAGCTTCACCATCCTCATGCCTAAAATGGACGACAGGCGATGGCTTCCTCAGTTTGTTTGACTGTCAAGATAGACAAAGCATGGATTTTGTTTAAAGTCGCCACGGCGACGCTACTGTTCTGAACAAAAAAGCAGTTATTTATTTACTGATATCACATTAATTTAAGGGAGGCGTATCGTTCAACCTGCAAGACAGGTCTTCCGCATGTTTCTATTAAGTGGACAGGATGGTGTCTCACAGCTATTAATGGCAGGTCATGTAAAAACGTTTAAGGAAATACATTTGATATGTTATTCAAACAATTCACTCTGGGAGAGGAGTCCTTTATCAGAAAATAGATCTCATTTGCTTTATTCAAAAATGCACTTGGGATTAGAGAGCAGCGCATGTATGACACTGTTCAGACTCATCTCCGTGAAGCTCCTCCTTGAAATGTGGTTATGTAGTCTCAGAGAGCCTCGTTCCAGAGATTAAGAGACCCCACTCAGGTGCTCCCACTGTGCTCTCTGTCAGCGGACATGTAACGTCTTGAAGGGGCCGTTTGTCTAGCTAATGGAAGGCAGACAAAACATTTTCTTCGCTCGATAGCATCTGTTTGCAGATGGCGCAGGAAAAAATGGATAACGAGAGAGGCAGAGAGTGCTGGACGGGAGAGGCAGAGGAACACATTTCACACAAGTGCTAATGAATGTAAACATTGTGATTTAAAAAAAACACTCCGTGGATTCCAGCAGCCCTGTGCAGAGCAGCAGCCAGCCATTTTCCCAAGACATTAAGCTTATCAGAGACATCGCTGGAGGTTTTCTGTAAAAATGAACCATGGAGGAGAGTACTGTTGAAAGGTACAAGAGCCTGCAGAGCAGGGGAAGCCTTTCTCTGAAGGTTACATTAGCTTCCATTAAGCTGTTTGACCACACTACCGCACGCCATTTGGCTGATTTCATAGATTTTGATCACGGTACGCTGTCTGCCTTGCTGTGAGATAGCGAGTGCTGAAATATCTCTCTAGGTATGTAAGTATAGCTGTGTGAGCATCTTAATCCAACATTATTTTTGAAATGTATATTTTTTTAAGTCGTTCGTTTTTCCTAAAGCTCTGTTCTAGTTCCTGGTACAAGAAGCAGGTACGATATATTGAAAAGGCAGATTTTGTTTCCGCTCTTTTAAGGATTAATAGGATGATAAACACGCCCACAGTTGTTCCCAAACACGACGTTGGACATGCGCCCTGTCCCTCTGGTCACCAGAACAAGTAGCCCAGCAGAGTGACCTTTGACCCTCTCCCTGCCACCGCTGTCAGTCAACACCTCCCCCCCACTTCCTGCTGGAGGATGCCCTCTCCTTCCTCTTGGAAATGGTCCCTTTATTTGTAAGTCTGACCCAGTAACACCCAGAGCGGGCTCAGGTCTGACCCAGTAACACCCAGAGCGGGCTCAGGTCTGACCCAGGCTACTACAAGCATCATTACCTCCATTTTTGTCAGCATGCTCTTAGACTATCAATGAAAAGCATTTTCAACATGAACTGAATTCACCATAGTACTTAAAAATAAAATAAAATATATGTTAAGATCCCTAAACAGGATAGTATAAATAATAATCCATGCAACATGACAGTGAGGCATATTTTAAGCTTCTGATTCGAGACTGAAGCCACACATATGTGTGAATTGTCCATCAGAATGTAGGAGCCGCTTTCACCAATGAGGCCCAGAAAACGACGCCACTCCACAAATATACAGGCAGTATCCAGCATTGTGCTGAGAAGACCTATAAACTCGACAAAACCTGTTTATAACCAAATATGTAAAATATTTATAAATATCATGCACAGCAATACATTTATAAATATACATTTATGGATGTATAAAATGTATCTTTGAATGTGGGTATCGGGTTAAAAAATGAATGTCATGTTAAATATCGTACACAGCTATAAATGTATTAATGTACATTTATGGGCGTATTAAATATGGGCTATCGGGTTCAGTACTGAGCACCATGTTAGGATGGTGAAGCTAAAGACGTGAAAGATGGTTGGAGACGCTTTAGGGAAGCTGAGGGGGGGAAGCGATTCCGTCCTGTCGGTTACTCCCGCTCCTCCCATCGCACGCCAGCACCAGAAATGTCAGCCGCTTGTCAGAGATCACTCAGGCCGGCCTGGCCCGTCCCGTCAGCAGAAGATGACAGCGCCTCATTGGGCCGGAGCCCGGCGCTGACTCTGCAGGCCAAACTGGGTCCCTGGGGAAGTCATTTCTCATGGCCTTTCGGTAAACACAACAGGCGGTGTAACAACACGGCGAGACCACCTAGGGAGAGCGGGCCGGGGTTGACAAAGCAGCTCATTCATGGAGGGAGACGGAGAGATTATCCAAAATAAACTGGATGTGAAATAATATCGGCGACCCATATGCGGGCCACAGACGACCGAAAAGAAAAATATACAGAAAGGTCTAGAATGAAGTCAATTAAAGCTGCCGATCGCCTCGACTCGGCCCCCTATCCGTCACCAGCACAGATGAGTGAATACACCGGTGTCAAACGCAAAAATAAACACGCGGATTGCAATCCTGGACTGGCCAAACACTGCCTCAAAAAGTCGTTTCAACCTGATTAAATAAACGGAGATGTCTTAATTTAAAAAACGCCCCCTGTGCCGTGGTTCTCCTTCGGGATGGGAGGGGGGGGGGGAAGGCCATCTCAGGCCATTGTGGGGCAGCACACGTCCTCAGAGGGGAAGTAAAAATGCCCCAGACCACCAACGTAAAGAGTCAAACTCCATGTAGCCAGAGGAAGAGCAGGGAAATGCCACAGGAGCTTTACGTATGGTGCTTCTGTGATCACTTTCACAGCCACGGGGAGGATTTTCACACACACACACACACACACACACACACACACACACACACACACGTAGGGTATACCTATCCTTATGGGGACCGCTCATTCACTTATATGGGAAAAATGCTAACGCTAACTATGACAACCTTAACCCCCACCCAGGCCTAACCATAACCATAAATAACCAAATAAAATACAAGAGTTTTTGCATTTTGAGTTTTTTCATAGCAGTCACCGATTTTTATAAAATAGAAACCGGAAACTGGAACAGGAAACCGGTCCCCATAAGGTAAAAAAACGGATGTTTATCACATTATGGGGACATTGTGTCCCCATAAGTGTTATGAAGTAATACATTGTGTCTCCATAAGGATAGGTATACCCGTTCACATGCACATACAGTACACACAAACACACACAGATTTTTATATATATATAAAAATCTAAGAATATATATATTTTTATATATATATAAAAATCTAAGAATACTTTTTGCGTAGTAGATTATAGCTACGGTTTAGCCTTTAATTATAATGGCCATTGTCAGGATAGGATTTGCTGTCTGGCTTTTGTTGTAAGTGAAGTACAATGACATTTGCACAACCCAAATTCTTTTTTAAAGACTGATAAACCTCTGACAAGATCAGAGTTTTGTCTGGCTTTGCAAGATGTATAGAAACTTCCAGGGAGATGAGATTTGGAAGATGAAAGAAGTCATATAACGTGCAAGAGACAAATTTTCACAAATTTCATAGATTAAAGAAACAGAATTACTCCATTAGTCGACCAAAAATTAATTTAAAAATACAATCCATAATGGAACACATTACACCACGATGAACTCTGCCGCCTACATGACAAAATGACCATGTTCTTCCTCACTTGTATGAAGTGAGGGACCTTGTTGACTTGGTGGCATTGGGGCTGTACACTCATACTGACACTTATTTCTGTCTCAGCACTCTTTTCTTTTAGAGAATCGTCCTTCTCAGAGGAGCTGCTTATTTGCTAAGGATCTTTGTGGATAAATGGTGGTTTATGTGAAAGCCTCACGTTGACCTTAGAAGTTGTTAGTCTGGGTATGAAATGTGACTAAGACAAGTGTGTTAATCAGTACTTGAACCCTGGCCACTTCCCCCTAAGGTTTACACATTAAGGCCCCAACCTCTGTAGACGTCACAACGAGTTCAGAAACATCCGGAAAGTCATCCTTCAGACAGTCGGGCGGCCAAGCAGAACAATGCATGCTGATTACTGCTCTTTTCTGTGTGGTCCCTTTGTGGAAAAGGATTCGTGTGAATAGTATCTTTGTATAAAATAACTGAAGTAAAACTAGCCTATGGAGGCACAACCTACAAGATCTTGAGTGAATAAAATGTTATCTAAAGATTGTATTGTATATAGATGAAATTAACTACAGTTCTCCATCAAAAAAATGTAACTATCCTGCAGGACAACATATTATTCAGTATTGTTTGCTTTGAGATTAAGTTTATACTAAATCTAGGAAAATAAATGTCTGCATTAAAGAGTGTGTTATGAAGTAATACATTCAGAGATACAATATTTCACATATTTCTTGGGAATAGTTGTGTTTTTTTTTCATAATAGCAGATGTATTGTATTTCCAACAGAAAAGATAATAAAAAGCCTTCAATTAAACAATGAATATACAGTTTTCATTTTATGTTTTCATGGCAACAAACCCACCCCAACAGTGCATCAATAATCTGAGTACCGGGTTCCTTCAGCTGTCAGTCAAAGCTTTGTTTATTTGAAATATTAATACAGGTTATCCTTGTGAGATGCAAAAATGCAGACAAGGGCACAGGCTGTGAGCAGAGGCCAGGCCGCAGTCTGACAAGGCATACATGAAGCCATGAATAAATGATGAGCTAAAGCAGCTTTAGAAGAGAGCTTTAGAAACATTAAGAGAAGAAAACACACGACACAGTCCGACAGCATTGGCTGCATCCGTAATTATAACCTAATGACAATGAATGATGCGTTTAGAAAAGTGTGAGAAAAAGAATAACCTCGATGTATCAGCCTCTGTTAGCACTGCCGCTCTGCGCTATAGCAAACTCTTGGCGTGCCTTTATGACAGCAGGCATGCCCGCAGTAAGCGTTCATGTATACACTGCAGGTATGTTTGCGAATTCACAGCATACAGTATTGCCTCGGTATAGAAACCTCATCTTCTGGGGCTGTTTGTGCATCAGTGGAAAGTTCAAACCGGCTTGTTCCAAGACCCCTGGGCCAAGGCCAAGTGTAGTGCCCCCCCCCACCCCCCCATCTGCAGTCAGCAGCTGTTCACATTCGTTGTGTACTGGATGTTTTTTTTTTCCAGGATTGCGAGTTGAGCACTGTGCTGTTCGGCCTAATATAGACCCCAGTGATTTAAATGGGGGGGAAACACGGCACAGGCTGGCACTGTGGAGCCCACCTGCTCCACTGGGTGGGGGGCGGTGAGAGGGGGTGGCATGTGAGGCTTTGCCTGGAAAACCGACATTGGGCGCCAAACTTCCAAGGGAAGGCTACAGGATAATTAATTACCCCGTTCATTTAGTACCTGTGGCCTGGTACAGTGTATCGTGTAATGGATTGCTCCACTGGCTCGATCATTTCGTAAATGAATTGCGTCAATTGTTCGCTGACTGTGTAGGCCTGAGACAAATAAGAAATGGCAAACATTCCTCAGTACTGATTACAGAATTGAGGCAGCAGGCGTAATTAAACATAATCAGGTCAAAAATCTGTGTGCAAAATATTATATATCCTTACGTGTAACTATCCACAGGTCAGGAGCTCATTTCTGTGTATTGATACTAATGACCAAACGTTTAAAATTACTCCTCAGAGGAAACTCTTAGACTAAATGATCCTAACCTTTTCTTTGGCCAGTAATCTCTGTTTACTCCAACCCTACAAAATGTTGCATGTTATCGTAAATTGTGTATATACACTCACCAGCCACTTTATTAGGCACACCTGCCCAACTGCTCGTTGACGCAAATTACTGATCAGCCAATCACATGGTTGCAACTCAATGCATTTAGGCATGTTGACATGGTCAAGACGAATCGCTGCAGTTCAAACCAAGCTCCAGAATGAGGAAGAAAGGTGATTTAAGTGACTTTGAACGTGGCATGGTTGCTGGTGCCAGACAGGCTGGTCTGAGTATTGCAAAAACTGCTGATCTTCTGGGATTGTCATGCACAACCATCTCTAGGGTTTACAGAGAATGGTCCGAAAAAGGGAAAACATCCAGTGAGCGGCAGTTCTGTGGGCGAAAATGCCTTGTTGATGCCAGAGGTCAGAGGAGAATGGCCAGAGTGGTTCGAGCTGATAGAAAGGCAACAGTAACTCAAATAACCACTCGTTACAACCAAGGTATGCAGAAGAGCATCTCCGAACGCACAACACGTCGAACCTTGAGGCAGATGGGCTACAGCAGCAGAAGACCACACTGGGTGCCACTCCTGTCAGCAAAGAACAGGAAATTGAGGCTACAATTCGCACAGGCTCACCCAAATTGGACAATAGAAGATTGGAAAAATGTTGCCTGGTCTGATGAGTCTCGATTTCTGCTGTGACATTCAGATGGTAGGGTCAGAATTTGGCATCAACAACATGAAAGCATGGATTCATCCTGCCTTGTATCAACGGTTCAGGCTGGTGGTGGTGGTGTAATGGTGTGGGGGACATTTTCTTGGCACACTTTGGGCCCCTTAGTACTAACTGATCATCGTTGCAATGCCACAGCCTACCTGAGTATTGTTGCTGACCATGTCCATCCCTTTATGACCACAGTGTACCCATCTTCTGATGGCTACTTCCAGCAGGATAATGCACCATGTCATAAAGCTCGAATCATCTGAGACTGGTTTCTTGAACATGACAATGAGTTCACTGTACTCAAATGGCCTCCACAGTCACCAGATCTCAATCCAATAGAGCACCTATGGGATGTGGTGGAACGGGAGATTCGCATCATGGATGTGCAGCCAACAAATCTGCAGCAACTACCTGATGCTGTCATGTCAATATGGACCAATATCTCTGAGGAATGTTTCCAGTACCTTGTTGAATCTATGCCACGAAGGCTTAAGGCAGTTCTGAAGGCAAAAGGGGGTCCAACCCAGTACTAGCAAATAAAGTGGCCGGTATGTGTATATTGTATTTATTTTGTATATATTGCTTATATATTGTTTGTATATTTTTATTATTCTGTTATTACACTAGCAAGTATTTCACTGTACTCACTTGTTCACACTCACTTTTACAAATGACAGTAAAGGCTTTGAATCCTTGAGTGCTTGTAGACTAAGACCCAGTAGGTGTTACGACTGGCGTCAGACTTGCAAGCTGCAAGCAGGGAATCACCAGTCCGGCAGGCAAGGGATCCAATACACGGAGTTTATTCTGGAAAGACAGGGGATCACACGAAGCAAACATTAACACACATCAATGACCGATCTGGCAAACGGACGAAGACGTGGACTGATATATACAGAACGAGCTGGAAATAACATCAAACAGCTGGGAACAATCAGGGTTTCACACGAGGTTAATGAGGGGGCGTGGCACACAGGAGGATTGTATGAGCAGGTCATGACAGTAGGGCTGTAGGGTTCCGTGTCTTGTTACAGATTTTGTGATCCCAGGTGATGAGACCACAGAGCATCAGCCTGTGGTGCACGCCATGCCTCCCAGCTGGGATAAGATCCAGGAGAACTTCTGCTGCACAAATAGCAACTCCTGCACGACCGAGCCTGCCTTCACCAGTGCACCAGTGGCCATGTGCTCTGTTATCGTTACGTAAGTGTTAGTGCTATTTCAACACCTCAACAGTCCATTAAATAAAATATCCACAGACTGCATCATTCAGATATGATGCAACATCTGAGATCTCGTCATCCAGTAAATATTTGCAAGGGCACGCATTTGTGTTCCTGCGTCACAGGTTCTATGTTCTCAATTAATTATCTTCGTTTGACTGAATGGAATAACCCTGCTGGAATACAAACCTGTGGGCTGGGTTTTTCTGATGCCTTGGTCCTATTTGCCCTCACGGCCTTCAGGATGTGTGTAAGAAATGTGTGGAAATCCTTCCACCTGGATGGCTTTGCCAGGAAACATCCAGAGCTTCCTCAGTCTGCAGAACTGGCCACTGGAAGCAGAGAGCTTCGTTTTTCAAGCCACAGGGATAAGATGACAACAGACCAAGACATTTCTGAGAGCGTAATTCAGAGATAGAAGGGTAAACTACACAGTAACTGTGTAAACAGGCAACAACTGTATCTCACTTCAGGGAATTATACTTCCTAACGGAAATAATTGAGATGTTGGTGGGTGTGGTACTTAAGCAGTGAAATACTTTATCCATCCATCCATCCATCCATCCATCCATCCTCCAGCAGCTTAGAAAGGCTCATGGTTGATGCACTTTTAACAGATTAAACTTGGTGTTAAACATTTTACTCAGATTAGTAGGCAACTGTTCAGAAGTTACTATAGAAAATGGATGGATGTCAGGGTAACAAAGGCTTATGGAGACATTATGTTTTTGCATGATTACATAATTTTACCAAATGAAAATGAGATTCTCAAGTACAAATAGCTAGGATATAATCTTTCATTTGTATGAATATTTCCAAAAAAATGTCAAGACATGTCTGAAAGAGATAATCATAATTTGCAAATATATTAAAACCTGTAAGATCTTTAATTATTCAGAAATGATATTACAAAGCAAACTAAACTACGGGATAATTAAAAGTAATACGTAATTGACGCATAACATCTAGGCTGCACCTTTTTCCTGAAAAAAACGGAGTCTTCCTGCTTCAAATTGTAACACATTGGAAAGTCAGTGACTCCAGCCTTTGGAATATAAAACGGATAGATATGCTTCTTAAGCTTGAAGCGCCATTCTTTAAATTAATCTGTCCCGGATGTATTCAGCATGCTGATTGGTTCCAATAATCCTTTTGTACCATTTAGTACAACAGTCTCTTCAAATATAATTTATGCTCCGGCTAAATGATTTAGTGTGATTAATGATGTCTCCCTTCTTCCAGGGAAAATCTACGGCAAACCAAAACCAGCTGCATGCCGTAAGTGGCTTAAGACTTAATGCCTTATGGAATGAAGATGACGGACAGGGTCTCTTGTTGCTATCGAAATGGTCTCCACACTACTTGTATGACCTGCCTGGGCCACCATACAATTGCCAACTCAAAATGACTTTTATACACACATACAGACATAAACACACAGAAACACACACTGAATGCTGGATGGATGGATGGATGGATGGATGGATGGATGGATGGATGGATTCACAGTTTTTTGTAGGGAACTGAAAAATACCCCCCACAATGTCAAAATAGCAGGTTTTTGCTCCCCGCAATATAATATAAAAATAATACACACACACAGCTCTGGAAAAAATTTAGAGACCACTCTATATTTTAAAAACATCTGCATTCTGAAATCCTGGTTTAACCCTAGTTCTGCTGGCAGAAGGCTAGGCTGAGCAGCAGGTTGCTTCCAGGTTCAAAGCTTCTAAGACAGCAGTACACAGGAACAGTGTGAAGCAGGAGACACTGGGAACGACCAGAAACCAGCCAGGTAAAGGACAGAATGCCAGAGATGACTATCAGCTTCAAAAGGAATGGGAGACATTAAGTGGTGTGAAGTGCACAGCTAGGACAGTTCATATCAGACCCCTAGAAGCAGGACTGAAGTCCTGTAAATCAAGGCAGAAGCCCTTCATCAAAGGGAAACAGAGAAGACCCAGGTTAGAGTTGACAAAAAAATGTATATTTTATACAGAAGCATATCCATAAGTTGAGAGAGAAGTGAAACTAAAAATCAGGCTGTGGTCACTTCACAATTTTTTCCAGGACTATCTCTCTCTGTATCTATGTGTGTATGATGTGTGTGTGTATATATATATATATATATATATATATATATATATATATAGTTGCTAAATTGCCCGTAGGAATGCATGTGAGAGTGAATGGTGTGTGAGTGTGCCCTGTGATGGGCCGGCCCCCCATCCTGGGTTGTTCCCTGCCTCGTGCCCATTGCTTCCGGGATAGGCTCCAGACCCCCCGCATGTGTGTGTGTGTGTATATATATACTTGAATAAATCCCAAAGATGCACATCAAATTCCATCAGTGAAGATGGTAAGTATGGCATCTTTTCAAATTAATAACAAGAAATACAAGTCATACAGTTTAGAGCACTTTTCTAATGCCATGGTTTCATTTACCATCTTTTAAAGAGAAAGGATTTACACATAAACACAGGCTGGATTGCATTGCAGTTGGTGTCATGGCTGGTAAACAATCCAAACCCCTCAATTAAACCAGACTTCCTTCATTACTGCTGTCATCCTGCTCTTGTGGACCCCACTAAACACTCCATTTCCTGCATACCTTCCTTCAGAGTAATTACTCTGTTTATAATCTGAGTTTCCTGTTCACATTTATATACATCTAATTCACAGAGGAAATGGAAAAAAGGAGAGTGAGAATTCCTCATTCATTCAGTAAATTCTCATTTCACTGTGACTTGGCTACATAGTTGTATAATGTCTTATGACACTTCTGCCAAATAATGCAACATAATTCATGTTATGGGTTCTAAAAATGCATCAAACAATGGATGAGTTTTTGGAAATTCCTGTCCAACCCAGATACATCATTTATCCTACATAATTACAAAATGCTTGAAGTGATCTTCAAAAATCTATGTGGAAGTTCATGGAGGATGATTTAAGCATTAACAGAATAGGAGGGGTCAGGCTGGAGGAGCATGCATGATGTTCTGTTTGTAATCAGTATAAATCCACATCTTCTCTATTATCTTACACTGATTTACCGTAGTACCTGACGAGTGTCAGCATCCCAATCCCACATTCCCGGGCACATGTCCGGGAGGTGTGAGGCACCTCCGTTTCTGAACAACACACATCCAGCACAGAGTGTTCAATTGGAAAAGGAATTTGAACAGTGATTTGTTTCGGGGGATTTTTGCGAAGGTTTTCTCAATGCTGCCAGTGCCAGTGAATGATTCCACAGTTTTAGTCTTTGTCATATCTCATGTATTTCAGGTGCCTCTTAGCTGCGTGTTTTTAAGCAATAAAAAGACGAAAGGCTGCTCAGTGGCCCAGAAGGCATTTGTGATCGCAATCTCCTAAATTGAAATAAATTATAAGTAGAGATCAGTCATATTTTTCATTCTGTGTCAAATGAGGAAGACAGAAGTACGTCTGCGATGGAAAATGATCTGCTTGAAGCATCTCTCTCTGTATAACACACATGATGATTATTAGAATCCATTCAACAGTCATTTTCCATAAACACGCCATGAAGTCTCATTCTCCATTTATTTTCAGAGACACTTTGTAAGTGAGGATCTTTTCACTTCTTCACAGTGTTGGAAACAGAGAGAGGAATATTCATGTTTTGCTGAGGGTTTGTGTTTTGCAAACACTGGCATTCAGACTTATCTGGGAAGACATATTTTGCTTTATATAAAACAGCTCGAACTACAAACTAAAAACTACAACAAACCAACTATGTTTTGCAGTTGTACTGAAACGATGCGTTGTGGTCTCTCATATATTCCTGTTAATGTACATCAATAATAAAACTGTTAATTTATTAATTTATTAGTAGCTTTGTCCAAAAATCTAATTTTTGATTTCATGTTTCCAGTGCCTCCCCTTCTAGTGCGTATGAGCCTAAAGCAACAAATGACTGCATCCCAGAGCCAAAGTAGGCGTTTAACCCAGGGAAAGATGCCAGTTGGACACAATTCAGACTCAATGCTAAGTATTAACATGTAGCAAATGGCCCATGAAGCGGAAAGACTGCGCTGTCACCACACCACATGCTGATTTCTGCGGGTGTGACTTGCCATGACAGACTGTCCTTGTTAAATCCCATCTCATACCTGTAGATGTTCTAATAGGTCCCTCAGCAATACATCAGCCCTAATTACACTACAGGTTATCCGTGGTTTTAAATAAATGTCCTACCACAGTGTGGCCGGGCAGCGGGGATGAAGGGAAAGCGAGGTGCATATGCAGAGTCCCAATGGCTTATTGGGCAATACATGAGGCAGACAAGTACCTGAGGGAACTGCAGACACCACAGCACCGAGACCAGCCACACAACAAAAGCTCCATTTTCCATCCGGGGCCAAGATGCTCACTTATAAAGAGCAGGACGCAGGTGCAGCACATGAGGGTAATCAGAGCAGGGCAGCTACTGATTAAGGCACTAGGGGGGATGCGAGGCAGGCCTGACATACTGTATCCGTGGTCTTTCCAATCGAAACAATGGAAAACATGGCTTTGTGCTATCGTTTGCTGTGTGTTTATAAACTCAACAGCTTTGATATACATCAGTAAAAACATTATATGATTATACGACTATGTTATTATCATATAATGTTTGTTATTAATTTACAGTACAGCTGTTAAAGTATGTTAGGATGTCAAGGTAAACTTAAATGCTGCTTAGAAACGTTCTATGAATGCATTATATGGGCATTATGAAGGTGCAGTTCATGTAAAGCATTACCTAACACATTAGTCATCTTTATCATGCTATATGAATGACTTATGATTGCTTTATGAAGTGCTCATCTAAAATACAGAGTATATACCTTCATAACCCTTAATTCTTATACGAACCATTATAATGCATTATGAAGGTATCTATAGTGCATTATAGATGAGAGCTTCATTAGCGCTTATGCAGTATTATAATCAACCCTATAATGCCTTATGACTGTCAATAGAAGATGCTATAATTATTTATTAATTCTTATACCAACCTTTATAATGCATTATGATGATGATCTATAATGCACTATAAATGATAGTTTTATGTAAAGTGTTG
Source organism: Brienomyrus brachyistius (assembly GCF_023856365.1). NCBI lineage: Eukaryota > Metazoa > Chordata > Actinopteri > Osteoglossiformes > Mormyridae > Brienomyrus > Brienomyrus brachyistius. Next base: position 16,187,675 of record NC_064533.1, read on the forward strand.
CCATTACTTCTTTAAAGATATGATTTTTTTTTTTAAGCATCCTTGGGTCCATGTTGAAGGATCTGAAGATGCTGTTAGGATGCATCATTCCACATTAATGACATCTGCAAGAAATTCTGGAACAGAAGCTACTTCAACAGATCCAAGTTCCTAGTGAACTATGAGACGGCGGGTCCCGCTTTGTTTGAGAGCTGCTAGCTTAATTCACCGTCACACAGTCACAACAGAGATGCCGCAGAACAGGCAATGAACCAAAACTCGAAAATTAGCCAAACGAAGATGACCAAGCAGGTGTGATACAAAGTCAAGGCTGGGATCAATTTAATGCTGCTGTTTCACAGAAACACATTACACAGGAGACAACAGAAATAGGAGCTAAATAATGTGTTTCCCACTCTGTCAGGAAAAGGTGTCGCTCTATCGGAGAAGAGATTTATGCGAGTGTTTCTCCATAATTGGTTGGTTCACAGTACCGCTACTCTTTGTCCACACCTCTCCACTTTCTGGCTGTATTCTAATTGACCCCAGAAATCAGCTCACGTAAAACAAGAGCTAATTAGTTCCAGTGCTCGTTTAATACCTCAGAGTTGTATTTCACAAGGTGGCACCAAGCCTTCAGCCACTGGGAAGGAAAATGCGGTTGTCAGGAAGGCTGTGCAGCGTAGGTCATGGATGCAGGAAAATGGCTAAGGGGAATTTTAAATGAAATCTGACGTCATAGTAAAAGCTGTCCTTGAGGTACGATTGGACCACAACAATTTTGAAAATGCTGGAATCTGTGACCGAGTCAGTAAGATACATAAACAAACAAACAAACAAACAAAAAGAAATAAATATTGTAACTCCAATCATATTTAAGGATTCATTACCATGCAAAAACTGGAGACCATGCATTAAATGGTCAAATATGTGTATTACTTTTGTCTTTGATTCTGATTGATTTATCTTGTTTATTTGTTTGTCTGATGGCCAGCAGGGGCAGAAGTCCACGAAGAGATGTAAAGGAGCACTTGATGGATGGAGACCTACGCAGGAAGTTCTGGTGAGAAGCTCGGTCTCTGAGACTCAGGGCAGAGGTAGCAGCAGCTCCCCTCACAAGCAGATACTCTCAGAGGAATATCAGTGGCCTACTAGAAATAGCCAGCGCTGCCACACTGGACTGATGTTCTTCTATGTCACATGCACGTCGCAGGGATGCTGGTTTATTTTCAGCATCGGCCACATGATCCCTGATTGGCCCCTGGCTCCTCAAACCCTCACCCCTCCCCCCCCCCAGTTCACCTCACTTCAATTTAATCTCATGTATTTTACACGCCTGACAAACATCTAGTATCATGGATGGTCTTTAAATTTTTGTTAGTCTAGCCTTTCACAATGACTGGAAATGCTACTATAGGTGATGCGTTTTGAGTTTAAATGAAAGTTATTCACTTTGAAAAGACTTCTGAGAACACAGAACTAGTCAAACTGTACTTCGTACTTAAAGAAATTAATGCAATTCAAAGGTGAAGTCTTAACTCTTAACTGTAGTAAGCATTCATCTTCTAGCCATTGACTACGAGATCTGAATGACCATGCGTTGGACAGAATTGGACAGAAAACAACTGGTATATATAAATAAAAATAACAGACAGAAGTTTTTAAAATTCATTTTGTGCTGTCTTCAAATCATTTTGTCCCAGGTTCAGATCTTTGCATTTAAGCTAAGTTCGGTCTTTAATTCCTATTGCAGATATAACATCAGGCTTTTGTTCAAGTGAGAGCAGGGGGCGTGCCAGTGCTCGTCGATGACACGGGATTGGCCGCATTGAGACAGAGGAGCTGGCTCAGGGGCTTGGTGTTGTTTGTGTGCTGCTGTCGGCTTTCGGGAGCCTAAACACTCTTGCTGGTCTCTGTTGACGTCCACAAGCTGAATGTTAATCGCAGAATCTGATCTATCACTGAATAATTCCTTTTAACCCTAAGAAACGCCATATTCAAAGGCAGATGTAATCTCTCACTCAAGCCCCTTCTTGAATGGATACACAGAGAGCTGTGAAATGTAGATCTTGCTGCATCCTTGAAAACCACAAATTACTCACCAAGGGTGTGAGGGAATGCATCCGGAACCCCTGGGGCAGAATTATCTTGCGTCTAACAATCAATGACAAATGAATAAACGGCCAAATGGGAGGGGTTCCTGGGGGTAGAGGCAATAAATTTCAGCAGATTACATAACTGTCAAACAGCATGTCGAGGTGTCCCTCAGGACAACATGCAGTGCTGCTCCTGGTGATAGTACTGGGCTCCTTCCCAGGGGGCGCTCTTCCAGTTACGTGGACCACCGTGGACAGGAAGTAGGTCTCAGTCATGATGACCTCGCTTTCTTTCCCATGATCTCTCATAGCCACATCCAATCTCGCCTAGTATCATCCACACCCTCTGAGAGGCTGAGGCTGGCCCAGTCCTCCCACAAAAGGTAGGGCACAGTCCTTTGGTTCTATCTTGACTCAACCTGTAGCTATAAGCTGGACCCACTCGCCACTACACTCACATAAGAGGATAAGAGAGCTGACTGGGTGGGTACTGGCCCCTGTGTCTCTTCACCACAGACAGCAATCACAGCACAGCAGGGCCTGACCCGAATCTCTGCCCTGGACGTCTAGCCTGTGATGTTGACATTTGCCAAATGACCACATGACTCCTGGCTGTTGATTGTTTGCTCTTTATTATCCCCTCACACCTCTGCCTACTTTTTTCTCTCATTCTCTCCATTCAAACTGAAATACAGCCCCCCAGGGTTAGAAAACTCGGGACTTCATTTCAGTTCTGTTTTTTCTAGAATTTTCTAAAACAACTTGGTTGAAACCTTCTGTTTTCCTTTATTGAAAATGTAAACATGTTCATGGGTTGATTATCTAAGGTCTGTTTACATGCTACTACTAATATTTCTATATAATAACTTATAAATGCAAATGGCCAGTGTTACCTGTGTTACGGTGAGAGTTTGCTGGCAGGTGAGGCCGCCCGCGTCACAGTGGTAGAGTGTTTTCCCGATGTGCCGAGATTTCCACAATGCGGTTAGTTTTTGCTCAGCTCCACCGCTGGGCCCTTCTGATTTAGAGATTACCAGAGTGACTGAAGAGGGAGAGACTGTTAGAACCGGACTATTAAAAGAGGGAGAGAAAAAAACAGCCAGGGCTGTTTGTCTTGGCTTCTGCGGTGTAGATGAGACCACGAGCACATGGAGGCCCTGTCTCCTCCGACGGAGACCTTTGCAGCTCCTCTTGCTCTCACAGCAGTTGGTCTTCATCTGCTATTAGCAAGGAAAACACGCAGAAGGTTTGAGGTTGGGGAGGCGGCTGACACAGCCTTGGTGTGGGTGGCTATTCCTTGGTGTTCAGGTGCCTCTCGTTAAAGGCAGAGAGCCAGGATTTTGAGTAAACCTTTTTCTCCAGCCACTCTGAAGGAGCTGGGACAGAGATGTCATTAAAGGCATTGTTTTAGTTGTCATTAAAGGTGGCATTAATTAATCGGCAAAGCCACGGGTTATCCACGAATCGAGACCATCGACAGGAAGTGTGACACAAGTTTCCTTGATGAAGTATACTCTTTTGTTGGCAAAGTGGGTCAGTGCATTAAATGGTCATAGAAAAGCGCAAAAATTCTACAAGATGTATTTGGAAAGGGGATTGTTTTAGTGTTTTTCATGCAGAGGAAGCTGACAGCTCGCACCTGCCCTAATCAGATACTGTGACAGGAAGGGAAAGGCGGTTTACTGCTGAAAAAGCAGCTACCTGACCTCCAACCACCTAGCTGGCAACAGAAATACCAGGTGTTCCTCGCTGTGTAAATCTTTTACACGGTCTGCTACAGAAATATGGATTTTAACAAGCCCCGTCAGGACCGAGCTGGAGTTTAGAATCCTTGGAAACGGGGAGGGGGGGGGGGAGGGGGTGGGTCGGACTTACGTGCATGTTTAATGACGTGGAGCCCACTGCTGATACAGGCCCGAAATCCAGAGCCTTTCTGCTACTGATGACGACCATCCTGCATTAACTGCCAGGCCGGCATCATGACAGGCATAGGTGTGCCATATATGATGTACCGTGTGCCCCGTTCACCAACTGCATTGTTATAAAACTCTGCCTGAATCTGTTTTAACTGCACCAACCATCTTTTATATCGATGGCAGAATTAAGTCTCCCTAAGGTTTGTTTTCAATCTAATCCAGACAAATGAGTGTTTTTGTTTGCTCTGGGGATCACGGGTGCAAACCACTTTCGCTAACTTTATACATATTTGCGGAATCAATGGGAGTCTTTGGATCAATCGGCCGTGAGCCTTACGCCCGGAACCGGCCCTCGTTACCCCGTGTGTCCACGAGCCTGTATCGAGTGGCACCCCTTGCACTCTTCATTTGGATCAGGCCTTGAATCTTTCACACTGTAATCAATACCGCGAGAGGCCCGGCGGGAGCACCGAGACTGGGCGCCTTTGAATGTGAATCTGGATTATGGATTTGTGTTGAAAAATAGCCAATTCCTCCCTCATTATTCAGTCAAGCAAAAAAGGAAAAAGAGAAAAAGGCCAGGCAGCGCTGCTGTGAGGCGGAAAGCGCGTGTTTCTGAAGATTTACTGCCGCGTCAGCTCCGGCCCGCCAACACTGCTCGGATCCCGCCAATTACGGCTCACGGGCAGCCAAGTCATAAATGAGGAGAACTTGTTAAACTTCAATCTCCTCTGGATTTCCGTGTCGGTTAACGAACTATCGTGTTGTTACAAAACTCACATGTTTGCTTAAGAATGTGGCAGACTTTACAGTCATCTCCCCGGGACAGAGAAAATGCTTGCTGCATACTCACAGGGAAATGCACATTTTCTGCTACTGTCACATGGCTCCCCCTATTGGAGGTAAGCAATTAGTGTCATCGCTTACCTTTGTATACTTTAACAAGGCAATTTTCAGTGTTTAAAATCCATTACTCTGCGTATTTCATGCATATTGACTGAATGGAACAAATGTTATAATGGCATTTGCTTGTAGCAAATTAACCAATTATAAATATCAAGCAAACTTAATATGGAACTCTAATCAAAATAGATACTAATAGATAAGAAAATAAATATTTGATTGAAAAAATTGTCCTAGTTTCGCTTAATATATTTTTATTTCTCTAAAAATCATCTATAATGTCTCATACAAGGGGTACAGCAGGTAAAATCAGTGATCGAAACAATGTTACTTATTTCAGAAATCTTGTCTTGGATATTGTTGTTTTGTCGTTTGTTTTTAACAGCTGATACTTTTACTTATTGAAACTCTGTAAGACTGGTAGCTAGAAACCTATTGCGATTTTGGAAGAAGCTTTTTATTTCCCAGATGAAAAGTTTAACTGCACTCATCAAAAGAATTATGACGGCACAGTCTTGGCTGGATTCATAGCAACAAGATCAACACTGGTGGAAACAGAGGTTTGCTGACTGACTTTGTTAACATCCTCAGTGATGGATGTCAGCGACGCAATATGACAGCATACTGTAGCTCTTGGTGTCAGAGCTGCTCTGTCAGGTATCTCTGTTGATTTAGCCTTAATGGTGATGCCATCTGCAAGCATTACATTTGTACATATTTATGACTATATCTACTCTCAGAAACTGTATGGACAGGAATAGCTACACATGCCGTATGATTCATATACTGACAGGGTCAGATTTTATTCCGATTTCATGCTTGCACACACCAGATCCAAAGTAATTTAAGAATTTAAGATGTTTCCACTTAGATTTGTATGAGCTGGAAAACTGCATAATTGTGCAAAATTAGAGGCTCGTTCTTCAAACATAACATACATGTTTGATCGAAGGGAATTCGGTTAAACGCAGCCTACAGTCAATTCCATGTTTTCATTGGCCGGTTTTTCTGGAGGGAAAGTTGGGCTTTGTCCAATGGTGGCGCAGCTCCAGCTTGTCAAATGGTGCTACTTTCCTCCTTGATAGCAATCCTTTGCACTACTCTGTTTAGAGCATTCCTATAAAGAAATTAATATGTGTGGGTCCCACTTCACGGTTTCCAGAGAATTATTGGCACTTGGAGCTGCTCCAGCTCAGAGCCGGGACTGGGCTCCTCGTTCCTGTTAGCTTGGTATCCGTGTGGAATGAAAGATGTCTCCAGGGTCTAACTGTAAAGTGTGACTTACGACTGTGCAGTTGCTAATACCGGCGTCTGCCCAGTGCAACCAGAGAAGGTCAGGAAGCCTCCTGCCTCTGCCTGCTCTCCCCAAAAACCCACATTGAGCTGTTTGCTCTGAAAAACTGCCATGAGCATTTTATCATCGCGCTGAAGCCCCTTCAAATGCAAACCCCTTGCAATAAACGAGGGGCGAGTTTACAGCGTCCGCCAGCCTTTGCGCTGTTCCTGGGACTCTTATTTCATTTTAATTTGTCCCCAGCCCAGCCAAAGCGGTAATGCATCTGCCATGCTCTTCTTACAGGCTATGTATCCTTACACATCCGCTGTAAAATTCACTATAAATCCTTCATTTAAATTGTTAGATATTCTGTAGTTATTTCTGCTAGCAAATGTTATAATAGGTATTATGTGCAAAACCTGCAACCCCTAAAAAAATAAAAGCCAAAAACGACCCCCTTTCATTGAGGTGTGGAGCCCATAATTTTGGGGTGGGGTCCATTAATTGGGGGGTGGAACCAATTAATTGTGGGTGGGGGGCTTTAACATGGTACACCAGAGACTCACGTAATTGCGTGGGAGCTCGATGTCTTCTCAATTAGGGCAAACACAGGAGCGTTGCGTAATGGGCAGCGGTAGAGCGCAAATCAAAGCCACATTAGGAGGGCAGCTGTGTGGTCTGGCAGCTTTGTTTTGATTGGCCCACAAATAGCTAGTTGGGTCATTCTGTTTACAGAGCACCGTGGCTTTTGCAGGCACGGCACAAACGACCAAACCGTAAACAAACACGCTGGATACGGGCTGGGATGTGTCAGCGAACTCGGCGCTTTCATTCTGCCGCAAGAGGAACCTTCTCCTGGAACGTTTTCCCAACCGTCCATTTTTTTTCTCCTAACAGGCAATTTACCACTTATCCTGGGCAGTGCACAGCATATTGTGTTCCACGACATCTGAAAAAACAAAGTCCGAATATCCGGCTGCTGTGCAGCCTCTTCGGAACGTCCCCGCCAGGCACTCTCATGAAATAACGATGTATGAAAGTAAACAGAACATGTGAAAATTGAGGGAATCCATTCATATGTTAATCAATTCCATCAGCCCTCTGCACACTTTTAAAAATTTAAAGTCTTTTGGGGTCTTCTTTATCAACAGCAAAAGTGCACGTATGGTTTTTAGAAAACAATTATGATTTGTCATATTTTACAGCTATAAGGAACATAAAAAAGATAAAAATGGTACATCTGTAACAAAAAAAGGCAAAATAATAACAGAGAGGTTTAAAATAGAGCGGAGTGCATATGCTAAGAAAACAGTACCCTGTGTACCAAAGCAGGCATATAATTTTAAAGAGGAGGTTTGTATGTTGTTGGAAGTAATTATAGATTTCTGAAGGACGTAAGAAACTGGCGTAATAAAATGCCACCTAGGGGTATAAAGGCACCAGGGACAGCTGGGATCGCAGCTCACATAAAGCTACGGAATGACGGTGTGAGGTGATTTTTAACTCTTTGCCTTTTAATACACAGTCACGGGTTTCTATGGCACCGGCTGGGGAAGGAAGGGGAAATATAAAAATGGATAATTGTTGGGGAAAAAACAGAAACTGAAGAAAATGTGCAACAGGTGTAACGCTAAACAGGATAATAATTCCTAGTCAACTTTGTAATACCCTTTCAGAACAACACTATGGGTGGCCTGATGGTTAAGGAAGTATGCCTGTAATCGAAAGATTGCTGGTTTGAGTCCCTGACCGGCAAGGTACGGCTCCCTAGCCGCTGAAGTAGCTGCACCCCGCTGTGTCACATGAGGCTTAAGTGCATAGGACACATTTCGTTGTGGTGTGTTAACAATGACGACTAATCACCTCGCAGACTTGTCCGTTACTCTGTTTAAGGATTGGAGGTTTTGTCTGTCATTATAATTTGGTGCGATTGCCACACATAATGTTATCATATTTCTTTTTGTTTTATTTATGACTGAAACAAGGTCATAGATTTTGGGTATGGATGGTAGGAAAACATCCCTACCAATATTGTGGGAGTACTGTGAGTGTTTAGTGGGGCGGGGGTTAAGGGGGCTCATTGGGCCCCTGAGCAAGGCCCTTAACTCCAGCTGCTCCAGGAACGGGCTGATCATAAAACTGTATGTTGCATCTGTGCGATAAATAAAATGTAAATGTAAAACTTGCCATGATTGTAGTGTCACTCTTAACCCAATCTGCACCAGCTGGCTGCCCAGATGGGCGCAGCTGATGCCAGGTGCTCCTCTTTGGAACAGACCCCTCTGTCAGAGGCTGATGTCCAAGGTGACGCTGCACAGGGATCAGTCTCATTACCTCAGCCCTCCTCGTCAGCCTCCCAGCCGGAGTTATAAGGCTCCTCCTCCCTGTCCATGTGGTCTATGGAAACACCAGCGGACCTTGTCAAGCACATCGACTCTGATTATTATAATCATCAGTCAGCCATTACTGTGCTTCAGATCCACCATTTCTCTCTAATAAATGTCAGTTGTTAAGAATCTCAAGATGCACATTTGTGTCAGTCTTTAGCTCCTTTCTGCGTTTTATTAGATTATCATGCTTCCTTTGGTCATCCACACGAGATCACGCAGCTGCACGCGCTATATCCTTTATTTTAGTCATTCTTAACATGTGCATTGTGCTCTTTTCTAGTATTAAAAAGTCGACACCTTTAATCTTGGCGACCACATCACTCCACATCACTGCAGTGTTGCATCACACAGCTGGGAGTTTGGAGTGGCTGTCGTGGGTAACATTTCCTGTTTTGCTTTGATGGTAAAGTTCATGTGCTGAGCGCCGGGCTTCGGTCTCCCGGTGGTGATGCAAAGACGGCACCCGCCTGAGCTCCAGCGTGACTCAGGCTCATTCACATTATGATTAAAGTCCAACACCCTTGGGATGTCAGACGAACGCTGTTTGGATATATCCAGGCTTTCTGAAGCTATTTTTATGGTCTATGTGGTGCTACTACCACAAAAAAAAATAGATTTTTCATTCCATACCAGACAACTTTTTCAGCAATGTCATAAAGTAGCTGCCATTTACGTGAGACACGGGGCAACTCATCTGGATCCGACTGATCGCGGAAAGTTACCCACTGCCAATCGAAAGGTTTCCGTGAATGAAACACGCCGTATTCAGCCTTCATCAGTTCTAATGTACAGTTAATCTCCAAGGACGTATGAGGTACCAGATACATTCACTGTCTAGTTTCACTTTTATTCTGCATGTGAAGAAGACTTCTTTAGTACCATGTAAATGGTTTTGGACATAATCCTGAAAAAATTGTAATGTGCAGGACAAGGATTACTGAAGAGGAATTTGTTTTCTCCCAATTCCCAAAATAAATGAATAATTTAGTAATTTCGTTGTATTAGCACTTAATCGGAAAGCTATTATATAACTAGAGATTTTTTTTCTAATTAGGCTTTTACAAGTGTTGGTAATAATCGATACAATAAGATAAAGGTGTCACCTGCTGGTCAGTAACGGAATTGCTGCTTATTCATTTATCATTCAAATCCCGCCTTTGACCGGGGACATGCCCTTTACAAGGTGCAGTTACATCCATCCATCCATTTTCCAAACCGCTTATCCTACTCGGTCGCGGGGGGCCCGGAGCCTATTCCGGAAGCAATGGGCACGAGGAAGGGAGCAACCCAGGATGGGGGGCCAGCCCATCGCAGGGTACACTCACACACCATTCACTCACGCATGCACACCTACGGGCAATTCCAATTAGCTCCAATTAGCCTCAGCATGTTTTTGGACTGTGGGGGGGAACCAGAGTACTCGGAGGAAACCCCATGACGACATGGGGAGAACATGCAAACTCCACACACATGTGACCCAGGAGGAGACTTCGAACCGGGATCCCAGAGGTGTGAGGCAACAGTGCTAACCACTGCACCACCATGCTGCCCACAAGGTGCAGTTATTCAATAATAATAAACTTTGAAATATTAAGAAAAGAACCTTAAGGACGTGACAGCAATTTGTTGTGCAGTTTAACACATGAATTATGTCTTATTTTATAATGAAAAAATACATTTTAGACACACACACCCACACACACACATATTGAATACCAAATGGTACGTTTAAGTTTAATCTCTGTGTTTATTGTGTGATATTAAGACAAGACATGAATATACTTTTCTGTGTATTTTTTTACTTCTACACTGCCACTCTCCTGTGAATGAGCAAAACAAAACAATTTACTTTGTGGCAATCTACTGCCTCCTGGTGGGAATGCACTGCCATATCAATTATTTGTGCACAGTATTGGAGATGTTTAACGGAGGCTATGCGGGATGGATATAATTCCGTCACACTTCAGTTATCCTGCTAATTTGGCCACTGTCCTGCTCGCATTTCCCTGTGCTGCTTCGGCAAGGGACGGGTCCGGCATGTGCACGATTTAGCCTGTCATTTCACTTACCAGCAAACTTGACATAATGTTACACAGCTGTGAGCTGCGGGTTTTTCTCTCGCTTTTCCACGAACAGACATGCAACTCGAGAAGACTCGTTGCGTCCCAGCACCCGCTACGGTGGCTATATTCATTCTGGAAGCTCTCAGGTGCTGGCAGGAAAATGACTGCCACTCTGGGAATCTGCGCTGATGTGGAAACCAGATTTCTTGTGCATAAAACTCATGTCAGCGTCTCGCATCTTTAAGAAGAGCCCCACACAAAGTAGAGTAGCATTCCTACACGCAGACACACACTTATATGGGTCTTATCTTAAGGCAATGGTTCCCAAACTCAACCAAATAAAGCGCAGCGCTTTGAAACAAACAAACGAAAAGTTTATCTGCTTTCAATGTCCAACGGCTCTGGTCCTTCCCCGGAGACAGTGGGTGTCTTTAAAACCATCCCAACGCGAACATGCAGACATACATATACACGTATGTAATTCCCCGGGTGGTCCTGCTCAATGTGTTTAGCGTGTGGCAGATTTACAGCCAGGGAGGGGCTGTCAAAGTACCAGTGATGGATCCAGAGCAAGGAGGAGGTCTTAGTACCAGAAAATGGCAAAAAAAAACAGCTCACCTGAGACCAGGAATCATAAATTCAATGCGTTTACAAGAGGCATGTTTCATGCTTGCCAACAGGAGTCTGTCTTATTTATGTTATTATTTATCTCTCTTGCTGGGAAGCCCCAGCAGGCCTGAATAGCAATAATTAAGCCGTTTTTAATCTGATATGACGCATTTGTAGAGGCCAGGCTGCTTGTGGTTGCTTCACAGCTGCTGTCAATGGGTGCTATCAGTGTAGGAAATGGCTTCAGTGTTCATTTTTGGTAAATGGCTAAATCATCTCCCCAGCAGCTTTGGCCAGTTATCGTTTTGTAGATTTGCCCATAAATTCCCAGCTAGTTTGATTATATGGAGGAGCCTCCCTTCACCAGATGGGCCTTGTCCTTAGTCGGAGATGACTTAGCGTAGCTGTTAGCTAGCATGTTGCTCAGTAGTTAGTGAGTAGGGCTAATGCTACCATCAGTTCCTTACAGCAGTGGGGACCAGTCCAACAGTACTGTGGTCATTTGTGTCTTTACCAGGGGCCTCCTCTCATGCGAGGCGTAATCCCGGCATTTCAGCTCATGCTGGCTGTAAAATCAGCAGAGGTTTTTCCTAGGTAAGCCTTATAGCTCTGCTAATAATCCAGCACCGGGTTTAAGGCGCTGAAAGGATGCTAAACAGTCTGCTGCCTGCTAAACCCTCATTAGCCACATGACAGGCCTGGAAAGAGATGGAATCAGAAAGCAGTCATGGTGTCAGTGGATTCGTGCATATTTACAAAGAGCAAGGCAGATAATCACAGTTACAGGGTTACTACCCCTGTTAGCTACAAATAGTCACTAGGGTAAATGTTAGCTAAATGCATTCCTTATTTAGGAGATTCTGACGACACATGTTCTGCTAGCCAGTTACTATCATCAGACTAGCTATTTTTTTTGTTTTTGAAACATTTGTCTCACTGTACTTCTAACAAAGGAAATTGTATAACGTGGGAGATGGTTCATTCAGATACTGTATCTCGGCATTACCTAATTCTGCGTAGAGAGACCACTGTCTGTCTATTTAATGAAATTGGGTCAATATATATAATCAATATATCAGTCAATTATGTCCTTTCAAGTGGGAAACTTTCGATGACTTTCCCTGGCACACAGATCCTTCCCATCCGTGTCTAACAATTCGCAAACCGCTTTGTCGGGATGCACACAAGCAGTTTAGTGCCATGGCAACAGTGTCCCTCTGTTTGTGACAAATTAATATGACTGTGTCCCGTTAGCGATGTGCCAGGGGGCAATGTGCATAAAGACAAGAAATCATTTATGGTATTTGTGGGAGGAAGGAGTTACAAATGTCAAATGAAAAAAGAGAATAATAAGCATTAATATATTATAAATTTGTAATTGTATTGAAATTGTGGAAAGACAACAAACCAGTACGTCCAGACAGGTTGTGAAGGCTAAGACTACTGGAGGCTGCTGTCACTCCTCATTGGGCCTTAAATCACGTCGGTGAGGCGTTGGTGAAGGCAGGGAACACCTTCGCTTCAGCGACATGATGACTGTCGGAGGCTTGGCTGAGGCAGCCCTGGAGCTGCAGTCCCCGGCCGTTGCTCTCCGCTAACGAGCCTTATAACGCTTGGTGCTGCAGAAATAGCTACCTGGAGCCAGACTCCCGCGGGGAAGGATGATGTGCAGATAAAGTGGCAAAGCCGTAACTGTGAGGGGCTCACTGAGAAAGCCTGGGCCCCGTGTGCAGGGAGTCTATGCGGACACGCTTATGGGTATATGCACACACACGTGTGTGTTTTGTGTATGATTGTGCTGTAGCATAAATTAACAAGCAGATGTTTCAGTTGTCGTTTAGGTCACAATCAACAGTTCTGTGTCTGGCGTGTCTTTCGCCAGAGACGTATTCCAGACAAACTGGAATGTCATGTGTTCTTTCAGGCTGAAATATTTTGGACGTCCGCTTTAAAAAAGACCAGTCTGCAGTTCATTACATAAAAAAATTTAACGTAATATAATTAACGCAAGTTAGAGTTGTGCCTCATCTTCGCTCGAGAGCTGACAATTAAATTTGGAAAGTATGAGGCCTGTTGCTAATGTAGACGTGTGGGTTTTTTTTTTGTTTTAATTTGCGTGAGAAGATTGTCTTTGGCTGATGGAAAAGGCATCTTCCCAGTGACGTGTGCTGTAAATAGCCGTCACGGCCAGTGTCAGGAAAGAACAGCGTTCCAACACCTCCGGGAAGTGATTCCGTGCGTTCGGAATGCCATCCTGTCATTCAGATTTCTCCAGCTCCATCCAGTTGAGGTCATGGTGACGCGCCTGCCTGCTTAGACTGAAAAATCACAAAACATAGTCAGTCCCAAAATAAATAACCGCCTTGCAACTATCTCACTTCATAAATTCTCGCAAATGTCATGATTCTGAAACAGAATTAGAAATAAAGTTCCATTGGAGCGATTATTACATTATCTTGAAGTCAAGCAGGGATGTATGAGCACAGGCCCAAAATAAATTTGCAGGCAAGGCACATTCGAGCTGCTTATGCCTACAGTTACAGAACATAAATGTACTTGGGGAGATCCAGACTTCACGAGCAGCTAGACCTCGTAAACCATAATCGTTGAGGTTCACCGTCCAACAACAGCAATGACATAATTAGGTAAATGTTATTTCAGGCCCCTTTCGTGCTAATCAAGGCAGATAGAAGCGAATGAAGGAGGAATAACGATAAAAGCAGTAATAACTGTAATTTGCTTATACTCTCCGCTTTTGAATCCTAATGCACATTAGACTAAACTACAAAAGTCTGCATTGGGCTGTAACCGGGTTATGAAAATGAGGCAGACTCAGTGCGGATAATCCGTTTTTCTCTCCGCTGTGCTGTAAACCGCAGATTGTTCCATCCCATTTAATCCGGTTGTAATAGGCTTCCAGGCGCAAGTGTCTGGTGTGATATAGGCAGAAGATGATGATGCGAGACAGCCAATCTGGAGGCTTTGCTGAGCACTACCATAGAGACTCAGTCATGAGCAGAGGCTCCTCACGGCCAGCGGTGGGGTTACCACCACGTTTGTGTGGGTTCCATGTAGTTTGCAGCCAAAAAAGTTTGGGTGCCCTCTTTTGGCCACAAACAGTCACTACAATAAATATAAAATCAACGTCTTCCTTATTTATTGCTAATCAGCTAGCTGGCAATGATCTTCTGACTGTACTGGCTAGTTATTTATTTGTTTTTTTGGGGGGGGGGTGGGGCAGAAACAACAAACCTGCCCCTGGTCACAATTTGCTGCCAGTTGAAACCAGTACAATTTTCATTCCACACTGTTAAGCTTTTAGCTGGCTTGTGAATAAAATTTATAACGGCATCCAGGGAACGGATCGGTATGCTGCCACAACTCGAAGTTTTTCCCATCATTGGCTGTTTTGGGTTTTTCTTGTTTTTCGATTCGCTGTGGAAAGAATTACAGTAGATCACCGAAATTCATCTTGTGTGTTTTAAAAATTCAAGATACTAAATAAAAGTTGATAGACCCTTAGACAACCAAGTGAAATTCTGAAAGCTGTTTTGATGAGAACCCCCGGCATGTTTCAGGAGGGAAAACAGCAGAGGTCAACTCAGGACGGTAAGCTGGGCCGAGTCCTGACTGTATGATGGAAACCCTGGCAGCAGACACTCCTGTAGCATGTCAGGAGGCCAGCTGATTGGTGCAGAACGACAGAGCCCAATGGGACGGCCAATAATGGAAGGAATCACTCTGATTGGCTGCCGAAAGTCAGCCGAGGCAGAGATATGGACAGCAGCCAAATAATGCAGACACAATGGCTATATTAAGATTGCAGCAGCAATCGAAAACAGGTACTCAAATGGTATGTGGAAAATGCATAGGAAATAGAATATGGGGACAAGCATTTTGTAATGTAGTAGTTGTGTGGATGCATGTTTATTCCTTGAAATTTGGACTTGAATAACGTGAGTAACCTTTTGTAGGGGTCTGGCCAGATGCAGCACTAACTAATGTCAGTTCCATCGCATCACATCTTGAGGGCTTTCATAAAAAATTCAGTGCCGGTCAACCCATTATGTGGCATAGGCAGCTGCCTAGGGCGTCATCTTCGGAGGGGGCGCCGACTTCGCAAGCCAATTTCACTTCATCTCAGACTGGAGGGGTCCTGGCGATGAAGCCTACCTCAAGCACCACCTGGCCTTCAACTAGCACTGCACCAACTGGAATGGAAGATTGACTTTGAGAAGATCAACACCATGCTGGAAGAATGCAAAGAAATGAAAAGGTCAGATACCAAATAAAAGGAGTCCAACGGAAACCTGACTGTAAAAATGAAGCGTGTGTGTGGCACATCTAGGGCGCCCCACGGGACTCATTCCACTTGGCCATCAAACCACAGCCTTTGTGCGATTTGAGCCAGTCGGGGTTACAGTCTCCAAAATCCGGGCTTTCAACGGCAAATGCCGGCTGCACACATGAGCCCGGCAATCAATCAGCGGCTGGGATTTATGGCTAAGGGCCCAGGGAACCCTCTGGGGGGACGTCTCGAGAGCGCCAGGGAGGCGAGAGGTGGCGCAACGAGGCAGATGAGGCAGGGAGAGGCGAGGAAGAGCATGACAGCTGCCCCCCCCCCCCCCCCCCTCGGCTGCCTGTGTTACCATAACCGTAACTCAACACCCGCCAGTGAGCTGGTGTCTTTCATTCCACAGCAAAGATCTGTAGGTCTTGGGGGGGGTGCGCAGTGCATGTTCACACCGTGCTAAGTTACAGGCATGACAGGGGTGGGGGGGTGCCGGGAATGTTCCAAGGTGTGAATCTGCATATCAGGAGGAAATCAGATGCTGGAAGGGGGGGTCCCTGTCTTGGGGTCTCTGAGGACCAGATTCAGAAACGTACAGGAAGTTTCACTGCCAAGAGCAAATTATCTGAGTAAAGAACAAATATAGAAAATAAATACAGCAGATTATTTATTCACATAAACTCTCCTTACCAGCCCAGAATTACTCTGCAGTACCAGTATCATCACTGTCATCCGAGGATTGGTGCATTTCTGAGCCCTTGGTCAGTACCAGGAAACACAGGACACACTGGGCTGGATGTCAGCTGGAACAAGGTCAGGTTTCCATAGCTAGATGGTGGTTTAATGCTGCCCCCTGCTGTTCAATGGTGAAACAATACCCAATATACAAAAGCAGTTGTAGATCCATCCATCCATTTTCCAAACCACTTATTCTACTGGGTTGCGGGGGGTCCGGGGCCTATCCCGGAAGCAATGGGCACGAGGCAGGGAGCAACCCAGGATGGGGGGCCAGCCCATCGCAGGGCACACTCACACACCAGTCACTCACACGGGCAGTAACTCCATTTATCCTCAGCATGTCTTTGGACTGTGGGGGGAAACCGGAGTATCTGGAGGAAACCCCACGATGACATGGGGAGAACATGCAAACTCCACACACATGTAACCCAGGCGGAAACTCGAACCCGGGTCCCAGAGGTGTGAGGCAACAGTGCTAACCATTGCACCACCATGCCACTCCCCAGTTGTTAATCTAGATTTAAAAATAGATAGATAGATAGATAGATAGATAGATAGATAGATAGATAGATAGATAGATAGATAGATAGATAGATAGATAGATAGACAAAAGGCAGGAATCTAGGTTCTCAGCAAACATTAAGATGTGAATAACTGTTTAAAAAGTATGTAACTCTTTCAGTGTTTCATGGCTGCGCCCCTGGTCACAGTTTGCTGCCGATTGAAACCAGTACTATTTGCATTCCACACTGTAAGCTTTTAGCTGGCTTGTGAATATAATTTCTAACATTAAGATATGAATGTATGTATGTATGTAGCATCTTTCAGTTTTTCATCAGGTCAGGTTGTGGGGCATGCACTGGTACGGCACTGGTACGGCACTGGTACGGCACTGGTACGGCACTGATACGGCACTGGTACGGCACTGATACGGCACTGGTACGGCACTGATACGGCACTGGTACGGCACTGGTACGGCACTGGTACGGCACTGTTACGGCACTGGTACGGCACTGGTACGGCACTGATACGGCACTGGTACGGCACTGATACGGCACTGGTACGGCACTGATACGGCACTGGTACGGCACTGGTACGGCACGTTGCCACACCCACCACATGATGAAACACCCGGGTGGCAACCCAACTGCTCAGATCCTCAGCAATGAAGATCCTGCCAGCCAGATCACCCTCAGGGAGTCGCGCCACATGGCCGTAGTGCCGTAACTGACGCTCCCGCACAATTCAGGTAACGTGCCGCATTCAGGACTCCCTGAGCAAATGCTCATCTCTCACAATATTTATTATCATCCATTCATCCATTTTCCAAACTGCTTATCCTACTGGGTTGCGGGGGGTCTGGAGCCTATCCCGGAAGCAATGGGAACGAGGCAGGGAAAAACCCAGGATGGGGGGCCAGCCCATCGCAGGGCACACTCACACACCATTCACTCTCACATGCACACCTACGGGCAATTTAGCAAGTCCAATTAGCCTCAGCATGTCTTTGGACTGTGGGGGGAACTGGAGTACCCGGAGGAAACCCCACGACGACATGGGGAGAACATGCAAACTCCGCACACATGTGACCCAGGCAGAGACTTGAACCCGGGTCCCAGAGGTGTGAGGCAACAGTGTTAACACTGTTAGCACCATCATACTGCCCCAATGTTTATTATCCATCCATCCATTTTCCAAACCGCTTATCCTACTGGGTCGCGGGGGGTCCGGAGCCTATCCCGGAAGCAATGGGCACGAGGCAGGGAATAACCCAGAATGGGGGGCCAGCCCATCGCAGGGCACACTCACACACCATTCACTCACACATGCACACCTACGGGCAATTTAGTAACTCCAATTAGCCTCAGCATGTTTTTGGACTGTGGGGGGAAACCGGAGTACCCGGAGGAAACCCCACGACGACATGGGGAGAACATGCAAACTCCACACACATGTGACCCAGGCAGAGACTTGAACCCGGGTCCCAGAGGTGTGAGGCAACAGTGTTAACACTGTTAGCACCATCATGCTGCCCCAATGTTTATTATAATGTCTTGAAATAACTGACTAGTGAATAGGTTAGTCTGGTTTCAAATTTCAGCTTGTGATGCAGGTAAAAGTTGTTGTGTCGGCCAAGATGGACCACCACAGGTTGTTTCTGATAAAAGTATCAAACAAGCAACTACATGGTGCATCTTCAGTATGTTTCAAGCCTGTATCCAAGCCCGAGATAACCCCGCAGATGGCATTTGTGAACAAAACAATCTATTCAGTTTTCCTTACGGATTTCAGTGTAAAAATACACAAAAAAAAATGATGAGCTTTCACATACAGATGTTCCATACTGATAATCTTTACATAGCAACCAGACTAACGATGTTAGAGTTAGACCTGTATCGGGTAATATTTCCACAGGAGCAAAACTGTCACAAGGGGGCGATACTGCTTAATTTTCAGTTTGAGGATCATGCACTAGGACTTAAATGTACTCTATATAATTATTTCCATCCATGCATACATTTTCCATACTGGCTTGCCCTAGATATCAGAAAAGTTCATTGATTGTTCACCAATTACTGTATTTATTTGAATTCAGTTTTCCGGGGAATCCCAGAATACAGAAAGCACATGGACAGCAGTATTGGGTCATCTGACCATTACACCCACATCTACTCCATTCTAAATCTATAAGCATCAGTATGGAGCTTGTCCCCCATTTGCAGCTATAACAGCTGCCGCTCTTCTGGGAAGGCTTTCCACAGGATTTTGGAGCGTGTCTGTGGGAATTTTTGCCCATTCATCCAGAAGAGCATTTGTGAGGTCAGGTACTAATGTAGGATATGAAGACCTGACTCACAATCTCCGTTGTAGTTCTTCCTAAAGGTAGTTAATGGGGTTGAGGTCATGGCTTTGTGCAGGCCAATCAAGTTCTTCCATAAACTCATCCAACCATATCTTTGTGGACTTTACTTTGTGCACTGGGGCACAGTCATGCTGGAAAATAAAATTTGGAAGCATATAATTGTCCACAATATCTTGGTATGCTGAAGCATTAAGAGTTCCCTTCACTGGAACTAAGGGGCCTAACCCAACCCCTGAAAAACAACCCCGTACCATTATCCCTCCTCCACCAAACTGTACAGTTGGCATAATACAGCAAGACAGGTAACATTCTCTTGGTATCCACCACCCCAGACTCATCCATCAGACTGCCATACGGAGAATCGATTTGTCACTCCACAGAACACGTTTCCACTGCTCCCGAGTCCAGTGGAGCCGTGCTTTACATCACTCCATCTGATGCATGGCATCGTGCTTGGTGATGTGAGGCTTGCATGCAGCTGTTGCAGCCAACCAGTTCAGTACAGTGTGACTGAGACTCTTTATACTCAACTGGTTGGTTGAAGCAAAACCTTAGTCTGGATTTGTTCTATTTGGACCTGAACTTTCCACCTCTGTTATGCGTCTCAGCACTTGGCTAGCAGGCATCTTACTGTTGTTCCTAAATGCTTCCACTTTGCAATAATACCACTTACAGCTGACTGTGGAATATCTATCAGGGAAGAAATGTCACAAACTGACTTATTGCAAAGGTAGCGTCCTATTACAGTACCACGCTTGAATTCGCTGAGCTCATCATTTTTCCAGAAACGCTTGTAAACCTGACGGCATGGCTAGGTGCTTGATTTTATACACCTGCGGCAATGAGTCTGAATGAATCACCTGCATTCAGTTTAAGAGGTATGTCCCAATACTTTTTGTCCATATAGTGTAATATTGAAGAATACATCGCATCAAACATTACCGGAAATAAAAAATTAAAAGTCACCTTACACGTTATTGTTTGGGATCATTTTGCGATGTTATTTTTGTAAGGGGGGAAAAAAGCTGTTGTGGTCATGTGAACTTAATCATTTGCTATTATTAAGTTTGCAAGGATTCTAAATGTCCTTCTCCGGGGGATCACGGGAGCGGCACGCGAACAGCACTTTGCAGGGCTCACCAGCCCTGATTCATGCACTTTTATAATCGCTTTGTGCAACATGCATGATGATCGCTTCAGTTTTACTTGCCAGTTGCGAAAGATGCTTGTAAGAATGACATTTACAGAAATCAGATTTTAGTTACAAATTTACACATGGAAGGAAATTGGCTGAAAATGTCATAGCGAATTAATTGTTTAGACCCGGCAGGAGAATCACTGCCTTTTATTTCGTGGCATTTGCAGAAAGTCACATTTATGTCATTGACTTTGCCGAAGATAAAATGCTCCCTTCCTTTCGTATTTAGTTGTTTGTGAGAGCCACCATAGTCTAATCTCCAGAAACAGACCAGAGTTTAGTTAAATTGCGTCCACGGACAAGTTTCCTTTCAACATAACAGGGCGTCTAATTTTACCCACATTTAGAGCTATTCATCCTTTAATCTTATATCGGGACAGTTTTTAAGAAACCAAAACGACTGCTGAAGCTGTCATTACTTGAATGTTAGTTGAATAAGACGAGGAATGTGGTACAAAAGATCGCCTGTTGCGTAGGCAGTGTGTCTCAGTAATCTTCAAATCTGAGATTACCAGCGCGGTACTTGTGCAATTCAAAGCAAGCAGTGGAATTGGTGGGAAAAACACTGTAGCAGAGCTAAGATGTGTCACGGCACGTCGGAGCCACACTTTTAGTTTGCAATCGAATTTTTCACACACAGCAAAGCACTATAATAAACAAAACAGGCTGGTCGAGTCTAAAACAAAATCCAACAAAGTCTCCTTCTCTGTCTTTGGCTTCAGCCCCTGGGAGTCACGGTCCTTCCAGGCGTCCACCTCTGAGGAGGATTTTATGCTAATGAGTCCATTCATTTTGGTCATCTGCGCCTAATCTTTCGCTTTGATTGATTCAGTGCTTAAAAGCCTTAATTGAATATAAATTAAATATTGCCCGAGAGAATCACACAGCAGCTAGACCAGGCTCACCATTTTTACGATATATATATATATATATATATATATATATATATATATATATATATATATATATATATATATAAACATACACACATCATTATAAGCATTTTGTTGTATAATAATAATAATAATAATAGTAATGAGGCAAGGCAAGTTTATTTATAGAGCACATTATCATACACAAGGGTCATTCAATGTGCTTTACAGAAACAATGTTAAAATATCAAAATAAAAATAATAATCAACATAATCATCATCATCATTATCGCCATCATAAGCCAAAAGCACTCTAATTAAAATGTATTGCCAAATTATTAATTAAGTTCTGTATTAATCTCATGTCCCACTGGACCTGTATTTATTTGACTGTCATTTTTATTGATGTTTTTATGCACATATTAATTTAAAATTCGGTTTTGCGTATCTATAATACGTTAGGAATTTTTGTTTATTAACAAATATAACCCAGAAAGATCGTTCAGACTTTGGATATTCATCGTTCTCATATTGGGACAAAGGTTTTTCCTTTAATGCACAAAAATCGGTCATTATTTTAATGCGTATTGATAACACAACAAGAGAAGGATCTCAAACTTCATTCTGCAGATGGACAGGGAGGGGAACGCACATTTCTGCAAGCCCTGCGCCCGGCTCAATTATGCCTGATCTATTTCCATATAAATGAAAGCTGACATTTTCCTGTTTTACACTATAACTATTAAAGTATGATGAGGTTTCTGAGTAAATGTCCTCCGCGGAGGTCTCATCATTACTCTTACGTTTATTAAATCAGGGTGATTTATGGCTGACCTGCACTATGCACAGTGTATTAGGAAGCGTGCCGTTTAACAGTGGAATGTATTAACTTCTGATCTCCGGCTGTGTTGCTCCACAACGCAGACAGCTGAATCGCCCCAGCCCAGTCTTTGTGTGTAATAGGCGGGGTCTCAGTGGCATCTCGGCACAGAAGTTTGTCTGTTAGTTCGCGATTTGATCTTCCTGTGCATGCACGAAAACCACGTATTCGTTTGGTACTTAAAAGCTTAGGCAGCAGATGACGTTGTAATGTTATATTTGTAGGACCATCGAACGGTTTATTTTCCGTATTGTTACATTTAGATAAACATGAGACTGTATTGATCGCGGGGGGAAGCTTGTGCATACAACAGCAAGGTAGCCTACATAAAGTGCAAGCAAATTTTAAAACGTACACAGTATAAACAAATAGAATATTATGGAAAAGGAAAATTGAGGAAAGAAATAGATATAAATAAACGGATGGCGCATGTGCAATAAAAAGGCAGTCCCATATTTTTGCGAGTTCGCAGTCTATTTTTGTTGCGTTGGGAAATGAATGTTACATAATTTTATTGGTGACGAAAAATATTCTCCTGTACGCGTTGATGTTGCATGTCTGCCCCCCATCTGTTTATCTGCCCGGGTTTGAGGAAATATGCTTTGCTTTTGACCCCAAAGTCTTGTCTCCGCGTGTTACTGAGGTTAAGGTCAAGGTTACCCGCTGTTTTTAAATGGCACATGTTAAGTAAAACCATTCTGTGTGTTTTTAACAGGGTTAGCATCTTTATTCGATTTCTCTTACGTTAGCCTATATTAAGGGCTTGTGTCAGGTCCATTCATCTCTTTGGCCGGTTTTATATTTGTGAATCGCATTAATGAAGCGGTCCGGGCTTCCAGTCAGGAGGACACGACAAATCTCGCTCCCGAACTGATGGATGCGGCTTTCATTGTATCGACAGCTGTCAGTGCCAATCGGCTCCTTTTATGCGCAGTCTTTAAATTGCATTTCTTCTTCCTTCATTAAAGAACAGCGAGGCAGGATTCCGAGCAGCTGTGCAGGGCGGCGGGTCGTAAGCAGCGCTCTCTGCTCTACGGGCAGCACTTTCGCCTGTAGCCATCCTCGGCGTCGCTAAGTGAGGATTTGCGCATTTGCGTAAGAAACCAGACTATACTACAGACAGGTGATTGGCTGTCTGCTTCAGCCAATCATATGCTCCACTTTAAAAACTCGCAATTAGAAGTTTATATATAAAGTGAGGTATTTTGAAGCACTTAGTGAATAGTTAGCTAGGAGTGGTTAAATCCTCAGTGTATTAGATGGACTGTGGCAGCTTTCCCTCATAGCAGGGATCCATGCACTGTGTGTTGTGATCATCATCAGAATTATCTGCCATTTGTGCCACAGTAACCCTTCTGTCAGTTTGTACCAGACGTGATAACCTGCTGCTTCGACTAGTCCTGGCTGCCCAGCACCCTGTCGATGGTTCGCGGCTTCTCCCTCGTTAGGTGCTCACCATGGCAACAAAATCCTTGCAAGTTCATATAAAATCAAGGTATTTTGAACCACTTAATGAATAGTTAGTTAGGAATGGTGAAATCCTCACTGCATTAGGACCCTGGTAGCTTGCACTCCAACAGGACGGACAAGGACAGCAGCGTCTTACGGGACACGAAGCTTCTCTGCATACAGTAAGCAGTGGTGCCCCCTGGCTTCCTGGAGTCTTCCTGCGTCTGGCATGGCATTGGCCTGGGCCTTTTCTGATGATGACTGTAACCTATAACCTGGCGGCACAGGGCAGAGAGGAAAGGCCTGAGCGTATAAATGTAAGAAGGCGTCAGAGCTTGAATCTGCTCATCAGCACTTTTAGCAGAGACCCTTCTGCGGAGACTGAATGCTGAAACCATCTGGCTACACATGGTGGACTCGCGGTTTTTCCAAATGACCTACAGCGATAACACGTGTTGATATTTAATTGCTTAGCTTTGATCCAGAACAACTTTGCCATATTAATCCACTGCAAGGTAAACGATCAGACTCCAAGGTACGACAGTGGAACCTTTGCTGGGATTTGACCTGGCAACCTTCTGGTTATGAGCTCATCTCATTTAGCAGAGAGGTATTTATCTGAGCCTGTTAGGTGCCATATGAAACTCGGGCCTGAGGAAAAATTCCTCTCACTCTGCTTTGAAATCCTCACTGAGCTGTAAGCGCCTGGTGGAAACTGCCCCACTAAGTGATTTGAGCAAATTAACCTGCCAACGTGGGGGGATATTTCCATCTCTGATTCGCAGCAAGGTAACGGCACAAGTGTCCCCGCCTGCCAGTACGCTGTGGAAACTTGCAAATGAGAATTAAATTAGCCTTACTGTACTGTAAACTAGGGACTGATTATGGACCGGGCCAGCGGGGCCGCTGCCCAGGGGCCCTTGGGGTGCAGGGGGCCCGTGGGGCCCCTAGCCCAAAACAATTTGCAACGCTTATCAACAATGTATTTTCGTTTGTCTATTTTAGAGGGCCTACATTCTTTGATCCTCTGCCTACAAGGACCCCTGACCCTATAGGGAGGGCGTTTGGCTGCCAAGGGCCCTTGAATTGTGGTGGTGGTGGTGGTGGTGGTGGTGGTGGTGGTGGTGGGGGGGGGCCCTCGCGAACGTTTTGCCCAGGGGCCACACAACCCATAATCCGTCCCTGCTGTAAACAAAATAATTTCGCAGAATAATGCAGATAATATCGATGCTGTCTCAAAGCATGTATCATGGTAAGATGCTTGTATTACTGATCACGGACGGGAAATGAGTAAAAAAAAAAATCCGGAATTGCTTTGGAGGATCCCGCTGATGAGTGTGGAGCTTAAATTAGGAGCCCCTGTCAGGAAGATGCTGGCGCCCCAACCAGTTTATTTTCTGCCCTTCTGTTACCGGGTGGCTGATTCCCACTTGCTGGCACCACCCGCTGACTGTCAGCGGAGCGCTCAGAATCAGCCAGGGTGTGATTTCATCCCTGACTGCCCTCACGTGGAGAATCCTCTCATCTGACATCAGAGAGGGACTCCAAAAAGTGGTGGGGGGGCAGCTAAGGAGAGCTCTGGCTTTAAAAATAAAGGAGCGTTCAGTCACGCATCACTTGAAAAGGGGGGGGGGGGGGGGGGGTGGTTCCCAAGCAAAATGTAACATTTCATCCCTTTTCTTAACATGACTCAGTTTGGAATTCTGAAGAACCAGGATAAGTATCTTTAAAATGAGAGAAGTGAAAGGTCATTAATTTATGTACAAACAAAATGCCCCTGGGGCAGTTAGGGGATTGCCCTGGGTTTATTTTTTACCCTCTAGGAATGTTCCAGCTTAGCACCAGTGTGGCTGCTTTTTGGTGCTTCCCCGATCAGGCCTGGCAGTTCTGCTTACATTGCAACTAATCAATAGTATACGGGACCGCAGAGAAGGTTCAGCAGAAAGTGGCCATTTCCTCGCACCCAGCTGGCAATGCTGATGGACACAGTGATGGGGCAGTGTTGAGAGGCACTGTTTATAGCAAGCAAAACACTCCCCATGAGTCACAGGCCACAGCGTCCAGACCCAGATCCGAGCAACGTGGCAATTCTGTTTTCCAGTCTCTCCGTGACTCACACCATTTGGAACTGATCGTCACTCCCCCCCACCCCCCCGCGTGCACACACACACACACACACACACACACACACACACACACATTAGTGTCACATGACTCACCCGTCACGCAGGATCAAAGGGCAAATGCCACGGAGAAGTCGCACGGTGACTGTGCAGACACGGACGTGGTCTACTTCTGTGTCGCCATGGCAGTGGTTAATTAGCGAGACAGGTGTTGGTAGATTAGGACGAGGAAGTGAAGAACGGCTGAAATGCAACGCAGAGGAAGCCGAGAATGGGCCGCAGTTCAAGAGAAAAACCTGTGTCTAGTACAGTAAGCGAGTTGGCTTCGTCAAATACCATTTAGAAAAGCAGCTTTGTAAAAAAAAATCACAACAGGCACAGAGCAAGTCCATGAAGTGGCAGCACCTCAGGCAGATCAGCGTGGAAGTCATGCAAACAGAATATGACAAACCAATCATACATTTGTTTAAACAAATTACCACTCGATACCAAAACTGACAGGGCGGAAAATGTGAATCCCTGTCTCTAAATCTGATAAGGTTTGAAATCTTCTGAATAATAGTAAGGGCATGTGAAAATAGATACACCAAGACGGGTGACATTTTGGTCATGCTGATGTATGGGGTGAAGAGCAATGGGTCGAAGTGTAGAGAGTAAATGATCTTATATGGTCAATAACCTCTTCCAGATGGCACCAATATGGCCGACAGCAAGATAAGAGCAGAGCAATGGTGTAGCTACAACATTATTTCAGCTCAGAGAGCAGGTGTCAAGGTATTCCCAAATGCCTGTCCTCATGCACAATTTCAGTGTTGTTTTTTTTGTTGGGGGGGGAGAGATGGAATGTGGCTGGCCAGCATGCATCACTAGGATCCCTAAATCTTCTGAAGCACAGACCCTGTTTTTGCCCTTTGATTGTCATGCTCAGAGAGCAGTGCTAGGAGATCCATTGATGAACTAGCTGAAATTTCAGCAAGGAGTTTTAGTGATAGAGTGAAAATGGAGGGGGTGGGGGTGTCACACACCTGAGTGCCCTCTGGGACTTCGTTCTCATGTATGACCCTTCTTCCCCCCCATCTGCCTTAATCCAGGAAAACAAGAAGCACCAGCCCCAATAATGGTTTGCTAACACTGGAGCACGGCGATGCGTTGATGGGGGGGTCAATTCCACAATCAGGCAACCTGATACCCTGAGAGATGGCTTACGAGCTTCTGGCCCGTTATGTCGTTAGTTCCTGATCCGCAATGACTCCAGCGACTGCAAAGTGATTAGAACACAGTGTTAACATTAGAATAAGGGGGGGGGTCCATCAGTCCAGGGCAGGGTCAAAGAGCATGCCGGAGTCTATCCACTGGAAGGAGAAGTTTTTATGAAACTCATGGAAAGGCTAGACTCACAATTTAGGTACAGCAGTATTCCGCATTTTGGAATGTTTTACATATGTTCACATTCCAGACAGGTACATCTAGGAAAATGGGGAAAGTTCATAACCATCTCTAACTTATCAACAAATAAGCCAAAAGCCTCCAAATGTGTTTATTAAATGTTTACGTGGAGCATGTGAGGTCAGTAAAAATGAACCTCAAAATAAACCCTTTGTGCCTCTTCATGAGCTCAGGAGGTTCACCCTGTCAGTCTGTAATGTGCTTAAGCATCATTGTCTTTGCATGGCTCCTTCATCGCCATGACTCAGTGAGTGTAGCCTTGGCCAGCTTTCAGGAGGACAAGCGATCACAGTTGTGTGCTAGTAGAGGATGCAAAAAAAAAAACCAGTTTATTAACTAGTTTATTAACGCAGAGGTCATGGGTTCAATTCCCAGGAAACATATACCTTCCCCTCTACTCTAAGTTGCTTTGGAAAAAAGCATCATATAAAATGTAGATGTAGATGAAATTTAAATGAATAAAACAAAATTAACTGGGTTGTCAGAAGCTAAAAAGCATCCCTTCACCAACATCATTTCAAATACAAGGTCAAAGTTCCCCAGACATCTTCATCATGTCATATCTGCAACACGTTCTTTCAGTTCCAGGAAATTCCCAGTAAGATGTGGCTCCTGCCCACATCTCCCACCAAACCACTGTATCAGATTTTGAAAAGGACTGTTTGTTGCTGTCAGTAATGCACATCAAGTCCTCGTAGAACTGGCTTAAATATTTGGTTTATTTCCTTACGGAAACCTATCGAGGAAAGCTTATAGAAGACGGCACATCGTCAAAGTTCAGTTTCACCAGTAGGAAAAGACAATGGACTGGCTCATAACTCATCGACATTCCATTTCTATCAAACGGTGATTTTAAATAGCATGTATCTTGGTATTATGCCAGTTCAATGTTTCTTTAATTCAAAGTCATTTCCAGTGTCTGTGGTCAACCATCAGGAAAGTTATAGGGCTTCTGTGAAATGTGCTGGAAACTGGACTGTAGTAAGTATGCATTAAATCATACATTTTGCTAACAAGGCCTTTTCCAAATGCTGCTGGTAATGTAAGGCTGGCTTTCAGCTTTCACTGTACATTTCACTAGATGTTGTGCTTGAATAAGTATGAACATGACAAATAAAGCAATCCTGAACCTTTAATGCTGTGACTGCTACTGGTCATTTTCACAGACACAGATTGATAAAAAGTGAAAGAGATTAATTGTCGTTGTTGACACACCAATGAAATGTGTCCTCTGCATTTAACCCACATGTGACATAGCAGTAGGCAGGTATTATTCAGCACCTGGGCAGCAATAGCTTGCTAGTCAGGGATTTGAACCAGCAACCTTTCAATCACAAACACACATTCTTAGCTATTAGGCCACCACTGCCCCAACTAGACACATCAGCCGTTTGCCCTGTGCTGCCTAGGATAAACTGCCCCACTGAGACCCTGACCATGATCAGCAGTAGATGGATAGATGGATGGTTAGATGAATAGATGGATGGATTGAGCGATGAATGGACATTTTTTGACATTTAATTTGAAAAGTGGTTGGTTCTCATTACCATAGCAACTGTACTTTTATACTAATGAGGTTGGGTCCACTTTAACATTATTTCAGACCCCTCATTCTGAAGGTAGCAAATGTACTACCCTTAAAAGGGACGTTTAGCACATAGAGGGCTGTTGTCTAATGCTGGTGTAAATAGAAAAATGACAAATACAAAGAATAAAACTTTGGACCACGGTGTTCATAATTCAGTAGGTGAGACGCCGTCGAAATAGTACAAACGGCAAAGATGTTCATTGTGAAAATGTCACATTTGAAAGAATGCAAAAAAAGGACAAGCTTGAAAAATATTCTTTACCCGTGTGTAGTTTTTAGCTATATTGAAAAAGTCTGTTTTATTTGATTGTACATTGTAGGCATTTCTTTTTAGACACACTAGGGGGCACTATTCACAGTGGTAAATTTTTAGATATTAAATAAATATACCGTTACTCTTGAATATTTTTACAGTTAAAATCCTAGACATGTGTTACTGTAAATGATACTAAACAGGACACATGTGCTCAAATGAAGAAAAACTCCGGTAATTAAGGATCCGCCACATGGTCGGAAGTGTAGAAATAATCGTTTAAAAGGTACAAATATTTGTAGTAAAACGATGTTTTAACATCAAACTTACATTAAACACTGGCTTTAATTGAATGTGTGGCTTTTTTAGTAATTCAGATTTTCAGAACGGGAGTGAAGTTTGGTGAAGTGAAGGTCAAAGGTCAAAGGTCAGGCATGTGATTGGCACACAGATGTCAGAAACGGCTCCTTCTGCGTACCAGCGGGCGAACAAAGGGATCGGAGAGCCTTTGCCTCATTCGCTGTCGCTCCTCCTGGCGTTAATTGAAAGTACTGATCCGAAACTGACAGCTCTTTGATGTTGATGGAGCGTGCGTCTCTCTCGCGTCGCCCGGTGACACCCCCAAAATAACAAGACGGGGGGGCCAGCAAGCAGTTCAGCTCCACTGACACCCACCAGACCCTCTCAAGCTGCGTCTCTCTGCTGCTAACGTCTTACTTGGCATTGCTGTGCTACAGCGTACCGGAAAACATGAGAGATCACGATAAAAGGAATCGCAGTGCCGGCAGATAACCTACAAAGATAATTCACTGTTAAAACATTATGAAGCAAAAGCCCTCATTTGAAAATAAATCACTTGAATCAATTATTAATGGCCGTATATTTGTGTTCTGATTGCATTTTGTGTGCCCAGCAAAACGAGCCGGCATTTTTCCCAGCCCCCAGGGAAGTCCCGGCCAAATCTGAATCCCGTCCGCTGATTCTGGCTGCATCCGATGCGCAACGCCTCATTGGTCGGCTGCATGTGGTGCCTGGGAAGCCATCCAATCACAGCACGGTAGCTGAGTTTGCGGTCAATTATAAGCCCACAGTAACCAAAGTGCACCCCCCACCCCATTCTCTACATGATGTTTTAGGTATCAATTTTCATAAAGATGAGATGACAGCACAAGGGCTCCAGCTACGAGTTCCCATGGGAGCCCTGATGTTGTACCTTTGATAATCCGTACGAGACTCGCAGAGTTTCAGTAAGACACTGAGACATTTAAAAGGTGGCAGTAAGTGAGCTAAGATAAAAAGGCCTGAAAGAGTGTCACAGCTTCTTCTCAGGCGTCATCCATAGGCCAGTGAGCATTGCAATGGCGGGTAACATGCTGCCAGGAGAATGCGGGTGGCTCCTATGTATGTAGAGCACAAGTGAGAGTTTTGTGAAGTGTGAATTTTAATAAGAAACCTGATTTGGGGATTTCTGGGGAGGTATTTTAAGTCCCTACATGTGCTCTTTCTCTGGATCAGAGATATGCGGACATAGTGGATGGCTTAACACTTGCAGAGCCATTTTAAGGACCAATCAGAGATTGGGCCTCCACATTCCACCTCCCCCCCCCAGCCCCCCACAGCGCCCTCTATCTGTCTCACAGCCAAAACGCCCTTTTCCGTCAGCAGCGGTCTTGTGGCTGCTCTTTCCTTTGTCTGCAATCCTCTCTTCTGATGATTTCCACTATAACACATGCTGAGCTCATTAATTTCAGCTTCAGCCAAAACTGCTTCCCACACATGCCATCTCTCTCTCGTTCTCTCTCTCTCGGTCTCTCTCTCTCTCTCTCTCACACACACACACACACACACACACACACTCTCCCTCTTTCTCTTCTGCATCTGCACAGATGCTCGACAGCTATTGCATTTGACCGCTCAGTGTCGGCCTCACGTGGGCTAGCTTTTCCCGAGGCACTGTGTTCTCAGGGAAATGCGTCGGTCGCTAACGAGCAAACAGAGGAAGCGATCGGATTGCAAATGACAAACAGGCATTCGGAGCTGGCAAGCCGCTCCCGTTGCCGATAAGGAAAATGCTCGCTCCCAAAAATGTCGCCACGCACGGTTAATTCGGTTAGCGGTCGCTGGCCTGTGGCAGTGTAAACCGCGTGGTCTCGAGAGAATTTTAAGGTCATGCCACCTCAGGAAAAGAACAGACTGCTAGTCTACAGAACCAACACCACTCTGATTCCTTCACTACTATGCCACCTGCTGACCGTACCATTTTTGGTGCAATGGTAGGTTTTTACTGCTGTTAATTCTTCAGTATGTGTTATACTGGTTTAAACCGAAATTTATTGCAACATAAGGCTTCCTAGCTTTGGATTCTAACGCCTCTGAACCTCCCCCCCCCCCCCCACCACAGCAATAATGGGGTCCAGTAAATCATGGGCTGTTAACTCAGAGCCCCCATCTGGCCTAAAATGAAGAGTCATGCCATGCACCTCTAGCAGGGACATTTTCGGGATGCAGGTCAGTGGTCAAATTAACTGTGATCCAAGTTAAACTGCTTTCTGCAATCAATGTATGCATAAAAGCAGAATCACTCTACCCCTTCGAGACTCTGCTCCTTGAGCGGGTGGGGGCTGAGTTGGGGGGACTTGTGAACCCAGAGAAAATCACCTCATTGATCTTCTTCCAGACGTCCCGGGCTCTGAAGGTGTGGGATCACTATGTTCCCATCATGCTTCTCTCTCTGCCGTCAGTGTTGGCTGGTGGGGGCTCTCTCCCCCATGTAGGTGGGCCTGTACAATCTGCATTGACATGGGCTCATGCTATTGCGATTATAGAAAGTGACCTTTATTGAATCCAGTTTTTATCTATTTATCTGCTGGCACAATCCAGGTTAAGTACCTCGACAAACAGGTACCAGAGCGAAACAAACACGCAGCTCAAGTCCTTAACCTCTTTTTCTAGAGTTGCAGTCTGGTGCCGCCGTTTTTATCGCACACATGGTTTGTGTGTCCACGTTGTTTTCACATCCTTTCACATTTCGCTTTGCACTGTATCTTTCTGTACCATCAGGGATCGTCAGCCGGTCCTTACATGGACAAATGCTCGTGTCCATAGCAAATTGTTTCAATTGGGTAAAAAAAAAAAACTATGCTGTCTGTGTTTTAAAATACCATGTCTGTGGTACAAAATTGCATCTTGATCAAAATGGCTGTTAAAATTCACCATCGTGTTGATCGCTGCTATAAACACAAGAATATCCCCTTGTGATCAATATAGTTTTATCTTATCTTATCTTATCTTATCTTATCTTATCTTATCTTATCTTATCTTATCTTATCTTGTCTTATCTTATCTTATCTCAATCTACTTGGAGGAACCCTAAATTCACAGTTCTGAACCAAGGAGGTCTGTACCTGCAGTAAAACACCCAGCCAGAAGAGCGAGCGCATCATGACTGAGATTCTAAATGGTTGATAAAACACATCGACTGACGCCTGACAGCAGACAGCTCTGTAAAGGCAGCCAGAACCACGTCTGTCTCTGTGAAATCAGGATGCGTGTTACAGCCTGGTTAGCTCCTGGCTGAATTTCATTTACCTACAAACTCGGAAATGTTCCCCTTCCTACCCGATGCATAACCTCTCCTTCATATTTGATATGATGCGGAAAATCTGCTCTGTGGAATCTGAAGGATGTGACGTGCGTTTGTATTTCATCACTGAGCCGAACGTCCCACGTTCCAGCGAGAAGACAATGAGTGCCTCTGATTTTCGGTGATTGCTGGTGTGAAAGTGACGGACACATCCTGAGGAAGCTCCCAAAAGGAGATCCTGAAAAAAGAGGCAAGGTCACCATGGGTTGTTTTTTTTTGACTGGCGTTCAAAATAATGAATTCAGCTCGACTTTCTGTAAATGCATCAGCCGCGGAAGCCAGACAGAAGCTCACGTTTAATCCCTGATTTCTTGTCACATGCAAATGTTTATTTGACAAAGGCTGATCAAAACCCGTCATATCTCAAGTACCCCTTTCATGTTTACCCCCAGAGCTGATAGATTGATGTGGGAGGTGGGTGGGGGGGGGGTGGTGGTTTACAGGACAATTCCAAGGGCCCTAAAACATTTGGAACATAGCTGGATTGGTCTGGGTTGGGGGCCCAACATAATATTTTTTCATGGGGCCCAAAATCTCTATTAGCACCCCTGCATCTCCATCCATCCATCCATCCATCCATCCACTTTCAGTAAATTTATCTGATTACTCCAGCGGCAGAAAGCCATTGAGGCTAGCAGATGCAGAGAGCTCACCAACATTCAAGATTCAAGATTCTTTAATTGTCACATACATAGTTATACAAAGTACAACACGCAGTGAAATGCATCCTGAACCGCTCTTTTGTAGACTGTGCAAGATAAAAATCAAATTATGCTACAGTTAAAGCACGAAAAGCTAAAATGCAAGCAGAGAAGTATGTTCAAAATGAACGGTAACACAGACATAAGTGACCAGTGTAAGGTGTGAGGTGCAGTGACATGTCCAGGTTCAGAAGCCTTATGGCCTGGGGGTACGAGAGCACAGTGTACATCAGGGTGTGAGGTGCAGTGGCATGTCCAGGTTCAGAAGCCTTATGGCCTGGGGGTACGAGAGCACAGTGTACATCAGGGTGTGAGGTGCAGTGGCATGTCCAGGTTCAGAAGCCTTATGGCCTGGGGGTACAAGAGCACAGTGTACATCAGGGTGTGAGGTGCAGTGGCATGTCCAGGTTCAGAAGCCTTATGGCCTGGGGGTACGAGAGCACAGTGTACATCAGGGTGTGAGGTGCAGTGGCATGTCCAGGTTCAGAAGCCTTATGGCCTGGGGGTACGAGAGCACAGTGTACATCAGGGTGTGAGGTGCAGTGGCATGTCCAGGTTCAGAAGCCTTATGGCCTGGGGGTACAAGAGCACAGTGTACATCAGGGTGTGAGGTGCAGTGGCATGTCCAGGTTCAGAAGCCTTATGGTCTGTGGGTACAAGAGCACAGTGTACATCAGGGTGTGAGGTGCAGTGGCATGTCCAGGTTCAGATGCCTTATGGCCTGGGGGTACAAGAGCACAGTGTACATCAGGGTGTGAGGTGCAGTGGCATATCCAGGTTCAGAAGCCTTATGACCTGGGGGTAGAAACTCCTCCTCTCAGTCCTGGCCAAACAACAAAGAACCCAGAAGGACAGTATGGACAATGAATAAGACCTGTTTCTCATCCCACCCCCTTTTGTCAACAAACCAACGGCGCTCATGTGGTTCCCCGATAGTGAAATGAGCCCCCATACTGCATCCAGTCATAAGACTCCCTCTGCACCTTCAAGAAACGCCTCAACACCCATCTGTCCCAAGAACTCCTCTACTAGTCCGATTCCTCTTTAGTCTTTATGTTCTTTGAATGATCTTATGTTGCACTTCAGCCCCTTGAAATGGTCTTATTATATATAAAACTGTGTTCACTTGCACCTGGACCTGCACCGGAAGCTCAGCCTAGCCGCAGATAGCGTATGCCTAGGTGATTCCTCGATGTTTGCAACGTGCAATTTCTCTTCCTTTGAACAAAAGCATCTGTTATACATGTATAATGTAAATGTGATGTACAGTATATGTGAACAGAACTGCCGACAAACATCAATGCAAAAAAAAACCTGCATTCTAGGGAAACACATGTGATACAGGCATCCATGAATTACACTTAAGGCAGCTGGTAGGGCCAGGCAAGGAGTGCTTAAATACCCTGGCATCTACCTCTGAAATGAGGCTGGCGAAAGAAGGATCCGGAAAGCCAATTCCCCTCATTTTAGCCAGGATTTGACAGGTTGTCCGTGTGACCTCAGGAACTGAGCCATTACGGCTGCCTTCTCCCTCAGCAGTCTCTCACCACGGCCGGGCGAAGCGGAGCAGAACTGGGGGCAGCCTGGGGTGGGCGGTAATTCTGACTCACCACGTACATGCCTCGGCTCTGACTCACGCTGAAATTTCCTGTTACAGCGGCCGTACCGAGCTACGGCCCCCAAATTAAGGAAATACTGCCACGGACACCGCTTGCTTTCAGCTGCAACTGCACCAGCTCTGGTTATATAGTAACTAACAAGACGGGAATTAAATGTGAAAGAGAAATTATTGTATTTAGGGTGACTGCCTTTCCTGTTTCTGCAGATGAAAGAAAGCTGTTTTTCTGCATGGGGATCTACAGACAGTAATGAGATCCTAGACAGAGGCCTCGTAGTCATGGACTCTGGTTAGATACCCCAGTCTTGGCCTTAGCCTGAAGGGAAATATAGCAGATAGCAGATAGAAAAAATGTTCTCTGAGACACATCAGAACAGAAACAGCTGTATTTCTGAGGGCTTCAGCCTGGACGAGAGTACAAAGGCGGTTTGTGGAGTTTGTTTTCCCTCCCGTGTTTAGCTGATGTGATGAGCAGGAGTGCGTCTTGCGTGTTTCAAGCATGAGTCCATCAGATCAGAAGCCCTGCATGACCTTCGAACCCACAACCACCTGGTGACTGACTCAGCTCCTTAGCTCTCTCACCAGCTGCCTGGTTGTTCCTTGGTGGATGAATTTAAATATGATGGCAAAGTAAAATGAGACGGCGTGATTAATTTTAGGAAGAACCGATGTCACTGCCTGTCAAGCTGATGACAGTAACCCTAACAACTGGCTTTAGTACCTGAATACTGGAGTGTAGATCCTCACCTGCAAGGGGCCTCCCCAGATCGCCTTGTATGAGAACACATCATATAGCAGAGAAAACACACGAACCCTATCCCAACTGGAAATGTCAACTGATCGAGTTCACGCAGGACAACATAATTAGCAGGGGGATTTCACGAGCCTTTGGAAGGTGGTGTGGATAGATCACGGTGAGGGTGCATGTAGGGGGGAGACCTCACTGAGCTGATGTCCACCATGACCAGCACATCACCCCCCCCTGTGAGATAAAGGGCATTTTGGGACCTGGTACGCTGAGTTTAATCTGCCCTGTGGAGGAAACCGAGACCCAGGGGGAGGGCTTATGTCAACAAGCTCTTACGCTGAACAGATGCAGGGAACCCGCCCACCTCATATGCTGGGATGGGCTGGCCCAGGGGGGAAATACTCACTTGGAGTACATTTTTGCCATCACTGAAATGCTTGTGGTGGACAGTGCTAGTGAAAGCGGCAGCCAGGGGCCCGAGATCACGCCACTCCTCCACCGGGGCTCTCGCAGGAATGTCAGGACATCGCCCCCTTCAGCTGGCAGCCTGAATTACATCCACATCAGTGGCATGTTCCTGACACCAGGGAGGACAGAAAGCAGTTTCCTGCCTCGGACATGTTATCCGTCAGCGGGCTTTACGTAACTCAAACTCAACATAACATCAACGATGTTGTAATCGGCCAGCCCCCCCCCCCCCCCACCACACACACACACACACACACACACACACACGCACACATATACATCCCTGTCAGCACTGGGAGTGATAAAACATTCCACACATTCTCCAGGCCTTGAACCCCCCCTTTCCCTTGCTATTCTGTACCCCCATTCCCACACCCCCCCTCAGCTCCCCCACCCCCCCCAAGGAGCCCCGACCTTCAGAATGGCTTCTGCTGTTCCATCTGAGATGTGTTACGCAGCTACCATACTCTGACACTGTCAAACCTCCACTTCATCTCCTGCCTTGAGTTTGTCATTATTTGTAACTGTGTTTTGGGTGCAGAGTTAGAAAACGCCAAACGTATGGAGAAACGAAAAGAAGGAAAATAAACTTGTTCTGATTTATCCTTTAGTGTATTATTCTGCCCACTATTTGGGGGGGGGCAGCATTTCTGTGTGGCTCCCAAGATTTGACCCCCCTCCCCCCAATCAGCCACAAACATTCACTACACTAGAGGGTGCAGGGACAGAGGGTGCAGAAACAATAAATCTGCCCCCCGGCATTTAATCGGTGTACAGACGCCGATTTGCCTCTCTGCACTTCTCTGGAGGACATGCAAACTCCATGCAGGCACAAAGCAGAGATGGGATTCGAACCCCCAACCCTGGAGACGTGAGTCACTCGTGCTGCCCACTAATACAGTACTTACACTGACTTCATTTCCCTTTTGCCTCCACCGTGTTTATCCCTGGCAGCAGTTATGCTTGTATTGCAAAATGTGCATTCAGTCTTCCAGATTATTCTACTGCTCCTTGGATGGCTGGTTTGGGAACTGTAAACGTCTGGAAACCAAGGCAACAGCGGG
Organism: Brienomyrus brachyistius; assembly: GCF_023856365.1. Taxonomy (NCBI): domain Eukaryota; kingdom Metazoa; phylum Chordata; class Actinopteri; order Osteoglossiformes; family Mormyridae; genus Brienomyrus; species Brienomyrus brachyistius. The sequence continues at coordinate 16,224,850 of NC_064533.1, forward strand.
TTTGGTGCGTCACGTGGTCAAGGTTCCTTGTGCAAAATGCAGCAAAGCACTGAAAGTGGGCGAAAAAGCCGAGAGCCAAACCCAAAGCAGCCAATTCTAGGGTTCAGTGTGCGTGGTGCAGTCTGGGAAGAGTTCATACATTAACCAATGAGTGCCTGTGACATACACTGCCTACGACAGGCTCACTGCACGTTACAGGAGGCAGATTATCACAGTTTGAAGGATTCCTCTCATAAATCATCTCTGATGTTTCTAAAGTCTTGCTACTTCAATGACACTCGAGAAACACCAAAAGAACCCAATTAGCATGGAGAGTTAAAAATACAAGTTGTACGGTAACACTGGCAATATAATCTCACATAATTAAAATATGCGGAAAGATTAAAAGTGACATTGATATTTATGTCAGTAATACTGATATTTAATATAAATGAAATAAAAAGTTAGATGAAAATATTCATGTAACCACAATGGAGCAGTATAACCCTATTACTATTTGTCCCGTGTCTTGTTACCCTGTGCTGAATTTCCCAGTCTGCAGTAAACATGCAAGTAAGCATCTCATTGTATTCAGTTCTTGTACTAGAAAAGATAACAACAAACCTTTTGAATCCACAGAATCCTGTTGAATTCTTTGAATCCTTATAATCCTAATATTTTAAATACTTTTTTACATTAAGCATAAAAGCACAAATTGTCACTATTATTATGTATATCAACAACAATATTGTACATATTGCTATATAATAATAACAAACGGCCAATACAAATGCTACAATATATCATTGATTTAATATTATGTATAATACATAATTTATATTCATTGGCTGTTTTCTCATACAAAGTTAATTTGCCCTAATATTCCCTTCCAGACGGAATCAGGTGACCCGACATCGGCACCTCCTCGCTTCCTGTCCGCCCCCCCATCCTTGCACCTGGTGCCCGGGGCCCCCGCAGGGCTGCCCGCAGGCCCGACCATAAACGCGTCATGAGGATCATTCACCCGGAGACCTTTCCTCATACATCAGATGGCCGAGCCGGCAGAGAGCTGGGGGGGCGGGGGGCATTTACGGAGCAGGAGCGGGGGCTTTTAAGGGCCCTGGTGTCGATCGGAGGGTCTGGCCTGACCTTCTATCCTCATTACCCCAGTTTCAGGGGAGCCGCTTCCCGTTTATGCCCTGTGCTCCTCGCCTCACTCCCGCTCCCCAGCCGCCGATACGTCTGAACTTCAGCAGGTGTTTAAGTGCCACGGAGCTCTGGCTCCACATCTGTGGCTCTGCATGTGGACACGCTACTCCCCGTATTCCGCGACTACGATTGACATGCCTTCCGGGTGCTCTCACATCATACCTGCCGAGGGGCCGTCCCTGTGTGTAAGTGCCTATGAATCACGGCAGCATGCCGCTATAATCACATCAAAGGGCAGAACCTGATTTCCTGCCTGATTCTTAAGCCCCGCCCCTCCATTATGAGGCCACAGGACAAACGGCACGCTTCATTTGATTACACCTGGCATATATGGACAGGAAATGGTCCCGGTTTTGCCCGTAGCACCTGGAAATCCAATTGCAGCTTTTGTTTTATATTCTCGTTTTTAGATTACAGACTTATTAACTGCGGCGTGTGCTTTTATGCTCGCTAACGGGATTACGGTGCCATTTTAGAAGCCGTGTGGCTGAAACCAACGTTGAGGAGCTTTTGTCCTTTTCGTCTGATTTGTCATTCAGCTGCATTTCCGTCTTCGTTTAGGCCGGAGCTGCATCTTTGTAATTATTACATTGTGGGGACCAGATTTCCCCATGATGCAATAAAAACCTTTAATGTTTTACCCTGTAGGGACATTTTTTGAGCCTCACAGGGATAACCTAATCTTTAGAAAAATCTCTGAATGCAATGAAAAAACTAAAATGACTTGTAATTTGTTTGGTTAGGGTTAGGGTTAGGGCTGGGTGGGGGTTAGGCTTGTCATTTTGGGTTTATAGTCATGGCCGTAGAAATGAGTGGACAGCCCCCACAAAGAGATGAATGTAAATGCATGCAAATGCGTATGTCTGTGAGTCTGTGTGTACAGTGTGTGTGCTTCTAGCCGCCCCCCCATCCCAGACACACCCGCAGATGTTCTTCACTCCAGCAGCAGATGATGCTCCAAATGGGCTGCGAGGATAAACACAGCAGCGGGCACCGCGTGTTCAAGCCCTTCCCCCCAAGACTCGATCGTCCCCGTGACAACAGCCATACTCCAAAGCTGTCCCTATAGCACTGTATCCGTGAGGCTGGCGGATTGGCAGGGAGTCCTATGACCTTGACCGCCCCCCCCACAGGTAAGCCAAGCTCCATTCCAGGCCCAGGCTGTGAATGATGGCCCCACGCCCGCCTTAGGATTCAGCCTGAATAATAAGCTGGCGCAAGGCGGTGATGGGAACAGCGTCAGCAGATGAGTAACAAATGATAGCTCTATGCTCTCTTCTTCACAGCACTTATTGCATAACCTGTAGCTGGAAGTTGGTGCAGAATGTCAAATACTGAACCCTCCAGTTCTACTGCAGGTGAAGGCAGCTCTGGTTAAGGTAGCCATGGTCCAGCCAGCCCTGGTGAAGTCAGACATGATGAAGTCAGGCATGGTGAAGCCAGTCATAGTGAAGTCAGGCGTGGTGAAGTCAGCCCCAGTGAAGTCAGCCCCAGTGAAGTCAGCCCCAGTGAAGTCAAGCCCCCTAGCAAGCTTGTACGATACAGATTTCCAAATTGCCTAACCATGCAACGCATTAATTCATATTCACTGGTTATTAAAAGGTTTAGCACTTGAAGATCTTTGCCTAATCAAATGATTTAATAAAAAGTTGTTTTTTAATGTGTTACACGAAGCATATTTTACAGCCATTGAATTATTAAATCTGGAACATTCTGCCTGTGAGGAATTAAATGTGTAACTCACTCGACTGTCAGCTAGACTGCATAAAAAATGGCAGCAGTTGTGGAGACACAAAGGAAGATGGTAAGGGAAGGGATGGGTTTATGATGGATTAAGAGGGTTTTGAGCCTGATGAAAGTCAGCTGATGTCAGAGATAGTCAGACAGGCTGACTTTAAATAGCAATGACAAGGTTCTCTGATGTACAGTACAAATGTATATACCAGGTATCTGTATAGTGTTCTATAAGGATATATTCATAATAATAATTCTTATTGTTAAACCTTGTTAAACCTTATTGTTAAATTGTCAAAACGTACAGTATTTTACATGAAATTACATCCATACTGTATGTAATTCTTTACTCTTCATCTGAGGTGGAAAATAATTTGAAATAAGCAACAAAACCAACCATTCATCCATCCATCCATCCATCCATCCCTCTTCACTTATACTCCTAGTCCACAGTGGTCCTGGAGCTGACCCGGGTTCAAGCTGAGGCTCAACCTCATCAGCATGGTCATGTACAGCCATAGGGAAACCCAAGCAGATCACAACCCTACCAAGTGTCTTGACTCTCTGTCTGTGTTCTGCCCTCACCTGGTATTATAAAGACCCGTGTCAGTGGTTGTGATTAATGGTCAGCAAGAGACAGGAGTCAGAGGGCCATTATCAGGTTGGTCTGCAGGGCAGGTCGCCTGGTCCAGCCGCGGCAGACGGAGATGGAACAGGCCACCAGCGTGGGCTGGTGTGCAGATGCCGGAGACTCTGGTAGTGCCCAAAGGGCAAACAAGCCCCCGTACAGGAACGGCAGTGAGAAATGACATCTGCCCACAAGTAGCACCCAGAGGGCAGGGAATGATCCCTGAGGGGCAGCTACTACACATGTCTTCGGGACTTTTTTTGTAGCCCGTAAGGGCACCTGTAGAAGCTCCTGGGAGATGCATCCAGCCGTGAAGACAGTGAAGAGAAAGGTAAACAAAGGTCTCTTTTAAACAGCTAAATCAAATAAATAAGAAAGGCGGACAAGAGCAGACTAAGTGGCACAGAACCAGGATGGAGATGATTTTACTGGCTAAGTGAGAAAACACCGGGGGCTGGACCAAGACCAAGAGCCTGGGCCAGAGGCGGAGTGGGTGGTGAGAAAGGGCTGGATTCTTTAAAGCTCCAACATTTAAGACGCTCCGCGGAGGATGCAGCAGGTTCACACAGGCGCTGAGGTGGAAACGCAGCAGGTCGGCGATTAATATAGTCAGAAAGGCAGCACGAGGCTCTGGAGGTATTCTGGGACGTGAGCTTTGTTTTACTGCAGCTGGGAAGCAGGACGTGAACTCTATCAACCCGGAAGGTCAATCTGAGAAAGTCTAACTCTCACTATGGCCCCCTGGAGCAGGTGGAGAGGGTGGAGGAGTACCAGGTGAATCATGAGCAACACAGCTGAGGTTGGGGTTACATGAGGAAGATATTATAGTGCCGTGCTTGATGAGCCTGTTTGTTTTCTAAAGACCGAGAAATGGGTTATAATTATGAGCAGATGAATGAGGTACAGACGGGCTGTGGGGAGCAGGTTTGTGTGCTGGGGGGGGGGGGGTCAGTGGTATGTGGGGAGTCAGGCAGTTATTCGGGGAGGGGGGCAGAGGTCATGGAGAAAGTGCTTGGAGGAGGGAGAGGAATGAGAAGACGGCAACACAGAGATGGATGGATTTACATTGATATGGGGGAGAGTCAGAAGTGGCCCAGAGTGTCTGGCCCTCTGGCCCCTGTGGTGATGGGTATGGTCCCCCTGTTTAAGAGGGCCTGGCCCCTTTCCATAGAGCCAATCAGGTTGGTGCACTGATTAGCTACTGACAGCCAATCAATCGCTTCAAAGGTTCGATGCCACAATCCCTAATCCTGCACAACAACGTTATTATTATTATTATTATTACTATTATTATTATTATTATTATTATTATTATTGTCGTTGTTGACTGGATCTCATGTTTAGCAACAGCGATGGTTCCCTGTCTGCGGACTGACACAGCTCCTCACGCACACATTGCAGTAATAACCTGCACATTTACCTCATACTGTGCAGGGCCCAACCTGTCAGATAGAACTTCTTAAACGTTCTAAATTTTTAAAATTTTCTACATTTTTAAAACGGCATTAAATTATAATCATACAATTATACTGCGCCCTCAGCAACCAAACCCTTCCCATCTGGTATGACGGCTATTATTCAGGAAGCAGTGTTTTAACAGCAGATCCTTATTCCTCTCATTAAAAAGACAACCTTCTGCAGTAAAAATGGGCTGATTTTCTTCTTACGATTCACCACACCATTCCAGCGGAAAGTAGGCAGGGAGAATCTCATTTTCCCTGACTAATCCTTTGGTTATGTGAAGGGTAGCTGGGCTAGAGGGAGTTTCTTGTTTATATCCCCCTCTCCGCCCCATCCCACTTAGTGTAGTGGCTGTTTATGGCCAACAGGGGGCCGCCAAACCTCGAGGGCCCCACACAAATGCATGGTTTGAATGGTCGAAAACACCACCATTGGCTACAAGAGCCTTTGACAAACAATGAGAGCATTGAAATGAAATCAGAGGCTCTAGAAAGGAGCCCGTAGACTTAAGGTAACTGGCAAACACGGGGTGGGTATAGAGAAAATAGCAGGTTGCGTGGAAGGATAACAGGAGACTCAGTGGCACAGATAGGTGGGAAAATGGGGCAGAGTGAGATGATGGAGTGAGCAGTCAGGGAGGTGGGTGGCAGTTTGCTGGGGCTGGGAGGCTCGTCTGAATCCGAGGTCTTCAGGGGCCATGTGGGGGTCTAGGCACACTTCACTGCCAGCACCCCCTATAGGGCTTTGACCGGCACTGAAGCAAGGAATCAGAAAACTGGGCCAAGTTACAAATGCAAATGTGCAAGTTGAGCTGGACATAAACTATAACATTTATTATGTTCTTACCGCACGCACATGTGGCTCGTTCTGGAGCCAGGTGGCGCTGGAGAGGCTCTGGGCTCATATGTATGATGCTGGGTGGTTGTGGCTGTAGAGGATCTGCCTCTGTCAGAAGATCAGCTCTCAGGCTGTTAAATGCTCCTAGATGCTGTTAGGCGCTTGATCCTTTCAGAATCTTTAAGGGAGTGTCAGACTGATTTCATGAAACCTGTGCGTCCGTTAAAACTGAGCAACATCCCTGTAGACTGAGAATAACAGCAAGGAGAGTTGCTGAGGGGATATTTAATAATATGCTTCAGTCAATGTAAAATACAGGTATCCATCGACTTATGTCCGGGGTTTGTCCCGGAAGTGAGGACGCAAGTCAGTCGTGGCAAATTATTTTCAAGGAGAAGTCAAATATACTGTACAACACAAGATTCGACAGCACATCCATTTAACTAAAGCTCCATAGTGTCAGCACAATCAGTTAGTGTTGGTTCTTGCCGCATGTTGCAGATGGCAAAAGTCGTCTGATAATGTTCACCATGTCTGCTTTGGACAAATTTTATTAAGGCTCTTATGGGACCTTGGATGTTACCTGATAGAACGTAAGTCGATGGATGCCTGTATATCAAAATAAAATGTTATTATGTATTAGAGAAGCAATGATTGAATCAGGCTACTGATCGGCTCATTTCAGAAACAAATTGTATGCGATATTGTAAACGACAGTTCTGAGTCACTCCAAAAATCGGAACCTTAACCAAACCAGATGTTAGAGGCACATCTCAGACAGAAAAAAGTTTAGCAGTTGATAATCCAAAGATATGAAGCATGTATACTCTTGCTCAACATTAATGCGTCATTTTTATGAAATGTGTTTCAGTTTATCATGATGCAAAAGAGAGACTTGGACCGTCCTCAAAGAAGACTGCTGGGGGAGCCCATATTGATGTTTACGCATCCCCCAGTGAAGCGCCCCCCAGCAGGCAAAGAGCAGCGAGACGCTTAGCCTTTTATTCAGCCGCGATTAGAGCTGTACAGCCACTGCTGCTTGACAGCTCTCCCTCAGAGGATTTCCCAAACAGCGGGCCAGTCTCCGGGTGCCTGTCTGCAAGTCTGGGGGAGGGGGTGGGGTGTTTTTGCAATACGGGATTCCACAACGCAGACACTACGTGGATTAAGATAAAGTCGATAAAGCGTTTAACCCGTGATTTCTTAGACAGCTGCTACGTGGTGTTTTTAGGATGAAATAACTCAAATAATGCAGCCAAGCTAAAATCCCAGAGGAGGGATTAAGATTTCGGGCTCAGACACGGTCTAAAGTTTGTGCTTGAAGAACTGAAGGTTCTGCGTGTGACTTGACACGGTTTTCTGAGTCCGCTTTGTGTGAGTGTGATGTCGTGAAGTCACGTGACCGGTGGTCACCGCACCGTCGGCCACTAGCGCTGTGGCCAGCCAAGACCTTGGCTCCTCCCTCGGATTCCCTCAGCCAATGTGACTTGTCAGTCTGCTTATGGGTCCCAGTGTTTCCCAATCCTGTCCCCAGGGACCCACAGACAGTCCACGTTTTTTAAAGGGAGCAAAAACACAGACGGACTGTGGGTCTCCGAGGACCGGGTTGGGAAAAACCGCCGTACCTGATGGCAGCTAAGGACTGGCTAAACGGTAACTTCTTTCAGCTGAACAGGTGTGTGTTCCCCAAGCGCTGAGTGACTCACGGAGGGCTTCGCCTGCGGTTTCTTGTGCATGGAGAGACTGAGATACTTCCTGTTTCCTGGAGGACAGGCATGTCTATCCAGGTTTTAAGGAAGATACAGTCACTTGGTCATGGATATATGGCTCGTTTTCCCTACAACTGGGGCTCAACGAGGTGCGTCCATGAGCAGCATGAATCTGAACCTATTAGAGGAGCCATATCTGGGCTGGCTTTCCGAGACGGACGCCAAGCGGCGGTGAGCAGAGCAAGGCTTCAGGAGGCTCCGGGTGGGATTACCGAGGACTGTCAATCAGGGCCTGGTTTAACCCAACGGGAAGCAGGTTAAATCAGCCGGTGACTGACAGCTCACTATAACCACCACCCACTGAGCCTTGAAGCCTCACTTTGCTTACCACTATCAAGAAAGTAAGTGACATGAGATGCTGTCCACACTGGCAGCAATCGCTTTAACAAGAGGACAGATACCATTCTGTCACCATTCTGTGTATTTTTTACATTTTCCCCTATAATTGGGAAATTCCATTCTGAAGGCAGCCTTTGATAAAATACAGAACTGTTTTATTAGCTGGAAATGAAAGCTACCTTCTAGTAACATTAGAAGACAGTATTTCTCAGAGTGTGATTTCCAGAGTGTGATTTCCAGAGTGTGATTCCCAGAGTGTGATTCCCAGAGTGTGATTTCCAGAGTGTGATTCCCAGAGTGTGATTCCCAGAGTGTGATTCTCAGAGTGTGATTTCCAGAGTGTGATTCCCAGAGTGTGATTCCCAGAGTGTGATTCCCAGAGTGTGATTTCCAGAGTGTGATTCCCAGAGTGTGATTCCCAGAGTGTGATTCTCAGAGTGTGATTCCTAGAGTGTGATTTCCAGAATGTGATTCCCAGTGCGGGTCTTCATTTCTCTGCAGCCCTGGCTGTTTGTGTTCACGCACTCATCCGTCTGCTCTAAATGCACAGTCTGATTCGGTATCTGCAGGGTAATGGCAGTAATAATGAGCACCAAGAGACAGCTGGCATTTCAAACCTCCCTCCCCCCACCTTCCCCGCCCAGAGATTCATGTAAAGCATTTGTAAAAGGCCACATTCCAACCAGAGCACACCTAGTCAGATATCAAAGGAAAAACAGCAGTATTACATTATTATACTATCTGTCATTATGTTATTTACCGGCTAGTGCAATTATTAATGGTATTTCAAAATATCGTATAACCTTTATAAAAGTATCATTTTACAGTGCAATTTACATGTGTGTCATATTATGGTAGTTATGAGGATAAAATTGCTTTGCTTTGTGCACTCCAACATAAAAAGTATAAAAGCTGTTTATAAATGTTTGTTTAATATCTATAAAATTTACACAGAGACGCTTGAATCTCAGTGTCAGCTGCCAGTATAGTGACAGATTCAGCCACACTTTTTTTTTGCAGTGCTGAACTGTTCACACAAGGTTAAGCATGTAACAGCCGACATGTCCATCCCGAGAAGCTTCCCTGTCCCCATGGCCCGGTGATAAGGAGGGTCAAAGGCTGGAGGGGACCAAGCACCTTTCCGATGGAGGAGAAAACAAAGGAACGACGTCTCGGCCCTGAGGTCCGTCACCGAGCTCACGAGAGGGAAACAGATGCTCCAGATAAAAGGGGCGACTTCCACTGCGGCGACTTCCTGTCCCAGTCGGCCCTGGTGGAAATGCCATTTCGCTCATGATCCTATAATGAGAGAAGCCAAATAACAAGGGGATAAATCATTCAGCCTCGGCTAGCTGGGTCTCTCCGATGGTCGTCTGCATGGAACGTCGCGCTAAGTCTTTATTTAGACAGACATGCGCAAACACCGCGATGCAGGCTTGTAGAAGGCAGGCCTATGAAGTTTGGCGGAAACGAAACAGGAAAACATCACCTTGAGTCAAGCAGAGCTGGTTTCATCGCCATACCTTCCACATCCAAGTATGCAGGGACATGAAATTACACACATCCACGACCACAGGGCAACATACAGACAGCGAGTGACAGGGGGAGGGTTTTCACAGGACATAATGTGCCAAACGCAGGACAGTGCAAAACGGGGGCTGGACACAAGGGATTATGTACGTGGTGCAATATGTATGTAAACAATAAGTAACACTGCAGCAGCATAATGGAGGTAATACATATAGGGAACATAGTGTAAGCATCCCGTGCTCATTTACGATAAACATTCACCATTGTCTTATTATGTGATCCATAATATAAATACGATTTCAAATGAACAGGGAAAAGTCTGAGATCTGCTGTATCATAAGCATTAGACTTTTCATCCAACAAGCTTCACATAAATCATAATGCATGACTGTAAATATGGATGTATGAAATATGCAGCCCATTTTGCTCAGAAACAGGAAATACTATTACAGTAATCAGCAGAATGCCTAAGACCAACCGAGAGGAATAATTCTTCCCTTTGGCAGCTCTGATGCAAGTATGTGGCACGTTCGGTGGGAATAGTTTCGATTCCCTCATAGCTGAGCCAAAGCACTGCCGCTCTGTGCATGTACGGCTGGCATGTTCTTGGACACGTATGTGGTGTGAATTTCATAAAAAATGTAATAAGAGTGAAAACGAGCAGCCCTTCTGACAGGAGCCGGAGATGGACATGGAAGGAATCCCGTTCGAGAGCAGTGGGGTGGAACGGCGACGTTCCGTCTGTCCGTGATCCAGGCCGTCCGAAAAAACGACAAGCTGGGAATTCCTCGGCTGATAAGGCGCTTTGAACATGTGACTGGTGACGGCCCTGGGGCCGCTGCCCCCAGATAGGCCCCATTTTAATGGCCTCTCTGGGGCTCTGATGCTGCGTGGACAGGACACCCTCTCAGCACATCAATCACTGCCACAGATACAGCAACACGCAGTCAAGGCAACTGTTGACCTTCCATAGCTGCCAAAAAAAAAAACCACAGACAACCAAGAATTCAGCTGTGCAGCAGAAAATATCATGCAAATGAGATATGATCTGTCTGTTTTGTTCTCCTGGATACGACACAAAACATCTATGTTCTTCTTATGCCAAATATTCTTCAAGAGGTTCAGGTGGATCTAGGAAATTAATCTTGCCATTGTCTGGGTTCAGTTTCACCATCTCACAATACATCATAGTTTATAATCTTCGACGATACTAAAATGGGGGCAGTGGAACAGCTCAAAATCTTCTGACCTCCATTGCTCATCTGCCTCCAAAAAAACCTGCAATTTATCCAGACTCACTAATCTCCCATCTTAAATCTACTTTTAAGCTGCTCAATGCTCCAACATCAGTACAAGTCACCAGTACACATTACTGTGAATAAATAATCCAGTGGTTCCCCAGGGCAACAGAAACTCACGTTTATATTTAGGGAAGCTTGCTGACAAAGTAAATAAACAACTTATCATTGATTTCACTCATAATGAGGGATAGACTGCAGAAATGGATGCTGTTTCTCCATTGAAGTGCTCAGTGGCACTACAGCAGTCAGATATGATCAGCTTAGTGGCAGTAAGCTTGGTCTTTTTTTTCTGTTCCATGATTTACACTAACGAAGCCCTAGAAGAAAGTGCTATCAATCCATTTTTAGGGCAGGTGATGAAAGTATGAGGTGGTCACTTCACCTTGGAACTGTGCATCTACTCACTGTCCCCACAAACAAAACAACACATGCATGCATAATACCACAAGGCACCATCAAGAGCATCAGCATGATGACGTCACAAGTTCCCACAGGGACCCTGTAATGAAAAAGCAATTTGGATGGATGGAGGGATGGATGGATGGATGAATGCAGGCATACATGGAAAGATGTTCCAGTGACATCACAGGCGATGCTCATGACTAACAGTTCCAAGAATGATATGACTTCCTTAGACCGTAGCCTTTGCCACTGTAGAACAGCATGTTAATAGTGTTTGATCGTTAATTTATTGATCTAGTATAATTCTATATTGAATTATCTAGGTCCTGTTACAATTCTAAAAGGTTTCACATGTATTGATGGATTGAACTAATATTGACGCTAACAGCACCTGTGACCTTCGACAGGGTTAGGGATTAGAGGATGGATGGATGGATGGATGGATGGATGGATGGATGATTTTAACAGTGAAAAAATGGAGTACAGCAAATGAAATTTTTTTCATAAAATGCATTTTGAAAGCTTTACCTGGTGATCTGGGGAAAAAAGGCATTAAGATTCTTTCAATTAGCTTCAGAGTAACGAAACCCCTTAACAAGCTCTTGAGTATAATGACGGTCACTCTGGCTCTCTTTCCATCGGAAACCGTGTCTCATTATTCCTACGCAACGTTTATGGTATGAAACGCCAACATTCTCCTCTCTTTGAAGCAGCTGAAAGAGATTATTCGGTGTACTGGGAACTGGAGGCTTGACAAATGCTCTACTATGATATTTAGCAGAGATTACAGCAGTGCGGGGGATTGATATTGGGTAAGATTTTGGGAATTTTTCACCCATCATTGACTCATTTTAACGTTTGAACTGTGCGTCAGTAGAGTGAGCCGTTGCTATCTTAGGTTTGCCGGTGGTCACTGCAGATTTGTGCTTGTCAGAAACAGCATATTTGATCATTCAAGGAACCTCCTATTTAAACATGCCATAGATCAGTGCTTCTCAAACTCGATCCTCGGGCCCCACTGTCCTGCTTGTTTTCCAGCTATCCCTGCCCCACACACAAGTCCCAGCTGTCTTTCAGTTTCTGATTGACTGAACACACCTGATCCAGGTAATCAGTAGTGTGTAGGGCAGGGATAGCTGGAAAACAAGCAGAGCAGTGGGGCCTGAGGACCAAGTTTGAGAAGCACTGCCATAGAGCCTATAGTAGATGGTACCAAAATGTTTATATGTAATGGCACCAGATTGCCCAGTGGGGGCAGGGTGGCAGTTAATGACCCTGCCTTGCTGATTGGATCCCTTTGATAGGCCTCTGAACACATAACTTTGTGCCGCATGTTTAAGCTCGATTTCCATTCGCATTTAACAGTTAAGGGCTCTTTATATGGATCTCCAAGCTGCACCGCAATTATCTGAGGTGACTCCTGGCTTCTGCTCCAGAGCAGGCTTCTCCCATTCTTGTGTCTTTCCCCATTATCTCCTGAGTACTGGTTTCTCTTCTCCAGAGACGCCTCTCCAGGGATCCATCTTGCGGTTCACCATAACTGACAAGAAATAAGCAGATTATAAACATACCGGATGAACAAGGGGGAAATATGTCTGAGACCCTGTGAGCAAGTCAAGTACCTAAAGTCGGTTAAATATGCTCCTCTGCTGAAATGTCGTTTTCCAAGATGCCACCCAGCAAATCGTCCACATAGCAGGGAAAGCACAAAAGCCTTTTTTTTCATGGAAACAGCACAAATGCCCGGACGTCCACATTACGTTCAGAATTTTCACAAAGCTGTTGTTTGTGTATAAGGAACCACATTCCAAACCCACCATGACAGTATGTGCCAGTGCAGGTGTACAGAGGGAAACAGGCGAGAATTTCATTCATTTTCAGTATGCAGGTTTCCACACTGTCAGAGGTTTTGCCTGTAACTTGTCCTGTGAGTCAATACATTTATTTCAGGAGCATTAGCATTGAAACTCTTGGGATTACGTTCCTGTGACCCCAAGTAAAGTGTGGGTTTCATTTTCCCCATAACTAGTCCTGACACTGAGCACCATTAAAATGTGAGCTGAAAATGCAAAGTAGATATTTTGCCTGGACAAAGAGCTTATAAAGTACACATCCAATAAAACTGAAAGAAACCATACACAACAGAAATTCATATTAATAGAAAGACAGAAAATAAAAATTTCACGAGGAAGGAGAAATATAGAAAATAGAGGAAGAGAATTCTGTTATGATAACGAGAAATTAATTTGCACGGGCTGGTGGCGTTGTCTAAATGTTACTGCACATTTAACCAGATCCAGATGCTGCTTTTGATGAACTTATGGAATGATCTTCAGATTAGCTTTGTACGTGTAGAGACTGCAGTCCAGCTCCTGCGATTCGGCGCGAAACACTCACATATCCTCAGTTTGCATTCACAAAGACACAGTATTCACTGGAGCTGCTGGCATTCTGCCTTAGTTTCAATAGTACTAGTTGTGAGATAATCACAACTAACATGCATAGTGAGGGTGGACTGGGGGTTGAGGGGGGGGGGCATATCCCAGCAGTCACACGGCCTTGAACAGCTGTCACAGAAGTGACAGGAATATAAAAAAAAAAGCATTGGTTTGTCTGAAACACAAGGTACACAGCCAAGGCAACATGAAATATTTACAGGTGCAACATATAAGGGTTGAACTCCTCTATAATAGAATATATTAGGTGTGGTGAGTCCTGTTTACAGTGTAATAAAGTTATTTACAGTTTAGTGAAAGTAGATTAGGAGAACTGAGTTTGGGTGTGTTAGGCTGAAAGGAGAGGCCGTAACTCAGGAAGCGGCCGTATCGCAGCATGTGATTCTGTAGCAAAGAGGACTGGAATCCTGATTCCCTGCGCAGACACATTTGGTAATAAGACAAAAGTGGTAATTAGCAAACGGCCGGGTACTGCAGCCCATTAGCGGTCGCCAGTGATGGCTGATCGTCAGATACCGCGAGTCGCCATTAAAATGTTGGGTTCGGACTTTCCATCCGCACGGAAGGCAGCGGTTTCTGGCTGTAACATACCAATAATCAATAATGCAAGAAGAACAGACCTTTTCCTGCAGATTCCTGTTAAATGCTTTTAAAAGCCATGTATCAAGCAAACTGCTTTATTAGTACTCTACTGTGAAGTAGGAATCTGCAGTTTTCAAGATAATAGTTTTGTAGCTTCACAACGGTGGTACTTCAGTGTAACTTATCGCTAAACGTCCTGCTTCACATCTGCGCAGGTACCCCCACTCAGCAGTTCTCTAAGGATGTGAACCCTTGGAAGCTGTCCAGTGATTCAGGGGTGGGGTGGGAGGGCGTAATCACCTCTCTGCTTGACGTGACCCTGCCTGATGAATCGGAGACGCTGGTCCGGGGGGGCAATCGGCCACAGGCTGCCATTAGAGTGACAAGGCCGTCCATCATCCTGAATAAGTAATGAGGTGATTAGTGACAGCGAGTGCATTAGCACATTAAACACCTGCTTAATATACATATATATTCATCTCTTAACAATAATACACACACACACAAACATTATATATATATATAATGTTATATATATATATATATATATTAATATACATATATATATATATATTAAGAGACATACAGTTAGGCACACCACCCCAGGTATGCTTAATGGCACTGAATGGACAGACAGACAGACAGACAGACAGACAGACAGACAGACAGACAGACAGATAGATAGATAGATAGATAGATAGATAGATAGATCTTAAATCCAAAACAATTTTAACATTATCTGATGTTTTTCCCATTGACTTCACTTTTAAAGATGGCCAATAACGGGATACATTTATGCATGCCTTTCTTACACATTCAGGTAGGCAGGGCACAGCAGACAGGAGACCCCGTAAGCGGGTTGGATGACAGTGCTAAATTGGTGCCGTTTTGCTACTTAGCCCAGCTGAATAATTACGAGGCGGCTTTGTGGCGCACGCCCTTGTTAGCAGATTTTCTGAGGTGGTATATTTCTGGGTTTAAAAGACTGGCAGCTCCCTCAGGGTCTGCTGGAGAGTCATTCATGAGAGGAACGCTCTGTCCATGGTGCGGGAAGATTTGCAATTTGAAAATATCACTATGACATTTACGGGGGATCCATTCCGAGGGAGAGAAACGGCGGCTTCCGAATAATGGCCAGCGGCCGCTCCGGGATTCCGCCACATCAGACAGCTCCTTTGAAACATTTACAGAAGTCACTCGTCTTGAAAGCAGACCTCGTCTCTTTCAGCGATAAGAGGCGCGGTGGACCACAGTCGCTCGGCAAGATTGATCCTTTTAACACCGGGATGACTAGCCTCAGAGATGTGAAGCGATATTTCGCAGTGAGACGCAAAGTCGAGCGGCGTTAGACGACGCAGCCTCCCCGTCGTTGATGATATCAGCGATGGTGCAGGACCTGGTGGAGTACGTTGACTTTCTTACAGCAATATGTGTCCCGAAATTATGTGCCATTGTGCCTGCAGATGAATTAATAACGTCAAGAAGAACAGAGGCGAGGCAGAGCCTTGGCTACTGTGTAGCATCGACACATCAGGAAGACGGGATCGACACGGCTTGGACCCGTGCACTGTGCTGGGAACAGAGACAGAGTGCGCTTGGGGCGAAGAGTGAAACCAAGACAAATGATGACTGTCATGATGCTTTCTTCGCCATTTGCCCAAGTGCAGGCACACTGGAATGTGCTCGTTTCGCAGATGCCATCCTGCTCTGCTTTTTTTGAGATGCACACAC
The DNA here is from genome assembly GCF_023856365.1 of Brienomyrus brachyistius. Lineage (NCBI taxonomy): Eukaryota > Metazoa > Chordata > Actinopteri > Osteoglossiformes > Mormyridae > Brienomyrus > Brienomyrus brachyistius. The sequence continues at coordinate 16,240,808 of NC_064533.1, forward strand.
ACATATATAGAAGTGAGCATAATGCCTGGGATCTGTGCTCATGGTCAGCCATCTATCCAGCAACCCTGCAGCAATTTTCAGGGACAGATATGAATTTTATGCTGCTTTGAACCACTGACAGTCTGATCACAGGCACAGAGGCCAACACCTCCTCCCGATTATTATTCAGCAGATCACTGTAGGGGGATATACAGCTTCAGGTTCCTCTGCCACAGCACCCAGGATCAAACTGCATATCCAGTGGAATTCGGGACCTCAGGAGGCAGAGGTCCTCCATGCCCCCCCCGCCCCCCCCCCCTCCCGCCTGCGTTTTCTTCTGCTGTGCTACGCAGTGTGTGTTTCCAGATCAATCACCTCTCATTCTAATCACTTCCAGTTATATCAGTCTCCAAATAAATGACATTGGTCGCAGAGATAAATCAATAGGTGCTGCTTCCTACCCAGGGACCTCTTTCCTTAAAGCGATTTGCTGTTTCTGAGGTCGGAAAGGTGCGCCGTCTGATTTTTCAAAATGTTTTTTGGAGGGTAAATGTTGCTTTGTTTTTCTCCTGCCTTCTCATCTGCTGATACAAGTATTGTGTGCAGCTACATTCATTTTAGACCTTCCATTCAGTTTAATGTGTCATCCTAGAATCGGGAGGTGCTGGAACACCGCAGAAAGGTTAGGGAGACCCCCACTCCACGTGTTGGAAACATTTCGCTTAGCTCAGCTAGGAAATTCTGAAAGTGGCTTAAACTGCACGTGCGATTCCTCTTGGGACCTACACCTGAAACGTTTTATTCCAAAACTGATATTCCAACTCCTGCCTGAAATGGCCTTTGTGACCCGCGTGCAGACAGTCTGCCGTTAGTTTCCAGCGAGGCCTAGGTTTGCGTCTCCGCGGGTCAGTCTGCCGTAAACAGGGGAGGGACCGGCTTCATTTTCATTCCTTCAGCAATGATTCACACATGACTAATGTTTAATTAAAGCCTCCTCAAACAGAAATCACATTATTCAGCCTAGGAGAATGCAGGGACTGACCACACCTCCTTTTTAAACACAAACTTCTTGTTATGGTTTGAAATATTTGCTTCAAGTCATTTTCCTACAGTTCCAGGCCCTGTAAGGAGGAAAACCCCAAAGTTATTCATAACCAAGAAGCAGACCTGCCAAATTAAACAGGTTTTACAAAGTATTGGTATCTTACACACCTCTAATTTCACCAGCTTTCGCAAATCCTCACACCCATAATAATCTCTTCGGAGAACTATTTTTGAAATAATATGTAGAACTTCTAGGAAGCATTGAGAGCTGAATCCATGTAATATTTTCAATATATGCATTGGGAGTGGGCTAAATGTCAGTACTGCCAGTACTCACTTTGATGGTGATTTGTATCACTCTTCCCTATGTAGCAAGCATCACAGGGATGATTACGGTCATTTCAATGACCACAGTTGCTATTACTGGTGAACTGGTTATAATGAGTAATATAAGCAATCACCATGCTGTTTACTCAGTAGAGCATAAAATAAAATGCTTAAGGCTCACAGGGCAGGTTCTGGATCATTGTTTTCTTATAAAGCAAGTGGCTGTGATCCAGGTCCAACGAGCCTGTCTCGTGCAAATGCAAAGTGATTTCACCTAGGTATGCCATAGCAGCTTTTTACATAAAACCATATGTGCATGTGTGTCTGTGTGCATGTGCATGTATTTGTGTGCACACATGTGTGTGTGCATGTATGTGTATGTATTTCTGCTCGCACCTGTCTGTGTGCATGTATGTGCATGTATTTGTGCTCACACATGTGTGTGTGCATGTATGTGCATGTGCGTGTATTTGTGTGCACACATGTATGTGTGTGTGCATGTATGTGCATGTGCGTGTATTTGTGTGCACACATGTATGTGTGTGTGTGCATGTATGTTTATGTGTGTGTATTTGTGTGCACATATGTATGTGTGTGTGCATGTATGTTTATGTGCCTGTATTTGTGTGCACATATGTATGTGTGTGCATGTATGTGCATGTGCGTGTATTTGTGTGCACACATGTATGTGTGTGTGCATGTATGTTTATGTGCCTGTATTTGTGTACACACGTGTGTAAGTTTTAGATCATAAGTTTAGATCATAACTCTTCTGAAATACCTCATACCTGCATTTTCATGTTTACTCTGTACAATATAGTAACCAGTGCAATAGTACCGTGCAATATAATATAATAACCATGTGCAATTTCAGTCACTAATGCTCCGTACTCAAATAATACTGGAGTGTCCTGCACTGTTCTGTCCATTCATTGTTCATTGTAAATTGTTGAGCACTGTAATGTGATCGCACCCTTTGCACTTTATTGTGTTGCCTGTTTGCACCTTTTTGCCCTGTTGTATGTGATGTCCAGTGTTAGTAGATGTGGCACCAGGGCCACGGGGAACCGTTGTCTCATCACACTCTGTACATGTATAAAGCCATTGATGACAATAAAGTAACTTTACCCTTAACATGTGTGTGCATGTATGTGTATGTGCAAGTGTTTGTGTACACGCAGGTGCGTGCGTGTGGACACATGTGTGCATGTGCATGTATTTGTGTGTGTGCAGGTGCGTGTGTGTGTACACATGTGCGTGTATGTGCATGCATCTGTGTGCGTGTGGATGTACACATGTGCGTGTGTGCGTGCATGTGCACAATGCATCTGTGGTTACATACACGATTTATATAAAGCCTTCCTGTGCTGAATTTATTCGACATATCATTCACCGTAACTTATATTCATAATGAATCACATTATGTATATATGTATACATGTACATATAATACGGGGATGCTAAGGGTTAGTAAACATGGTGGCGTGTTTATTCAGACACTCTGTGACAGAGTCGGGTCGGCTGAAGCGTACGCCTGTCAGCGCGTGACTCAGAGCAGCCGTTGGTTACCATGGTTACGTGCCAGCGCTGACCCGGCGCCGGGCAGAGGCGCCGAGGAGCGACGGGCTGCAGAAAGCGGGTATGAATGCCGCGCTATCGATTCGGAAAGTCTGTGTTGTGCCCACGGCCCCCCTCGCCCCCCTCCTCAGGGCTAAAAGGAAACTACTACTCACACCTCGGAGGTTCCAGGAAAAGAAATAATAATTTGAAGAATATTTGCACAACAAGCTCCTTACAAATGTTACGCACAAGGGGAAACTTTGGATGGAATGTCAGAAAATAAAATTAACTGCATGCCGAAATATTTCAGTTAATAAATAAATAAACCGAAAGGAAACTTTTATCTCCATCGTTTTCATCTACAATCATCTTTAAAAAGTACGATTTTGCTAATCCTCAACATCTAAATTATAATCTAAATTAAAACAGCATTTATTCAGAATTTAAAGATGAGGATTATAATCTAAGTTTTCAAATATTTTGATCATTAAATGACTTTTCAAAGTAGGTCCTAGACCAGATACGGTGCCAAACAATCTCATAAAATATTGCTTATGCTCCAGATATTTTTATATTCTCAGTTGCTGTACAATCCAATTTTTAAAATGTACTGTAGTTTTTATCCATACAGTTCTATATTCACTATTATTTCGACTCGGTACACAGAGGGTTAAACAGCCGGAGTTCTCCATGGACGTCTGTAGGGACATGTAGGTTGTTCCCATATGCTTCTTGTCCAGCAAAAACAGTGGAAAATGAGACTTTCCCATCCGTGCTTTTGAGTAGCTTTGAAACCCTAGGAAATAATAAATGAATGGCTCTAAGCAGGCTTGATACTGGTGGGCGGGGCCGAGACCAATGATGTCATAATTGGCAGCTGTATTGTTGACAGTCGATCCAGATTTAAAAGCCCTGCAGGTTTACCGCTTTTGTGTCTTTAATTTCATGGTAAACAGAGTAAAACAATCTCCTATTTTAAGCCAGATGTGTGGTGCTGCACAGGACATAGAGAGACTCACATTCATGTTATAAAACAAAGACTCTCCAAGCAGAATACTTTAAACGCCCATAAAAACTTAGAAGAAACAACCCGTGACTCATAAAACTGGTCATTGGCATTGATTTAGCTGAGACAAACATTATCTCATGCGACAGATCGATGCGCTGCTTTTATAATGCAGTGACTAACATACATTAAATAAATAGTTTGCATGGACGCAAAAGGAATTCCTTGATGTTTAAGTATAAGTCCTTGGATACACTGATTTACACAGGGCGGATGGTGAACGTTCATTTGGTATACCTCCGCGCCGTAAACAGAGTAGTTGGGTGATGTGTCACTGACAAAGGAGTACACAAACAGAAAGGTGTTTTTTTTAAAAAAAAAATAAATAAAAATAAAAATCCCAGCCAGAGCTGTAAACATGTCCTAAACCGTTTAGTTTTAGAGTGGAACTCGTGGAAAACCAGCACTCAAACTTACATTTTATATGTTTATATATGTAAATCTATCCATTCCATCTTCTACCACATAGAATACATATCTGGAGACTAGTTTCACAATTTCACAATTGACTATGTAAATCACCCTCTATTTTCATTCCATTTTTGGACACCCTTGCACTGTGTATGTTATCGTCACACTTTGTCCTGCGCTTTGCACATGTGTTTGTATCTGAGCTCTTTATAACTCTATGCTGCTGCATGCAAGTGAATTTTCCCCCAGGATCAATATCATTTAACCATCCACCTATCTACGCATGAATATACAGTATTAGTATAATTAAATATCTTAAATTAAGCTCTCTATATGACCCACTTGCTCTGATGATAAAATAACCGTATACTAACCACATACACACAGTTCCACCTTAAAAATACTGTACACAGAATGACCTGTTTATATGACAACAGGAACTCCCCCCAGCTGGCCTCGGAATCAGTGCGCCTTTATCGTTCTCTCCATCGGTAGGTAATCTGGGGTTGGTTTGGAAAGATTGATCTATTTTAGGCACTTTGCATGTGTCTAACAATTAAATATATGAATAATAATAACAATAATAAACACATCACCTTGGTACCCACCTCGCAAGGCGAGGGGAACACCGCATTCCCTGCTTTTTCCGGTAATGTAAACAGGACGGGCCATTTCTGTCAGCACTTTGGCGATGATTCAGAGTCCCGTGTGTCATCAGGGGATATCCCTGCTGACTCTGCTGCACCCCGCCCTGAGATGCTGAACCACACCCAGGTGGAAAAGACTCCTCTATCATTAGCGCTGAACACTTTTAGCCCGAACGCAAAGAAAGTTCGCTGTGGCATACATCTGTCCATTCACCCCCCCCAACCCCAAGTTAGATGTTTTTCCCCAACCCCACAATTATGGCGGCTGGTATCTCGTCTGCAAATTGCACTGAGGAATTCTGGGCTTGTGGGGGCTAGGGTATGGTACCAGCTAAGCTATGCTATTACCTTGGCTAAGCTACACCAGTTGTCCAAACAACTTCATACTATACAATGAGTACAACTAAGTATAGAGGTGTTTCCAGGACACTTCGGTAACGTATTTTGATCAGGAATGCCTGTTACGCGAGAGGCTGGACATGCCATCTGTTACCTTCCTGGATGTGCTAGTAATCGCTTGTGGGACAAATGACCGAGCTATTGCTTTAAGTTCTCTTTCATTTGGCTTCATTACTTTTCAAACAGGATGCGACTGCGTGGAACAAATGTGCTTCTCATCCGTTGATTCTTTCATTTTTAATTTCTTTTTTTATCCAGTAGGGGTCTAGTGATAAAGATGTTTGAGCTAAATTCTGGGATAGGCTCCAGGCTGCCCCCACCCCAGTCACCCTGGCCAGGATAAGCGCGCGGATGGATGGATGGGATTCCACGATACACTCCATACCTCACATTTTCTCTAAGTGATAAGATGAGAGGTTCACTCTCCAGGATAATCTCACAGCTGGTGCGTGCATGTGTGTGTGTGTGTGTGTGTGTGTGTGTGGGGGGGGGGAATCCCCAGGGACTAGAAGTGCTTACTTTTGTGTCTCCATAGAGACTAACGATGGCCACTGTGCGCAAAAAGGGAACAAACATAAAACATGTATATCTAGCTTGACCAGAGTGTGTAACACAGAATTTTCACGGGCTGATGTGTTTGTGTCCATCTGTCTAGGAGGTAATTTGGCAGCCTAGACTGTCACAGCATTAAAAGGGTTTTGTGCCTCAATCACGGTGTTCATTATATTCGCTCAACAATTTATCATTTTTTTTCTTTCAAATACCCAGTGTCCATGGCGACTCAGCTCATTTCCGATTATGCAATTTGGATGTTAATTATCGCCACAACAATGCATGTTAATTATTGTTACAAAGTTGAGAAAAATAATATAGGAAATTGATGCATTGACTGATTCAAAACACTCCTCACTTGCACTCTCCGTAATTTGACTTTGCTTCCAATAGGAAATAAATTTTGCATTCAAAATATTGACTTCCTTTGTTTTAATGAAAGACAATGTAATTAGTAAATAAAACATTAGGATTCCAACACTTCATGTTTCAGCTAGATTTTCAATACTGTATGTTGGCTTAGATTTTCAATACTGTATGTATAATAACCATATGTTCGCTGCAACTGGCATAAGTTACTTTTTTAAAAACAGCCAAGTGTTTAAAAGTAGCTACGGATTTTGTGTGTCAGTTTTTCTGTTGGCTTTATTAGATCACAAAAGGCTTTCAGAACAGTGAAACAGAAGGCCAGAACACTGTGGCCGAAATATGACTTCTGTTTATGAGACGTGTGTTTGCTTTGACCCCGTTGCTATGGCATCTGCTAGATAAACGATCTGAAAACACTTCTGGTTCGGCCGTAACTACAGACTCTTTACTGGCAAGTCTGCCAGCGTACGGTGGTCGAGTTCTGGTTTCTGTCTCTGTCACGCTAAAGATGCAAATTCACGCTGGTTTTGGTATATAAATAGGTGCGATTGAAGCTTCACCACCGCTGTCATCGTGTACTTATATTCATAAACAGATGTTGCCATGGCGACCTTTGCATTCGCCGAAAAAACAGATAGTGTTACCAGGAATTCCCTTTTCGGAACCTCTTTGCGTCATGCATCTTAAACAGGCAGGCAGGATGTGAACATTCCCTGGGCCGTGCACTAAGCATGCATGCTTCACAGTTTAAAACAGCCTTTCTTGCAGACCAACATGGCAGCCAATAGCAGAGCAACTTTCATCCAGTACTTTGTGTCAGATCTGTATAGGGGTCTGCAGTTGCAGCCTGTGGTAATGCAGGTATAATATCTGCACTGGGAAAAATGTCACATGGCAAGTGGGTTGTGCAGCAGTTTTGAGTGCAGACTTCGGTATTTTGGCTGTGGGATGCAAATAAAATCAATATAATTTCTTATCTTTTACTGGATCAGGTCACAACTACTGTACTGTGTATCCTCAGCGCAAATCTCCACTTCTTTATAAAGTCGGAAGGAGATGCTTGAAAATCTGTATTTGCCCTAATAAAGTGGCTCTTGGGAGCTGCATGGCATATGAGGATGTTACTTTTTTTCTATGGGAATGTTATCCCACGACAAACACATGCATCCGAGGGATTATTTTGACAAGACGCCCAAAGGACCAGCCCCGCTGTTTCTAGGATTTCCGTTTCGGTGGGAAATATTCCATTAGTGGCTTTTGAGAGAGTCCCTCGTGTGCGAGGAAGAGGCGTGTGGCCTTTGTGGTGCTTGGAGGCTCTCGTATCGGGAAATGGAGCACACAGGCACCAGTCTGTGTGAATGGAGCCCCGCCCCCCCCACTAAGGGAATTCCTTGGCATATATTCATAATTTGTCCTGGGGAGGAAATGACCAGGGGATGGAAGCGGGGGTGGGGGGCATGGCACATTCGGAGTGAAGTGGAGGGAATAGATGCCTGAGTATTAGAAAAGCAAGCTTAGATTTTATCACCCAAGGGACCGTAATAATGTTTTGTTTTTTGCCTGCTAGATATCAGATATAGAAGGAAATTCATGTCACAACCGAGGCCAAAGATTCAGCTGCCAGCTGTTGTCTTTTCTGTTGAGTCCCAGATGAGACAGAGATGACCAGCTTACCAGACTGATTTGCTGGAAACCATTTTCGTATGTTTTGTGGGAATAAAATGATTAGCAATCTGATAAAATGCTACAATTTTGAAGCTAGCTGTAAAAAACTAATTTATTCACCATATTTTGATTATAAATGCCCGAATGTGAGTTCCACGTGAATAGACTTGTCGATTACAGCTCAGTGTTGTTACCAGCTGATCTCAGTGAGTGAGTCATGCAACTGCACTGCATTAGGACACGTATCACTCGGAAAAAAAATGCTAAGTATTATAGACAGCGGAGTTGATTTGTATGGACCAGCAGGGCATCTATTGACTGTACAATTGGTCTTGCATGTTGAACTGGAGTTTTAAAACGTGTCACAAATGATCAAATGCGTTGCGATAAAATCAGCAAGAAAACAATTAGACCTTAGGCAAGTTTGCCCAGCCAATGATGTTGGACGCATTAATAAGCAAATGGAGCTGTCTACGCATGTTAATTATGCTACTAATTAAGCATCTGCTGTGTGCTGGGTTTGACATAGAGGGGTGCCTGCTATACTCAGGGACGGATTACGGACCGGGCCAGCGGGGCCGCTGCCCAGGGGCCCTTGGGGTGCAGGGGGCCCGTGGGGCCCTTAGCCCAAAACAATTTGCAACGCTTATCAACAATGTATTTTTGTTTGTCTATTTTAGAGGGCCTACATTCTTTGATCCTCTGCCTACAAGGACCCCTGACCCTATAGGGAGGGCGTTTGGCTTCCAAAGGCCCTTGAATTGTGCTGGTGGTGGTGGTGGGGGGCCCTCGCGAATGTTTTGCCCAGGGGCCCACACAACCCATAATCCGTCCCTGGCTATCCTTGATGACTGGGGTGATTTTTAAACTAGACTAGCTGGAAATTTATATCACCCTTACAGAGATCTGCATTTGTAGCTATACTTGTATAATTATCAAAAGTGACTCATGGTGTGTAGTACAGGCTAAATCCTGGAAATGTTATCGCACTCTGGAAGAATACGGGGCAATTCCTAGTTTGTTATGTTATATTAAATATGAAACAAATACAGCAATATTCAAAAATGTACGAGTCAAAAAGTGTTTACGGCCGAAGTGTTCGTTTATGTCATGACAATAATATGAAAGAGTGTCATGTGCTTTTTTTGTGGCCAACTTGTTTTAGGAAGAATAACCAAAGGAAACATGTGCATGCGTCTTACAGGGTTATGATGAATGTGTTTGTCCACAAAAACATGCATCCTCTGTGGCCGTCCTTATAACCGCACTCTTCGAGGTCCTGTGTGTGACGCGGAAGGCTCCGGAGTACATAGTCATTCTGTCCAGATCGTCTGTCATAAAAGCATTTTTCTAATTTTTCTAAGCTGCCCAAGCGCAGTCTTCTCCCTTTGATCCTGCAGGGGTTCACCCATAAACGCAATCATTGGCTACCGGATGGGCGGTTTTGCAGCCAGCGGGTCTGTGACTTCCTGTTAGGAACAGGAAGTCAGAAGTGGAATGTAGTGAAGCAGCTGCTCTTCATATGTGCAGGTACTCTTTGATCTTGTAGTACTACAGCAAAGCCAGACCAGCAGTTAAAGTATAGCGCTTTGGTAATATATTGCAGCGATTTGTCAGGTTAGAGCGTAAAAATGGATTTATTCCTTCAGTTTCACAGAGTAGCTGTAAATTTTGCCTCATGCTGTTTTCTTTCAACAGTGCTTTTTATTCTTTTTTGTGAACGCTAAGATTCTTAATCAGACTTACAAACTTACAAATCGGTCTAAGAAATTATTCTTCATGTTTTTCTATCTTTTATTAGTTTCACTATAAAACTACATGTATTTTTTTGCCATATAAATACAACTATACAAATATCAAGTCTTCCAGTGACTTATCTGGTACATGTGCACAAATAATCCTGCACATGTTTCTCTGCTTGCAGTGAGGGTGGAATTCCCGGGCCGTACGTACTGAGAGAGAATGAAGACAATAGCAAATCACTGATGACATAAGATCCATGGAACAAGCAGCAAACCACAGGGCCTTGAAGGCAGCCAGTCTGTGGCAGTGGAACAGAAACCGGTCTCATCAATCTTTATTAGGTTAGCTGTACCACAGCTTAGTAATGATGTAGCCACAGGACAAATTCTTGGCCCGACCTTTTCCTGCTCTCTCCGTGTGACCTTCACCACCGGACCGAGGGACGTCTATCCGGCAGAAGCAGAGCCATGAGACGAGGACACGTGGCCTTGTGACGGCTGCGCTCTAAACGCGAAGCGGTGTCTGAGTCTTATCAAACCTGGGCCTGACCGTAATCCCGTCTGACCGATTTACTGAACAGACGAGTATTAAGAATGATCTTTGGGGTGAGATTTATGACCGTATAGAGATTCGCCCACAGTGTGCTTAATATCTGCAGCTCAAATGAGATCCAGATGGAAAATGGCCATAAGTTTATTATAGTGTCATATCTGGAAATTTCTCTGGGGGGGGGGGGGTGGGGGGCAAATTTCAAACATCAGTTCAGATAGCCATGCGATCCGCAGACGTGTGTCAAGACTACTGGATGAAGTTTGAAGAAAATTTTTTTGTTCTGCTCTAAATTGTTTTAATTTGGAGGGTCCTACTGAATCCTTGTTGATCCAAAGAAAATTACTAGTCATACTATATAGTACACTAGTGCTGCCAACTCATAAAAATAGCCTAGTGTGAGCTTTTTAGTTTGGGGGGTGTCATCACAAATTTCTGAGTGGGGGGTATGGGGTGAAATTGTAGACATGGTGACTGATGTTGGGGGGGTAGGGACGGGGGGGGGGGGTAGGTATTAATAACAGTTGCTTTTGAGGCCGTAATATAACAGGATGGTAGCTGGAAGATCAGACGTAAGTATGACATGATAAATTACACTGTGAGAAAAACACAGCACGCAGAACAGCTGGGGCCGCGCGGGGCCTGGAGCGTGAGAAATCCCTCCCCGTGCATGAGGGTGGGGGCCCTATCCAGCTTTTGAATCAGCACATTTTTCTCCATAAGCCTAAACATTAATGGCACCTATGCGTCTACATGGGGAGTTCATCTATTTTTTTTAAAGAGGACCCAGACAAATCCAATTATGTTCCTAATTTTTTGGAGTCATCTTCCCCCCGGCACTTTATGGCAGCCCTGTGCACAATGGAATTTCTGACTCGCAGACTGGAAACGGAGGGCGTGCGTGTGTATGTGCGTGGGGTTCGGGGGGGAAGCACTGTGGGCTCCGTCCTAACCTGTCCACCTATTATGTAACGAACATCTCCATCTGGCCTGCTCATTCTAAAACTTTCCACGGACTGCATTCTTTTATATGTTTATGTCTCTGGAGTTACCATTATGTAAGCTTGGGGCGAATCCATGCTTAGGACGGCAGAAAAATTGAAAGAAAATGATAAAAAAAAAACAACACAGAAAGATACTGTAGTAATGCGCATATATTAGGCCCCATCATCCCCCGTGTGTTTGCTTTGCCCGAGAGGCTCTGAGGAAGACGAAAGGCCAGAACGAGGCACAAATGGATGAGACCGGAATGCTAATACTGTTGCCAGGTTTTGAATAAGGAACAAATTAAAGAGAAATCATTCCCACCTACTTATTAATCCTGTGAAAGAATTCCTAGCATCCATATTTAATGTGTGTTTACCCTCGGGGGGGCGCCAAGGTTCATGGGGTCAGCTGACGGAGTAATGAGCTTAGCCCCTCCCACCCTGAGGGGCCAATTCCAGCTCACCCATAGAATTAGTAGCAAACAGGCCCCGGGTCATTTGTTAAGTGGCCTGTTGACTTTGTTTAAGCTCTGCAGTACTTACTGCTCCAGATTGGCGCTATGCAGCGATAGCAGAGGGACCGGTGCGATGGCACAGAGGTGTGTAGTGTGGTGGAGAGCTTCCCCTGACGATGGAGAGCCTCCTGAAGCGATGAAGGGGACCCCTTTGATGATGTCGAGATTTGCATACAGGCTGGAAGATCCCAGAATGCCGGAGAGGCTCCCATTATTGTGGAGTAGCTTGGAAGATGATGGAGAGAGAGAGAGAGAGAGAGAGAGAGAGAGAGAGAGGTGTCTGGTGTGAAGCCATGAGCTCTTGAGAAAGCCTCCTCAAGGTTAACCCTTCGGAGGCTGTGCGTTAATCTAGGAAGAATACTCATCACAGAGACCACCATCTCAGCGTCACACACGCCAAGAAATGGGAAGACGTGTGGTGGATTTAACACCACATCTGGGTCACAGGTTAACTGTCTCTGCACAAGTTTGTAGAGATGTAGGATAGGATTCTGGGTAAAAAAGGAAATGCCTAGCACTGGAGACAATAGCCTAATGAGTGACACCTGGACTTGCAGGTCATAATTACAAGGGTCACCATACTGGAGCGTGCTTACATCTAGTCTATGATGAGGAGACCCTCCGACCTTCTTCAGAAAGCCCCTCACCAACTCAACATGCTCTCAACACACCATGGCATGCAGACATGTCACGTGGATGGCAAACTCTATTTTTATAGATTTCCCTGATCACAAATCCCCAGCGTGCCTGGTGCAGCTTCTAATGTCACATGACTCATACAGTAATAAATGGTCTCTTAGTGATTTTACTTAGATCGGCTTTTCAGTATCAATTATTTCACATGCTTCCGAGGGCAGAGGACTTTATGGTTGCATTGTTTAAGTGCCAGGAAAGATATATTACTTTAGCACAGATATTAAAACCCTATATTATTGGCTACAAGTGTCCAGAGGCTACAGTGTTTGGGAGACTGCTGTATTTAGTAATGTTCCTTCATCATTCACAAAAAGAATACAGAACAGTAAACTTGAACAAGTGTTCATGTTATTTCACATTGTGGGGCTGCAGAATATTCCTGAGAAGATTAACACGGTATTATGGAGCCAATTAGCTTTGCAAAACATGTTTTTAATGCTGTTTTTCTCCTTTGCCATCTCCATTTTCATGTTTTTCTAACCTCCCACATCCATTATCAAACTGTTCCATCTTCATTCACAGTGTCAGCTCCATTTAGATTTCTGAGTGAATTATGAATTAAAAACTTGCCAACATTGGCTTCTCAAAACCTCCGATTCTCTATACGCTCACAGAGTGCGCAAGGATCCTGCACTTTACAAAAGCACAAAGCTGGACTATAATCTACACGTATACTGCTAGCATTCGGACATAGTAGCTTGAAAAAATGCCACGTAGACCTATTTAGGTGCTAAAAAACATTCTGTTTTGAAAAGTATTTACATAGCAGGGTCAGCAAATTCATCTGCATGCCAACTCCAAATAAGGAATCTTTGTCATTTGTTTTGAGGTCTAGCAAAGACACAAATATGCTTCACTTTATGAGTTTGCTGTCAGTGTAGGAAAATGGAAACTAGAACAGAGATTTTGTTGCTAGATGACAAGGATCATAAAGCTGGAAACAGTGGTGGGGATGGGGCGTTTCAGCCATAAAGACAACATGAAATAGGATGTTGGAAACCGTTAGAAGACAATATGGGATTATAGGGAGAGTTTTGACATTTACACCAGCAAACGATTCCTTAAACTCGTCAGGAACTGTTATCATTTTCAAGCAGGCTAATGGCCAGGCCCATGTCAGACGCCAGATTTAATGAGGCCCTGCTTAGCTGCCAATCTGCGCCTCTGCCCAGATATACCAGAATCAAAGAAGCACTGGAGCTCATTGCAGAAGCTTCTGAGATATGCTACACTGTCTGTAGAACTGGATGTGTGCGGTTAGCATGTGACCGCTGTGTGTAGCTGCTGAATTCCAGCATCACATATCTCCTGTTCTGGAATCACCATGGTCTGAAATGAAGGTGGAACAGGGATACCTAATCGCCTTGAACGTCCTCAAGCGCACCAGCAAAGAAGCATGTTGTCAGTGTCAGTGATTTACACAACACCCTTTTACCCGACCTCTCCAAACGTAAATACATATTTCTGATAAATTCCCAAGGACAAAAGAGAGCATTTATTCAGCATTTGTAAATGTCGGCACGGCAGATGATGCATTCCTAAACACAGTAGTTAACATCAAAATTGCTTCTCCAAGTGATCATATGATGACAAAAATGAATCCACCAAACTGACCCAAGGCCCCGCCACATTTCCTGCTAGACGTGTCACACTTCAAAAAACAACATTTGTATTCTCAATATGTGCTGCTTTTGTTATTTTTTTATATAAATCGCCGACAGCATCTGCCCCTGGAGGCAGGCCAGCCCCAGAACCCTTGCTATCTTTCTATCACCGGACAATTTAATACTTGCCGTCTGTGAGCCAGCCAGCACACTACGCGCCGGTCGAGTGGTGTGACCTGGGCGAGGTTGTCGGGAGGCGCCAAGGTCACCTGCAGCCTTTGGCGTGTATGGGAGAGGGAAATGTTCTCATTTTGGAATTTTGGAAGCAGATCTCTGAACTGAACATTTTAGAATTTACAGTGCAACTATTTGAGTAAGAATGCTTATAAATTTAAATGTATAACTAAAAGAATCCAAACCAGATGGACACAAAATATAAGCATTTGTGAATGCATGTGTTGCGTGTGATGTTTTTGCATCCCTTATTCCTGACCCCGCAGGGTCAGGTGCATGACGTCACACCCCCAAAAATGCTCTGTGATCCTCCAGCCCCCCCGGGGAAGGGCCTCACACCCCAGTGCCTGGGCAATCGCTCATCTCAGCACGGGAATCACTTGCTCCCTCTCCCCCATGAACGTCCTGATTGTTGCTGGAATTGGAGCAGCGCTCCGAAATCAAAGGCCGTGGCCCGCGACATTGTTCTAGCCAGGCGCCCCCCCCCCCTCCCCCATTATGGGTGGTTTAAAATGCATCTAGAATGAAAGAAGGCACTATTTAGCAAGCGAGTAGCAACAAGCAGAACTGGAAAAAAAGGAAAAAATGAAATAAAAACCTGCAGTGTGTTGCCAGAAAGCGGCAACGGCACAATGAGGCTACAGTCCCTGAAATACATGTGGGGGGGGGGGGGGGGGGGTTGTCTATAGCGCCTTTCACATGCATCGACTCTCCACTCTGGAGTGATAAAACTGAAATGAAGGGGGACGTGGTTTCCCATGGGAAAGGGGGCGGACCGCAAGGCGCCCAGAATATCACTCGGGAGAGAGACCCGACGGATTCAGCCACCGCGGGACCTTCAGCTCTGGAGACGAGATGCTATGTCACTTGCGCTGCTGCTGTCTCGTCCCCATACATATGTGCCGCTAACTGTTGAGCCGACGCTTGTTCCTGCGCTACGCGATCAGGCTCCCGGTTAGAGGGAAGCTTCCCTGATGATGAAACCCGAGATCACGTACCCAGACGTGCATGCGTTACATTGACGACAGGGGAATGTTCCACCCCTAGCTCTAGGGATAAAACGCAACAGCATGGCTTTGTAAATTGACAGAGTGTCAGAATCAGAATCACTTTTATTATTGGTAAGTATGCATGCATGTACCAGGAATTCGGCCTGGAATGTCACTGTAGTCACAAGGATTTCAAAAGTACAAACACTAAAGACGTATATGACAATAAAACACTGGATGAAACAGATGACAGTATAACATATTGAGGCTCCACAAGAAAAACAAGACAAAACAATAGAGTATAAATAATTACCTAGTCATAGACTCTAATCATACTTAATTAAGATAGATAAGGAGTGTGTGGAGCAAACAGAGTAATGACAGGTCTGCAGCTGCAGAAATGTAAATAAGATTACTAAGGACTTTGCCTGCAAAAAATGCTGTGCTGCAAATAAAGCGAAAACATTTGTTTCCCGGTTTAGCTTAAGAAACAAAAAGATGATTGTAGCGCTTATCGCAATTTTTAATTGTAGTGATCTGCTGAACCATTAAATGGTCTGGCAGATTGCATCTCTACTTTCTGCCTCTTTATTAACTCCTGATTAGTTCCCCCCCCGCACTTTTAACAAGAAGATTGCCGCGTCCTAACGACTTTCCGGGAATGAGCCACTGCTTGGGATCGGCCGTGGCCTGTGTATGCGGGATGTAAACACACGCACACGCAAAATCGACCGCCACTGACATCACTGTCATTATTTTCTGGTTTAATCCGACGCCAGCAAACTGTTAATTTTCTCATTAAGGAGATAAGAAAATGGTCATGGGCGGAATTCCGATGGCAGGAAAATTGCCTTTTTCCTCTGTTTCACCGCTGAGGAATCTCGCAGCAGTCCGGAACGTCACTCATGGAGATGACAGATTCCCCATGGCCGAACTCTCAGTGGTCGCAGTTTCCATTCTGCTTGCCTTTCCATTATTGTCTAAGAAGAGAAGGCCGCATGCCGACCCAGGATTAGATAACGGGAACGCCGCTCTGAGTCATTCAGACAGAGCTTGTGTCCATCCATTCACTCTTTTTTCCCTCCATCCCAGCAGACAAAAGCAAACGCAGTCACTGTGTCACCAGCCAGCGTGACACGGGCTTTCGCACGATCAAAAGGGCCAGTCGAGCATGATGTGACCGCATCCGCACAGCCGACTGCATGCCACCCAGCTCGGGAACGTTAAATCCCACTTCTGATTGGTCGTGCTTGTACCACTTCAAGCTTTTCATACACAGAGGAAAACACCTGATACGATGCCAGCTAACTGTGTTGCTGAAGATCCCCTCCTAGGACTGAAGCTACACGTCTACATTTAGCTACTGAAGCTAAATGTCTCTCCGCGCTTTTTATTCAAATTGGTTTTAAGATGGTTGTACATCCTTCTGGGTGATTTCTAAGAGAGCAGCTAGTGGACTACAGCAGCTCCTTAGTGAATATTAAATGCAATGGTTTCAATTTGCTTTTAAAACAGTGGCACCATGGCAATAAAAACGTTATTCAAAGACAGCAAAGTGTGGGTGAAATGAACATGCAAAGAGATAAAGGTGGTTGGCCTATTTGCATGCAGATGTAAGGTGAATAATCTCGCAATGTCCGCATCACGCAGGAATAACCCTTCCTGTGACATTCGCCATTCCCTGTGTCCCGTCGCTGACTGGGATTGCGATGAGAACAACAAATGGACTGCAGAATAATCCATAATAATGCATCAGGACCGCTTATGACCGAGCTGCCATTAGACGGAAAGCCTCCACAGATACAGGATGTACAGGAGGTAATCAGACGCAGCCCCGCAGCTGTCCTGGTGCAGCCCAAGCGCATTTGCAGCATTGACGAGAACCCAAAAGGTAAGGTGAGGACTCTGCCCCACGGGCCCGGGTGCAAGCCGCGTGGAATGTCTCATGGGCTGTCTGAATGGGGGCCGTCAAAACCGGCGCCCTTGTGAGGCATCCAGGACATGTTATGTCAGGGTGGGGGGGGGGGCAGAGGGGGTGACACAACTGTGATAATGAAAAATGACAGACTTGTAGGTTTACTTTACAGCTGGGCATAATTAAAGCCACAAGAGTAAATTCTCTACCCCACGACCCCCCCCCCCCACCCACAAAATCCAAAAGGCACTATTTTATGCAACAATAACATCTATTTAAACTGCAAATATAATACATATGAAATCATCCATGAAAACAAAAACAAAACACTGGTCCTTGGGATTAAACTGGTTCTTGGGATAGTTCTCAGATGGAACTTTCCAGCCTGCATAGAAGGACGCTGTCACACAACCCAGACAGGCGTGTCCATCCGTCCATCCCCCAGTGCTCTCACATCAGCCTGAGGGACTGGCTGTAGTCCTGGGGTCCCTAGTTATGATCCTCTGACTTATACTCCTAAGACCTGTAACTACATCATCCAGTGATGCCGTCTTTGTAGCCATAAAGGAGACGACAGTTACACTTTAATTACTTCCTTGTCCCAAGTGATGTACAAGTGAAGCTAACAGCACATTACAAACATATATTCTGTGTAGGGGTCATCAAGGCTGGGCTTCTCATTAATGCCCAGGTACAAATGTGAGCAGTATTAGAGGGAGAGCTACACATCTTCCAAACAAAAAAGTGCACTGACTAAACGAAAAAAAAAAACGTGTGCACACATTATAAGTAACATTTGACCTTATTAGCATCACGGTTAATATTGATTCGATCTGCATTCAAAACAAAGCAGTACAGTTTGTCATAGATAAAAAAAATCTCCTTTTCCGTAGGGTGCATCCTGCTTTCCGAAAATGACCCTTCATTCGTTTTAGATGGCTTATCTCCGAAAACATACAACCCCCTTGATTAAAGGCAGTTAATAAGGAGAGTGAAACTGCATGGATAACATTGGAAGGGACGCTCTCTGAAAGCCGTCCCCCGAACGTGCGTGGGGCCCCTTTCATCCTGGCCGCCCGCCCGCTCACCATTGTTTTCCTCTACGGGAAAATAACCACTTTCATCTCCGTAATGCGTCGGGCACTTTTAAACAAACCCCGCTCGCCAGTGACCCAGATTCGTCGCCGTGCAGTCAGCGAATAATAGACGGCAGCTCACAAAGCGTTTTAATCTTTAATACCGGAGGAAGATGGTTTAAAAAGGCAGCCGTGAGCTGGGCCTGGTTATGATAGGCACATTTACCGTGTACTATGCACCCAGTGTGAATAAAATATTCATACGTTACTGATCGAGCAGAGTGATAAATGGAATTAACCTCCAAAGGTGCGGTGAGTTTTGTCAGCGCTGACATGCATTCAGGCGTGGACTATTGTGCTGTGTTCCCAGCTAGGCAGTATTGCGAATACTGTGCCAGAATGAGCAACACATGTAATCCCTACAAAGATCATGTACAGTCCGCCACATAATTGGAGGTGAGCTCCATATAACGCAGAGTGCTTGTATTTAAGATTCTGGGGGGTTTGCAGAGCAAATAAATTAAAATACAACAAACCTACTTCCATGATTTTTTTTTATGAATTTTTTTTATGCCCCTTGAGTAACTGGCTTTAAGGACCTTGTTCTGGGACCCAAAAATAAAATCACTGCTAACTCTGGGATTTGAGCTAGCAACCTTCTGGTTAGAAGCACAGCATTCTAACCCACTGAGCTCCTCAGTGCAAGCACATCCATGTTTCATGAAAGAAGTAATGTACACTTAGAAGCTATATTTACAGTAAATTAATAATCATTTTTGTGCAATGTATGCAGATATTTCACAAAAATAAACACGCGGTACCCTGGTATAACCCAAAAAGGTCAGTCAGATACAGCCGACATTCCCCCATTGCGCTTGTCCAGATCATATTTAATAAAACGTCATATTAAAAAAAAAAAAAACTGCATAATGCTTTTAACTGCATGGCGAGCGGGATGTGTCATTTTCCATTATTCCGGCTATCGGATCCAAACTTGATTTTTAAAAGGTTAATGCCCCCCCTTTGCAAAACAGAAAGCAAATATTTAGAAGAAGCCCTTTCCAATCAGAAAATAGCAGACTAATTCTGATATATCCTAATAACATTTTGACAAATGCTAATTAAATAGAAACTGAGGATGCAGAGTCCTTGTGAAGCGTACGCATTCCTCAGGGGGAGCCAGAAAGCGCCCAGCTAATGGAGCGCCGCTGCCTAGTGGGAGAACCGCGCACCTGAACAACCGCACGCCTGAACAACCGCGCGCCCCACTCTCAAAGCACAATAATGGCAAGTCAGTATAAATGATTAAAACGTGGGACTGTCGCGAAAACAGGCAGCAGCTTTCAAATGCGTATAGAGCACACTGCTAAGGATAACCGTAATTTTAGATTTGCTGAGACTCTATAACTGAAAGGAAAACCTTGATACCACACACGTCCACATGTTCAATCATACAGGCAGCATAGAGTACTAACTAAAACAACCGCAAACCCGGCAGCCCCAGACCAGCATGACAAACCAGCGGGATCCCCTGACAGGCCTACTTACACCCTCCCTGGGTGCTCAGTCCAATCAGCTGGGCTTCTTGCCTGAGGAGGCTGCTGATCAATCGCCATGGAGACACGAATTCTGGGCCTGTGCTGTGCTCCCCCCCCCCTCCTCATTGGCTCAGAGCCCCCTGTTAACTGCAGTCAATGCCCTTTCCTATTGCCAAATGCACTAAGTTGCTTTGGGATTGCTTTGGGCAGATATTTTCAAGTCATTCCAAATATTCACCATGTGATTAAAGTCAGGCCTTTGATTGGACCATTCCAGGACATCCATTTCCTGCCTCTTAGCAAACAGACAGCATTGCTTTTGCAGTAAGAAGAGGCAAAAAGCATCTTTTACCTTTGTTTTATATCGTATGAACCTGGTGTCTGTGAATGTGAATGCAGTGAGCAAAAGGTTATTGGTTCAAATCTCAGAATTGACAGAGCGATTTCACTGTTAACCCCCAGCAGCTCTAGGGACTGTCTGAGCCTGCTTTCTCAAAAATGTGCATTGCTTAAGATAAAAGTGTCTGTTAAATAAATGAAATTGTAAAAAGTTTGCTGCCAGGATCTCGGCAGGAAAGCAAGGGCTTGGTCAGAATTCTGCTTAGGGGTCCTGACTTACCGAGACGTCGTGCAGTTTCACGGCTTTCAGTGAAGTGCTGTGCGCTGGGGAGGCGAGTGCGGTTAGGGCAGTTAGTGACGCACCCTCCAAACATGCAGCATGATCTAACCGGGTCAGAACCCCTTATGGTCCAGCGGCGCAGCTCCGTGAAAATGATGAGTAAATCTCCTGAAAAAGACCACTTTTGTGGGACGGCCCCATCTTCCCGAGGCCGTAAAGGATGAGACTTCCCCCGGACAGCGTGCTGGAGAATGTTAAGCTGAGTTTAATACTGAGCACGGCATCTGCACACCTCATGGTATAAATAAGAAATTTAAATGAGAGCCGTGATCAAAGACCTGCCAGCTACCTTTTTCTCATCTGCATAATTTACAGGCGAGGCTGTATTTCAAGAAGTGCCATTTCCCCCTAATTGGGTCCTTGTTGCCTTGTTCCTTTGTGTTAAATAGCGCCGCGCTTCCGGAAGATTCTGCTGTAGATGGCTTTGCATCATTCACTAAAGGGGACACAAGCTTTATAAGAAAGATTACGTTTTTTAATCTGGACAGACCTGCATTTCATTGGACCCCTTTTAAAATGATTTTTAATCTTTTTTTTTTTTTTTTTACACTCCATCTGTAACTGTTACACACTGGAGTTTTACTCCTTTCACTCTGGGCTGATCACCTTTAAAAATGGGGGTGAACATTAAAGACCAACCAGCCACATTTTAAAACAAGCCCCTGTCTCTCATCCTCACCTAATTGCATTATATAGTATCATACCTCCCGCCAAATGTCTCTTAATCAAAAAAGTTAGAATATCTAACCTTAAAGCTTTTTTGACCTTGAACTAATCCCTCTTCTAGAAAACAGGCTAGAATCAAAACTGAAAATATATGCAAGGACTCTTATATTACAAGACTTTCTCAGGTTACACACAGGATGTTTTGCATAGCAATTATAACTATATTAAAAGTACCCAGAGGAATCACAGTCGGTATGAACAGCAACGTTCTCACACCAATGTTCATTTCAGGTGCTTCAAATAGCCTTTTGTGTGCCCTGATTCTTGATATCTTCTGTGTGTTAGTCACATTTTCCGAAATGCGCTGCTTTGAGTGTGGATGCTCTGGCCTTTATTTCTCGACCTTTATTCTCCATCAGGCGTTGAAGTGCTTCCCTGCCAGTGCCTTAAGCTGACCATATTGTCCTTGCCTGTGTGCTGTAGCCCCATAAAGATAAACGTGAAACAAATAACATCCATGCGTGGATACTGACCGCCCTCGCCGTCGCACGCCTGCCCGCCTTTATCTTTTAATATCCTACCGTTTATCCGGATGAATGATCGTTTGCACGGGGTCAATAAATCATGGCCGACTTTGTGTGGAACTGAACACACGGCTCACATGTTTATTTTTGAAATTTGTTTGTTCGTTGGGGTCAGAACAAATGACACTATGCTACATACATTTCAGTGGAAGTAAGAATTCTTTATTTGGTCTTTTGTGGTACTTATTTTTAACTGTACGACACAAGCTATTTTATGGTCACATTAGATTTAGAGTCATTGTTATTCATGATAATAGATTTAATTAAGGGAAAATGGAATAATGTAGATATTATTTGCATGCATGGACGGAAAGTCAGATGTCAGCATTATTGCATGCCAGTATTTGTGGTTCATGAAGACAAATATCACACAAAGATGATTCTGTAAAATTCTCCTTTGAAAGACTGTAAAAGGCCACTTTTCAGAAAAATGTTTTAGTCAAGTGATGTGGAAAATGACCAATTGGCAAATCCAGCTCAGCCATGATATGATCAGGTCTGAAATGTAACTTTTCCCTTTAAACAAAGACATTCTCCAAATATTACATTAAGGAGCTAATATTACAGCATGCATCATACTTTGTCATAAGACCTGACATTTAAAATATGGCATAATTCTAAAAGAATAACAATTAGATAGTATGAATATTAAGAATCTAAGCTATGATTTTCCTGATCCCAGTGGTCAGGCATTATAAGTCTCTCTCTGATTGAACAAGTATCAATCATGCGGATCACCACTGTACAGGTGAACACAGTCCTCTATGAATCCCACAGGAATCCCACAGGTCAGTAGGGATCATGGGTAAGACAAGATGGATTCCAGCACCCAGTCTAGACAGCAGAGCACCAATTAAATGTGAAAAAGAGTCCCATGATCCAAGGCATCCTTAATCAAGAATGAACTTTAATGCCTGTGCTTTCAATCAAGGAGCCCCATCCAGTTAGGGACCCCGTTCTGTGATTCTGCATTGATATTTAACTACTTTCATTGGTTCTGACACACTTTGGGTCCACACTCTTCCAGACCTGTTCTCCATCGAAGTGAGCTCTCCTCTGAAGCCTGTGAGGCAGATTTTTCGGCTCAGAGAGGGGGAAGAACGTGGGCTGTCAGAGTTCTGTCTTTAGGGGCGCCGTTGGTCTGGACCGAGACGAAGGCGCCGTTAGCTGGCACTGCGGGAAGCCGCGTCAAACCCCCGGGGCTCCTCACCGGGACCGTAGGCAGATGCGCTTCCATTCCTGTCCCGCTGACAGGCTCCGACGGCTCATCACGTCACATCTCCCCCCAGCCCACGGTTTATCCAAAGCTAGCCAGGATTAAAATGCATGCCGTTTCAATTGATATAACCAAATATTTATATTAAGATGCTGACTGCAATGTCCCTCTGAGACCTGATGATCAGTTACCTTTGTCCAGATGCTTAATCGTTGTATTTAGCAACCAGAGAATGTCAATCCTATGGGTGACATTTGCACCCACCCCCCTCCAGTGTGGCTCCAACGGTACAGCCATAAATAAATTTCACGAGGCGTCCAGCAATCCTATCAATAGGCCAACTGTTGGGGGGTTGGGGTGGGGGTGACTGCAGGGACGGGGGTGGTTCATACCCATAATTTTACTACCTGTCTGCATGGACTTCAATCAGCAAATCTATCTCCTGGTAATCGACCCTTCTTTACATTTCCCGTTAATTCGTTCGTAGGCTTTGGATTATTTTGGACGAGCTGAGACAGACTATGGTTATTTTGGGGGTCGGGCAGCATCCCAGGGAACTGACAGGTATTCCAGTTAGCTAACACTTCCAGCATGTGTCAGGAAGGACTGGGAAGCCCGGGAGACATCTGATCTCATCAGCCATACGTGATGCGTAATCAGACCATTTCCCGTATCTCTGAGCAGAGGACGCCTCTCTCTCTCTCTCTCGAACTTCAGAGATCCTTCCTAACTGCCATCGATTGTTTTTTTCCTTCCTTCCATCAGGTTCATCAGATACAGTAGTTCAGATTCTTAGTGTCTTTGAGACTGACAGTTTTAAACCTCGCTTTATTGACTGTGGCCTCAACTAATTTAATTTAATGAGTATTATAAATTGAAACAAGCGCCTGGTCCGTTTAAATGTCTTACGTGCTGTTAATAGTGCACGGCAGACAGCTGTGATGGGGTGTACATGCAGCTGGATTTAGGTGTGGGCGGTGAACTGCTCGGGCAGCGGGTCACTGTAAAATGCATCTTATCCGATGGAGGAGTACTACAGCCCATTCAAGGAGGCCTAGGATTCCCGGTATACGCTCCGGATCTCTAAGATCTGATCAGATAAACTGCCGCAAAGAATGCATGGATGGATGATATGGGAAAGAGTTAAACAAGTTGTAAAATAAATAACTTCTTTAAACATAGACTGGGGGCAGCGTTCCTTCCAGGAACACGATCTCATGCTGCGGATCGTTCACCTGGATCGTCACGTTCCTCCCGGACAGCGTGAACCCGACCGACGCCAAGCAGCACGGATATAATTACACGACAACACTCTTGCGCAATACAACCGGGCAGTAATGAAAGGCATCAACCAATGGTTACACCAACACACGCTGTAATCATTCTGCGATTGTGATTATAGCAAAATAACAGTTTCATTGTACAATAATTTCCCAAAGTTCAAAACGGACGTTATTTTTGACACTGCCGGTGTGCGAGTTGGAATTCCATCTGCTGCCAAACATTCCTGTTATGCTTTCTAAACACAGCACATAGCTTGAGAGAACCTCCCACTTAGTGAACTCCCCTTCCCCCCAATTCAAATAGTACAAATTATTCGAGCAGGACTTAAAGTGAAGCCTTTGTGTGTGGCAGGTTTGGGCAACCCTGTATCTACAGAGATATCATGACTTTGGCACGAAACTGTGAAGCTGATTTCCCAACAAACATTGTTTCTCTCTACGAGGGGCTGACATGAAATGATGCTTTATTTGCCGTTTGTATTAGTACAAGAACAGGTACATAGGAATGCGTTTTTTTATCGCCATTTTTGAGACATGCACACATGTAGAGGTGAGACCAAAGCTTGGGGTTTGAGTGCAGGGTAATTGTCAGAATTTGTCAGAAAAGTCCAGTTAAATAAATGTTTGATTTATTGATGTTTTATTTCCAGTTTGGTTCAAAAAGAGAACACAGACGAACGTCGTCGATCCCCGTCGACCCTCAAGGAAAATAAAGTGCAGAGATTTTACGTTTGCAGTGGCTCTTGTTTTTATAATGAGATGGTGAAACTTTGGTCTGGGAAATGTTAACGTCCAGTGAGAAGGGGGACAATGAGCAGAATGCGATGATGCTCTTCACTTATCTCCAAATCAAACCTTATGGCTGTCAAAGAATTTATGGGGTATCTGGCTGAAATTCCTGATGGGTGGAATGTTACGTATCTCAGATGCAGGAATATGTGCAGGTTATCATCTAATGGGCAACCCCCCCCCCTCCACATATCACCCTTGTCATGTTAGAAATGTAAAGGCATAGCCCAGTGAAAAGATACAGGCGGCACAGAGGCTGCGTCTCCCAATGTATTGTCAGTAGTCTTCTCATGCTCCTCTCTCTTTCTTTCTCAGATCTGGGACAAACAGGAAGGAGCGACGGTAGGGAAGGAAGTTGGAAAAAAATCAAACCTCAACGCGGAATTCCGACAAGATTTTTTTTTTTCAGATTGTGTTACAGCTCATTCAGGGTTATGTTTTAAAAAAAACAATGCATCAGATATAACCTGGATACTATCAAGGTGTGAAACTGCTTATTAGGCAATAGGAGGGAATGACACAGGATCATGAATGTGTGCTTGAAGGCTGCTGGCCCTCGATTGCACTGAATTTTTTTAGTACCATCACACATTGTTTGCATATATTACCACGCACAGATTATACTTAAGGCTTGAGTATTCAGAAGACATCTCCATTTCCAACTTTTATGTCAGGAAAGTCGCGTTTAATCGCACTATTTATTTACTTGTTTTATGTGGTGCCTTTTTTCAAACTCTGAATTATCTCGTTTTTATTTGTCAATTTATACGTTGGTATGAGGTGAAGTGACGCAGAATGACGTGGTTTCCCCCCCATATCCGAAATCTTTAAATTAGAACTACTTTTGACTTTCATTTCTTTAAATGGACATGTGAAATACAGGCTCGCTAAACGGGACCCAGTACTGGTCATTAACACATGGGTTAAATGCTCCTATTATTATCTGGCAAAATATAGCTCAGGCTCATCGTACAGAACCGCAAAACATTTCAGGCATGTGGGCAAACAGGGCGGGATATTGCGACAGCCCTGAGGAACAAAAAACGGGACTGGGAACAAGGAAGAAACCACAGACAAAAAACTGACTGTAATGACGATGTCACCGCATCCGGGAAGAGATAGGAGGAGGCCCTGATGTCAGAGGTGGGGCAAAGGAGAGATATACGGCTGAGGGTGACATCCTGACAACCAGCGAATGCACGGCAGACGCAGGATGTGACGGCCTGGAGAGAGAGCGCGCGTGCGCGTGCGCGTCCGGCACGGAGTAATGAGGGGTGACAGGCGCGAGCGTCTCTTTTACACGGGATATTTTCGCTCCTCTTCAACTCTTTCCCTGTGTTAAAAAACATGGGATCAAGTGCAGAA
Source organism: Brienomyrus brachyistius (assembly GCF_023856365.1). NCBI lineage: Eukaryota > Metazoa > Chordata > Actinopteri > Osteoglossiformes > Mormyridae > Brienomyrus > Brienomyrus brachyistius. The sequence goes on from NC_064533.1 coordinate 16,267,254, forward strand.
AAAAATAGTACAGTGTACAGGCGGACAGTCATTTTCAGCACTGTCCCGATGAGGATATATCAGCGCTGATGGGGAGTCAACACCGCCTCGGTGAAGCCTGTGTGGAGCACGCCCGCATTGTTTTTATATCGTCTCACTTTTATATATATATATATATATATAACACACACACAGCACATATTCCCCAATCAAATAATTAAAATGGAAAAAAATAACTGAGAATATGGTGCAGTTTTTATATATCATACAGAAACAGAAATTTTTTTATAAAGAAAAACTTTACATTGCATTTTATTTTAAAAAAACTACAACTAAACGTGTATACTTCAAATCAGTAATCTTAAAAATGAAAATAGTTATTTTCTCATTTGATAAGTTCTCTCCTAAAAATTTCACCCTGTACCTCCAAATTATATTCAAAATCTATCGGAGCTATGATGGGAAACCCACCCAGCTCTGCCTTTGTATTGCTCCTCTGTGACTGATTTGCATAGAGACGAAGCTAATGCCTTATTCCAAGGCTGGTAAAGCAATAGCCAATTGAGAAAATGCTAATTGAAATCAGAGGTTCTTCGATGCATTAAAGAGATAAGACTGCGCACCAATCGCATTGGGAGTGGAAGTCCAAAGGATGGGGGTGGTGATCAAGGCTGCAGGGGTCGCCGTGCTGTTCAGTTCACAGCTACTTGCTAAATGATAACATACTTACACCTGAAGCACCTGGTGAAACAACTTGTTGTGGAAATAATGACCAGGGATCGAAGAAAATGAGACATTCTCTCAGCAGGCCTAAGGAACAGGAATTGGCAACCCGTGAAGTGAAGGAAGTTGGTCTAAGAATAGGATGAGACAGCGGGGGTTATCCATTGGCCGCTTCAAACAGGAAATGGGCCAAGGGGGGAGGGGCTCGGATGTGGATGATGAAATCAGACAGTGACCTTATGTGTTCATACAGGGAGGCATGAAATTGATTCAAAGCCATGAACCTCCTTCTGCTTAATCTCTTATTTCAAAAATGTATGTTATTCAATAAATATTCATTATGCCCTCTCTTTAGGACTACAGGGAATGGTGATTGGTTTGTTTGTGCCAATTTTACATACACACACACACACACACACACGTCTGAATATCTGAATAGTATTTCTAAAACTCCTAATGCCCACAAAGGAATGTATGGAATTTATGAGTCAACTGGGAATTATCTGAGGTTTTAAATCGAACTTATCAACAGTATCAGTCAAGAGAAGAAGCAGTAAATCTTCTAGTTGCCTCATTTGAAGGTGTGGTGAGACGCTTCTGGATGATGTCACAGTTCTGTCTGACTCAGATCTCCTTCTCAGATCCAGCTGGTCCTCCTGGGGGTCCCCGCTTTGATTTCAGCAGATGAGGTCTGGTGGTTCTTCTGACACCAACTCATTCACACCTGCTTTTTTTCCCCCTCCCAGCTAATTCAGTATCTCTTAGATCCATCCGGCCAAAATATGAGTCCAGATGCTCATGACCGCCAGGGAATTAAGATCTCTTTGATTAAAGACGGTTGTTTTGTTAGAATATAAACACCAAAATATTGCTGCCCCAATGTCAGCCACTAAAACAGCCCTGATTACTCCCTCTGCCTCACCTTAAACGCCTTCACATCACACCAATAACCTCTCAGGAGCCAATCCAGAAACTAATTTAAAAATCCAATAGACATTATTGCGCTATCTGACATCCCAACTTGTGCGTACCCCCGCCTTGTGCGTACCCCTGCCTTGTGCGTACCCCCACCTTCTGCATACCCCCACCTTCTGCGTACCCCCGCCTTCTGCGTACCCCTGCCTTGTGCGTACCCCTGCCTTGTGCGTACACCCACCTTCTGCGTACCCCCGCCTTCTGCGTACCCCTGCCTTGTGCGTACCCCTGCCTTGTGCGTACACCCACCTTCTGCGTACCCCCACCTTGTGCTCTATGAAATCTGGACAAGGCTCCCAGTCCCCTGCCAACTCTGACCAGGACAAGTGGCTAAAATAAGGATGGAGGATTGTATTATATGCACCTTATTTAAAGCATAAACCGCGTAAAATGGCCCTACATCTTTCTTTTAAGAGAATCAGACCGTCATATTATTGCGAAGAACATAATACCGTTAAAAGTATTATACAAGATCCCACAGTGGATCAATTTCATGTAAAGGCGAATCCTCTGCCTAAACTCATTCTGTACTGAAGGACAGTTGCCCGATTTGACTCATTTATTTTATTTAAGGTTTAGGCACAAACAAGGGCTCTTCATGTTGAAATAAGTGAGAAGTCAGTAGTTACGAAAGGTGACAAAATGAGTGGTGACAGCTCACAGTGTAGCCCAGTGATATACATCTGTGACATTCAGTACACAAGAGCACATTTCCTGAAAGCAAACAGCGGGCCCACGGGGATTAGGGAAAGGGTTCGGGTGTCAGCGCTGAAGGCCTGCAACAAAGGCACTTTCACACCGAGGCATTTATATAAACCGGCATGCCTGGTGTCAGCTTTTCTTGTTGTTTTTTAATGGCATGTTGGCTTTTATCCAAAAAAGTCTGTTTTTCTTTTTTCTATTCCAGTCATTAGGAAAAGGATTTTCTCCCCCCCCCCTCCACCTGATTCAGAAAATAAACACTAACCAATGGGATCATTTCATTTCATCATTTCATTTCTTCTCATTTCTGAAGAGGTTGCTGTGGGTAACAGGCTGGATCAGCATCCAGGTGTTGAGAGAGTAAGCAGAAGCCGCTTTTCTGTGTTTGGTAATCAGACATGAGTGAAGTGATAAAATGAGCCAGCAGCCACCTCCAATCCCTTTATCTTAAAGCCCGCTACCCAGGATCCCCCACCCTCCAGGCACAGGAAGTCTGCACCCGGAAGCTACATATCTGAATGGGCAGATACCATTGGGTGATCCAGCTGTTGGAAGACCTGGAAAGTGGTAGGGTCAGAACAGAGGGAGAAGCACCATCCCAGGAGGTGTGTGGCAGGGTGAGAACCAGGCACACAGGCACAAAGTAAAATAACAGGTTCGTATTCCAACCCCCCCTGAAATGGTTGTGCTTCCAACTAGGCATGCAATCGGTTAGTAAAATAATGAGTTTGAACCCCCCCCCCCCAATATTCATTTCTAGCTACAAACCTGGTACCACACAAGTGATGGCCAAACACTCCCCATTTGACAGTTAATAGCTCCTGCAACAGGACTGTGCCCAACTCTCAGATATCTGTTAAATAAGAGGAACAGGACAAGTCGGGAAGCAGAGTGGTGCCATGAAGGCCAGGAATGCCACCTGTCAAGCGGTGAGGCCAGCGTCCCACAGAGACCACAGGATGCGCTCGAACACGGAAAATGTCATGGTTAATTATTGCAGCAACTGTTGTTGTCTAGATACGCTGTGGCATGAGCGATACGGGAACGAAGGACACAGTCCATTGACCGCTGGGGAAAAGAAAAGGTGGCCGGAGCCCCTTTCAGCCCAAATGGAAAGATGCAAAATCGGTGAAGTGCAAGCATAGTGGAGGTGGCGTACATTTCCCGATTACCCTGTCTACCCAGGGCTCCTCACCCTACGCTGTCCTGCTACTGGAACCAAGAAGGGAAATCTGCATAATACTGTAGCCTCTGTCACAGCTTAAAAATGCATATTTCGGGCCACTTTTAGATTGCGTGCCATAAGATTTTTGAAGCATTTTCTTGATAATTTTGGTTAGATGATTGAATATGTTTATAGTGCTTGCTGATAATGGGTTAAGGCATGGGCTCTCATGAGACTTCCCGGAGGACTGCAATAGTTTTATGCTTTTTTGGCCAGATTAATGTTGCATCTGTTTCCTAAAGACTTTTAGCATCAGGTAAACAATTTGTAGTTCGTATGGATAGCTACCGATCTTCTACAGGTGCTTTTGACATCTCCATTGTTCACATCAACAGCTATTCCCATGATATTATGAGCTCACGTCGACAACCAATCCTGTAATGTCATGAGCTCACGTCGACAACCAATCCTGTGATGTCATGAACTCACATCGTCAACCAATCCTGTGATGTCATGAGCTCACATTAACAATCAATCTTGTGACAACAGGAGCTCATGTAAACAATCCCATGATATCTTGCTGTTTGACTCCATTGATAGTCAGACTTCAACAGACAACACATCAGAGGTGGATAATAAAAGAGTGTGTAAATCTTTGTAAATCTTAGTGGTTGTACGTGATCAATTTCCTGAGCACTGACAATACACTATGCAAAAGCATATTATGAAGTATTAAAGATGTGATATTCTGGGAGTCTGTCCCCAATTAATTAATTAAGTGGCAACCAATCAATTAATTGGTTTGTTGATTAATTAATTAATCTGGACGTGCAACTACTGTGACTAGGAGAAGCAGTGTGAAGATTTCTTACATTCAGCAGCATGTGGAAACAGGGTTCTACTGTCAGCAGGCAAAGCTCCACAGATATGTACGTGTCTGTTTAGCCTGTATTATGTAATTCTGCGGTTTCACGGAGATTACACAGAGACAGGATGAAGGATGCCTAACATCACACCGCGAGCTTCACTCTATCTTACGGCCATTAGGCAGAGGGAGGCTGGTCTTTGGGCTCCGACCTGAGCTCTGGGATTTAATAAATAGTATCTCTTCTGGAGTGATCATTCATCGCTGATATCTGACCGAGCATTGCATACGTGTGCGACTCCCTGCTGCCAGACTGCAGGAGACAAAAGCTGCCTTCCGCAAGGCGCCTCTGGGTATATTTCCTGCACCAGACATAGAAATTCCTAAAGATGCGATGCAATTGAAATTCACCCATTTGGTGTCATGCAAAGCAGATAAGGCGTGCACTTTGAAGAGCTCTTTACATAGAAATTGCTAAATGCATTATATACCCCGTACACAAATTTGATTTGATGTCAGATTAATGTTCATACAATAATCATAATCAGCTGAAAGAGCTTTGTTACCGACTGAATTCAGCTGACTACAGCTCATACACGGAAACATGAAATCATGAAAGTAAAGTATTATTAAATAGCTACAGTATGCAGTAATGTACGATTAACAAGAGTTAAGGTGTATAGATGACTTAAAACAATAAATACGCTTATTATGAGATCATTTTCTGCGGTGCTGTATATCAGTGTCATTACTCAAAAACAGAATTAGATTCAGTAAATCTCATCAGCACTAAAATACACCAAAGGATGTTGTCAAGAGTCCCCCAAGATGGGAGATACCACGTCAGCAAGCTGAGGGGGGTGCCCTTTAAGGGAGAGGACTAAGGAAAAGTGAATAAATAAAATAAACTAGCTGTGTATTCAAGGTGGGGTTGGATTCCAAGCATCTAAGAAACATTCATACCTTTTGAATTATTTAAGTACCCAAAAGGTTTCAGCACAAAGATGACCTCATTATTCAGGGACCAGTAAAATATCAGGATCCCGGACCACTATGTCTGCATGGGAATATATGTAGCTATCTAATTAACATATCCATTTGAATCACCATCACTCGAATTTTATATCTCATCATTAATAATATGAGACACATCCCACAATCCCCATAATTTGTGCTGGGGGACGTTGTACGAGAGACATGTGGCTGAGAAAAGTAGCGTATTTGATTGAGGTGTTAGTGAACAGAAGGTTGCTGGTACAAATCCCAGGGTCAGCAGAGATATCATTAATGTTTGCTGCTTAGGATAAAAGCAACAAACTATTCATAAAAGGGAGACGGGGTATTTAGTGTGTTGATGATGCAACGGGAAAAATTCGCCCCAAGCTTCCGTTGGGCTCTTCCTTTAGAAATAAAGTTGCCTGCCAGGTGAATGGGATAGTTAAGCTCAACTCGAGTCTAAGGTGACCAGTGAAGGCTGTCTCACCATCTCCAACCAAGTGGAACAAACCATCTTCATACTCAATATAACTTAGTAACAATCCAGCTGGGCAAAGCAGGAACGGGCATGAAGGCAGACTCACCATCCGACCCCAAAAGTATAGAAACACCTGGATCGAGATCTGAGCCAACAGTCAGTTCCTGGTACAAGCTTGTCTTATATCAATGATATCATTCAATAAAGAACAGGCTCAGCGTGAAGGAGGGAGTGAGCCGTGGACCATGTTAGGCCGTTTATTCTCCATGACACACCTTTTGTCCTGGAGTCTGCGATGTTTTTATTTGCTGAGAGTGATGAGCCAAGTCCTGAAGCAGTTCTGATGTTGCAACGTGTAGCACCTTGCTGCCAGAGCTCGAGTTAGTGCAGGTGCTGTTACTCATTACATCTGGTATCAGCTAGAAGGGACAGAGCAGAACGTGGGCTGAACCTGTACAACTCGCCAGCTACCCTCCTCCAGAACGTGTGCTGCTCTGCTCCTGCACCCAGCCGATTCCTGGTAGAGAGTTTGTAATGTTATTTAGCTCAAAGATATAAGACACGAAGGCTACTTTTAATTATTAGTTGAGCAGAAACGGTTGTATGCAGCTATGACAGTATGCTGTGACTGACACTTGAAAGTGCCAATCGTTGGACCACAGACTACTGATTTAACAAACGGAAGTCCCGCCTCCCTCATTTTAGTGATAATGACATATGAGGCTTTAGTCTCATTGGTGGGAGTTTCACTTCTAAATCAGACTGCATATTAAGAGGCAGGTGAGCTCAGCATTAACACGCATTCAAGTAGACAGACTTCGATCAAGAATAACGCTCATCAAGTCATAGTGACAGGGAGTGGCTGTGGTGAATGAGTGAGGCAAAATATTAAATAACTGTCTTAACAGAATCCCTTTATCCTCCTGCAGGCACAGTAATGCTTTTCCTAAGGCGCTGTAATGATCTACCAATGAGCTACCATTTTATTTTAGCTTGGATCTCTCTATAGTGTTTGATCTCTCTTATTCAATCGTGGTAACAAACTTATATAAAGGTTGATGCCTTTCACCAAAACAATTTCCACACATCTAATGTGTCATCTTCCTCTTCCTCAGCGCACTTTTTCTACATGTCCTGCACATATTTTATTTTAAAAAAAGGAGTTTTATTTTTAAATTCAAGCCTCTGCCTGCCAGTGCTACCAACAGCAGCTGAGCCCATCGGGCAAAATAACCACGGCCATATCCTAAAAACCGGGGAGAATTCTGCCAGGACGGGTCAGTACTGGAAACAGACGAGACTTCTGAAGAGCGGGGAGTTGGAGACGGCGTAACGCGGCGGAGTAACCGAACACATCAACACAGGAGCCTCTGTGCCTGAGACACCTCGCTTCAACCTCCAGATATTTCTGTCCAGAGTCAGGAGATAAAATAAAAGCAAAACACAAAACATATCATTAGAGGGTCTCTTCACTTCCATTGTATTTGCTTATTCAACAGTTAAGTACATAATGAAACACTGTGTTGTTAACATGTATTACTAATAAATTCACTGATGCATTTTAATGGCATTTTGGGATGTTTTCCCACACGTCAGTCGGCACTGTCAGGGACGCTCCTCCTGTAAAATGACGTGTGGCCGTTTCGGGAATCTGTGTCCTGCACCGGTGCAGTTCTGTCTGTCTCTCTCACTCCGGCAATCAGTTTCTCTGCCTGGAAACATTGCTTTCCGAGTACAGAATCCAGCCGCCCGAACTCCCAGCAGGCGTCCGTGTGCTGTCTGGCATATCGCCGCTGCATGGCTGGCTGGTGTTGCTCCTGCTCGGGGCAGTGGGGGGGCGTTAATTAACAATCCTGGTAATTTTAGTCAGGCAGTTCCAGGGCAGAGCTCTGATTGGCACAGGACTCGGGGCCAGAGTTCCTAGCGGCATCTCTGACTGTCAGCTGATGACAGAGGCATTCGAACCACCCAGTAAGGATCAGAATTTTTTTACTCACTGTAAAAAAGTACCTGAATCCTGCATGTAGGCATTTCGGCTGTCCAGAGTCACATTTCTGCAAGGCTGCCTCCGCATTTGAGGAGTTATACAAACAAACCATGACCCCTAATTCCGCGGCTATGCACACTTATCATTGGACTCAGGGTAGTCTGGTGCTATCATAGGACAAAATACTTGTCATCAAAAATATTCTGTGGCTGTAGTAGTGTAGAACAATCCCCCCCCCCTTGATGTTTCAAAGCAAATTTGCACCTTAACCTTCAGTGACTACATGCAAACACCTGTGCCCACCTCCCTCCTCCCTGCCACGCCGGACGCAGAAACACAGAAACGCATACTTACTATCGAGCGTGTGCATGTGGCAAATACCTGCATGGGATGGTGCAGCCCCTGAATTTAAAGGGAGACACTCACTCAGTCAAGAGTGGACATGGTTAAGGAAGTGCAACAGCATTTGACACAGAGTAAGAATATGCATGACCTTTCACCCAGAAACCTGTGGATAGATTCTGTTTGTCCATCCATGTTTTATAACTATTTACCCAGCAGAGGGTGATACAGGAGCCTTTCCCCGAAAGCACAGGGCATAAGGCAGGTGGCGTCCTGGACGGGATGCTGATGCATCTCAGGAACTCAGGAAATCTACAATCTACAGCAGCTCACATTATTGCATACTTCTGGCCAGAGAACAAAGCCAGAGAACAAAAGCATAACTTCAAAAATGATGCTACGGAACTAGATCACATAAATTACGACAGATACGGATTGTGCAGGTACGGCTAAAATACCTGATGAGGGTGTGAATGGTGAACGGTGCAATCATCTATTACACAATACTGTCTGATGTGTGAGATTTCTACATAGCTGCTTAGCCACTCGTGAGATATGTGCTCAATGCAACATCAACAGTATGAAAACAAAGGCAAACTTCTTTACTACTCAGGTTGTATCTGATACACTATTATCTTGAGAGAATTTAAAAACCACAACGCTAAGAAAACACAAGCTGAATTACAGTGTTTTGAGCCTCGTAAAGTCTGCCCATTGCATAACCCCACTCAGCGGTGGTATGTGAGGTACTGCCATCACTTTAAATCCACCATTAAAATAACTCACTTCACTGACAAAGGCAGAACCATCCCAGTAAGTAAACAGCCCACATTTTGTGAATGGCAGGAGCCTTACATAACAAACTGGAGCGCTGTTCAGGCCACGTGGTCTCCGTATGCGCTCACAATTGCCTTTGCACTTACTCCCAGGAACGCATAAACACAAGGAGATGGCAAATGTTTCAAATACCTCCAAAACACTGTCATCGTGGCTGTCTGTAAGCACAGGGCTACAAGCACACGGTGTGCTCGTCTCAGCCAAAATGATACGCGTGTCTCCTGTATACATATCTGTCATGAACCGGTGCAGCGGATCTCGTGTCAGCTAAGTCTAGGCACGTTGAAAAACCGATATGATCCACCTCCCCTGTACAGGTGATGATTATCGCTGTCTTAGGCTGTCATTTGGAAATTTTTTGAATTCCTTCAAGCAGATGGTTACCCCTTTAGTAAATACCACAACTTGTCGTAAATAAACCAAAAAAGAATGGACCAAATGAATTATACCATAATATGTCAAATTAACACTGGATGTTATTTGAATAACATCCATCCATCACCCACTTATCCTGGTCAAAGTTAGGTGGTCCTGGACCCTATCCCAGATAACATAGGGCATACGGCTGGAGCACCCTGGGGCACCAGTCAATCACAGGGCACATACATGGGCACTCAGTCACTGCCGGCGACTCAGAGAGACCAGTCAGCCTAACAATATGTCCTTGGACTACAGGAGTAAACCCATGAGTCATAGGAAGCCACCAAGAATGTTAAAATGGCACCAGTGGAGGGATGGATGTTATCAGCTGATGCATATTTAATTGAGATGTCCACCAAAAGTATCACATCTTCATGGAAGACCAGTCTTGGGTTATACTGGACACCTAGGACTCCAGAGACAATGTCCACTACATATTTCTCCACTACATTTTTATGACGACATCTATCTTAATTTCTCAATTAAAAATACTGATCTGAATGTTTATTAACACAATTGTTTATTATTAAGACAGTAAAATGTTGCAAAAAGAAGGGGTGGCCAATCTTATCCGCAAAGGGCCGGTGTGTATGCAGGTGTTTGGGGTAACCTTTAGGTCAACTATTCAAACCCAGGTGTGAGGACTCTTCAGCCAATCAGCCCTTAGTGATCTAATTAGGGAGTTGCAGCAAAACCCGCACACACACTGGACCTTTCTGGAGAAGATTGGCCATCCTTGATTTACACTATGTGTGCATACACACTTGCATAGACTGGTACTCAAATCTTTGTGGGGACCATCTATTCATTTCTATGGGCAAAACCCTAATCCCAAAAATAACAACCTTAACTCCTACCCAGCCTTAACCTTAACCATAAGTAGTAAAATAAAATAAAAGTCTTTCGGCATTTTTTGTTTTTTGATTAGTTTAGATTAATTCGATTATTTTTTTATATATAAAAAAATGGTCTTCACAACATCAAAATAACAGGTTTTTTATCATTTGGTCCCTACAATGTAATGTATACCTGGACCACACACACACACACACACAGGTTCAGTTTATATCACTGCAAACAGAATGTGATGTGAAGTTCTAGAAGGATCAGACCAGGCAGCGGAGAGACACCATGTTTTTTACTATGGATAGATACATGTTACTCCGCTAGCTTGAAGGCAGGTGCCTGTGTGCTGGCTTCTCAGGCACTTCAAAGGCACGGCACACCCTCCTCTGTACACCGATTCATCCGAACGCCCTCAGCGAGGTAGCAGCTCTGGGCCAAACGGATCGTAAGGGGAACGTGTCACGCCACACAGTTCTGTTACGCTGTGCTGTGTCTCTGCCTCTCCGGCTCCTCAAATCAAACATATGTAGCGTCTCACATGGGTAAATATTTATGAAATATGGAATTAAATATTTAGCGCCTCACATCGGAGGGCTACAACATGAGGCTCGATGCTCTGTGTCCTTTAACTGATCATCCCACATTGTCCTGAAGAGAGAAAATATTCTGTAGATGAAAAATAATATAAATGTAAATATAATCTGGTGAGAATCTTCCTTTCATATATCCATTCAGCCACTTTCCGCACCCTGTCCATCTGAGAGTCACTGTTTGTGATGAGATGATTAAAAAAATGTCTAAAATGCAGCATAAAAAAGGCTTTAAATGCTGACAGGCACCTTAAAAACCATCACAGAATTATATATCGACTCAATATATATGCTGATTGTTTTACGCATCGCTGGCTCACTGTTTTCAAGCAGATATTGATAAAGGTGTCAGCCAATAGCAGGACTTTCACCCTAGAGATGTTAGGAAAGTCACCCATTGGCTTAAAGATCAGTATACACTCCCAAGCAATGGTGTTTATATGTGTCATTATGTATTTTTTCCCTATTTAATGAAAAATAGCTGTGCCTATGTAATGTCCAGTCGCAAACATTTTCCATAAACATTAGTGCCCACCTGGCATAAACTGCTCTCTGTATCTGTAATGACCTCGCAGCTGGGAATGCAGTATTACAGCATGTTCTTCCGCAAGTGTTCCTCATGTTTTGCTTGTCCGCTTCCCCTCCTCGCCCATGCTGACCGTGGATTACCGAGAGCGCCAGCAAACAGCAGACAAGGTCTCATGATGAGATGGAGGAACGAGCCGTCGTTGGATCCGATGAGGCCGGAGAACATCTGTCTTTTTACTTTTCATTTGGCACCTGTAGACACGCCATTTGGAAGCGTTCTCCATCTAGCCCTCACTGATGATCCATTCTCAGCCCCCCCCCCGCCCCACCCCATGTTCATACTCAGATTGCTGCTCCCCACAACCCCCAGTGTTGAGTGGACCACCGCCCCCTGTCAAAACAACCTAAGTCACCAGCTTATTAGGACCTGCCCACCTTCTCTCCACCTGGCTTCCCAAAATGTCCTCCTGAGGTTCAGAGCTTGTCTGGTATTTCTGCAGACTTACTGCTGTCCCACTTGCACGACTCTTATTTTAAAAACATCCGCTTAGACGATGAATGAATAATTGTCCTGGCACTGATGCTCAAAATTCAAGACTGAGGACGTTTGTAGATACTGCTGGTGTTATAACTACTGCCCTACATTCAGTGAAGAACAAACACAGTCCAGTGGAATCCCATTGTACTTGTATGAGTAAAAGACTTCAGCAAATAAACAGCAAAGCTTTACCCTGAAAGGTGCTTAGAGTCCGTGCTGATGCCTGTGCCTTCGAAATGTAACGTGAAAAAAAAAATCTGCATCTAGAAAATCATTCTTTTTTAAAATGCAGATTGCATCTGCAGACTATTAGTCAGCTCTAGTGTTAGTGAAGCCTGAACATTTCATAAGTGAAAAAAAGTTTTGTTACCACGGTGACAGTATAATTACCATAACAGTTCAATATTTTTCTTCATATATGAATTTATTAAAAGCCTATATCATGATGTGCATTATATTCAATATCTGTAATACAAAAAATAGTGGGAAAAAAGCAAGTCCACTGCTCAAAACCATAAATTCATATTCGACTGAGTTGAGCATTTTTGGTTTGCTTTTCATTATTTTTTTGCCTTTCAGCTGTCATTTTGCCATGTCCTATTCTGTTCATTCATCTCCTAAATTTCTATAAGGACCCTTGATCAAATAAACAGACCCGGAAAAAATAGCATTTACCACTTGTAGCGGAATGATACATTCCTCTCGACAATCTGAAGTAGCCAGCTAGGGAAGGTTTAACGCTGAAAAACATGGGCAACGTAACATAAAAATGAATTTTATTATTAAGCAAAATCACTTCGGAAAATCTATGCAGTGAATGTCCAGGCCTGTGCAAAGGTCCCCCTTGTAGGATACACAAATATCAAAATTACAATATCAAAACAACAAGAGGGAATGTTACTGGCGGCTCAGGTCAGCCAGGAACGGTGCGTGTGCTGGTCTGCAGCCAAACAGTTGCTAGTGTAAGTCCCACAGACGCTTTCTGTTATAATTAAAAACTGTCAGATTCAGCCTCCAGCTGGATGAACCATTGCCGAAAACAGTCATAACGGTTTGGAATAATATAATTTATGGACCCAAGGGTTGGTCTGTGATGTCAGGATTTCAAACTGCTGCTGGATACATTGATCCCGAATAAAACAATAATCACCTTTGTTTTCTTATAATGCTGCTTTTTTCATATTTTCCTAAATTATAAAATTCATCTTATATTTTTGGTCTTGGACTCCTCTGCTATACTATTTGCAACTCTCTATAAGATAGGATGGGGAGCTGTGACTGGTGCCCCCCTCCCCCGCCTTTAAAAGGCTCTAGATTGCGTACGGCCATCCTGCGGTTTGTGTAACCCCTCATCTCCCTCCTCCAAAGCCCCCGCAAACGTGTCAAAGACACACCATCTGCAGCTCCATCACTGCCCATCATGTTTACATCAGTATCTGATAAGTGTCTGTCCTGACGAGAGCCCAGGATCCCAACCCCTGGATCAGAAAAATGCTTTACATTCCACAGCTATAAAAAATCAGCACAGCGTGGATCTCATCAAGCTCACAAAGATGAAGTCTCAACCACTTGTGCTAAAGCCATGACTGTCCAGCTGACTCGCGATTCGGCCAATCGCCTAAGGTCATGTGCTGAGTGTGTAACACACTGCTGTAAATAGTCAGTTTGTTACCTCTATGTATTCAAAAAGCAGAACAGTCTGGAAATGTGGAAACTACTTTATCCAATGACTACTCTATGGCACGGCTGAAGAAATCAGGTTAAGGTCTTGCTTCTGCAGCTCAACTCATTGAGCATGACGCTAACAATGCAAAGGTTCGAATGGAAGGGGGTTAGGGTAACTTGTAATCCTTCCCTCTACTGGAACTTGCTTTGGATAAAAGTGTCAGATCAATATAAATGATTCCCACCATTTACGTAGCATCTGACCTCCTGACGGAATGCGATGGAAGTGATTCTTCCTGAAGTTGGAATTTATCTACATTTACCCCAACTACAATCACACTAGACTTCAAACGTTTTAAATGAGAGGAACATTAACTTTCAATTTTAAAATGAACAACAAAATTATAAAGTTATTCTTTTCAGACTTGTATCTGTAGGTGATTCTCACTGTGGTCACCTTATGTAATTTGGCAGTCACAGAAACGTCTCACAATACAGGACTGAAATTTCTGTTGGACTGCAAACATATAGGCACTCAGACCGCTTAGCATTCATTAGAAGAAACAAACTGGCAGATGCACCCAGAATCTGGCACCCTGTTGCAGTATCAGAACCTGCAGCACACAGGACCAGTTATGCTTCCTATTTTTAACCTCAAGTATTCATCAGCTGCCTGTCTTGTACGGGCATCACCGCAACATGATACAAACTAAGGAGCGTCAGTGCCGCTCTCATCGGCACATGGCTAAAGCCAGTACCTGGAAATTCTGACCAGTCACCTGACCTGCACCTTCATTTGTGATTGGCCGCTGTACAACGAGCATCGATTTCCTTCTCTTTATTTAAGATAAGTGATGAATGTGGCTGTTTCATTCTGTTTAATATAGATCAAATAATCAATCTGGCCTTGGAGGGCAATACATCCTCATTAACTATATACATAAAATAGTCAATTTAAAAAATCTGAAGCTGTGATTTACTTCCTTTATGCAAGCAGGTAAAAATTTAGATTTTTTTTTTTTATAATAATTGTGCTTTGTGTTTTATTAACCAACATAAACACAGTACAACACAATTAGATCTGCCATTTTTAAATTCATTATTTACACAATATTCATATTAAATTCAAATTCAATAAAAAAAAAACTTTATTTGTCCCCATGAGGCAATTGAAGACACACAGGGCAGTTGAACAAGGACACAGTGACGTAAAGTGCAACAGTATTTACAGTATTTAGAAGATGCTGTGCAAAATTACTAATTATAAATGTATTTAGATGTATTTATTTATAAGACTCTATTACTCAAAGCAACATACAGTTACAAAAGCAGAGTCAGACAGACCCCGGAATAACGGAGGGTTAAGGACCCTGCTCAAGGTCCCGATGGTGAAATCAATCTGTAGAATGTGGGATTTGATCTGGTGACCTTCTGATGACAGACATGGTGTCCTAACCCACTGAACCCCACTGTTTTTTGAGAAATATGGAAACACACAAATTGTGATGCCTTAGTAATTATAACATGTAATTTATAAGCAGATTGTGTTTGTTTTATTTATACATTTCCTGAAATAATGCATAGTCACCACCTAAATCAGTCACTGATGAGTGCCATTCACACCCTTGAAATGGGACATATTTAGTTCTCCAGTAGGGGGGTGGGAGTGGTATTCATTATTTTATTACCTGGCTATGTGCTTGCTTGGGAGCAAAAACATTCAGGAGGGGGTTGCTCAAGCCCCTAATTTAACGTGTTCACGTGCCTGCCCCCTATGGTCGGTGTAAGGTACTACCAGTGTACTACGCGGCATTTGGCCTTCAAGAGGCTCCTGTGTTGCCGCTGGGCAGAGCGACCTCTGGCAAAGCACCGGAGTCTGGCAGCTGCTTCTCATACAGACACTGGATAGTTGCTCTGACCCAGTCGTAAAGATTAGCCCGGTCCTTAAAAAATGTTACATATTATGACAGCTTTGCAGACTGTGGCCTATTATTGACATAGTGGGCTTGGTCGTCTTGGTATCGATATATCAGACAGTGTACAGCCTTCAGCAACAGGAAATGACACAGCACTGAGCGTCTTGCACACCTACAGCACATGGGAATAAACGGGCACGCTGGGGGTTTCTCCCGCTGCGGCTCATCGGTTTACAATCCAGCTCATTAAATCATCCGCCTAATTAATTACGCGACGCCGCGTTCGCTCCGCAGCCGATGTGGCACAGCAACAATCAAACAATAACGGCCTCATCCGCCTTCAACAAACACGCTCCGTCTTCCCAGGCCTGTCGATGGCGCATTAATTATCTCGCACTAAATAAATATTTGCAGACACGTTTTTAAAATACACGCAGGTAAGACGGGAATCAGATTGTCCCTGCCGTACATAATAATAACGACATCTGCAAGATTGTTCTTAGAGATGCTGAGTACGGGTGGGTCATAAAAGGTATTTTGGCAAAGGGGAGTCAGTCGGGAGACTTTCTGCTCCGAAACTTGTTCAGCAAATATCCGGCGTGTTCTTTCCCCCCTTTCAGACAAGACATGATAACATTACTTTTCCAGCGGCGTGACAGATTTCTGTGACGCGACTATCAAAGGCTGATTTCCTATTCCAGAGGCATCACCATATGACTAAATCAGATGCTGGGAGATACAAATATGCCTTCAGCTGAAAGCGACAAAAGAACTCAGTTCTCCAGGGGTTAGCATCAGACTATACCATTGGTTAACACAATTGAGCTCTGTTCCAAAACGTTGTTTATCACAGATCCCTAACTGCTGAATACAGTGGTTTGTTTTCATAGACACTAGCTAACCCGGTACCTTACATGATTATAAAACAAGCTCTTATTAATCTGGACAGACTGAGAAAATGCACACAATGTACGAACGGGTGCATTTATAAAATGTTTCCATATATAGATGATATTACAAGATTAACCACAACCAAGTAAATACTAGTCGAAAAGCTTTTAAATTTTAAACCACCTGGTTACCTTTCATATAAATCGCATAATATTGCAAAAGGAAGCGTTAAATATAGCCACGACATAACGTTTGATCCAAACGGAAAGGAAACGCTGGTGTACGGTGTCGAAGGAGGGGACAGTAACTGGGCACAGGTTGTCACACAAGAGCGACGGTGACGAACGCGCTGCTTTATATTCGTACCCGTTCAGCGAAAGCCGCTGTCCAGAATTCTCAGTCCTAATGAGCGCTTCATAAAAACTGAAACCGGTTGCCTAGGGACATCACACAGTGGGCACCAAACACATCTCCAAAAAGACGTGTGTCTGAAAAAAAGTCAGCATTACAGTGAAGACTTCCTCCAAAAGGAGTGTTTGCTTAAATAAGCATACGAGATATGAATGGCGGTGCTTCCCCACCAAGAGCTATACACGGGACAACTTCAAAATATTCGCCATTATTCCTTGCCAAGTTGACAGTTGAATCGTTACTTTTTTCCCCGCGTCCTATTAGAAGACACCCCTGGCAGCAATTCTATTTTTGGAAAACTTTTTAAAAATAATATCGAGAATGACTGACTTGATTGCTGCTCAGTGTCATCACTGGACAAGCTGACTGAGTAGCTTTTTAAAACCAGCGGAATTCATGTATCAGTCTCAGTAACAGGGTCTACAATGACCCAGTAAAGTGAGCGCACACTGGCCAGCGCAAGACCTAAATACTTCGGGCAATCAGGTTACGGCTTGTTATGAAGAGCAGACATAATTAGGCCTATTTTCAGTGCCAAATTTTCAAATAGTTCATTTTCTTTTGGACAGATATCAGCTTCAAAGTTCATAATTAATTTTCCAAGCAAAAAAAAAAAAAAAAAAAAAAACGAAACACGCCGTTCGTTATTTAAATAGACTGCAATTTTGTTATTTTAAGATACACAAGAGAATAAAGAAGGTCTCGTCAGATACAGATTTTTTATTTAGAAAAATATATAATATATGATAGCTGTAATATTCTCTTATAGCTAATGCAAACTATAAGCTGGCTGCACTATCATCTTCACAGCCCGCTGGGCGCCTTCTCCAGATCGCAGTCAGCGGGGCACTACGCGCCCGTAAGTAACGCGGTCCTCGTCTTCCCTTGTGCAACCGCCAAGGCTTTCTTTAGCAAGCAAAGAGCCACCGCTGGGTATTCGCTAAGTATCTAATCTCAAGTGACAGGTCACCCTCGTAATGAGAAGGCAGCGCGTTTGAAAGTCAGCTGCATCTGCGTTCCCGAGCCGTGCACGTAACGCGTCAATTTGCACGCTGTCTAATAGTATTGGTCAGGTCCTCTACCAACCTAATACAAATAAATGTATGGCCTGATAGTCTACTCAGTGCAGTGTAGCTGCATTGATAGAGTTTTATGCGTCAGTGGTGGGCTTCTTAAAAGCCCTACGAAGAAACTCACTCCTTCGCCGATCGCAGCTAACCCTATACTGATGAGTCGCTACATTCACAGAAAAAGGAACAAGGGTGACAAATATATACTCTTCTAAAAATAGAAACGCGATCGTCCAATAGGATTGGCGAAGACGTCGAACGTGCCTGCCAATAGCTTTCCGGAGGAGACGGGTCCTGTGTCATGCGACGTCGGCTATTGGTTAGAGGTGATATCATAGGCGTGTAGACAAGCTGGCCCACGCCGGATTGGTCGCCGTTTCAAAAGCATACAGCTGTCACGGGAGGAAGGTTGGATGCAAGGTTTGAATAGGGAAGTTTACCAGGCGCTGGGTCTTGTAGAGAGTTAGTTCGCGGATTGGGAAAGGTTTGCATTTGCGAGTCAAGCGGGACTCAGTTTGGCAGCATTGAGAGAAAAACATCTCATTTCGGCTTGATTGCATGTACGAGTACAGCAGAAGGTTGCTTGCTGTAAAGACTTCAACTTTTTTATTTACAACTTGATTGCCTGTACATTTTTAAATAGTCTGTTACGAGCAAACTTTATCTGGGATTTAAAATGGATGTTCTACCGATGTGCGGCATCTTTCAGGAGCTTCAGATCGTACACGACACCGGGTATTTTTCGGCTTTGCCTTCACTTGAAGAATACTGGCAGCAGGTAATGAATCTCTATCTTCTTTTTTAGAACTAAACCCGGTTCTGGACCTAAACCTACAGATGTCAATATCAGCTGTCTAGCTGTTTGATTGGGTACTGAAACGGCAACGTGCGCTGTTGCCACTACTGCTCTGCACGTCACTTGGTACTTAACCCGCTAGACAGTTGACTGAGTTTTTCTTTGCTTTTACTTAGGTGAAAATATACCGCGGCTACTGAAGTGAGACGTTTATCTGACTCTGTCTGTACATTTTAATGAAGTGTTAATCGAATCTGGTCCAGCTGCCGTACTGTAAATGAACGTTTTCGCTTTGCATTTGCTGCCTTATGGTAATGCATTACTTACAGGAAATAAACTCGGACGCATACCATTCATTCACTATCGCACATCTGGAACTTATCTCGGAGTCCATAACGGACTTGATCTCTTACACCGAAGTTCACACAGTCGGTTTAATCCTTTGCAAAAAAGAAAAGAATTCGGAAAAAAACCAAAAATATATTTAAAACTGGGCAGCCCTTAGAGGTCTGTAAAAGAACTTGATGTTGCACAAAAATGAGAATATTGCGACACGGTTAGTTGGACTAAATGAATGAGATCGTGACGCAACAATGCAATCGCTTGTTTTTATTGCTATGTGGAACATTGTAAGCACGTAATTCTGCTCGACTCTCACGGCAACAGTGTTTCAGCGATCGCTTACTGCGTCTGAAACTTCTGCTGCTCTGGGTGTTTTGAAATGTTGACGTGGGAGGTACTAAATAAACTCTAGTTTACTAGAGTGCTTCTTTTTTTGTCATTCTTTTTTATGAAACAAAAATAAACATGAAACATCGGGCCTACGCGAATCCCGTACTTTGACAGGAGTGCTTAATTAGTATGCATTTCTTTCTTCAAAGCTGCTTTTGTAGGGGGATTTGCCATTGAAGTTGAAAGCGGTTCCCTTCAGGCATTTTAGGGTCTGGCACCGAGTCAAGTTCTTCGTCGCAGAGTCGCTTTTGGTAACGGGTACACGTATGTTACACTATAGGCAATTACTAACCAAGTATTTTTTAAAAAAAACGTGCTTGGAGAGCAAGAAGTGGCGTCTGAATCGATACTGTCATGAAGGATACGTGCGTCTGGTTTTCATGGTGATCGCCAGATATCTGGACAGTCATAATGAAAGAGTAGCCATGTCAAAAGCGTAAACACTGCGTGCCCGAGAGCAGCGCGATGACTCGGCGTGTGGGGAAGCACCGAACTTCCGCAAAGTGCAACTTAGAATATTGTTGTAACTTTTAAAAATATGCAAGCCGGTTGTTTGGACAGGAGGTCGTGAAGCTGCTGAAGCAAAGTGATTAATGCAGTCCTACGGAAACCCAGGATGGGTAAATAAGGCTCGGAGGAAGTTAAGACGCTTCCTTCCTTTAAGACCTGCACGGCTCTAGGTATCGCAGGTCCCAGATCAGTCGACGAGCGCCCTGTGCAAGCTTTAAAAGGCGTTATGTAATAGTGGGTTATGGACTTGGAACGTAAACTGGAGGATAATGACGAGCAGCAATTATCGCATGGAAAAACGAAACTGCCGGTGATATATAATAACATTATTATAATTATTATGATTATTGTTATTATGATTGTCATTCTTCTTATTATAATTATTGTCGTTATGGAAGGTTTAATCGAAAATGATAATTGTGGGTAAACATACACCGCATTCACATTTCTTTTTATATCCAGAGTTGTCCCAGTGTTCCTTTACTTATTTGGCAGATGTTACCTTGTCATACATTATGTTTTTGTTGCTTAGCCGCTATGATTATTATACGCGTATAGGATCAGCTGTGCCGGGAAAGAGCGGCTCCCCCTGAACCTGGGTCATCACGCGGCCACACGCCAAATCCGTCCCTAACCACGCAACCCCCCCTCTGCTCTCGCCTAGACCTGCCTGGAGCTGGAGAGGTACCTTCAAAGTGAGCCCTATGTCTCTGCATCTGACATCAAGTTCGACGGTCAGGAGGACCTCTGGAGCAAACTGATGCTGATGAAGGCGGAGCCTGCTCCGCGGATCGCGCATGTCGCTGAGGATGATGGACCAGACAACCACATCTCAGAAACCAACAGCTTGAGCTCTGATGCCAGCAGCGAGGCGTCGGACAGCTCGGAGGACCTCTCGCCTACGTGCAGCTTCACGGCCGACTCGCTAGGGGGAGTTCCTGTCCATGGGGGTCACTTCGGCTCCTCTGTCATCGCCACGCCTCCATCCTCGCCAGAGGCAATCAGGGAGGCAGGGGCTCCTCGGGTCTGGAGCTCCGCACACCCGGAGCAGAGCTCCCCAGGGAAGATCCGAGGTGGCGGCGTGGGAAAAGGGGCGGAGAAAACGCTGGTGGGTGCGGCCGGGGAGGTGTCACCCGACGGCAGGAAGCGGGTCCATCGCTGCCACTTCAGCGGCTGCCGGAAGGTTTACACGAAGAGCTCACACCTGAAGGCGCATCAGCGCACACACACAGGTGAGCTCCTAGGCACGCTGCCTGGTCATGTGACCACACGGTGCCCAGCCTGATAGCGAGAATCCCAACTTTGAGGACGATAGGAGCTGTGGCTAGGGTGTTTAACTCCATCCTCCCTAATTAAATTCCCCTGATTGAAAAAAGTATGACTTAACCCACTTGGAATGTGGGTACTTGTGGGTGGGGGGGTGGGTGGGGGGGGCTTATTTGGATTAAGAGACACGGTTCATCAAAGACCTAAAATTTCACAATGGGAATAGAAAACCATTCAGTTTTTTTAATAGCTGCCCAAATCTTTTTTAATGCTTTTGTTATGTAATTAAACAGCATTTGTTGCTCTTTTTAGCCATGAATTTCTGTGTGTTGAGTGTGACTGACTGAGCGTGACCCCAGGCGGCCTACCCACAATGCCGTGTGTCCCCCGCTGCAGGTGAAAAGCCATACCGGTGCTCGTGGGAGGGCTGTCAGTGGCGTTTCGCGCGGAGCGACGAGCTGACAAGACACTTCCGGAAGCATACGGGAGCCAAGCCGTTCAAATGCAGCCACTGTGACAGGTGCCACCTCTCTTTCACCCCCCACCAGTCACCCCCACCAGTCACCCCCACCAGTCACATCACTAACTTTCTGTGACAACTGATAGAAAGACTGTTTTGGGACACTGAAGGATTGTATTAGTGTGTCAAGATGAAGAAATGTAGAAAAAATGTGCATGTCTACTGTTAATTTATGGGGCGGTTTATGGCTCAGCGGGTTGGAAAGTCACTGGTTCACATCCCAGAGTGGTTTCATTTTTGGGCTCCTGAGCAAGGCCCTTAAGCCCCAGTTACCCCAGGGACTGTCTGACCCAGCTTTCCCAAAAAATAAATCTGTGCTGCTTTGGATAAACGTGTCTGCTAAATACATGAAATGTAAAATGTGTAGGATGTGACTGTGATTTGCTTTCGCAGGTGTTTCTCCAGGTCCGACCACCTGGCCCTTCACATGAAGAGACACCTCTGAGCTGGAGTCTGGGGAGCAGCAGGACATGGTGCCGTCTCCTGGCTTGGCTCACGGTTCGAGCCGCCCTCAGCGGAGGGGAGAGTGCCCTTTGCACGGTTCTTTGTGCCTCCGGAACTTTCCCGGGAGAAGATGCTCTGAAGGTTGCAGAATGCAAAGCAGCTGATCGTGAGGGGGTGTGTGTGTGTGGGGGGAGAGTCTGTGGAAAAAATAAGGGACAACCTGTGTGCATGTGGCACGGCATCTGGGGGGGGCTACTTTTTGTCTCCCACCCGGACGTGTGCACCGGTGTGACCCGCAGGGGGGCCCGGTGCGGTGAGAATGTCTGACCTTGTGTCGCTTTTGGACTGAATGGTGCAGAGGAACAAGGTCCATTTCCCCGTTTCCTCATGGTGATGGGGGAAAAAAGGGGGGGGTGGGGGGGCGAGGAGGGGATGCATGCGGTCGAGTGCAGCAGGGAGTCTTGACTTCCGGGGGAGGATGGGGGCTGTGGTGGGGGGTGTCTCCTGAGGGGAAACTACTGCGGTCTGTCTTCGATGACATCAGTGCCCCTCCCCCCCTGATCTCAAGGAAGGCGGAAATCCCTTCTGAATGAAAGGGGCTTTTTTTTTGGTGTTCGGTGCAGCTAATACATGTGCAATGTGTTAAGTAGCTTGTTTTTTACATGCTACAAAGCTGATTTGTAGTCCATTGTATAAGCCACGTGCTTAGAGGTATAACACAACTATAACGTCATAATAGAAGCCGGTGTTGCATGGTTAGGGTTACTTCCTGTCAGCTAACAGGACTGCAAATAGATACAGTACAGTGCAGCTAAATGGTCCAATGTTATATTATTGTGCATAAGGCCTTTGTTTTTGAGGGGGTTTAAACCACTATTGCTTAGCAACCGTTACTTATGAACCATTTCCTTTAACTTATTTATGACTTCAGGACTAATTTCGGCTTCTTTTTTCACTGTTAATGCACTGTTGACCTTAATGGTGCCTTATCCAAGCGACCTTGTCCTGTGGAATAGATGACTCCTTTGGGGGGTGGGGGGTGGGGGGCGGGTCACGTGTAGTGATGTGGTTTATCGAAATGCTTTATTAAGGCTCTATTTCACATGATCTTGCACTTTTCTTTGTGTACGCAGATGGTTATCGGTGACTTTCAGAGTAACCAGCTGACGTCATCTATTAGGGTTTGATCATTTTTCTGGCATCACACGAAGGTTTTTTATTTTTTTTCCTTCCCTGGCTAAAATGAGTCTAGTCTGAAAGAGCAAAAGAACCTGGAAATTTCATTCTCATAGTGCACTTAAGGAACAATTCGCCGAATTGTTTACTACCGTGTAGTATTTCACGTTTCATGTATATTGGTTCTACACTGAATGTGTTGCTTTTTTGTTGGTTTGGAGGTGCAGAGTCCCGACGAGGTTCAGCCGCAGCTCTCTGCTGTTGCGTGTCGGAAGGACGGCCAATGCTGCTTGCTGGCTTGAGATTAACTGTAATTACGAAGCAGCGGTGAGGACAGGGCCCTCCCTCGCCACGCAGCCGCTTAACCAATCGCCTGAGGGCACGCTGGCACGCAGTGCCGTGGACTGCTGACTCGGGGGAAGCGGCACACCGAGCCCTCGCTGAGGGGAGCTTCGGTCGAGGTGCCGTGGGGGCTGGGGGGGGGGGGGGCCGCAGGCAGCATTCTGCACTTTTCCGTTGAACAGATTCAGCGTAAACTGTGATTCAAAACATCAGCTGACGACGGCTGAGAAGCATTTTTAAAGGAGATTCATATTTTACACAGTAAGGGACCAAAATGAATAAACTGTATATAGTATCGCCTGTAGAGATGGCTACTGATTCCAGTTCTGAAAACAGAAACCTGATATGCATTATGGGTAACTAGGAAGTTATAGGTGTTTTTTTTTTGGGAATATGCCATTTAAAAAATAAGTGATCAAGTTAAAGCATATTGCTGCCATTATGGTAAAACCTCGGTCTGGGACTTCAAAAAAAAAAATCTTGTTCTCGAAACAGCAGCCAATGACATTCAGGTGTTAATTGAGCCTTAATGAAGCCTCACGTGTGTTTGCAACTTAACCAACAAATGTTTCTGTAATTTGATACTTCTTGTTCTATCAAAAATCCCTGTTATCTTAAGAATCTTTGTAAAAGCATTTTTGTAAGTTTTGTTTTTTGCTTTACAAAAGTTTTATTTTCAATTGTTTTGCAAAATTATTTCTGTATGAATGTATTTTTTATTGGAATAACAAGAAATTGGTTATCAGATGTTGTGTAACTGTGTTATTTCTTTGAATTTTGTAGGACGTTTGGGGCAAGCATTGCCAGTAACTAGGCTGGTAGCTGAACATCTAAAGAGATCTTCTACCAATTGAATGACAGTTACAACTTTTCTCATTATCTAGTGTGATCTAAAGAAACGCATAACAATGACATTTCCGACTAAATAATCCAAATAATTGTAATTAGTATTTTTTCCTGTCTGTGGTATTTGTGCTTGGATTTTGTCTTCCCCGGCATTGTTGACGCCTGTGATGTGTCGTTTTCCTGAGACGCTGAGGGTCAGGCTCCAGAAGGCGTGTATTATCGTAAAGATGAGATTCCAGGCGGCACTTTGGGGTGTATCCGTCTGTCGTGGTGAAACCTGGCCCAGATCAACTTCACCTGAATGCACCTATGAACACATTTTCGTAAAGATCAGTTTGTCCGTCATGTGCCCTCATTTATTTACTGTGTTGTTCTCAGTTTGCACACATATTATTATCATCCACCATAACAAGCATGTACTCATTCCTTAGCATATGGAAGAACAGGCATAAAATAATAGAATCTAGGATAGGAGTTAGGGGTTCGAGGTTCTGGAAGGGAAAGATGGACAGATAGACAGACTGAGACAGACAGACAGACAGGGTCTGTGGTTTTACTGCTGACTGATGGTTGATCATCTAGAAGCCAAGCATGTTTAATGTAGCTCAGTCTGAGGGCACTTTATTCCTGTGTTGTGGACAAGTATGATGCCTTCAGGGCTGGATGAAGCCCATGAGGACCGCTAAGCAAGCTTTACTGCCAGCGCCCTCAGACTGCGACAAAGTCAGACTGGGACACCCTGACAAAATGGGCTGACTGGCAGCGGATGCCTTACACATGAGAGCCGGTGGGCAGGGCACTGTCTGGCCAGGATGATGCTGGCTTCAAAGCGCTTAGAGCAGATGGTGCGTCCTTCCTATCCTGCCTTCCTGCACACGCACATCGGCATCATTATAATATATCCATGGTGACTGACGGCTCTGCCTATTTACAAGATGTTACATAATGTCAGAGTGTCAGATTTACACTAGCCGGTGTTATGTGGGCATCATTTCCCGGCCTGGCCCCTCTCGCCTTGGAGTGATCTCGGAGTGATAGATCACCACGAGCTAGTACATCCCCATCTAGATGACACACACCCCAGGCATAATGGCACGGAAGTCTTATTCTATTCAAATGAAGACTAATTCTTTATTAATAACGTCATTCCTGCAGCTTTTAATGGCTTCCGTTCGGTAATACTGGAATATTATTTGACTAAAACGCTTTTAATCCTTGACAATCTTAAGTGCTTACACCTTCTGCCAACTTAGATCTTGTTTTCAAATCATTAAATCTTCAATTTGAAGTGAGCTGATATGCCAAAATAAAGGCTTTATGTTTCATTTTCAGAGGGACCACTTTGAGGTTTATAGGAGATTAGATTTAAAGAAACTCCGCCGAGGTTATGGGATGAGCGTGGCCTCCGTGGAGGGTGGGGGAAATGACATCACTCGCCTGACCTTGTCACAGAATCCCACCCGGACGGGAGGCATGTCTGCGTCCTATGCAAAACGCGCCGGGAATGACATCACCAGCACAGGTTCTCTCTCACTCCTGTCTGCTGGCGCATGAACATGGAGAAAAGAAGACAATGGCTCGTGTTTTGGGTGCCTGACAATAAAAGGGTATCATCTGAAAGCAGAAAAATAAGCTTTTGGCTTTAAAAGTGAAATATTATGGCAATAATTTGTCTGATTTAAAGTGGTAAAGGCAAAAGCAATGTTTGCAAATATTATATATAGTATGTGTTTAAATGAATAAGAATGCTCGACTTGGCTGTGATGAAGGGGGCCAGTGGACAGTACTTGCAGGGCTGTCAATGTCCTTTCTGGCATGGCAGCTTGAGCAGGTGGCTAACGAGCTAACAGAGTGAGGGGTTTTCTGGTTGGGAGGGGCGGGTCACCCTTCACAGGGTGAGAGAGGCTTACATAGCTTAAAGTTTGTGGAATTCCAGGAATACCAGGGGACACCAAACCTAACCCCCCCTCCCCTCCCATTCACAAGTGCACTTAAGACTTTGCAAGCGGTCTCATATTTTCACAGGTGCCGTCTCCAATACACCCACTCCAGAGTGTACAGTTAACTGCCAGAAGTTTCTATTTAATCTCACACTGGAGTTTTTTTTGCGATCCAGGTCAGTCAGGTGTCAGAGAAGCAGAATAAAGGAGGAATAATTTGTGATGCTAGAATGTTGGATGGAGATCGATGCGAGATCCCCAGGTCAGACAGACCTGACTTTTGTTGTAAAGATGAACTCCTCCTGGATGGATGTGTGTGTACACCGAGGTTCATCGCCACCAAGCAAACATGTCCTCTAGTTGTTTAACTTAACAGCAGCCATGATTGAAAAGCTGCGAGTGGATGGGCCGGGCCCACCTTGCCCCTCCAAAGGAATTG
Organism: Brienomyrus brachyistius; assembly: GCF_023856365.1. Taxonomy (NCBI): domain Eukaryota; kingdom Metazoa; phylum Chordata; class Actinopteri; order Osteoglossiformes; family Mormyridae; genus Brienomyrus; species Brienomyrus brachyistius. Next base: position 16,294,189 of record NC_064533.1, read on the forward strand.
AGCCTCCGTCCATCCATCGGCAGAATAACTATACACTGTGCCCCCGCCCCTTCCAAATTCACACCGAGGGTCTGCCTACACCAGCTGCAGCAGATGATGAAATTTAAGTAGCCTCCAAATGTCATACCCATCATGCACTGCAGTAGTTAGCAAATTCCACAAACATGCTTTTATCGTTAAATACACGCCTCGAAAACATACTTTGATTACAAAACATTAACATTATATTTTTTAATTATTTTAAGTACAGACACTCCTCTATGTACGAACTTTCAACTTATGAACTTTCAGACATACGAACGAAGAGGACTGTAAGTCCAAATTGTGTTCATTGGGCTCCCGTTTCCTGTCCGCAACATCAATTTTTTTTCTGTGCGTCAATCCCGCCTAGTTCAACTTCTGGCCGCTACTCCTGCCACGCAGTAGCGTAGCATGCAAACTCCCAGCATTCTAGTTCTTTGTACTTGCGTATATCCTTAAAATGATGTTGAATAACCACTTACGAACATTTCAAGTTATGAACGGCCATTCAGAACACATCTCATTCGTAAGTAGAGGAGCGTCTGTATTGTACCAAAAACATTTTTTGTGTTGACTCCCACCATAATGAGGTTGTATACATAAAAATGAGAGACATAAAATTAGCATGTCACAGGTTCATATGATGCATAACATTAGTGCTTTAATCACCAGGACCCTTTTGTGTATATGTGAGATGCAGTTGGAGAAGGCCCCCGGTGCCATTAGGGGGGGGCGTACACTCCTCCGGTTGCCCCACCTACGAGTTCAATCCTGCATCCATCCATCCGCGAAAATAATTCAGTATTTAAAAAATGTTGTTGCAATCAGTCGTTGATAACCGCCTTTATTATCAAGGTCACCCTTCTGATAAAGTGATGAGTGAGGCTTTGAAAAAACACTCATTTTTTACCAAACTCGGCAGGCCTGCACGATGGCACACGCCAACATATCCACTCTCAATGCACGTCCGCCGATTGCTTTGCACATTAAACAATCACAAACATTTAACAGATATAGCTCACATCTTGTCGAAATGCACCCAGGAGCCCTGAGAAGAAAACAAGGTATTATTAGCTTGCGTCAGAAACTGAAATGCTTTCAACATCCCATTCCATCTTTTCAGCAGGTTAACATCGCGCTGTTGCATTAATCACCATGACAACTGGCTCCTCTTGGCTTATGCCCAGTGGAGAGATAGTTGTAACCATGCATATTCTAATTTCACACTTTGTGAATATTTCTATCCCGCACCTACTCTGACATCCATTTTAATTTGCAGAGTCCTGACAATGCCCCAAACTTAGAAGGCTCTGTTTTTTTAACTCAAAAGATTTTTTTCACTCAAGTTCAATTGATCAACGGGGCGAGCTGGTTATTCTGATTGAAACTCAAGCACGCCGTTTCCGAGATGCTCAGAGACACAATGGCTATGTGGTTTGAACGTAAAATATGCAGGATGTATTATTATGGCAACATCACATCTTTTGAATGTTATCTGTAATTGATTTGCGCTCATACATACAGTCATAACAATGAAAACCTTTTCACAACTGACCAGAAAATCGAATCATCCAGGACATTTTCCCATTCGCTTTTTAACTTGGTAGGTTAATCAGAAACTCGCTCTATTTTTCACTGTAAAATTAACAGCAAAGTGTCTTTGATTTAGTCAGAACGTGTCATTTGGAAATGATTAGAAAAAGGAACACGATAAGCAACTTTGTGACCTGAGAAAGCCTGAATGTAACAGATAACCGATGACGAGCATTGTCTGGATTACACGCTGTTTCATGATTGAGAACTGCAATAGATTTTAACTATTAACTCAGCTGAAATTAGCATGCAGCATTGAAACGTTACCTAAATGCTCAGCTCTATAGTGCTAAATGACCTTAGTAGCATCTTTCGTATATCACATATACATGGAGTGATTATTGTAAACAGTCCAGGGACAGTGGGCGTCTGTGCCAGGAGTCCCACCGCTTCATAGCGGTACCATCCATCAGGTGTGATGCCTCACTGCAGACACTGCCCCTTGGGAACAGGGCTTGTGCTACCCACTACACCACATGTGAGTCCAGTCTGAAATTTTGTCATGCATATTTCAATAAAATTTGAATATCCCAAGTGACTCATTCCCTTCACAAATAGTCTGTTGATCACATTCACTCAAACTGGGGACATCGTGCTCAGCAAGTTCTGCAACCTGCATTGCCCACTTTTCCTAATAGTACATCCATAACCTCCCTGAACCTTCCCCTTCAAACACAGCTGACCCTGCTTAAGCCTAACAAGACGATCGATCCCATCACAGTCAGCCGTGCCTCATTACCTGAGCCAGTTCTAGTTAATAGCCCGACAATCGATTTCCAAGAAAACGCTAAAGTTCTTCCAATTCAAAACCAAGATGGTATCCCCAGTGCGCTCAGATTTCCCAGTCTGACCAAAGTATAACTTCTAAACCACAGCTAAGCGACTGCAAAACAGTGAACCAAACTGGCACAAGCAGGGGAGCCAAACTAAGTACAGTTATTAAAGCCGCAATGTCTGTTACGTCTCCAATCAGAACCTTGTATGGATCACTGCTAAACGCTGTCACTTTAAATCTGTGAAATGAGGGGGCGTAGCTAATTTTAAATCTATTATGTGTTTAATAGCCCATTGTTTTTACACGCCGTTCTGTCCCTCCATTGTTAGCTCTGCTGCCGGTAGCGTATTTAACCCCAATGAAGAGCCAATTTATGTCCTGTAACAGACGGACAGCTTCATTATCTGAAGTGTTAGTGTACCAAGCTGGCCCCATTTCCTAGCAAGTGAGCAGCTTCTCGCTCAGGCCTGTGTGTGCCGTCTCACAGATTCGGAAAATTCTACGGCCAGTACTAGATAACGGAGGCTCACAGCATCTCTGTTGTGGAGTCACTCTCCAATTTTGCTGAGTGACTTCCTACTATGTCTGCTTTTATTAATGTGTCTTGTGTTAATCCATCCATACACGCCAAAATAATGTAGGGTTGGGAGGCACACATATACACACAGTTCATATATATTCCTCGTGGAACCTCTCCATGCATTTCCATTAGGCATAACCCTAACCATGATAACCCTAACTCTTACCTAACTGTAACCTTAACCATAAGTAACCAAACAAAATATAGGACTTTTGGCATTTCTAGATTTTTATTGCATTCAGATTGTTATAAAATGCCACGACATGCTAAAAACTAAAGGATATTTGGTCCATACAATGAGGTAAATACAAACCCATATGTATGCACACACACGTCGGCTCAAATGAACCGCCAGTCTTTGGACCTCTGAGGAAAATGGAATGTCAAGGTGAAACGGGAGGCTCCGGCAAATTTTCCACGCCTGAACCTGCGAGGTGACAGTGTTGTGCTCTGGGCCGCCCCCACCACGCCGCCCATCACTTTATCATTCTTTATCACTTTCCATTTTCCCCCTGAAAGTGTCCAGATGTCACAGTGACGCTAATCTAATTCCAGACTTTATATCTCCATGCACGTCCGCAATGTTCCCTGTTTTTAATGTGGATTTAAAATAAAATACATATATATTTGCTCCTATATGACTGACCCTGCCTTGACCTTAAGCTAAGGACATGTGAGTATGACTCTTAAGCAGCATTACACTGTAGACAAATGTGATCTTTAACTGCACATTTTATTCTTCATATATGCTAATAAGCAAGTAATTAGTCATTTGTTTCCCATGGAATGATGCTCTAAGTCCTGTCCTGGCCCTCCCAAAATTAATTTCTCACAGATCCCATTCACAATTAGCTCATCAGGCTGCCCCCAATCCACAATATTTGGGTCCCCCTCCCCCAGTGGTTCCCACCGCCTTACCATCTCCCTGTTTGGGGGGGAGGGGAGGGGGGTGCATTTTTCCACATGAGAGGCCAGAAACTGAGCCATTCTTGTTCTGTGCTTGAAGTCCCGCTTTCTGTAAATAGCCCATCTATAGCTGGAGTGGGGGTATATTCATGGGGGGAGAATTCATTAATCGTCAGGGGTTGATTTGATACAGTATCAACCGCCCAGTGCACCCCCAAGCCCACTGAAAATGTGGCTACTTTATGCAAAGCACATCGACATTCAAAAAAGCATCGTCTCACTGGGATCATTGACTGACTGTGAATGTGTGGCCAAATTATTCTGCCCGCTAGTTCAGTGAGAAGATAAGGTCTCCGTGCGGCTGTGGGACGTTCCCACAAGGTCACCTTCTCTACATTTATCTGTGACTCAGTCCTATGATGAACATCATTTTCGGCTTTTATAGGTGGCTGAGAAAGTCCTTGAGTTGTCAAAGACCAAACAAGGACAGGCAAGGTAAGATGTTTCTTTTTTAACATTTGTCCTTTATGACATGAGGACTGGAAACTTTAATTTTCTGGACAGCTCAGAAGGATTTTCCCACATAATTAAGGCACAAATAACTGCACTCCGTCTGTTTCCCTCGCACTGCATTCTCTAGCTGCCTCCTATTTCAATGCTTTGGCTCTCAAGGCACTAAGCTCATGTTTAATCTCTGAAACATCTCCTACATAATTAAACAAACGAACATAAACAAATAAATACATGAATAAATAAATCCCGCCTAGAGTTATCGCTGCTGCCTGTTTTGGCGCACCCAACAACTGAGTTTTATTAACTCCAAGCGAAATTACACCTGAATGTAATCATCACACACGGACCACAAAGAGCATATATTTTCACATTATATTTAACCTGCAATAGGAATAACACTGCAGAAAATGATATATTCCATGCTATATATTTAGGTTTTCACTTATTTGCAGATTTTTTCCCCCCCAAATCAGCAGCTACGTCTCTGGAGACGTTAATAACTTCGCCGAGTGAAATTGCATTTATTAAACTCTGACAGTTTTGGTCACATTTACTTCCAGTCAGCCCGACTCTAACGACAGTGGTCTGAGATGTGAGGGGAGAAACCTCATGCCCACGTACCACTTCATCCCATAGCTTTCGTCCCTCTAAAGCTTGTTTTTTTCTTTTGGTCTGTTATTGTTTTTGTTGTGCTGGTGGGTTTCAATTCAAAGTGCTGGAGAAACTCACTTAGCTATTTAACATACGCTGTGCATAGATGGCGAGCCCCAGTCTGCTCAGACCACAGACACAGTCAGCCTGTCATGCCTCACCGATCGTCTGACTGGCAAAGAGAGATGCCGCTACATCCGCCGCATGCCAATTAAGTGCCTGCTCCGAATTTCCCACCGTCGTTAATTCCTGCAGGGGCTGTTCTCCACTGAAATGCAGTTTCTGAGTTTATGGTAAGCAAAGTATAATACATGCGCGAGCCCACAGTGCTGGAAACATCAAGCCCACCCCCACCATCATCCCAGTGACTGACCCCGAAAGAATAATCAAATATGCAAAGGTTAAAAGAATAATTCAATACTGGGTAATATCTTGGGATTAGTGCTTGGCTTTTTATGCAGCCTCCGGGATACACCCCCGCCCCACCATGAATCGGTACTGAATATAAACACACTCATCCATATTCATATACTACCTATATGTTCTGTATACATCATTCTTTTTAATTTGTCACAGTGCGTGTAGTTTGGGGAAACATCTATTATCTTTTCAGCATCACAACATCGTTAAATTATACATTACTGCCATGCGGAGAAATGATAACTAATAACACTGTTGCATCACAGCTGAGCAGGAATTGGAATAACTGGAAACAGAAGCATGATGTGGAGAGTGTTCTTTTAGTCTCATTAACATACAGTAGAGGATTGAGATCTCTGCTTTTCAACCTGGCTTAGTCACAGGCTAGGATTCTGACACCTTTCACACGCATAGTCAGTCAGCTCGCGGTGGGACAACTTTCATGCAAAATTGGCCACATGGGATGATGGGAAGGGAGCCAAAGTGCATGCCCATTGGCATCCTCCGTTCTTGTCTTAAGAGAAACATGGCTGGGGTGAGGTTCTGGGGGATTCCTTCCAGCACCCATTCCATGAGGCACACAGAGGTGACTGGGGCTCCGCACAACCCAAAGGGCATCACGGTGAAAGGCCCAGCCCCTGCCCCAAGGTGAACATCTTTTCCTTTGAGTCAGCTCAAGACAACAGAGATTTCACACCTCTGCCTTTTAACCTGGCCCAATCACAGACTGAGGCTGTCACACCTTTCACACATACACAGTCTTGCTCACAGTGGGAACATTTTCACATAGACAATCAGCCACACAGAATGATGGGAAGGGAGCCAGTCTGCAAGCTTGTCTGCTCCCATAGCACTGTGTATAATATACTCAACTCTGTTTTCTTAATGTTTTAGTTATTGTAATGTGCAGCACAATTAAAATTCAAAATTGAATTGTTCCGAAATGACTATCATAGCTAGAGACGGCCTTTATGTGAGTAAAAGCTTTTTTTAGGTTTTAAAACTTTACTTTGCAGTTTCTTTCACCGCTGAGTGAAATAAAAAGCAAACAGAAGAGGATGAGAAGCAGTAGTTGTACGCAGCACCTATGCAAACCATTCTAATCTCAGCGGTATTTTGCAGGCTTGAACGGTGAGACAAATTGCATTTCATTTCTTTAAAATGTCTTTCTGTTTATACATTAAAGGCTGCAGTGATTCTTTTCTGCAAGACAAAGGGGGGTTTTATTGTTTCCAAATCAATTGTGAAGGGCTTATTTATCTTTAATAATATACAGTACAGCTCAGTTCCATGGACTCGAGTTGCAATCAATGCCATAAATATTTAATGTCAACATCTGTGCCGATATTATCTTCAATATCATTATATATTACGATGCTGTAAGTCATTTGCAAATGAAATTGTTACAAAATGTTTGTCAGTCCAATAAGCAAATGAACAGCCCTCGAAGGGAGGAAAAAAATGTAAGAATAAATCATTTTCTCCATGTAAAGCACGCCATGACTTCAGCTACCTCCGCTGGCATCCACGTGTTTAAAGGCATGTTCAGTCTGTAGGATATCTTCTTCTCAACAAGCTGCAAAAGGCTAATCTCTCATCATACGCGCTACGCCCAATGATATCTGTGCGCCGTAGGTAAACAGTGACACCATCATTCATCATCATGTGGCTAATTTTAAGTAACCTTAATAAACACGAACGCTAGAGGAGAGTTTAATTGATTCATTGGCTGCTTGACTGGTCTCCTTTAATGAATGTCACCTGGTTAGCCTACAGTGGTCAGACACATTTATCCTTAAAGACGCGGAAACAGCAGTGATCCCTTCGTAAGCATGTTCACAGCCATGTCCCAGCATCCATGTTGCTCAGTGGTTTTAGATTTTATGCTTTCTTACACGTAGGCTGGTGCTTACTGTGAAATCCCCTCTTCAAAGTCTGCCCTTAAACCCTTAAAGACCGAGGAGAACCAGATTTTTTTTTTTTAGCAAAGCTTAGCAGGCATGGACACCATCTCCTAGCTGCAAGTTCTCCAAAAGGCAGATCTATGCTCTGTGTGCTAAACATTTAGTGTCACACGGGGAAGGAGCCTGGCTAATCCTGGACATTTGAGTTATGTGCACAAATTTGCAAATCCTACACCAGACACAAAGTCTGTCTGCGAGGCTTCAGAAACAAAAAAGGATATTTGATACTGTGGTCTCTGGGGGAAAAGGAAAATGCAAACACAAAGCTAGGTGACATTAAATCTTTCTTTATTGTTGTCAATTAGTCGCTTGAATTGTTTTACAAAACCTGGACAAAAGATTCTGGTGATGATCTGGGGTTGGGGTTGGCATTATTACATCATGTCAGTGTGTAATCCTGAAACTCAAATCCTCTGATAGCTGGCCTTTCAAGACAACACCCAGGACATATTCTGGGCTGTGCCAAGGAACTGGGAGGCCGGTGGGGTGACCAGCTAGCTTTGGTTTATGGGAACAGGAGGAGGAAGACAAGCTCAGGATTATTAAGATGGCACCCGTGAAAAGAAAGCCGACCTTCGTGTGGATCTGCTGTGGGGCGGAGTCATCTGGATGGACGGCGCAACTCAAATGCATTTCTTTTGTAGCATGCTGTGCACTTGTGTTTTGTATCACTTTCTTCAAATCGTCATAATTGTTGCCACGTTTTGTAATTGGGTCTCTTTGTTATGGCCTGCAAACCATTTCCCTTACAAAATCATCCTTCCTTTGCAAGACATGAAGTCTTTCCCATATACCTGAGAACACAGGAGATGTGCTTCACAACCTATTTAACACTGAAGAAACATTAGCATACAGAATAATAAGGTAGTAAAATAAAACCTCACAATGTCATCAATAAATAGATGCAATAAAGCGGGAAAAAAAAGTCTCTGGGGTCCAGCTGTCAAAGATGCTCCTGAGATTATACACTTTATTTAAAACCTACTCACTGTAGTTACTCCTCATGCCTCCTCAAACCCTAAATGTACAAAAATGAAAAATGCCAAGGTGCTGCTCAGCTGGCTCACTTCGTCTTGACAACGCTTTGCTTTCCCCCCGTGCCACAACTTTAGCACCGGTTGGGGCTAGCGTGGAACTCCTAAATGACGTAGGCTCCTGTGTCCCATGTTCCCAAACCTTAAAGGAACACCTTCTCACATCTTCTCCGCCTACACTGGGATGTTCGGGCCCGTCGAATTCTCCATGGTTTGAAAATAGCTGTTGGCATCTGTGCAATATTCATCACACACAACGCTGCACAGGACAGGATTAAATATAGCAAAAAAAACTTTATCACATAAATGCACAAGATGGTAAAGCTATATTAACACTAAGAAACACATCTATCAAAACAAGGACCTGTCGATCATGACATCGCCTGACCCCCCCCTCTCTCTCTACCCACTCAGCTGACCCCATAAGCCCTAATTGAGCTAATTATCCAATCAGAGTCAGTGTGGCGTCAGTGGGAACCCCAACTAGCAGTTTAAATGGAAATTTTACCACTAGTCTGGCATCCGCCTGGCCACTTATATCAATCACTAAAATGAAATAGACAGAGTTCCTTATAATAAAACTAGGGGCACTGTTGTTTCCTCAAATTGTCTGTGGAAATGTGGGCGTATGAGTTCTGCAGTCATTCACAGTTCCATTCATGGAATGTAACACATAAAATAGTCATGGTGTGACAAGCAGCCTTCACATATATTTAATTAACATCTTGCAAAAACACAGTTAAAGAGAAGAGTGCAACGTGCCTCTTTGCTCAGGAACTCACACTGACCACCAACAAAATGAAAATTGCATTTGCACAATCTGGAAGGCAACTGCACAGAAAATGTGGTTACACTCAGGGTTAGGGTTGTTATTGGGGTTTACTCATGAAGCAAGTACTTCAGGGCACTGAAAGGCAAACCTGTGGCCTGTACTACGAAGCGGGGATACTGGCTTATCGGGGTAACTTGTCGGATTTAAGGTACCACAGTTTAAATGGACTTCATATTCGTTCACTTACATTTTGCCCAGACTACCTTAAATCCAACAAGTTACCCTGATATGCCAGTAACCCCGCTTCGTAGTACACACAGACTGACAGGGGAAATGCACACTGATACACACCCAACACACACACCCACACACACACACACACACACACACACACACACACACACACACACACACACACACACACACACACACACACAGACTGAGCCCTCATGCATCCACAGTGAGATAACACTCATTGCCAATGTGAAACAACCAGGAAACACTGTGCTTAAAATAGACAGCAGGTCATCCCAAAATGCTGCATCAGTACAATTTCACAGAATATCATTTCAGCCTTAATGCATTCGTGTAACAATGTTAAAAAATAAAACACTGAAATGTCAGTTGGAAAGCTCTGGAATGGCCTCCCTCGCACACCAAACACGTCTGCAACATATTTAGAAATGTCAGTAATTCAGTCTTCAATGGTGCCTCATGGGCTCCATTTACGGATAAAAAAAAAAATATATATATATATATATATATATATATATATATATATACCCAGAATTATGATTCCAGCGGTGTATTTTAAACAATATTACACTGTACACTGAGAGCTGGAGCAGTGGCATGCCCGTGTAGCCCAGTTCCTGGCACGGCGGTAATGCTGTTATACGCGGTATGCACATTTCCCCCCGAAAAGGTGGGTGCGCGAGGTGCCTCTCCGTGGCTTCAAAGAAAAAAAACAGCAGTTTTAAGAGTTACGCTAAGGTCCCCTGAACCCACTTGGGGCTGAGTTCCCCTCAAAGGGGTCAGGCGGGACGCCATTAACGAAAAACAGATTATGGTATAGAATATCTCCATAATTAGATATCGGTTAGACGGTTAATGTCCCAGGCAATTTAGAGGCAGAAAGTAAGTAAATAAATAAATACATACATATGTCCCGGGTAGCTGGGATTAATCAGGTGTTTATTGTCGGCATGGATTTTTACTCGTTAACAGTAGCGACCAATGACATGAGTGTTTTAATGTTGATAATAACAGCCATTAACACCCGGCTGTGTGCGGTAATAGCTGCTGGCGTCGTCATTACAGTGATAGCTGTTATTGCTGCGCTTAGTCGTGTCAGAACACGCAGTGAGATGTTTTTCCATGTTAACCCCCCATCCCTTCATAGCTCCTCCCTGCCTGTCCCGCCCAGCACTGACAGCATCCCTCTGCCCCAGGGCAGTCTCTGCGGGCTGGCCTAAGGACCCAGTGCTATGAGTCACGGCAGACGAGTCATTATTAGCCGCGTGACGAGATCTCATGCCTGTGAATGGAGATTTAATGATACACCGAAGGTGAGAGAGATGCCAGTGTTTTACGGAGCCAACAAACTATGACCAGGAAAAACCTACAGACAGACCTACAAACCTATGACGAATCTGAGAAAACCTTCCGAAATACTTATAGACCTGTATACTGTTAGGTGTCTGTGAAAACCTTAAACACACCTACTGACCTATATACTGTGAGGTATCTATGAAAACCTTCAGACAGACTTACAGACGTATACATTGAGAGGTATCTATGAAAACCTTAAACAAATCTATTGACCTTCAGTATATACTGTGAAGTATCTGTGAAAACCTTCAGATACTGTTAGGTGTCTGTGCCTTACTGTAAACACACCTACTGACCTATATACTGTGAGGTATCTCTGAAACCTCGGATAGCAAGGAGACAAAGGAGATAGGAACAGGAGATATACAGGAGACTTTGAATTCACTGGAATAGCGTGTTAAAAAATGGAAAAATTGATGAAATACGTAATTTTTCTAATATGTACAGATGTTAGTATGGAGCTGGAGTGAAATTTACATAAAATCATTGATATACATAATATCTGTGTAATCACTGAATTCAGTATTTTACTGATATTATAATAAGTAGGCTACTTAATTGTTTCATTCAATTTAGGCAATTAAGTAGTTTAATTATGGAAATATATCAGTATGTATTCAAGCAGTATAATACTATATAACAAAACATTACATGTGTGCATGTAAAACCAGGTAACAACTTAAAATAAAATTAAAAAAATAGAAAATATTTTTTCTGGATCTTTTTGTAACAAAGAATGAGTCACTGCACAGCATTCCGTATTTCTGTCATTTCTGTAAAAAAATGGCATTGAAGAGGAGAAAATACATTTCGAACAATTAGGAAAAAGAATTAGGACAACGGCAACATAAATTAGGCACTAATTAAATTACCCAGCATTCTTAGTGACTCGAGTCAGGAGGTATTCATACACAATGCATTTGTCATTGTTCCGAACCAGAAAAAGCTCAGGGTCCTTTTGTCGTATAAAAATCAGCAGGAGGTTTGTTTTAAAAATATGAGCTCTATATTCATGTCACACCTCAAACTACGGCCAGCTGAAACATCTGATTAACTTAATGATGAGAAATATTTATAGACAAAGGACCTATTTTTCTGTGATGGAAAGTATTCTTTAATTAAAACTACAACTGTACAAAATATAAGCAATTAATGACTCAAATGACTAAAATCCCTGGGATGGGCTGGCCCCCCATCCTGGGTTGTTCCCTGCCTCGTGCCCATTGCTTCCGGGATAGTCTCCGGACCCCCCGCGACCCAGTAGGATAAGCGGTTTGGAAGATGGATGGAAGGATGGATGGATGACTAAAATCCAAATGTCACATTGCGACTGCTGTCTAGGGGGTGCTGTAGACATACTGTAAGTACTTATTTCTGGTATTTAATGATTTGTCCTCTTTGAAAATTACCCATTTTTCCAATCAGTCATGCGAGGTGTGAGTGGCAATGAGTCATGCAATCATTTCACAGCAAAGACTAAAAACATCTTAACGCAATTTGATTATGTTTTCGAGTATAATGACATATGACCATTCAAGCTTCAATTACTGTAACATGAAATCAGTAATTACAACGATGGTCTCCATCTTAAGGCAGTGGTCCAATTGCAAAAGCTTTTCCTTGGAATTCTATTCAAAACCAACCCAAATCCAGCATTACTACCATCACACACACACACAAAAATCACAAAACTGAAAGATTTCCCATAATACATCAGACACTGTACATCTGTGGTATACCAGAAATTTGTCTGTCAACCTATTTGTTAATAACATACATTAATATCCCGCATCATCAAAGGTCTTTTGCACTGAACAAAGAGCATTGTTGGAATTTAAATTAGAGAGATTTGTGATGTTTGTCAGTGTAACAGATAGGCCAGCATACAGAGGAGAAAAGCGAGTGAGATGTTTACATAAGGACAATTAAATAAACAGGCATATTATTAAAGGAAAATATCAACAGCTGAACTAGCTTTCCTTTGGGATTTGATCTGGGCACTCATTCCATGAGTCCATGACTGACTGTATTTATGAAGAGCAAAGACAGGAACGGAAAACACGCATATGCTCGTTGTATGATGAAAGAGGCAGGTCATATGCAGACCTGTGACTCGCCTGGGCTTGTGTTCCTCGTTCCTACACAGGCAATTCCCTGAAGTTCACAAACTTCAATGGAAAAACAGCTTTTCCCCCCCTCTTTTCCTAGAAAGGCAATGCCTACAATCAGATACCTTCTCCGCAAAACAGAGTCTTACCGAAACAATTTGGGCAGAAGCCAAGACCTGCGCGTATCTCACATATTCCGTTCATATCCCCCTTCATGACTGGCACCTCCACTCGATTACTTTTCCCACGAGCACACTTTAATTACAAAATTATATGCTATATTAATGTGAGTCTGTTATACTTTGGGGTGCATGCATAACAGAAGATGCCAGTTTGCAACAGAGTTGCTTAATTAACGGTACTATGATGAGAAACTTTATTGTTAACATCACAGGATTATTAAATCTCACATTTGGGATCAAGTTTGTCTCATCAGTCTGCATTTGTAGTGATGAAAAAAAAACAACCCTACCCCTAAATTAAATAGAGAGAGATGCAGTTTAGTCTGCTGGAATTTAGAACACGCCCTTGTTTTTGTTACAATCCCTTATTTTTCACTATTGAATTCATCCATCCATTGCTGGCAGAAGGTCTTTAAATACTGTTTCCAAGAATGAAGGAAGGAGGTGTGGTGTAACACGTCTAAACAAGAGGCTATCTCAGGCAGCTCATGCGCACTGCAATTCTCACAGATCTTGGAGGAGATTCCTTTGTAATTGAAATTCTGAATAAATGCCTTATAATAAATTTTAGCCCTACACATCCATGTAGGACTAGCATAGCTTTCTGGGTGCCTTGTGCCCAAAACTGCCTCTGATAGGCAGCTAGAAGACCGATGAATGGATGGAGGTAATGATAATTATTTATTTTTATTTTTTTTGTATATTTTAAGTACCTCACTGGTATGCAAATAACATGTTGCTCTTGCTGGAGACTGCGCAAGTGATTTTAATGTAGCTAATTAAGTGCTTCACAGAGAGTTTTCAAAAATGGAAAGGATAAAGGAAACCGCAAAGGGTGTGTTTCCCCCCCACATTTGAAAACAATCACATGAGCCTTCTCCTCAAAATAACATGAAATTTCACCACTTCAAATGCGGGACTGAGTAGAATCTCAAATGTCACTTTGTTCTTAATACTACTGTACTCATCAGTGAAACACATACAAAAACTAATATGTTGTAAAATCTGTTTAAGTATGTCATGATAGAACTATCTGGCAGACTTGCTCAGGGACACCTGGTGTCTGGCAGCAGGGAAAAATTCCTGACATGAGGTTTCAGGCACGACAGTCTACAAGGTGCCAAGAACTGAGCCGTGGATTACACCGCATTCCATCGAGTAGTTACGAAATGTTAATGTGAGAGAACAAACATTTTTATTTGACAATTACAGGTCAATAAGGTTGTGTATAATCAGGGATTGACATGACTGGTATCAAGTACACATTCACCTTTAAAAGCGAACGTTAAATCGCACGTACGTATTTGTGCTGTTACATTCGGTATTTTATGTGCGTTTGCGCCAATATGACAAGAAACTATCATGCATTTTAACCTTTATATGCTAATTCGTACTTCATTTGCAGTATAGAGGTTGAAATGCACGGTAATTTTTTTTTGTCACGTCGGTGCAAAAGCACATAAAATATGTTGGCATTCACACTGTTACAACAATCGATTGCCGCACATATCGCTTTTAAAGGTGAATGTGTACTTGCGTACCAGTTATGTCAACTCCTGTATATAGTATTATTTCAGTTTGGAGATATGCTTATGCTTAATGTAAGCAATGCATGTCATTATTTGTGTCCTAGATACATCTTATTGTCTTGAAGGTCTTCTGCTAGGACTATGTTTTGTGTTGTGGTAAGATTCGGTAAAGTCTGCAGTACATATCGACAGTTTCAGTGTACTGCCGATGCCTTAGCCTTAATTAAGTTTCATCTTTATGTCATAATCGGTCAGTAATGATTATACTACATGAAGTATTCTGGCCTGTTCATTTCATTAATCGTCACTGGACTCGAATGTGCTCCTGAACACCAAAACGTAATAGCAGGAGGAATTCAATATGTAGGATCAACTTGATGTGAACGAATCCATTATAATGGATTTTTTTCCCCCCAATATCGGTTATCACTGAAGCCACAAAGTCATTTCATATATGCATAGCTTAAATTCATATGACAGGTTCAGGGGACATTTTACACAGATGCCCACTGGTATATGCATGCTGAAAACCATGCCTGCCATCATTCACGTCACACATTTGCCCCAGAAATTCAGCCCTGGCTCTGAGGACACCACTAACCAAGTTAACAAGGTTAGCAGTTATTCTCTCCAATGGAAAACTGAGGCAATCTCACTATTTTAACCCTCCCTGCTGCAATTCTGACACACTAATTATATCATGGGAACCACAAAGACTCAAATGATCCATTTACACGCAAAACCATTCTGAATTTTACCATAACCCATGCTATGTACTATGTCCATTCAGAAACAATTGCTTTGCTCTTTTATATAGCATTTCGTTGAAACGTGATGTTATTATCTACTGCAGCAGACGCCCAATGCAGTAAAGCATACATTCATTAAATATGACTAGTGCTGCTGTGGCATTTCAATCACACTTTTTAAAAGTGACGCAGCTGCAATGAGAAAACACAGATTGTCTCGTTTTGTGAAAAATTAATTTTTGTAGCATCATCCTGTTTTGCAACCCAAGCAATCATGTAGCTAAGAGGGAAGAGCGCGTTAACACAGCATCTAACATCAGCTGGGGGCCATTAATCATTTTTGTTGATTCCAAGAGAAATCCTAAATTGCAATTTGGCCCAAATGAGAACAGGCAGAAACATACAGGAATAAAGCATGTAAATTGGCATATTTCCATTTTACTTATACTTGCAGGATGATATGAGAAGGGAGAAAGAAAACACGTGAACGGCTGCTGTGGTAAATTGCGGCAATTTTCTCTCGGGGGAGCGGTAGTGAATTAAAAAGCTAACAGCTGACAGAAACATTATTCAAATGGAGCTTTTTTTGTGTGAATACTAAAACCTGACATTTATACACTGTGTGTGAGTGCGGAGAGGTGTCACGCAGTTGGGGGGGGGGGCACGTCAGGCATTCAGAGCTTGGCCTACCTCTGAAGCCGACCCGTGCGGTTTGTTTATGAATTAAATATCCAATTTGGAGTGCGCCCAGGAGCTGTCATCAGGCCCCCTCCGCACAACGAAAAGGTCACCATGGACCGCGGTAATCACGCGCAACGCACCGCGACGCGGCTCCCGTCTCAACATGCCGAGTGCGCGGCCTGTGGGGATCCGTTTACCGTTTGCGGGACATTTTGGGCCACGGGATGGTGAACACAGAACCGAACTGCAAAAAGTGATTTCAAGCGAATGAACTACGTCACATGGAAAAACCACACTAAAAATGAACACTGCTTACGTATAGTAGGGGATGCATAACCAGACAAGGTTAAAACATTCAAGAGAAAAAAGTGCATCAATAAACAAAGGATCAACTTAAATCTGTGTCTGGGCAATAAGAACACCTAAGGTGCAGAACATGAAGCAATTTCTTCCAGCGTTAAAGAGTGCTGAGTTTTACGATGAGTAATGCATCGATACCCAAGTGCACGTCTCAGTGGAAACTACAAAGGTTAAAACAAACAGTGTCTCAACAAGGGCTAATTACTCAGTGTTTCTGCTTCCTCAAACTCATTCAGTTGCCACTGATTGCCCAATCTGTTCACCTACTACCCCAACTGGGGCACAGGCTGCCAAAAAGGGATCTTCAGGCATCTCGGTATTGGGCTATCTGCCCAATCTGTACTGTACAATAAAATAAACGTTAGGAGGTTTGGTTCTAATGACAGATATATGTGCTTAATTTTTAATGTGTTTTGTGCAAATATAAAGCTAATACCTGTCCAGGTAGCATGTGACTGAGGCTGATTTTGTTTTCATATGAAACTGATCAGCATGAATGAGGTCATTCGGTCCTCAGAACACATGTCCTTGAGCGTCAGGGGAGAACGACAATCCCGTCGTAAACAATCCGGCCGCTTATCGTGAATCAGCAATCTGTAAACACTGGCTGCTTCGACCACAATGCCTCCCTGTGCAGTGCAATAGTGAGCCAGTCTGTCGCTGCTGAGTCAATATTTACGGTCCCGACAGAAACGTGTGCTCTGCTGTTTCCTGACCAAATGCAAGTAGAACCCCCCACAGGGAGGACAGCATTGCCCCCTCTCCCTGTCACACGATGGGCTACATGCCGTCGGAAAGGTGAGATGACACTGTGCATACCATCCTGAATGGTGGCATTAAGAAACGGCCATAAGGAATAACTCCTCCATTAATAGCCAGAGCAGGCAGCCAATGGTGAATAGAGATCCTGACACCATAGAAATACGTCTTTGATGAGATCATGTTTTTTTATATATGATAATGGTTCCTTTGTGTTGATGCTGTTTGGAGGTGGTGAATGGCCTGAATATGTGATGTGTGAGACAGTCAATGGGAAACTAGAGCTAATTATCAGCACCTCCCCCCCCCCCCCCACCAGCCCTGTCAGCCCTCCCAGGAATGTTATTCAGCAAACTTCCCTAATGCTGTGCTTTTCCAGTGCAGAATCATTTGCATACAAGCAATTCATTACATTACCCCAAGAAACCTCACAAGCAAGCAAACTGTTTCCATAGAAACAGTCATCCAGGAAGAGTTGGTGCTTGAAGCATCGTGTGGGTGGGGGGTGTCTGACTGAACCCATGGCCACGTCATTTTGATCGTGCACCACTGAAACTTTATTTTGTGCACCAACAACCTTCTTGGATGACAGCTCTTTTACAGGATGGAAAGACAATCCAGTCTGATATGATTTATTCTTATTCAGCAGTCATGCACCAAACCTGCAACCCTGTACGTTCTGCAGTCAGAAGGTCCACGTGGTCAGTCTGTGGGTCCAGATGACCCTGCACCAGCCGCATCTCAGAGCAGGAGCCTCGGACCCAGAAGCCTTATTCTCACACCCTTTCCTTGTGCTCCTCATAAACATTCCTCATAGTTTGGATCTGTTTAATCTGATTAAACAGAGTGTCGCCCTTATGCAGCCAATCCTTCTCATTCACTACAGAGCCCGCTAATATTACTTAACAGAAAAGAACGAAAAGACATGAGGAAAGAATGTGGAGTGACCCATGGATGGTCTACTGGAACGAGGATGTTCAAACATACAGAAATATGAGAACATGGAAATGGTTTGTGCAGCTTAAAAGCATCGCGCACACAGCCCATGGAAAACTCTTCCCCATTTAACGGTGACACAGACCAGGCCAAAAAACAGAAGAAGATTGCTGTTCCTGCTGCTCCACCTTAGACGTATAGGCCGAGTTTACCCTGCCCATATACAGCAACAGCATCGCCCGCTAAAGGCGACTCCTTGTCTTAACCACTTGTGTCACTGCTCTGTATCTGTCTTCGCAATCCTGGGTACTGCTTCGGGACACGTGCTAATTTCTTAGTCTTGTGTAAGATGGGACGGGTGTGAAGTCATGTGACCAGTCCAGTCAGTCCACTGTCCACACGACTCGTACACACACCCCCCTTTGTCTGCCGGTGTCTGGAGTGCACACCTGGCTTTATTTGCCTCCATGTTTCCTGTTCAGCAAACCCATATAAATTCCTCATTCCACCCCCAAAGTCACGTGGCCCTGTTCATTTCCCAGACCCTAGCGACTCATGACCTACTTTTGTCGACAGTTTTTTTTTTTCCAGAATCCACACTGTACATTTGTGTGTATTCATATGCACATGCTAACTTTTAGAAGTATATGAATGACTAATACCTTTGTACATGCCATCTAAATTCTGTACTGATATAACTGCATGACATTGGTGAGTTTTCCGTTTTCGAAGTGGAATTCGTATGCTGTTAGGTAGCTGCAAGCTGAGCTAACATTGTAATTTTTCATTAACCGCCGCTTGGGTCACTGTCCTGTTCCTTCCCATTCTTTATGGCGTCCACAGAGTGTTGCAGGTGCCCCTGACAATTCGGATAAAGCACAAGTGCGACATGGTGAGTTGCCATAGTAACTTTAATAACCTGCAAACCGTAAAGGGATTCAACAACAGCATTTGCGCAATAACTGCTGAACCGTGGTTGGAATTAAATCAATTGAAACTTGGGGGGCTCGGGACACGAAGGATGAAAGGTGTTATTTTAAAATACCCCGTAGCAGGGTAATATAAATAAAATATTTAGTCTGCTGTGCTGAAAATTGCAGTCGGTCATTAAAGCTCCAGGGTTAAAGTTTAAGTGGCCTCCGTTGTCATGGGTCTAACGGGTCTCCTCTGTCTGCTGCAACGGCTACTTTTTTCCTGACGTTCCACTTATGATGGAAATGCGTCTTCAGTGGAGTGTGAGATGATTCTCTGGATGTAGCTCGTACCTGTAGGCGTCCCGTATGGGAGCTTCTTGCGAAAAGTGCGCAATTCACGGTGAAAACAATCCCATGAATATTTTCAGTATTGTTGTACCATTCAATTTGTTTTTAATTTTTTGTTCTGTACATAAACACGCTCCCCAGCAGAAATATAATTCTGAATCAATGTTCTTTCTTCTGTATTTCAATATATGTTGGTTATTAAACACAGCATATATGCTAGAAGCATGTGTACTAAAGACTTCAAAACCACTTCAGGTAGAATACACAGCTTGGATTATTGCTAATCAGAAGTAATAAATGAACCAATAGCAGATAAAACCAGAGAATGATTGACAGTACACAATGGCCCCACCCACCATGCATGTGAATTCTCGTTTCTTCCATTACCATATCCCATGCATTGTTGTAGATTTTCTGGGCCCATACATGGCAGATAATTTCTTAAATTTTAAACTATGACCTCTGTAGTACTCAGTAGTCAATTTAGCGGCACACAATATTCACACAATGTTTTGAGTTATTTTGCTTTACAATAAATTAAATCCAGTCTATGGCAGCTGTGCAAAAACAAACAAAAGATGTTATCGTGAGTTCTCGATACCAGAAAATAATACTTCAGTGTGCTTGTGCTCCTTCCGAAGGTATATTGTTTGGAATATCACGAGCAGCTGTAAAAACGTGCTTCCCCTTTTACATTAACACTGCGCTCTGCATCACTGTAACGGAAGCGATTATGTATGAGGCTGCAGCATAAACTGGAACCACAGCCGGAACCATGACCATTAAGATGAACACAGTGAAACGCTTCCCTGTTAAAGAGATCCCTACTACTGTACGCCACCTTCAAGTACTGCGGTGCATTTCAGTAAAACGCTACACTAGAGAAGATTAGCTTAAAGAGACCTTATTGCAAGTTCAAAGTATTGCAGTGCATTCATGTGATAAGACTACAGACTGCAGCTGTGCAAATGGCGAGCAACTCATCCTGTAAAAATACAATCAGAATAGAAGAGGAATACCCAGAGAGTGTTGTGTGTGACCTGGGGAGACTGTAGAAATGACCAAAGTCAGTCAGTAGTAACAACCTTTATTTCCATGTTTTTCCACTTCCATGTCACCTCACACCTCCGAGACCAAGGTTGGAGTCTTTACCCCTGCTATGTAGGAAAGTTTCTAGTTCTCCTTACGCCATCATGGGGTTCTCTCCAGGTTTACCATCCCCCCCCCCCCCACCCCACCCCACCCCCCACAATCCAAAAACATGCTTAAGTTAACTGGAGTACCCTAAATGTGAGTGGGATGTGGACCCTTTGATGGGTCGGTGCTGGGTTACTCTTTGCCTTATGCCTGTAGGCTCAAGGCCCCCCGACATCCTATATACGGCAAGCAGACATGACAAAATGGATGGACTAAAGATGACTTCCTCCCTTCAATACCAAATGATCATTGTGTATTCCCAGGCTGGCTTTATTACACTGAAGATCCGGAAATCAAGAAGGGGCAAATACTGCTTCATAGAACAGAATCTACCACGTGATTAGGGGAGCAGAAATGGATGACGGGACAGGATAGGAGGGGGCAGCCTCCTGCTCACCACATTGTGTTTATTAGGATATATTGCAATTTCAGCGGAAAACAGCGCTCTTTCAGCCCGCTGAGATTATACCGAGCTGTTTGTCTTTAAAAAAGCCATTACACGGATATTAAGCTGATGGCTGCGAGAAGCCGGGACGCCCTCTGGAGGCCATTTTTCGAGCATCCACGCACCTCCTGGTTTATGGATATCTGGTTAGCACGAGTGTGACTGTACTGCTGCGGCACGCAGTCGAGGGGGTTTTGGGATGCTTTTCGGCAATTACCACGGCCGTGAGAGGAGATTTTGGATTAAGCTGGCATATTCCTGGAAGCCTCCGCTTGTCCCTGGCTGGAGCGTGTCTGCCTCCTCAGAGGGCAGGCGAATCCAATACTTCTACTTCATCTCAGACAGATGTAGCCGAGGTTGTAATATGGATTATGATGACAGGAAGTCAATAAAACCGATGGTGCTGCTCGTCTGACCGGTCAGCTCCCAGTTGACTACTGATGAAAAAAATAATAAATAAAAAAAATAGGCAGGTTGGGAGGCAAGTTTGAGACCTGCTCTTTCGTGCTCCTTTATTAAAAAGTTAAACCAGCAAACATGAAAAGAGCACGAGTCTGAAGTTGGCCCCGCACTCCCTTTAAAATACTGAAGCCGTTTTTCATGGCAGCTTTATGAATAAATATTTAAATTAATAAACAATAAAAGATGAAGCCATGACTGGGAAAATCAAGCATTTGAGTGCTATGTCCTGCTGTGTCTTCTCATCGTTCATCTTGCGTTCAAACCATGCATGCACTGGAAGCGTTCAAGAACAGAGCATGGAGGAGAAAAAGCAGGGGCCTTTGTCAGTAGGAGTTCCACACACATCACGGCACGGACTCAAAAGCCATAAAATCCATATCCGAGGAACAGCTCGTCACTTTGTCTAAGTATGACTGACTGGGCTCCAGTACGATTCAAAGCTCATCTGCTCTAATTAATTCTTCCTCAAGACTTCAACGAGGTGCATTTCCCCAAAATGAGCTTCGTGTTCCGGAATTTTCCCCTCTACTCACCATCATTACTATATCCGTTCTGCAGTTCAAGGCTTACCTCTGCTAGTGTTTATTATTCTGTGGCTTTTATTCTGGTTTGAATTTTAAGAGAAGCTCCGAGGGCTGAAATGGTTCCAGAACATCTTAACAAGCATCATTTTTGCAACCGAATTTTTAATTTCAAGCATATTTTAGGGGAGCCACTTAGCAACAACACGGCATACACTTAAAATATATCAAGTAACAACATTACTCTCTTCTGGGGACAGGCAGTAGCGTTAGGCTTCCACTAAGAGCATATCTTTTCATTCCTGGAATGCAGACTAGCGCATGAGTCAGCTCCAGTAACCATGGTGAGCATCTCCAAAGTCATGACAAATGATTCAAGATATATGATCAACAAATAAAGTGCACATAAATGGAATTCAGGACATTTATCAACAAATAGTTGTGTGGAATACATTTAACATTTAAATAAATCCACCAACCCTGAAGTTGCCATAAAAAAAAAAAAAAAATACACATTTTGTCCATGCTAACGTTCCACCATTTATTTCCCCTGTGAGACTAAATTATGTGAGGGTGTCATCACATACACACATCACGGGAATCTGTTACCCGTAAACATTTTCCTTCCAGCGAATCATGCAGGAAAACGCATTTATTTACCAGCTTCCTTGCCTGACAGATTGGCTCACTCGCTTGATGGACAGGACTCATATCGCGAGTTACGTCTGCGAGAGACCATCAATCATTCCCCACCATTACCACTCAAAAACTCCAATTATCAGGCCCACAAAGCACTCAGAGTCACTAAACGCCGCTCACTGGTTAGATGGTAGTCCCCCCACCGCAATTTATGTGGGTGCTGAGGCATCAAATAAAAGATACGAGATCTTTAACGTAATTACATCTTAATGGATGTGGCAGTGCTGCTGTCTGGTTGCTTTGCGGGCCTGTGAGGCATTAAACACGACAGACAGCAATGAGCAAAAATATTAGGGGGTAGAACCATCAAGGGGGCGCTATACAATAGGGTTTTTTTTTTTTTTTTTAAGAGATGGTTTTAGTGCAGTTTTTAATGTAGGTGACTTTATTCTATTATTAACCACAAGCACATCAGAATTCCTCCCATGGATCTCCAAAGAAGCCGAATGGCACAGATGGAAACATGCATATCCCGAGCAATATGGCATTCCCTACACCCGTCATATGTCCGAGCTTCTCCCTCTGGAAAACTCCATTAAGGCCGAGGTAATTGTGTGTGTTCTTCATTGTGAATATTTGATAATCTGTTTGCCTAGTTGCCCCTGTGCAAACCGCCACAATCGTCATCAGCCCCGGTGCACACACTAGGAAAAAAAAGGAAAAAAAAAAGGCCATCATTCGTAGACGGCCCCTGGGCCAATTACCTTATAAATTATTCATCGATAATAAATACCCATTTCCTCCAATAGTGCTCACACTGAACCAGAGCCAGAGCTGATGTCCCAATTCCTTAGTACGAGGTCAAGGTACGTGGCGATAAGGTAAAGACCGGATCTGGAGGAGGACGAACTTGCTTCGCTAACGAGTTTGGCCAGGCCTGGGCTGGAATAAATAACTGGCTGCCGGTAGGACTATGTACAGAAGCCATAAAAACATGAGGAGGAGACACCTACCAAAGGTGGAACAGAGGTCCTTTGAGAAAGAGCAGCCTAGGTTCTCTCCCGCATATCAGGCTAATCCTTTGCCTTCCATGCCATAAGAATCACCTCACATCGCCAAAGTCTCACGCCTTCCTAGCCAACAGCCTGTCCGCCCTTCCATCTAATTAATGGCCCACCTGTTTTGCTGTTGCATATTTGCTCACCAAAATAATTAAAACGAAGCTAAGGTGACCTCCTCAAACTGAGGAAAAAAAAAAACTTGCGCAAGACTGTTGTCATGCCCGGCTCGTCCGATCCTCGTGTGCCACGCCCCCTGATCATCCACGTGTGCTTCCCTGATCATGCCCAGCTCTTTCCTGTTGTTTTCAGCTTGTCTTTTTTGTATTTGGTCCGCGTCTGAGTCCGTCTTCCCCAGACTTGTCATTAATGTTAGTAATGTTGGTTAATGTTAGTTGCTCGGAGTTTGTCGTTGTCTGCCCTGTCTCTTCCGTTCCGATCCCTAATAAACCCTGAATTCCCCGCCTGCCTGCTTGGTCTTTCCTCACTTCCTGTTCGCCCATTCAACCCGCTGCCTGACAACTGTGAATTTCTCACAATGCCTAGGACACTAGAGTTGTGTATTTTACCGGCCATGAAGTTTCATCTGAACACATAGCCGGATATATAATCATAAACAACATTGTTTTGGCAGAAACATAAATGTCTTTCTGTCAGTTTGACTTTTGTTAAGCCTCTTACTCCAGCAGTGCCTATCAAAACGAAAGTTCTGGAGTGAGAGACATTTCAAGGGACTGTTTCAGTCAAAGCCTCACCATGGATCAGATAGTATACCTCTGAATGCAGGAGGACTATCCTGAATGATGCACTTCTGAAAGAAAAACTCAGGAGCCGAGAAAACATGCAAGACTTCACCATCCCAGTAGATGGCTGTACCAGATGGATTTTGTAGCGCGTTTAAGGGCAATAATATTCTGTACAAAATGTTTGGTTTTTTCGTTTTAATGATTCAGCAGCTCATGTGGATTAAATAAAAGCTAATGCATTTTCTGTTTGCTTGCACTCCTTAAATCGCACATTTTTTGTCTGCGCTACAAAATTGCCTGTGCAGTCTGCATTTAAATTGTATTAATAGGTATATTACTGTTAAGAACATAATTTGATATGATTATGCCTAGTTAAGCACATGAATTAGACCCTGGCAAAGGAATTCCATGAAAAACTGAGCTAACGCAGAGTAATTTACACCTTTGCAATAATTCATACACCAAACATCACCTCTTCTGTTAGAAACATGTTTATGTTTTGCAGACCTACAAGATAGGCTAATGGCCTCCATGCACAAAAACTGTGGTGATGCCTTTGGATGCAAGTAAATAATAGCAGATAAGCTCCTCAATGGAGGATCCACCAGCATGCAGGAAGCGACGGACACTTTGAAGAGCAAAGCGTCCTCCTGCCAGGACAGAAGACATGCGGCTTTGGGGTCTGCAGCATGTGCCACTAGAGTAAATAACACCCTAGATGGAGGAGACTGGTCAAATAAGACCATCGTTCACCACAAAGCTGTGTGACAGTAAATATGTATGAGAAACATATAAGGCACTTCAGCCACTAATGTCAATATTTACTTTTTTCGTCGTGCTTAGAAGAAATGATCAGGCTACTCCCACCCCCCACCCATGTATTGACAGCAGCTGGGGTTTCTGAGCTTTTGCTTTGCTTCACAGGCAGGTTCGTGCTTCATCAATGTTACGATTCTCCCAAAATACACAACACAGGTTCTACCATAACCTTGTGCATGATGAAGCCTCCACTGATCTCCATCTACGTGGATGTTCATCACGGGTTATCATTTACCCGAGACGACCACGGTGCCAGAATTCCGATTCCCCACGAGCATTTCTGTCGGACTTATTTGCCTGGTTGACTCAGTCATTGGCGAGTCTGGTCTCCCATATATCAGTGCAAGCAGGACACAATCGGAGCAGCTACAATTCATTCCGCTTCATTAGAACTGAGTTTCCCTTCCATTTCCTCCGTTTTGAAGTTCATTCCTCCAAATTGGCCTCTTACTGACCTGGGGTCAGCGCTCACCCGTCTGTACCCGCCCCGGCTGCCGACTTCATTCTGATTAAATCAGCGCCTTGCATCTTGCAGGTGCTGCCAGATCTGAATGTGATTCACTCTATTATCTCGAGAAATCGCACATCTTGCCTGGCCAGCGATCCCTCCAGCACAGCAGGCGGCAGCAGCACCATTAAGACGGTTTATGGTAGGTCAATACATCCACCAAAGAAGGTGTTCCCCTAATAGCCACTTTAATGTTTTGTGACAGCTGTGTCAGGCAACGCGGAACGTCACTTAGGTGACATTTTATTTGGCATGTGCAGGGAGATGCTAGAAGATGTACCATCATGATAAAGGACCATCACAGTTTAGACACCGGTACATGATTTCCAATGCAAAATCTACAGCCTTCGTGTTTTCTTAAAGCATCACATCTGTCCAAAATCATATTTGGGTGGGGCTGACAAGATCAGCTGTGTCCGAACAGGGGGATTCCACATGGGACGTCTGAAAACTCCTGTCCGGAATCCGGAAAACTCCAATTATATTAATGTTGTTTCCTGTCAGGACCCAGCCTCTTTCATCTCCTTAGCTGCAGTGGAGAGCAGAGGCTGATGAACTGCTGTAGTATAAATTTCAGCTCTGCAGAGACAGCGTGGGATTCTCTGCTGCCTCTAGTGAGCCGGCCTGGTCATCGCTTCCTCAGTCTCTTCTGACAGGACATGACCTATATACCCTTCTCACTCATTATTCCTTGACCAACCGAAACATGCAAACCATGACTGTGAATGCCTTATTTACCATTTCCACAAGTATGAGTACAGATACATTGGAATGCTTGTTTTTGCATATCTCATCTTGCTTTCTGTTAAGGAACACACATACATACAGAGGTGAGAATGAAGCTTGGGGTCAGAGCACAGGGTCAGTCATTCACTCAGCATCCCTGGAGCATTTCAGGGGGTTAAGGACAAGGCTAAAAGGCCCAAAGTTGTGAGCTCTCTGCTGAGTAAGGCTGAATGATTTATCGATTTCAAATCAAAATCGTGATTTGAAACAACACGATTGGCAAATCACAAAGGCTGCGATTTAGGACATGCATCATACAGCATGTCTGACCCAGAGTTTAGTCATGAGAATAGTTTTACAAATTCATACTGTCCTCCTTGTGTGACAGTCATTCTCACCAATCAAAATGCTGTGCTCCTCACATGCCAGTCATGCTCACCAATCAGAGGTGGCCCAAGGCGACTGCGCATATACCCACAAACCTACCCTCCAATTAGCTGCTAAGACAGATGCCATCCTTGCCTTTTTTGAGGTCCCAGTGTGTGTAGTACATCCTGAGTTCTATTAGACACCACTGGAAGGTTGGGGAGTTTTGCTGCCAACGCAACACCATGACACACTGCCGTGGCTGTGAGGTTTGACGTCAAGAAGCTAAACAGGCTGTTTTTTTTGCCCATGATACACCGTGGAAACATTAAATCGACCAGCGGCAGAGAAAGTCCCACAGCTCTGAGACTTTCTGTTCCCTAATCCCAGGAATACCATGTTTAGTTCCTTTTCAGCAACGTAGACCTGCACGCTTTAAGCTTACAGCGCTGTGTCAGCTCTATGTCCCAGCGGTGCCGCTGTACCACACCATCAGCGCCAACGATACCAGCAAGCTGCACGGCTGGCAGATTATGGGTTGCAGAACGCATGAATACATTTTCCGTCATTTTGGGATTCTGCCCTAGTGCTACACACTTCGCCGTGCTCTAGTGGATCAACGGGGAGGAAAATTGCAGGGGAAAAGCACACCATGTGCATAGTTTCCATGCAGATAACACAGTGCCTGGTGTGGTTTCCTTCATTCACAGGGCACAATTCCTTTCACAAGTGATAGCACCCTCATAAAAAAAGCGGCATTCTGCATCCATCCGTGGCCCGCTGCTTGCCGTGCGAGTTATTCTGTGACCAAGAGAGTCAGTTTTCTTGATGTGTGTCAGGTCCTCCGTGACGTTTCCTTCTCGACGGTCTTAAACCGGCCTTCAGGTCCTACGCCTCTGTCTCTCTTCAAACTGGCAGCTTGTTCTTAGCTCCTCAAACATCTCGAGTTCATCTGCATAATTCACGCCCCAAATGATTCATCGGCTTTTTAAATCGTCTTGCCGATCTTTATGAATGTTAACATTAAGGATATAAATGTTTAATGCATTATGGCTGGTTAAACTTCATAATTCTCTTATATATTAGTAGCATGGGGCCTACAGAGGGCCCATGGGGGCCCACAGGGGGTTCAACATAAACACAGCAGTTTATCTTGCAGAGACCGCCTCAGGGTTCACACACTCTCCTGGTCAGCAGCGGCTGACTGGCTGCTTGTGCTCGGAGTGCTGGCCAGATCCAAGCAGTCAGGCTGTCCAGCGGGTTCCCTTTTTAATAGGAAAAGTGCCTGTGACCCGTCGTGCTTCCATTACATCATGGTTAACTAAGTCTGATCCAGAGCAGCAACTGGTGGATATTTCACTGCCGGAAGAAAAAAAAAAAAAAGTGGGGATTTCCGTAGGTTCCCCATCCACGTCTTTGACCATTGGGACACCTACAGGCCAATGGGTTTGCTGCAGGTTTCTGAAACCATGATGCCTCTGGGCTCACTGAGCAGGATGAGGTAGCTAGGATGAGGTGGAGGGGGCACTGTCCTCTTATGGCATCTCCCCAAGAGCAGACTTTAAGAGAATAGCTTCCAAAAAAAAAAAAAAAAAAAAGAAGAAAAAAGCAATCATTTGGATCAGGCTTTAGTGATTTACACCACAAAGAAGTTTTCACTTTAAGAACCAGTATGCCTGTTCAGTCTTGGGAAACCTACGGATTTGGATTAGCTGGAAAGAGCGGCCCGACCCAGACGGCCACGCAATGCAATGCCTCGCGGTTCCTGCCGGCCGCGCCATGGGGACAGCGAGGTGGAGAGGCGCTTTATTGATTTGCATCCGTCACGCTAAGATTGACTCAGCAAGGCTTAGCTCTGTGCGTGATTTTTATTTATCTCCCGATACTACAAGAAATGAATAAATAAATCCACCCTGGAGATTTAAAAGACAAAAAAAACAACCTGAGAAACGCAACCAGTGTGAAAGTGCGTTTGGGGAGGAGCTGTGAGGCGGGTCCAGGGGATGTATTATTTTCAGACATAATAAAATGTGTTCCCTCTTTTTCTGGATGTATGAAATCATGTTTTCCCTCAGTCTTTTTTTTTTCAAACCGAAATTACAAACATTTTCCACAGGAGCAGGAGTGTATTTCGCGAGTTCAAACAAGGAACACGATTTTCCATTGTCAGAGCTTAATTAAAATGTTTCGAAATTGGCAGTCACTCGGGTCGTCGCTTTACACGGCATGCGGTGCGGTCCGCGCACGTTTTCTTCACCGGTTTCTGGCTTCTCGTTAGACCACGGCGATTCAGAAAGCACTGTGTCCATGTCTTTGCCGCTTCATGCATTATTGAGATCTCTGAATGACATGAATCAGGGCAAACGGGGGTGCAGAAGAACGTGATTTCATTACAGCCAATGAAGGTCACTCACAAGTGCCATCGACATAAACAAGTATTTCCACCTTTTTTTTTCTTTAATGGTATTGTTGGGTTCAGGTATGGCGGAGAGTGACCTTATTTTTCAATAATACCAAGGACAACTGCGAATGCACTTTTGAGCTATGGAGGTAACCATGGCAACAGATGTTTGCACCTGAGAATGCTATTTTGAGGAGTTTTCTTATTTCATAGTAATGTTGACATCTCCAGCTGTGTCTGCTATTCATTCAAATTACAAATAATTGATGGTTTAGGGGGCGGCATGGTGGTGCAGTGGTTAGCACTGTTGCCTCACACCTCTGGGACCCGGGTTCAAGTCTCCGCCTGGGTCACATGTGTGTGGAGTTTGCATGTTCTCCCCATGTCGTCGTGGGGTTTCCTCCGGGTACTCCCACAGTCCAAAAACATGCTGAGGCTAATTGGAGTTGCTAAATTGCCCATAGGTGTGCATTTGTGAGTGAATGGTGTGTGAGTGAATGGTGTGTGTGTGTGTGCCCTGCGATGGGCTGGCCCCCCATCCTGGGTTGTTCCCTGTCTCGTGCCCATTGTTTCCGGGATAGGCTGCGGACCCCCCGCGACCCAGTAGGATAAGCGGTTTGGAAAATGGATGGATGGATGATGGTTTAGTACCAGGGATTGTGCGACCAAGGAAAAGAAAAGGTTTGCATGCCACTGCAAATGAATACATATTCTTATAACGTTAGTCGCTACAACCACAATTAAAAGCTATACACAAAAAAACCATATACTACGCTACTTAAAAATAAAATTCTATTATAGCCTACAATTTTATCTTCCTCATACTTGCAGTAATAATGTTTCTAAATGCAAGCAACTGTCCGCCGAATTTAAATTTTAATAAAGTATGTATGTATGAGGGCATCTATCTGTCTATCTGTGTGCCGTATGTAATACGTATTCCAGTTTTATGGCTACTTTTATTCCTTACATGAAGGAAATTTACGGCAAGTAAAGCCACAATCTTTATTGTCCATAAATTACACATTAAATGTTTAAATGCTTATCGGTGAATCACGCTGAAATGGAGCCAGAGCTGATGTCTCATTTCTTTAGGATGAGGTCAAGGTAAGTAAGAGCTTTGAGAGGTCAAAAATCCCTCCATCTGCTTTGTAAGTTGCAAGTTTCCCACTGAAACCCAAAACTTTCTGGTGTGCGAGTGGTAACCGTTTTGTGGAACACAGGGACTGCAAGCACAATAAAAGTACAGGGATACATCATTGTTACAATCACAGGATCTTCCTGGGCAGCACACTACTCACATCAGACACAAACACAAAAACTTAATAAATTAACGTGACTGTCAGGAAGCTGAAGGCCAACAAAAGAAAACTGATATTTTCATTTGATCTACTAAAACTAATTATTCATATACATTTGGATGAATATCTTTGCTGTTTTTTTCTCTTTAATTATGCAACATTATGCAATATTACGTAATATTTGGCTTTAGAACCAAAACAAAGAAACTGCTTGCATGAGTGGAAATTTTTATTGCGGGTGTAATTAACGTGGCAGATTATTTATTTATACACTTGTATCATGCCCGCACGCGCTCGAGTGTTGAACATATTATAGCCATCTGTTGGATAGAACAATGGGATTTTTACAAATTATGGAGCAGACTAAATGTAAGAGAATATCAGGAGATGATATCAGCCAAGGAAAGCAGATTGGAGCGCAGGAACATGAGCAGCTGTAAGGAGCCACACGCTAACATCGACAAACAACCCACGTGACAAGGACACTCGCACTCAGCGCTGCGTTTCCCTGTCACTGTGGCACAGGCCTGACATGTACAGGTGGCGGACTAATTTCACTGCGAGCCCGGCACACTCACACTTTGCTGAATTACAATGAATTCACTGGGGGAGTAGATAATTTGATGATAATTAATGCTGGGACGTTCAAGTTACTTCGTAAGGAGACTCTCAAGGACAAGGGAGCGTGAGGACACAGAGTAAATTCCCAGACCCCAATCCCTCACCTCAGCAGACCACGTCTCTCTCCCCGTCTCCACTCCACGGCAACCCTTCCTCTTGCATGCGGACCTGAGCTTGTCGCCATGGAAACGCGGGAGGGGGGGAATGTACCGCCAGATTAGATGATTGACAAAATATCGCATGTTCCTCCTTTATTAAACTGGCTGCATTTCACCCAAAACAAGTTCCGCATACGACTGGGACACTAAATCAATCTAGTCAGGCAATTTGTCGATGTTTATTACTCTTTCTACGTATTGACACATTTCGGTCATCAGGCAACTTGTGATTTTAATGGCCTCTGCAAAGACTTCTGGCTGTTGGATTTGAAGCATGGTGGGCCAGAGCAACATTTACATCATCAGATCTGGGGATGCCTCAGCGCGTCTGATGAAATGTGCCTGTATACGCCAGGGCCAGCCGGAGACAAGACCGTCGCTCTCAACAATATGGGCAAAAAATGCACCAGAATCCAAGGGGGATGCAGAAGGGATGAAGTTAAAGAGGGACAGATCAAACGTACACGGTTCGCAAGTGAAAAAGACGCCAAATAAAGATGCACTCCGACTTTCTCTGCATGTTACAATTCATGGATGAATTTAAAATGAATCTGCTGCCTATTTGTTTCACTGGTCTATAACGATGCCCCTTATGTTATCTTTTGGTGAGGCGAGACTCTGGAGACTAACCTTCTAACCTTGTTGTCATACACCCCCCATCAGACATTTGCTGTTCTATGTAACTGCATAAATGCACATAAATGTCCTTTTATGGTTTCCCCCCTCTTAAACAGAGGATTAAATGCACCTTAATTTGCATGGTGTCTTGAGTATTAGCAGCCGCCCAGAATTGTCAGGAGATAATTCAATTCGCGCAGCGCCGCGATAACTTTAAACAGCGTAAATCTCAGGATAAGGTCAATGGCTGTAAATTTCTCAGCGTCCGCTAATTTATTCCAATCCTCCACGTGCAGGCTTACCGGGGAACCGCCAGTTCAAGTGCAAGTCGACCCTCCCTGCGGTTAGTTTTTACACGGCTTTACAGCATGATTGATCAGCGCGGGAATAAAACAAGCTATACCAAGTGATGGCTCAAAGGAGATAGGGGGCTTCCTCGGACATTAAATGGTGCTTTTTTTTTGGGGGGGGGGGGGAGGGGGTTATACATAGGCAGCCAAGAAGCTGAACAAAACAGAAATGAATGGGTTTATTTAGATGAGCATTATTAACCTTGGTCAGAGTCCAGAGAAATCCACTGGGTTCAGAGGAGAGTTCATGTAAACCTGGCAGGAAAGGACCCCTGTGCCACATACCCATGAAACTTTATTTCCTCTATCCCCCAATTATCCAATCATTCTCTATTAAAGCGCACATTTCAAATGCAAATGAAGGCCCTTTAAAATATGTTTCCCTTTTCATTTCCTCGCCTTTATACTCCAGCATGGATGGCCCCCAACAGGAAGTTAAGGGGACGTATCTCCAGGTCACCCAAACCGCCTTAATTGTCCAGCACCTTTTATAACATCCTCAGGGCCGCCTTGCTGCCCGGCAATGCCTTTGGGTCTAAAAGGTCTGTCCGTCACTCCAGAACTCTTGGATTATTGTGGTATATACATATATATACATATACAGGATCATGTCCAATTAAATTGCTGTTAAATATGATGATAGTCTATTGGTTTGTTCTCCAAATGCTGCAGGTGAAATTTTACAAAAGGAGGTAAATAGCAAATACAAAATAAACACAGAGGCACCTTAAGAAAAATATATCACCAGAATTTTGCTTAACACCGCTGCCCATATCAAACCTGTTTTTGCCATCTATTTACAAAGCCATATGCAGTAGCACCCCCTAGGGGTGTATTGGCAAAATGATGGATGTGACTCGATCGCACTAGTGTTTGTTGGGTGTCTTTGGGGGACAAAAGCAGCACACTGGGATCGATCTTAACCATTTACCATATCTTTAGTGGGTGTTTCCGGGCTGCTGCTAGGAATTATGGCCCCCTGACAATGATCTTGGTCCTTTTTCTGACCTCCCAGCTGCTGCATCAGTATTAACCTTAGAAACTCTGCCACTTGGTATTAAATATTTATGAATTCTGGGATATTCATTTATGGAATTCCTTCTTCCTTACATTTTCACAGATGTTTTCATAGGCTTTTTAATTAAAAACTCTAGTTAATTATTCCATTTGGAGTGACTTCATGACATAGAAATTGCTACAATATTGGGCTATTAATTATTACATCAGCAGTGGTGTAAATTCTTAACTGGTGATATACTGAATTTCCTAGTTTTCAACTATTTTCTTATGAAATATATAACTTCATAAGTGAAGTTATATATTTACCTGAATATTCAATAATCTGAAACACAGAAAATGTCATTAATGCTTTTTGTATTTATGAGTAATTATTGTTTCTCTTCTCATGTATTTTGGGCTGATCACAAGTCATCATTAACTAAGTGAATCCTAATGTCTCGGATGGGTCACAGTGGTGAGACACAGAAAACTCAAGAGGTGTGTCTCCCTCTTTTTTGAGCACAGTGCCCCCACTGGGGGAAATCAGCATCAACGCTCTTCTGGAGATTCAATCCATTTACCAGATGCTCCACTGCAAAAATACATATCTGGCAAATCAGTGTATGAATCAGATGCCTATGAGTAGGAATAGCGAGTTCCACCAAAGATACCAATATTCAAGAAAAATAAAAAATAAAAACACACAACAGAGGTAGAGAGTGACAAGCCTGACGAATGAGAGTCTCAGCCAGCAAGCTAAGCATTCCTCACGACTCTCCAGTCACTCTTCTTGTAGCCGCTCAGTAGCTAGCAAAGAGACAGCGTGCTGCTCAGACACTTGTCGTTAACCTGGGATTCTCAGTAAAGTGCTATTTGATTTGTTTTGATGGCAGTTGCTAAGCCATTAGCAATTAGCTACTCCTATGTCCTAGGGTGAACATGTCGTGAAAAATAAAATGTCACCAAGTTAGAAAGCGCTGAGGCAGCTGCCTTGGCAGGCGAGTGCAGCTTGCTAGCTATCAGCGGCTTGCAGTGCAACGCTAATCCCTCACATTGAGCCGCCTTTCAATTTACGCGGCGCCTCAATCTTTCTGCCCATGATTTAGCTCTGAGTCGGGACTTAACAGGGCCACTAAAATGTGACCTTTCTGCATAAAGTACTAAATTAACAAAGCTTTTTATTTGATTGCCATAACTTGTATTTTTTTTTTATTTGCGTTGCGACCAAAATACTTTTTTGTTTATGTGCATATGGATTTCTCTTCTCACAAATTTTTACTCACCATGCCAGATTTATCAGCTACACAGAAATGATAAAGTAATTAAAAATGTAATGTTACCATCTATCTGGGTAAGAATTTTACAGTTCCTTCACCGATTTTTCAAAAGTTAGCGCTCTCCGCCACAGACTCACAAATAACATACGGTATAAATAAAGTATATAATAGTAACAAGAGAAAGTTATTTATATACCAATAGCTGGGGTCCCTAAAGAGCCTTTAATCATTCCAGGGAGATGAGATCAATGTGTAATTTGAAAAGGGAATGGGGAAGAGATGACATGGTAATTATTATTGATCATTTCCGTGCACATTTCCCCAAAAGGTCTGCAGGACTAAATGTTTGCATTTATTAATTTAATTTGCTCAGGAGGCTCCAGACCAAGACTGCAGTGCTGGGTTAAAACAACAAGTGCCAACAAGCAGGGCTGCCTGATAAATGCTCTATAAACATGGATGAATGGGTTAAGTAGCAGGGGGAAATTGATGGAGTTATGGCGCAAACAGAAACGCCCCACTTAAGATAGGCCAGAACAAGTCAAAATAACAGCGTGTGTTAGGAGACTCAAAACGTCACGTTTAGTTAGCAGCAACGTTAGTCCACAGCAGCATACAAGAGAGCATCAGAGCGCAGGGTCAGCCAGAATCCCTGGAGCCGCTGAGGTTGTGGGTCTTGCTCAATGACCCATTACGAAACCACTCTGCCAACTGTGAAAACCGGCAACCTACTGACGAACGGCACAGTCTTAACCCACCGACCAGCTCTAAATAATAACGATGCATGTTTCCATGCACAGCTGAGTAAGGATTATGTATATCCCTGCAGGATGGAACACTGCTTCCCTCTACTGGCCTTTTGGGGTACACTGCATTATATCCGGATATATACCTAATCACTGGCACCTTCAGCTTACACAGAGTAGCCTTAACATGAAAATCAATGTTATTCACTTCACCTGTCAGTGGTTATCTTCTTACATTGGCACCTGTCAGTGTCAGGGTGTAATTATACATTAAGCAAGTAAACAGTCAGTTCTTACACATGACTCGATGGTGCATAATACGAGAGGACTACGGTAGCGCAAATTGCTGAACAAGTTAATGCTGTCTATGACAGAAAGATGACAGAATGCACAATGCATGGCAGCTTGAGGAAGGGGATGTGTAGCAGAGCAGTCAGAGTGCTAATGCTGACCTCATAGGTATGTGGGCCTCAGAATCAGATCAGGGGTAGTTAACCCTGTTCCAGGAGTGCCGGAACCCAGCGGGTTTCCCATCCTACCTGGTCTCTGATGAGTCACGTATAATCTCAGGCAGATAGTAACTCATCAGGTAGGATAGGAAATCTGTTGGATGCTGGCATTCAAGGAACAGGGTTACCAACACCTGCACTATGGGAAGAAAAGTGTGATGCTCTATACAATGGTCTGCTAAGAAACCTTGGGATCTGGTATTCATGTGGATGTTACCTTGACACGTACCACTTGCCTCAACATTGCTGTAGAAGTACAACTGTTCATGGAAACGGCATTTGCAAGTGGCAGTGGCCTCTTTCAGCAGGATAATGCACCTTGCCACACTGCAAAAGCTGTTCTTGAATAGTTTGAGGAACATGAAAGAGAGTTGATTTGATGTTGATTCGGCCTCCAAACTCCTTATAAGGCAATCCTATTCTCCATCACATCCCAAAGACGCTCAAATAAGTTCATGGACACCCCACCCCATAGGAATGGAATCCATGCCTGGATTGTTCAGATCAGTTTTGGTGGCGTGAGGGGACCCACACTATATCAGGCAGGCAATTTTAAGGTTATGGCTGATCGGTGTATATTTAAGTTATTTTGTAAGCTAGAGGGTAGATATCTGTTTAGATGTGAAAACGCTGCTGTGTGAAGTTGCACACCCCACGTCAGATCTAGATAAATTAGGGTGACCATGCAATCCATGTCAGGGAGGGCACTTTGAGTTACATCAGGTTTTAAAACTACTTTTAAACTAGTTTGATTCTTCTTGTGCTTTGACAAGGTTGTTTCCTTAATTTAAAGACTCATTCAGATGTTTCCTATTAACATTAGTGACATATGCATGATTATAGGAGACTGACCAATCAGCAGACAGCTAAAACTCAGCGCTTAAGTGAAATCCAGGTCTTTTTAATTGAAATGGTAGTTCACGAATCCTGTCCTAGCTCAAACTGTCCTCCATGACATGGATTATCTGGTCAGCGTTTTTAATGGTTTCTTTAGATTTGCAACCGTGAAAGTAGTACTCTATTTTTTAGATTAAACTGGCAAACAGAAAAGAAAAGTACAGTAGCAGGACTTCTACGGGAACCGGTTCCACAAAAATAAACGTGCTATGATGATCAAGTCAAGCACAACTTTATCACGCCTTTATAAACCCAATACCGATAGTAGCCTATCTAGCTTTTGCACCTCAGCCATGCTTTATAAGAACCACGTTCATTCCCAAATAACTACAGCAAGACTTTATGCCAACGCAATTAGAACTTGGCAAAAGGTTATTTAAATAAACCCTCAAGCATGGTACGCCGCGTAAATATGCCAGTAAATCTGGAGACGGTGCAGAGAAACAAACGGCTCTTTGCTCGCCTTCACTGTCGGTTTCTCTGCTTCACTGCCCTGAACTTATCTGTTATTATGGTTTACAGAAGGCACATATTACACTACCTACAAATGACAAAAGAAGCGTTAACCCATTTTAATGTTAAAGGCTGCACAGCGCCCGCAAAAGGCGGTCTGGTACCAGCCAAACCGAGAATGGGTCAAAGGGAGCATGTACCTCAGGTGACAGAAAGCTTCACAACACTGGAGGACTCGCACAGACTCGAAGGTGGCTTTGCAGTCATCTCACTGTCCCACTCACGAGGCTCCATGTGCAGAAATGGAATAATTCTACGGCTGCAAAAGTTGAAAATTTTGTACACCTAGATAACGGAGTAACAGCTGATCTTACGCTGCCACAGCTCGGCAGCCAACCCTCGTTGCCGTCCTTCAGCCTCGCAGCCAATGGGAAGAGAGGGTTCAAGGCAATTGGGGGCGGAGCATGGGCCCTGGTGTCTACGCCTGCGCAGACAAGGTGGAGCGCTGTCACATGGTGTAATAGGCGTTGAGATGGTGTTACGTAACGCCTCTTTAATGTTGGAGTCGTCCGATCATGTATAGACAAACTAATACTTTACTGTGGAAACTTCGATATTTAAAGTGAGTACCTCCATAATGAGCCGCCAATCAGGATTAACCTTTAATAATAATCAGCAGCAGCATGATAGTACTCGTTAAATTGCAATAACAAGCTACCTACATAATCTGTCAACCTGTAATTAGCACATAATAGTTTTGACAGCTTTGTAACAAGCCAGCGCGCACCAGTTTATTTTTTAATAATTTAATATGGAAGTAAAGTTATTTTGCAGAGTTCTCCTGAGCTATTGACATTGTGCACCTAGTATTAAGGTACAGAAATCATGGAGACACCAAAGTACATCTGTGACGGAGAAGGTTCTGTCTTATAAGGCTGGACAAAACATACATGGCTTTACAGTGAGGCAGGTAAGTCTGATGATCTAACGTCTTAAACCACCCTGTCACACGTGGTCCTTGTAACTTGTGTGTGTTTTATTCAAAATTCAGATAACTTTATCTATCCCTGAAGGGCTATTCAGTTCCACAACCAGCCCAGTCCATATAAAAATGTCAGTACAGAACATTCAGGGTTATATTCTGATTCTCCGTTTCAGGTCACACCTGTTCCTGATCTGTGCCTCACGGCTGTGCAGCTGAGCCACAATGTCACCGGAGCTGAGGTCCTGCACCTAGCCCGAGAGGACTCCAATAACCTCTTCAGGTATGAAGGGCATGTTCAGAGTACAGCTATTCATTTAGTTTTTGAAACATTTGGGGGGGGGGAAGAAACCACCCCTGCGCCTCAGGGAGTCGTCGTTTGTGGCACGACGGCAGGTGGTGCCTGTGTCTGTTAGCGTGTTCGGCTGCAGCATGTGTGTTTGCCGTCTCTTCCGCACAGCGTTCAATTCCGCACGACGCCGAGGGACAGCACTGGGGTGCCGCACGTCCTGGAGCACGCAGTGCTCTGCGGCTCGCACGAGTATCCCTGCCGAGACCCCTTCTTCAGGATGCTGAGTCGCTCCCTGGCCACCTTCATGAATGCCTTCACAGGTCCCGCGACAGACATGCCACAACTTCGAATGTGGCAGACTGCACTGCTTAGTGCTAATTTTTAAAAATCTTACACTGTTACACTTAATGCTCCTAAATGCAATATTTGATTGCATTACTTAGTTAACTGTTCAGCAAAACAGTACTGACTGTACCTGACTTGCCACCTGTGCAACATGCAGCGACTTGCACATGCGAACGAAGACTGCCTTTTTAAGAAATGAAAAGAAAATGGCATAAACGTATGTAGAAATAAATTCAGGTGGCTGTACGTTTGGCAGCGATACATCACCTATTGCGTGCTGCATGCTGTTTGTTAACTGCAGCGGTGACATATTAATTGGTAGTGTAACCATGGTGGGCTCACATACATATTCCAGTTTCATCCTCACACCAAAAAGTCAGTGAGATTATCCAAATTCTGATATATGTCCGTTTCAATGTATGTCTGTCAGAATAGAACAGAGTTGTAAGTTGGGGACAGTCTATAAAGATATTCTGTTCTATTCTATTTTTGTATCTTACAAATTTTTCTGTGTTGTTGCCTTTGTGTACTGTTATTTCAGCAAGTGATTACACTATGTATCCGTTTTCCACGCAAAATGGTAAAGATTTCCAGAATCTCCTCTCCATTTATTTGGATGCCGTGTTTTTCCCAAACCTCCATGAGTTGGATTTTTGGTAAGTCTGCCACTAGGGCGGTCTGCTTGAACATGGCCAATGGCTCCACCTTGCTTCATGCATTTGCTTGGCCTCCTCTGAGGCCTCTGGCAGTCTGCTGCTGGAAGGAGGGATCCCTGCTACGAGGAGCTTCAATTTCGCGGCTTTTCTTGTTCGGGCAGGCAGGAGGTATGGAGGCTGGAGGGCGAGAATCCCACCGATCCAGATTCTCCGCTGGTGTTTAAAGGCGTCGTCTTCAATGAAATGAAGGGGGCTTTTGTAAGTCAGAGTGATGAATAAAAACATGTAAAAATAAAAACAGTCAAAACAAATAAAACGATTGCCTTTGGCAAATCCTTGTAAAACTTGAAGTGTGCTTATTTTAGTAGGAATATGTTATTAAAACTTAATTCTATAATTTGTTGTGATGTTTAATTACCTGAATCAGTTTTTCTCAACTCAGTCCTTGGGGACCTAAATGATCTTACTGAATAATGTGAATTTAACAACTCTGTGCTGTGCTGGTCCAGGCTTATTTTCTAGCAGATGTTTCACCAGCCTCACCTTTCAGGCTCACAGCGAGAGTCTCTTCGCTCAGCACCTCCAGAACAAACTCCTCCCAGCCCACACCTACTCGGTGGTCTCGGCTGGAGATCCCTTATCCATACCCGACCTCTCCTGGGAGCAGCTGAGGCGGTTCCACACCAGACACTATCACCCTAGCAACGCGAGGTATCGCCCGGAACCATCAGGCCAGAAGTATCACACCAGCCACAAGAGCATCTGTAAAAAAGACCAGTTCAACTGTAGCCGGATCACTTGCTCTCAGATGGTTATTTAGTTGCTTGCTATAATCAAGATCTTTTTATATGGGAAAAGTGCATGTTAGTGTATAAAAACTTTGGTGCTTTTTCAGGTTCTTCACTTATGGGGACCTACCTCTCGAGCAGCATCTGAAGCAGATCGAGGAGCAGGCGCTATCCAGGTTTGATCAGATCGATCCCGACACTGCCGTGCCCCCAGAACCCCGCTGGGACCATCCTGTAAGTATGTCGTGTGTGGATCAGGAGGGAAACTTCCAGAAAGCAGAGCATGGTTATTCAGTCACGATGTATCAATAAATGCTGCTTCAGTTACCGTGGGAGCAATAAATGTGACCTTTGTTTGTGAATGAACTTTGACCTTACTTTTCATAATTGCAGCCATGGAGACTAGCCTTGTAAACGCTGACCCCATGTTCTTGCGCTTCCAGAGAGAGTACCACATAAGGTGTGGCTCCAACCCTTTGGCTCCGGAACCTTCTAAGCAGAATTGCCTGACTGTGAGCTACCTTCTCGGAGAGTGCGTACCATTTTGTAGTCACCCACTGTCAGATACACCGACCTAGCAATGTTTTGTCGCATCTTTTTACACGTTACGGTAATGAGCCTTGGTGACACTGCTGAAATTCCTGTCCAGCATCACAGACACGTTTGAGGCCTTGACACTGAACCTTCTGTCCTCGCTGATGGTAACTGGACCCAACTCGCCATTCTACAAGGCGCTGATTGAACCCAAGCTCGGAAGTGCCTTCTCCTCCATCGTGGGGTGGGCTTGAATTGTTTTTATTTATTCCCAGTGATGAGGATGTGCAAATATTGAGTTTTCACATGTTTCTCTAACAGGTTTGTCACTGCTGTCATCTTGTTTGTTTTCAGATATGATGGAAGTAAAAAGGAAGCATCATTCTCCATTGGCTTACAGGGAATATCCGAGGAAGACATGGAGAAAATTAAAAATATCATCCTCCAAACCATAGACCACGTTGAAGCGTAAGAATCGTCATTATCATCTTAATGGCAGCAACAGAAATTTCAAAATGAAAGGTCATTAGTCCCTATATATACAGGTCGTCGTCAACAGCGATCAGCTCCGACTAGCCGGTCGTAAGTCAATTTGGTTATAAATCGGCCCTTTATTATATATGGAACAATGATCGTATGTATAGTATATTGTTTAATAAAGTTAAATGATCTTTAAGTCATAATGTTTGGTGTTTTTTAACCTTATTATCGTATCATATATTATTTTCTAAGTTCACTGCTGCCCGCAGTCGGACTGTCAGACCCTGGGCAGCACTCCTGCTCTCCGACGCAGTGCAGTCATGGCCATTTGTATCTGCGGTCTCAGAACGGTCGTAAAGTCAGTCAGTCATAAGTCGCATAGGTCATAAGTCGACGATGACCTGTATATATACTCTATATACATATATAGAGTATGCCGAAGGTATTCTTCACTTGTTGAAGAAAATATAACTTATTTCAAGATATACTATTGCTCTTTGTTAGTGAGGTTGCCCAAGAAGTAACAGTGATTTTAAAGTTTGTTCTCTGTAACACTGCTTGGCTTTTATCTTCTTGGCATGATTTTAAAAAGCTCTGGCTTTGAAGAAGAGAGGATTGAAGCCCTTTTACACAAAATCGAAGTCCAGTTGAAGCATCAGTCCACGCATTTTGGTCTGGCTTTAGCATTAGTAAGTACCGGAGCTTAAATAAACCCTGGCTAATGGATGCCCATTGAAAACATGCTATCTGCAGTAATGTTTCCTTTAATAATGTACAATGTAACACTGTATTTGCATAAAACACGTTATGAGTCATTTCCTGTGTAAAAACATAGTATATTGCACCTTGCTGGAATCACGACGGAGACCCGGTGCCGATGTTGAGGATTGACGACATGGTAACGCGATTCAAGCAGTGCCTGAAGGATAATCCCCGCTACCTTCAAGAGAAAATCAAGCAGTATTTCAAGGTAGCATTTCTGATTGGAGATCTGCCTATTGATGGGTGGCATGTGTACGGTAACGTGTATGCTGTCGCCTACAGGACAACAAGCACAGACTGACTCTGTCCATGAGCCCGGACCAGGCGTATTTCGAGGAGCAGAGGAGGGCTGAGGAGGAGAAGCTCCAGCAGAAAGTCCGGGCTCTGTCCGATGACGACAGGAAGGAGATCCATGAGAAAGGCAAAATGTCTTCAGTCTCGCCACATAGATTTTGGTTCAGTTTGTCCTCGAGTTTGATTCCTCTGCATGTCAGTAACTTTGTATTAAAGACTGCAGTTACTCAGAGCATCTCGCTGCATAATGTACTAAGAAGCCCTGATAGCTTCTAGTAGGAATTGCTGAATGACAGTTCAAGAACCAAAGGGTATATCTGTGCAAAGTGGTGCAGGTCAACTTAAGAAATAAGAGCCCAATGATTATAGGCACATAAATGTGACTGGCAGTTTCTGATTGTCCAGTCCAGTACTTTACTTTACTGTGTGTTTTTTCTTTGAAGGCCTACAGCTTCTGACTATTCAGGGCTCAATCCAGGATGCCTCCTGCCTCCCAGCTCTCAAAGTATCTGATGCTGCACCAGTGATCACAGCCACTCCTTTAGAGATGGGGATGGCAGGTACATATCCAGTTGAGGAATTGCTGAGTTCTGGGTGCCGGATGGATAGACTTGGAATCCGTGGATTTTACCAGCAGGCTTAAAAAATTATGTTGGCCAAATGTTGTACTGAAGTAATTACTGGAATGTGTATGTATTTATGTTCACATGCACACAATTTGTATGAAAACACAGACCTTGGTAATGCTGTAGTTGCTGTTCAGGCAGGTTCTAGGGCTCTCTGTATGTTGATGGTCACCGGTAGGCCTTGGGTTTGTCATGGGTCAGTTCCATGTTCCCGTTCAGCTGAGGTTCCAGTACAGTACAGTCCCCAACCCACAAATGGGATGGTGTATTTCCGAGTGCTGTGCGGCCTGAGGACGCTGCCCGAGGACCTGAAGATTTACATTCCGCTCTTCTGCAACATCATCACAAAGTAAGGGAGCCTGAAGATGTCACAATGAAACGATTCAGGTAAAACTGTTTTGTTGAGATGTATTTTTACCTGGTGTCCCAGGAGTTTGA
The DNA here is from genome assembly GCF_023856365.1 of Brienomyrus brachyistius. Taxonomy (NCBI): domain Eukaryota; kingdom Metazoa; phylum Chordata; class Actinopteri; order Osteoglossiformes; family Mormyridae; genus Brienomyrus; species Brienomyrus brachyistius. The sequence goes on from NC_064533.1 coordinate 16,337,609, forward strand.
TAGAGAGGTGTGCCATTGCAGGCTGGGTTGTGGAAGTCTGGATTACAGACAGCAGTCGCAGCAGATGGAGATGAAGACCGGGGGGATGGTGGTCTCTCCACAGGTCGTCACTGACACTGGAAACCTGGACACCTACGAGCAGGTGAACCTTAGCTTTCACAGCCCTAACCATGCTGGAAGGATGCTGTCTCTGGGTTCTTTAGGTCCTGTTTTACCCACCTGCAGTATGTTGATTTCAGTCATGGGTGTGGCTCTTTTAAAAGATTACCCATCATAACCAGCAATAGGTTGCTAATTCCTGTGAAGAAAATGAACTTAATTTCATTCCAGGGAATTCTCCTTACGTCTTCCTGTCTGGAAAGAAACGTCTCCGCCATGTTTGACCTCTGGGCTGAAATATTCAACAGGTTAGGGGTTGTCAAAGCCTTAACATGCAGTATGCAGCTCTTGTTTTAATACTTGAAGATGGGAAATGATTCAAATACATGCTTGCAAATGGGGGACATCGCCTTATGGTCATGGTTAGAAATGTGTACGTCTGTCCCAGCCCTAATTTTGAGGATGAGGAGCGCCTGAGAGTTCTGCTGATGATATCTGCCCAGGAGCTGTCTAATGGAATCTCCAGCTCTGGACATACATATGCCATGACGAGGGCCGGCCACACCTTGACATCAGCCGGGAGGCTTCAGGAGACCTTTGATGGAATGGATCAGGTGAGATGCACCAGGATGCCAACCACGATAAAGCAACGTGTTAAGTGCATCATTGTAAGTCATTAATGGTTGATTCATTAAAGGTGCAATTTATTCAACGGATTGTGAACCTGCCCAACCTCAGTGTTGTCCTTCAAAAGATGCTTGAGATAAAGAAATACATCTTCGACCAACAGGACATGAGGTCAGGATGCGTCACATAACCTACTCAAATATATATCAGGTCAAATGTTTTTTCTGCCATCTCTCATCTCTACACAATCGGCCATGTTCTCAGATGTGCTCTCAATGCCACACCCCAGAGGATGTCCGAAATTGCACTTCACATTGAGGAGTTCGTGGAGAGGATCTCCATCAAAAAGAATTGCAGATCCAGCCAGCTGAATGTTACTGAGGTACTCACAGTACCGACAGACTTCCGAAGGAGGCGTGGTAATTAGTTAGTGTATGTGATGTGTACATTGTTAACCATCAATAGCACTTTTAGCCCTGGGGATCTGTAGTACATGTTTAAGTCTCGGTTGGTACATGTTGGACGTTACGGTTGATTCCTATTTCAGCAGCCTGTTGACCTCCCATCGCCCTTTTCACCCAGCCCAAGTGGCAAAGTAGTCTCAGTAGCCAGGATAAAATGAGACGAGGCAGGATCTCAGGCTTCCTGCAGGGAACTCCTCTATGTCCCTTTTTCAGGAGCCGACCTTCACGCCCTCCCAGATGAAGACCTACTTCGAGCTTCCATTTCCTGTGAGCTTCATTGGCGAAAGTGTCCGTACGGTTCCTTTCACACACCAGGACTATGCTAGGTAATTCAAACCTTTAGGAGCCGAAAATGGCACTCTCCACACGCTGGTCATCACGCTCACTCTGCTGCCAAAACATTGCACGGCCTGTTGGTGCTGCTGCTTCTCACTCTTGTGTCATCATGCAGCATTGTATCTCCTTGGGCGTCTGGAAAGAGCTTGTCCAGTCCTGGCATCTGGCCCCCTTGCCTTCTGCTTACAGGTTTAGATTTCGTAATGCTGACCCTGAGGTGAAACCTCCCCCCCAGCTCCCCATAGATACACTTTCATTTCTACACTGTGGTTATTTTTCTCTGCATTTCATTTAGCCTTGTGATACTGAGTCACATGATGACGACAAAGTTCCTACATGGAGAAATCAGGGAAAAGGGTGGAGCTTATGGGGGCGGAGCTATGATGGACCACAGCGGCCTTTTCTCCTTTTATTCGTACAGGTGGGAGACCGTCAACCTGACCCATTAATGTGAGCTTAATATCACTGACTGCAACTGTCTTACTGTCATTTATCATATTATACATAATACACACCGAGTACTGCATGAGCCAGAATTCCAGGTATTTTTCAGTAATATAACAGCTGCAAACGAACTTCATTTCACCATTCAAACTCCCCACAGGGACCCAAACTGCATGCAGACGCTGTCCACCTTCAGTCGCGCTGTAGAATGGGCAAAAAATGGAAAGTTCTCCCAGCAGGACGTTGACGAGGCCAAACTGTCAACATTCGCCACTGTGGATGCGCCAGAGGCACCGTGCAATAAAGGCAGGTGGCTTCTGCTGGATGGCGCCCCCTACTGGAGCACATCAGACTGGGCCCTCTATGCGAGAGGCCTGTTCCCTTCAGGTCATGTGACTTCCTGACTGCTTTAGGTATGGACCACTTCCTGAACGGCGTCTCAGATGAGCTGAAGCAGGAACACAGGGAGCGACTCTTCGCCGTAGCAAAGCAGGACTTGATTGCTGTGGCAACCAGGTAACTATGAAAAATCCATTATCTAAAACGTTCACACAGACACCTTTCAGTGAATTGATCTGTGGGTGGAGTTTAATCATGGCCTTGGCTGGTACAGATAACGTGTATAAATACAAACACAGGCGTAACTATCACGTGGTAACATTAACGTGTTGTCACAGATACCTTTGCGTTGGACAGCAGATACATGGAATAGCTGTCCTCGGAGCGGAAAATGGAAATATCAGGAAGGATCCATCATGGGTTGTAAGATAATTAAGAATCATGGAGATCGATCCGAGGACCATCGCCTTCTGTGATATTATTCAGATACTGTATGGTTACAGGAACCTTTCATAGCCGCTGGGCTACATTCCCCTGCACAACAAACTCCTGATGTTCACAAACGTCAATATATAGAACAACCTACAGTTTGTACACAACTTTAAACCTTCTGTGGGTTTCTGAACATTTTCCTTGGCTGCACAGATTTTTAATCCACGATAAATTATTATGTACAGCTAATAAAATTTCAGCTTTTTGAACAGTTATAGTCTGACACATAGCTGTGCGTCTTTAGTCAATTTCGTCCCTATTCACATTCCATTAGTCAACTTTTCCCAGATGATCTTATGGGTCCAAATGGATGGATAAATGCTGCAAGGCCACTTGGGTAAATAAACACATACCAACATGAGATAATCTTCACGAAACATTAGCGTTACTGTTTGAACATGACTACCGTGTTGGTGTTCCTAATATATCTTCAGTTTGAAGGATCTGCAGTATGATCTACCCTGACATTGCTGGAAGGTTCTATTACATGGAGGTCAGTGGTAGGAGCACAGCCCCTCTGGCTCCCAAACTACAAAGTGAGTCACTTTCCTAAAACAACACAAGGTTTGCAGGTACACAAGAGCGAGGGGGCAAAGCCATACTAACTGTCTAACCAATGGCTAAACCATGTGGGAGGAGCCACAGCCGAGATCAGATGGTGGATGCTTCAGACTCCTTGGAGTGATTCCGTACCACGTGCTCCAGCTGGCCTGAGTCGGAGATGTCGTAGCTGGTCTTGTATTTGGCCAGGATCTTCATAAGAGGGCGCAGTTTGAGCCACCATTGTTCCTTTGGAATCCTGTGGCTGTGGGCGGAGCAGAAAGTGGTACATGAGCCAATAGTGGCAGACGGGAGATGGGTAAAAGTGGGTGGGGCTTACACAAAGTCAGTGTCATCCTTCAGCTGCACCACGGGCTGGAAGACAAGAGCACGACGGCGCATTCCCAGCAGGCAGGCCGTGTCCTCTGCACTGGTGAACACACGCCCTGCAGGTGACGCCACACACACAAACACACACAAAGATGAAATCCCATTTGACCTCAAACACCTACAAGTTAGCAGCCTGGCACACATAGTAAATATATATTTTGTACCTTCATCTTAAATGATCCGTATAAGAGGCATTCAGCAAGAAAAACAGCAGAGGGAATTGCACTGGTAAGTTAAACATAGGGATTAAAATGCAAGCAATAAAGTAAATATCAGACCACATCACATGCAAGACGGCAGCCTTATGTCCTCAGCATGTTTGAGGTTGTGCAAACCAAAATAACGAAACTGTTTGCCTGGAGTTAATATCCTTAACCAGCTTTTACCGAGAGGCTGAACCATTTAGGCATCTTTGCGCCAGCTCTTGTTGAGCGATTAATCATGCCTTGTGGAGCTGTGCACACAGACTATTTAGCATCCCTTTAATTTGTTGGTTCTATTTTGACCAGTGAAGGTTACAAGCATAGACGCATCTCACCTTGTCTGTAGCTTTCAATAAGCTTCCTAGAAATCCATTGCATAGCTTTGGCCGATATCTTTGTACCGAAATTCCTGTCAAAGGGTGATGGTGCTCCTCCCTTTCAGGAGTGAATGGAGAACATGTCAGCAAGTAGCGTCCACATTTATTTTTAAAAAAAGGCAGGGTCAGATTGTACTTTGGAACAGCTTGTGGTTAAGGACCTTGCTCAAGAGCCCAATTGTGACATCTGCAGTCTCCAGGGTTTGAATCGCTAACCTATGTATCATTAGCACAGTGTCCCAACCCACTGAGCTGCCACAAACTGCCCCCAACGCCGGGAAGCAGTGTCTCTCATTCGGTCGTTATCCTTACCTGCTGCATGTGACCCAGAACATTCTTCCTGCAGTCAAACACGCCTTTTCCTTCTTCAGAGTACAGCTGATAAATGAAGTCCGTTGTATAGTTCTTGTTGGAGTTTTCATTTCTGCAACAACAAACTTGAACTTGATGTCCAGGGTTTGAGGAAAAGAATGTCTCAGAGTAGCTATTTAGACAAGTGTGATGATGTTACCTCAGGACCAGACCTCTCTGGATGCTCGTCTTCATCTTTTCTGTCAAGTGCTCCACGTTCGACTGAAATTTAAAGATTCCACATCAGACATCCCATCTTTTGTCTTGTCTGTCTTCTCACAGGGTGTAACAGGTCACACTGATCTACAACGCTAGTTTGCATAAACCAGTTACGAACAAACCTAGTCTAATCACTCACTTTCAGATTTTATCAACACTTCATAAAGTTTGAGGAACACTAATTTTGAAGCAAAACAATTTGATCAATAATCATATGCTTATACTCAAGGGCGCGTTCTTGAGAGAGGGAAAAAAAAGCAGTATTGACTTTAGAAATCCCAATGTAGGCCAAGGTAAACTCATTAATTTCTACACATACCTGCAGGTCTCTGATATCGAAAGGTTCCTCGTAAACATAGGCTGCGTCCGCCCCCGAGGCGAGCCCTGCCATGCTGGCAAGGTACCCACAGTAACCTCCCATGGTCTCAATAATGAAGACCCTGTGCTTGGTGCCGCTGGCGGACTGCTTGATGCGGTCACATGTCTGAAATCACAGCGTTCTGTGAGAAAGCCATTCGGAACTTCTCCAGATCCTTCTCCAGAAAGAAAGAATAGAGCACATCACAGAACAATGCAAAGTGACTTCAGATGAAGACCACCGGCGCCACACGAAGAAGGAAATTAACCGCCATCTTTTGTCGTGTTTTTCAGTAATTGAATCGAAGGGCAGGTACGGGAGGTGTCGCTCACTTCCACGATGGCGTTGAGGGCAGTGTCGGCGCCGATGGTGAGGTCCGTGCCTGGCACGTTGTTACTGATGGTGGCTGGCAGCATGCAGAGCGGCACGCAAAATTCCTCGAAACGCAAACGAGCCTCGTGAAGCTGCAGCAAGCTCTCCAGCGCCTGCAGTGAAGACAAGGCACCAGGGCACTGATGCTTGCTTCCCACTGGTGAAAAGTGGGCGTCATTAAATCACCGAAAGGGCCGCCTCCGTGCCTGTCCTGCCGCTTCACCGTGAAACAAGGCAGACACAGAAATCAGAGACCTAACCGATACTCGCATGAAAATTCACAGCCCGTCAGTTTCTGCTAATTTCCGTTCCTAAGGCTGTGCTGCAAAATTATAACACGTTAACTACATACCTCAAACCCTCCAATCACGAGTAAAGCATTAATGTTGTGTTTCCTCATCTGCTCCGCAATCTTGTCCAGGTGCTTGCCAGGAAGTGTCCTAGAATTAATAAACATGACCATATCCTTGGTGTTTGTTCCCAAAGTATGATTTGATTACAGTAGTAATTTGTTCTGCCATCTCTCATCTAAACACATTTGGGCATGTTCTCAGATATGTTCTCTCAACATCACAGCCCAGAGGACCCCCAAGTCCGAAATGGCACTTCACATTGAGGAGGTCGTGGCGAGGATCTTCACCAAAAGAAAATTGCAGATCCAGCCAGCTGAATGTACTGACAGTACAGACAGACAAGAGTTCATGGTTGCTCAATATCACATTCAAATGGTGTTATTACAACATCAAAGTGAGTGCTACACTAATTAGCGCTTTACCGTTTTGTTCCTAACAGTGATCCGCCTTGTCCGGTCCAGCCTCCCACATCAGCCCACTTCACCTCCTTGATCTGAGGGTGAAAAGTGGGCAAAGTGCAGAGGAGTCATTTACACATTTCCTCTGGACGAGTCAGCAGGGTTGGGGTTAGCAGCAGGTGAAAACAATTGTGGAAAGTTATGTAATTCTAATAGTACGGCATTGCGTGAATTACTTTTACTACCATAGCGAACCTGAAATGTATCTTTATCTTCACTGACATTTATTTAATTTAACAGATGCGTTTTTCCAAAGCCACATTACGAACATTCACGCTGTCAAGGAGTCGATTAAGCATAAGTGTAGCTGAGCTTCCAATGAATACCCAGGTACGAGTGTAAGCTGTTTTGGAGCCGGAGCAACACAACGTCAGCCAAACAAAGCAAGAACATAATAAGACAGTTATTAAATGTAACAGAAAGTGCAACAATGAGAGAGTTCAAGGAACATGGAGTAGGTTAGTACAGGTATTATCCTGTGTCATCCTGATATCTAAGATATGGCATTAGCTGTTTCAAATCTTCTGTCCTCAGGAGCTCATTGCTTCCGGACAAATTGGCTGTAAATGTATTCAGCAAATGCTTTTGTCCGAAGCGACACAGAAGCGAAGCAGATCATCCATCACAAACATACATCTGTCAGGAGGCAGCTTTGGTCCAAGCCCTGCTAGGCTGAGCTTCCAGTAAAATGTAATGGCCATCAAGACACTCGTCAGTGTAAACACCACTGCCATGGCACACACTGCGGAGATCGTGAGACTGATTAGCTTACAGACCTATCTAGCAGAATCCTAGAAACACCGCAAGGGTAGGATCATGCATAAAGAGTAACGTGGGCTAAAGCAGCAAAGCTTCTACTGGACGTGAAGTAAAATGCTCCATGGATGGCAAATGGGTGGATACATTCAAAAATAAGCATCTACTGACATGGGAGAATCTGGGCTTAAGAAGCCTCAGTGGGTGGCAGTTTGTTGCTGAGTAGTTTACTGTAACAGGAAGTCATAAAAAGGTTATTTTATGCTGGTAAAGTCTTACGTACCAGGAGTATAAAACACCAGGCTAACGAGTGCTAAGCTAACAGTGTTTTGCTATTAGTAAGTGTGGTATCTGTCTGTCAGGGCAGTAAGGACAGTGAGGAAAGGCAGACCTGTCCCTTGTAGAAGCCCTCGAAGCCATCATAGACAGCAAACATCTTGTGTCCCTCGGAGATGCCCACCCTAACCGCCGAGCGGACCGCCGCGTTCATGCCTGCGGCCGGGGCCCCCACATTCAGGACAGCCACGTTGAAGGAGCTCTGGGGTTGGGGGGAGGACAGATCGGCAACTCAGGAAAATAGCAGCCAGGTTTCCATGGTCACTAAGCAACAAGTCACTAGGATTGCAGCCTTTCTCGATTGCTTTGGAGCATTTTTCAAATGACAATTAACATTTGCAAAACAACAAGTATAATCCCCACAACATAACGTCATTTCAGCACAGCAGAATGCAAATCTCTTAGTACATATATGCAAATGGTTTTGTACAATTGTCATCATTTGACACAATTTTCAATTTCTTTAGTCTTGTTGGTCAAAATAGATGATGTAATTTCCCAGTGTAATAATTTTACACCCAAAAGTATATCTGTATGTGATCATGGTGATAGCCACCACTTGCAAAACAGTCAACCAAGCTTTCAAAATGATTTAAAAATATATTCCATAAATTGCAGTGATATGGCATTGTTGTGTTTTAAAAGAGGATTTTGTTCCTCTTATAGTGCTGTGTGACGTTTTTATTTGCTGCTGTACTGTGTCTTAAGATCTGAGGAAAATACGTCTGCATGCGAGTGTTTTCTCTTTCAGTGTCTTTACATACTGTAATGTAGAGCCTTGCAATGGTGAAACTGCTGGCATCTTTGACATGAATAAATATCAGTTTGCTAAAGAAAACTGATCAATTAGTGACAATGAGAAAGAGAAAAATGATTATCATTCAGAATATTGGAGCTCAGGAGCATAGTTACACTGACATCTGGACTATATAGAAGTATTTTGACTCCCATGGTCTCATTTCTGATGGAATTATTTGCTTTTCAGACATGAGTTAATTGTTTTGTGTAAAGTTACAAGCTTTTGGAGCTAAACCATAGTGTTGTGCTATATGCATGAACTGTTTTGAGAAATAGTCTTATAGTCTTGAGTGTGTTAAGTATGTTTCATTAAATATCGCAAAGCAACCAAGAGAACTGTAATGAAGCCCCTTCTATAAAGTTCTCTGGAGCAAAATCATTGTACGTACGTATGTACTTACAGACAGACAGACAGACAGACAGACAGACAGACAGAGCATAGTGTCGAATCAAATCTTGTTGAATCTCACTGCATCGTAATAGGGGTGAATCACATTAGTAGTTGCTTCATTTGTATCTTTAGTGTATGGAATTATTGAAAATGAATCGAGATACGTGTAGCCTGAGTGATGGAGATGCACATGCCTAGTGAAGACCATGTGCATAGCTCCACATGGTTATTAAAAAATGAACAGATAAATACAAAGACCAGTGAAATTATCTGTAAAGCAGAGGGACAAGTACACTTACAGGATTTTGTTCTTCTGTGATTCTATACAGCACAGGTACACTTACATGTGGGAGCTGAGAATTTGTATGGCCCATGGACAAACACAGTTACATGTGGGAGCTGAGATTCTGTACGGCACAGGCAGACTTACGTGTGGGAGCTGAGATTCTGTACGGCACAGGCAGACTTACGTGTGGGAGCTGAGATTCCGTACGGCACAGGCACACTTACGTGTGGTAGCTGAGATTCCGTATGGCACAGGCACACTTACGTGTGGTAGCTGAGATTCCGTACGGCACAGGCAGACTTACGTGTGGGAGCTGAGATTCTGTGCGGCACAGGCAGACTTACGCGTGGGAGCTGAGATGCTGTATGGCACAGGCAGACTTACGCGTGGGAGCTGACATTCTGTACGGCACAGGCAGACTTACGTGTGGGAGCTGAGATCCCGTACGGCACAGGCAGACTTACGTGTGGGAGCTGAGATTCCGTACGGCACAGGCAGACTTACGTGTGGGAGCTGAGATTCCGTACGGCACAGGCAGACTTACGTGTGGGAGCTGAGATTCCGTACGGCACAGGCAGACTTACGTGTGGGAGCTGAGATTCTGTACGGCACAGGCAGACTTACGTGTGGGAGCTGAGATTCCGTACGGCACAGGCAGACTTACGTGTGGGAGCTGAGATTCTGTACGGCACAGGCAGACTTACGTGTGGGAGCTGAGATTCCATACGGCACAGGCAGACTAACGTGTGGGAGCTGAGATTCTGTACGGCACAGGCAGACTTACGCGTGGGAGCTGACATTCTGTACGGCACAGGCAGACTTACGTGTGGGAGCTGAGATCCCGTACGGCACAGGCAGACTTACGTGTGGGAGCTGAGATTCCGTACGGCACAGGCAGACTTACGTGTGGGAGCTGAGATTCCGTACGGCACAGGCAGACTTACGTGTGGGAGCTGAGATTCCGTACGGCACAGGCAGACTTACGTGTGGGAGCTGAGATTCTGTACGGCACAGGCACACTTATGTGTGGTAGCTGAGATTCCCTATGGCACAGACAGACTTACGTGTGGGAGCTGAGATTCCGTACGGCACAGGCAGACTTACGTGTGGGAGCTGAGATTCTGGTTTCCGGTGAGCCAGAAGTTTGTAGGTCTTCAGGTTGTTTTCAAAACTCCTGCATTCATGGAACAAAAGCAGAGAAAGCCTCAGGCCAGCCCCCTTTGTGTCATACAGACCAGACACCACACTACAATGGGGATTACAGTCTCTGAACACAGATGCTTGGCTGGTATTCACCATCACTCGGATAATGCCTTTGCAGAGGTGAGGGGTTGTTACCGGCGCAGTTTCTGCCAATACTGTACCCCCCCCCGCCCCGTTATCACGGTTGGCCAGCACGCCGTCTCGCTGGGAGTGAACATGTTCCCCGGATGTGGTCGCGCACCGTAACCTCAGACAAGCCGGAAAAGCAGTGCTCCCCCGTGTAATTTTCCACTTGGCTGCTCCTTTTATCGTTTCCCTTTTCCCTTTTCCAGCTCGCCTCTAGGACCAGGGGTGGGGAGAGGCCAGTAGGGGGTGTCTTCAATGTGGTACAGACCTGCCACGCAGTTTCACAGCTTCTTCAAATTTCTGCTCGTCCATGGCCTTCTGCACCTCCTGAGTCTGTTTGAAAAAATACATCATCCAACCAATCACTCTTCATTTCACCCAGCCATTCATCTATGGACACAGGTACAGTATGTGGCATCTCCTCCCACAACCTCAGTTCCTATGCATCATTCATCCATCCATCTTCTTTAACCACTTCTCCTCTTTAGGGTCACAGGGGGTCCAGAGCATATTTTGGAGGCTATGGGTACAAGGCAGGGAACAACCCAGGATGGACCACCAACCCATCACAGGGCACACTCACACATGCACAGTTTGGTAACTCCAGTCAACCTCGGCATGTTTCGGGACTGTGGGGGGAAAATAGAGTACATGGAGGAAACCCCATGATGACACAGGGAGAACATGCAAGCTCAACACATATGGGACCAGGGCTGAGATTCAAACCCTCATCCCAGAGGTATGAGGCAACAATGTGAACCACTGCACCACCGCCCTCCTATGCAATTCTTACCATCTAAAAGATTGTGGTCTGGGTCCTACATCAGAGGAGACGTAGGACACAAGGACGGGATGGTAGGCTGTCATAGGTCATGCAAAAAGGCCAAGTCAGGCACCAATTCACTGGAGTCATACCTCTTTGGGCTGAAATATGTAACCCATCCGAGCATTAGTAGGACATGCTGACTTTGCCAGCTTTAAAGCACATGCTAATTTGAAAACTAAAATTATAAAACCTGCACGGGCAACAACAGGAAAAATCATTTTTAGTGCCAAATTTTCTAAACAGCCCTGCTTTGTAGCGCAGATTGAAAACAATGTAGGTTATACCTTTTACGTGTCAGGGTTGGGGTGCGGGTTCCCATCCGTGGATTTCGCCGACCAGGGGGCTGAACCAAAATTTTGAGGGAGAATAATTTTACTACCTGGCCACATGCCTGATCGGTAATTATAGGTATTTTGGGAGACTACATGCCAATGCATGCCTGCTCTGGATGCCCTGAACCTTACAGCCACACGTTGCCAGACGGAGTATGATGGTCCAGGAGACACAACCAGGCCCAGGAGTGGGAACACACCATCTGCACACACTCCATGAGGGGGAGTCGCACTGCCTGGTTACCGCAGAGCGACACGACGCAGGCCTCGGTGCTCGGGGATGCCTCCAGCAGGGCCAGGACTGCCTCCACACCCATTCGGCTTGCCTGGGGGGTCAGATACTTCAACCAACAGCACTGGAAAAGACTTACAGCCCGGATGGGGATCACTGTCCAGTATGACACAGTGGTGATAGAATCTGATCACAACCTGCATCTACACGCCAAGAGCGGCAGAACACAGCCGCAATACTGATCACAGGCACACGGGGTCGTGTTGTGATTTACCAGGATCCTGTCGAAGGCTGAGGGCGTGCCACCTCTCTGCACATGACCCAAGATGGTCACACGGGTGTCGAACCCCACGCATCGTACGACGAGCTGGGAAAGAAAATCCTGACGCGTCAGCAAACACTGAAATCAGTCTGACACTAAACCTGCCACCGTTTTAGCGTTAAGAAACATGGACCCCACTTTCCGCATGGAAATGAGAGAGATCCTTCCCTACGGCCCACATTTGAGAGCTCATTCTGGGACTTACAGCCTTTATATAGTCAGAGGTGATGGTCGTCCCGTGCTTGTCAGTAGCTCCTTCAGCAACTATGATGATGTTCAGCCTTGAGCCTCGGGATCGAGTCTGGACAACGGCAGTGCAGTACTAAGTGTCTATCATTCCCGCAACATTTATCTCTGCATGATTAGCTGGTTTAAAGGCCTGATGCAGTACCAGGAGGGAGAGCTAGTGGGCACCACTCACCTCCGACAGCTTCCTGCACATCTTCTCTTCCCAACCATCATCTGGGGGCATCTCGGGGATCAGCACCCAGTCTGCTCCACACGCCAGAGCACTGACCAACGCCAGGTACCTGAAGAAAACGCTCACAACTTCATCTCTTAAACGCTGTGTTTAATTACAGCTAGATCAGATTAATCAACCCTTCTGGCAAGGTAATAATTAAGCCTACACAAGCCTTCCAGAATAGCTTCAGCTAGAGACATGCACATTTCAGATCTGTCGCGGTGATGGCTACTAACATGCAGAGAAGGGTCTTACCCACAATGCCTGCCCATAACCTCCAGCACAAAGGTCCTTTGATGGCTAAAGAGAATCAATCACAGCATGTCTTGAACAAATAGATAAAAATGTGGAATCTGATGTCAGCGAAAAGACATCTTAGGGGACCCGGGTTACCTCTGGGCAGTGGTCATGATCGCATCCACAACCTCAATGATCCGGTGCAGGGCGGAGTCTGTCCCGATGGTCATGTCGGTGCCGCAAAAATCATTGTCGATGGACCCGACCATCCCCACAATGTGAAGGGCGGAATATCTGCTCGCAGCCTCTTCCTCGATCTCCCCTGAAAGATGTCGGGATTAGAGAAGCTTTATTTAAACTTTATTAAAACTGTATTAAAGTTGTATTAGATTTGACTATCGCAAGCCAAGCCAGGGGAAACACATTGCACAAATTCATCTATGATTTCATCAAATGATTTTTGTGAACCTCTAATTTTGACTTTTCAAAAAAGGTTGACTGACTGGATATCTCCTTTTAAGGGTGAGTCCTATGCTGCCTGGGATAGGCTCCATCCCCCCACACCCCCCTTACTCTGATCAGGATTGGCAGTTGGAAGATGGACGGATGGGATGATGTCAGTGTTCCACTCGGTCCTTGACAGCATTCAGAGTAGCTCATGTGTTTTTATAGTGACCCACCCACATGGTCTGCCCCCCCCCCCCCCCCCCCCCCCCAATGCTATACCTTGCTGCACCAGCTCCTCCAGCAGGCCGCTCCACTCTTCCCTGAAGAGGTTGGCCCCGGTGAGGCTGCCATCGCCACCGATGACACACAGGTTGGTGATGCCACGCTGCACCAGATGGAGGGCGGCTTTCAGGCGGCCCTCACGCGTGCGGAACTCGCTGCAGCGGGCACTGCCAATGACAGTGCCACCCTGGTGGCAGATAGTGCACACCGCACTCGCTCAAGCAAATCTCCTAAGAAACATTGCAATGCAAATGCCCACAAGCAGCCACAGCCCTCCATACCCACTCACCATCTGCAAAACGCTGGACACGCTCTCCCACGTTGCCTCCTTAATATTCTCGCCACCGTCCACCATACCCTGATAACCCTGCAAGGAAGCGGAAGGGAACACACTTAATTAAGCTCCGCCTCTGCACCAACGAGGACATTGTTAAACCAATTAAGCGGCATTATTGGGTTCAACATTACACATGTCCCAGGATAGCGCATCAGCTAACAGCGTACATTTTTACTGGATTCACAAACAACAACAAATTGAAATGTAAAATTTAAACAAATTTAAATATAAAATAAAAAATAACAGGAGCTCTTCTGTAAATTTTATGATATTTACCACTAGATCAGAGCTGATTCTCCCTCAGCAGGCATATAAACTCAGTATATCGGTGTTTATATAACATATATCGGTATATAACTGACTTCATGAATGAAGTAGACTTTAGCTCCAACGTAGATCCCCATTCGGATGACAGCACGGACGGCAGCATTCATCCCTGCAGAGGCAAACGATGCACAAAAACAAACATTGTCAATGGTCAACACAAACCATGGACAACAATCAACCCCAAGCACGGTCAATGCGAAGCGTGGTCACCGGTCAAGGCCAAGCACAGTTCAACAGCAAACATGGTCAACGATCAACACCAAGAATGATCAACACAGCACAATGCAAACCCATCAAGCACACATCCCATAAAGGTTATTCAAAGCTTTTTTCTAGGGAACACCACCCACCAGCAGAGAGGAAAGCCAGAGGGCCCTAAATGAGAGGAGTGAGTGCCCTTGGGGTAAACATGACCAGCAGCCCAGGTAATCCCAACAGTGATCATGATGCCAGTGAGCTCTACCACGGCCTGGGGGGGGGGGGGGGGGGGGGGGGTTCATGCCGCAGAAGGGTGTGTGAAACCTGCACAGGTCCAGCTCCTCAGAGCTGTCAGAAGGCTATCTGCTAAACCATAGTGGATTTTACATTGCTCTGTATAAATCTTATTGATTTTTGAAGGGTACTCTATGCATTTTTGACAATACTTCATACTCACCTCACAGTTCACACATTATGTTTTAACAATTCTCCACACATGTCACAGGACTTGTTTCCTACGTTCTCTCAAAGGTTCTTCATTAATGCGGAACAAGCAGACAATAGAAGATGTACCAGATTAATTAGTGTGCACTGGATTATGGTCTCTATTCAAGGTGTTTTTCCTAATTGACATACTGTGGATAACTAAATTATGCCTTATTATTGTTGCTAGGAAGCAATCAACAAACTCACAATGACAGTAAAGCAGCTGCCCTACATTAGAAAAGTAATTTGGTTAGACACACTGAGATCCCATCAAATAAAATACATTTTCACATACCTACTTGATTAAGTTAACAGTTAAATGAGGAGAGATTTAGTATTACCAAAGCCGCATATTACGCCTTTTGCGGTATTGTGGCACGTAAAGATGTCAGTAATGGAAGGTTCTACGGAAAACCATAAGTACTGGGGCGATATTAAAGTCGATCGATTGTAATATTAGCCTACAGTCATGATATAAACAGAAAATATGAAAATGTGATCTTTACCGCCTCCCACTGTTCTTTTCACGGGCAGGGAAAAATATTAACCCCCAAAGTACTTTTACCCCAGCACCACAGTTCTGCCAAGAAGGTCATAAATCCTGAGTCCTGCGGAGTCCTTTATGGGATGGCGGCTCCTTCGGGCGCATCCATAGACGTCATCCGACTAAAAGGGAATTGCTGTTTACCCCAGCTTCGACGTCATGCACGCGTTAATCATTATATGTATTAGTAGAACTATTCCCCGATTTCACTTAATATAGAGTCTAGATCCCAATTAAACACTTCCTGCAGTTCCGTTACCGCTATGATTTCTAAACTCAAAACTGCAGTTTATTAATAAACGATATAACTGACGGAAATCCGCCCCCGCAATGCAGTGATGCTGGTTTACTGATGCAAGACCGTGGTATGCATCTGTCTAAAAAGTGAATTTCTCAGTGACAGTGCTGAAGACAGACGGGCATGTCGGTTAATAAGCAACGGGGACGACGACAGGGTTGCATATAATGATGAAATGATTCGCACAGCAGCTGAAATAATAATACATTGAAATATTAATTGAATTTGCGGCAGCCGCTTATTAAACGGTTTGCTCTGAGACTGTCTGCGATACGGACGATGTTATTATCTGCGACTCGCGGTACTTCATGTGGACGTTACGGGTCGAGGCCAATGTCACCCAGTGTGGTTACCTTGCGCATCTCCTCCGCTCGTCAGCACGGCGATGGCTTTTCCAGCCCCACAGAGGCTTTCGAAAAACTTCTTATTATCGGGCTGCTTTTCCATATCTGCGCTCTTCCTTCAGCAGGATCTAAGTAGGAGTCAAAGCCGGGAATGACGCGTTAAAGACCGAGCGGGTTCCGGCACGGTGTCGCCGCTGCTATGGCTGTCCGATCCCCCTCCTTTCCCTTCCTTTACTGTTGCCCGTTCCGCCTGGTTTTCCCCATGGCTGCATCAGCAGTTTTGCCAGCTCACCTGATTAAATGACACAGTGCACATCCAATAGTAGCCTTTATTAAAGCGTATATATGCGCATCTCTCTGCCCCATTAAACCTTATCTGCACATCTCCGTCTGCTTTATTGACCCCATCCGCGTATCTCTGCCTGCGCTATTAAACCCTATCTGCGCATCACTGTCTGCGCTATATTAAACCCTATCCGCGAATCTCTGTCTGCGATATTAAACCCTACAGTATCTGCGCATCTCTGTCTGCTTTATTAACCCCTATCCACGTATCTCTGTCTGCCCTATTAAACCCGATCTGCACATCTCTGTCTGCCCTATTAACCCCTATCCACATATCTCTGTCTGCCCTATTAAACCCTATCTGCTTATTTTTGCCTGTGCTATTATTTAACCCTATATGCGCATCTCTGTCTGCCCTATTAAACGCTATCTGCGCATCTCCGCCTGCGCTATATTAAACCCTATCTGCGCATCTATGTCTGCCCTATTAAACCCTATCTGCGCATGTCTGTCTGCTTTATTAACCCCCATACGCGCATCTCTGGCTAACCTTGCTATTTATTATTTTCAGATTATTATTATTGCCTTTGCACTTGGCTTCCGATGATACTAATAATGATATAAAGAAAAGCTTTCGCTGGGATCCTAACTAGTCCAACTGTTTAGAACATGTCTTTAAAGTAATAGTTGATTGAATATGGGGTTGTGCCCCCATAAAAAGTCCCCATAAAAGAGAATTTCGGATTCTCGCACATCAAAGTATATCACGTCATGAAATGCAATGTCACCCTGCGCCTGCTTTAGCTGATCGCATTTTGTCATATTTCACAGCGCACGACTATCAGTGCTGTAAGGCAAATGCATATCATTCGTTATTGTAGATATTTCAAATTCTAATTACGAGAGAAGCATAATGAAATTCACAATTTCGCAGCATTGTTAAGTATGTTGGATATATTAAGTTGAAAAAGTCATAGCAAAATTTTAGCTTATTTCATTAATAAGGGTTCCATAAACACTGGAACTAAAACCGAGAACGTGTACTTATCTATTAACTATATATGCACTTAAAAATACTCATTAGTATTTTTGCTTTACAAGTATGCAGCCTTGTTTGTCGGTATTATTTTGTATTCCATTTAAACTTAAATATGCATTCAATTAATATAGAAATTATTGTTTTTAAAATGATAAAGACAACATACCTTTTGCAATATTTTGAACAGTATTAACCTGCACTGTATAAACGAAATACCCGCAACAAGACGTCACTGACACGGCCTATTAGTTTGTCTCTGGCGACATCTAGTGGTAAATTTAAAAGAAACTGGTGGAATGTAGTCCCAAAAGTACAAAGAAGGTTAGTCCTCAAATAATAAGGAAATACCGGTGCTCCTCGACTTTACGTTACCATACCTTAAAAGGGACATTGCTGCCTTGGAAAAGGTGCAACGTAGGGCTACGAGATTGATTCCTGGTCTTAGAGGAATGTCTTATGAGGAGAGGTTAGCTGAGCTGAATCTGTTTAGCCTCGAGCAAAGGAGACTAAAGGGGGACATGATCCAGGTATATAAGATTTTAACAAGTCTGGATGCTGTTCAGCCAAATGGCTATTTCAATAATTGTTTAAATACTAGAACTCATGACCATAAGTGGAAATTAGCGGGAGAACATTTTAAAATGAATTTGAGGAAGCACTTAGAGTAGTTAGAGTATGGAATAGCCTTCCTACTATTGTAGTGCAAGCTAAAACCCTGGGTTCCTTTAAATCAGCGCTATAGATAAGATTTTAACAACTCTGAGCTATTAGGCCACTTAAAAAAATTGGTTCTCGTCATTTTTTGACTGTTTGGACTTTCAAATATGTAAGGAAATACATATTTGAAAATACATACCGAAGAGAGCAGACCTACTTAGTACGCCTCCTCAGTTCTTCCAGTTTGTTGCGTTTCAAATATATTAAATGTAAGAAAATACAAGAATGTAAATTCCTTGATCCATGTGTATCTCATAAATGCCTTCCCAACTATGGATTTGGATACTTTATGCTGATGTTTCATTCGTGAATATAAAAATGATACTATTTGAAACCAATATTCTGTTTGTCATTCCCATTCTAAATGAACAACCAAGATTTTAAAATATATATCTAGAAAGAAAGTGTATTAAAACATGTTAAAACACGAGGAATTTACTAAATACAGGAACCTGAATGGTTGAACAAGGAAATGCAACTCTACAAACAAGTACTTAAGAACATGTACCACATCACTTCCCCAGATTTAAATCTTTGCACCAGCCCATCTCAGGTAGAGACAAATTTAGGTTCATGAAACCATTCCAAGACTAGGATTACACAAGGTGGATCAATCGTCGATGTGGAATGCGCGGGTAATTCAAATTTCGTCATTCTTGGGCATTTTCCATCCGATTTTTACGAAATAAAAAATAATTCGGATCTGAGGCATTTCGGCGGGTCGGGCGGGGACGAGAACCTTTTTTTTTTTTTAAGTGGCCTTAGTTAAGTTCTCCCCAAACGAGCTTGATTGGTGGAATTACCTCCTCTCGTTTGTAAATTTCTTATGTTCCTAAAATACCGTACGATAGGCCTACCTTGCGAAACACTGTATAAGATGGTTACGCAGGGGATCGGTACAGATACACGGTACATACGCTGTCACCGACCGGAATCAGTACAAAGCATCCTATCGCATATCGCTACCCAATGAACAGCTCAAAAATAAAAGTTACTATCGTCGAAATATATTAAGTAAAAATATAGGCTAGTATAAACCGTGGAGCATCTGTACAGCTTTCGGGAGACGTTCAGTCTTAATATTTATTTACTTATGAAGCAGACACAATCCAATAGTTCCAAAATAGTTTATTAATTATTAGTGGTAAGATATATAAAAAAGTACAAAAATGCATAACGCGTATCCAATACGTTATATACACAAATAATGAAAAAGTAATTACGTTAATTTAAAGCAGCGTTTGCTCATACACAGTGTAAAGAGTACATGGTATTCCTTCCGAAAGCGTTCATCGCCTCCTCACTGTGCGTTTCTGCATCCTCTGCAGGATCTCTCGTGTATTCGCAGTTACAATTTCCAAAGCGCACTGACGATGAGACTGGGTGAAGGAGACGATGGACACACATGAGAGTCATGTCATGAAGCCAAATGCAACAGGTAAAATCACCCTAAACATGTTTTACGCGGTGTTGTGAGAAGCAAACTCTATATAACTTATCCTCTCATATTTCATCATTCGTCATTTTGGCCACTGTTGTTTAGCTCATTAGCTGTACTCACCTTTTTGATTTCAAGAAAAGTCTCTAGTTTTTCAAAGCATTCTGTCACCGGCTCCAAGTTTCCTTCCAGGAATTGATTTGCCTGATTATATAGGGTCACAAAAACACACACATCACACACATATAGAGAAGAACTTATACTGTTAGTTTACGTAACGCCAGTCTCTTTTCCTTATTTTTCTTAGCCACTTAAGGTTTATGAATTCTATTTTCTTAATATGTACAATAACAACACCCGGTATTTAACTATACTGGCCTAGCTACAGTGATTGCGCAAATGGCAAAACGGTGTTTTAGTTTTGAATAATAAAATGTCGCACTCTTACACAGTCGAGATTTCTGAGCGTGTGAAGCAGTCTTTCCACAAATTTTCTAGAGTCGTGGTGTTTCTTGTAAATGTACTGAACTCGCTCTATGACTTTGGCAACCGCTATTGCGTTGAGTTCCACCTGTTTTAAAACACAGAAGTTGTTAGGTTTGTGTTTCGTTCAATTCTAGAAGATAGATGTTACACCTATCACGTTCTTTTGCTGTTCACTTTAATTGTCGATATTATCATTATTATTATTATTGACATCTTCATTAACACATATTGTTACGTTCATAACAAACAGAAGAAACGTAACGCACCATATTCAGCATTTCCTGAGCGTCACAGAGGCTTGTCTTATCGTAATGGGAGCCACAGTCGATGGAGATGCTGCTGCTCTGTTGAATAAGAGCCAGAACGGCCACATCACACATCCAAACGATGCACCAAACAGAAACACAGATAGAGACACATAATCTGGCGGCTGTTGCACTTGGGTGTGGGTGCAGGTGTGTTTACCAGGCTGTTCAGGTCCTCCATCAGGTCTCCCCATCTAACGTTCTCAATGCAGTCTCTTTGACCCTGGACAAGGCCGACGAGAAGGCAGAAGATGGCAGCTTGGGTACAGCGCATTGTGCCTGAAATGTATCAGGTTTAAATAATCTTACATGGAGTCAAAAGGTAATTATACCACAACAACAACAACAATAATAATAATAATCATAATAATAATCACAATCATAATAATAATAACAATAATAATGACATCTGCATCACATAGGTAAAAAGCATAATTCTCCTCTTCATGGGATACTGTGATCAAAGCACCAGTCTTGCTTTACCTCTGATGTTCTGCACTTTTGACTTGTAGGTCTCCTTGACTCGTGATGTATTGCCATGGTCCTGCCCTGGTCCTTTTATATCAGTCTGTTCCCATTTCTCTGCATCATTCCTCTGCAGCTTACGCAAAGTGAAACCACTGCTCCATCAAGGAAAGGATACCTGTGGAAGGTTTCACCTGGATGCACGGCATGGAGGCGGGGAGGTGGAGGCGGGGAGGTGGAGGCGGGGAGGTGGAGGCACCTGTTGCACTCAGATAAACATGTGAGATTTACAGCTTATCAGATGAGAATAAAGGGGTAGATTGTCAGCTATAACGTGCTAAATTCACTGTAAAATTCTCCCAAATACTCCTCTTCCAAAATTCTGCTAGCATGTGGTGATATTAAACAAAGAAATTGTTCATTCATTTGAGATTTTATGTTTATTTAATTTTATTTATCCTTTATTTTGCCAGAAAGGTTAATTCCTGGCCAAGATGGCAGCAAATAAGAAAAAGAAGACAAAAGTTTCATTTACGTTCACACCCAGATGATTAATATGAACACAAACTAAAACACATACAAATACTCAAACTCTCCAAAAATACATAGCATAACATTAATTTATATGAAACAATGACACTGATCTTTAAGCTCAGAGTTTAAGAGAGAGCTGACGTTACTAGTTAGTAGGTCTTTCATAGCTACATAATATTTAGTTTCAGTGATATCTACACAGATGTCTTGCAGATAGATAAAACTTCATAGACATGAAGAATAGGGTGCCACATTTATTTGGTTATTTTTCGGTGTGTTAAAATAATGTCAGAACATTGGTGATATTGATTATTCCACCAAGGAAAACTGGAAAAAAACCATGAACTGGTAATATTTGCTCTTTACGGAGCATCCAGGCCCAGTGGTGGGTTACTAAAAAAAAACCTGCTAATTTATGAAATATATCGAGTCCCAGGGATGCTTCCAAACTGACTGTGCATTTAGTACTGGTGCTGACTCCTCTGCTCCTGACATCATCATCAGGTAACTGCGGCAGGTCCTCTCCAACTGCAGGCCATGAGGAAATCAAAACGGCAACGCTGGCAGGGGAAATGAAAGTGAAACCAGGTCCCGCTCGGGTTTGGAAAGCGTGCCAGTGCTTTCAGGTCATTTTTGCCATTCGCTTTCCTGCAGTTAACCCCTCCCACTTCCACACCCGGGGTGAGATCCAAGAACGTAACTGTTGCATAACAATATACTATAAGGGATCACACTTGCTATACAAGAGTCACTGCCAGGAAAGCCAGGCTATAAAGTTAGAAAAAAGCTTCTTTTAACACATTATTATTATTATTATTATTGTTGTTGTTGTTGCTGTTGCTGTTCATAATAATAAGAATAAGGACAGGTAGTGTTGTGTACCATCTTTCATCGTTTTTACTTGTCTTTGCTTAAAACAGTGGTGGCTAAACTTTTTCTGCCATGCACCCACCCCAATACAGACATAGACACAGATTAAGCATCTATACCTTTGTGGGGACTCTCCATTCAATTCTATGGGCGTAACCCAAATCCCAACTTTCACGACCATAGCCATTAGTAACCAAACAAAATATACGAAAATAAAAAAATATGTATTTGGTATTTTTAGTTTTTTGATTGCAGCCACAGATTTTTATAAAACAAATTTTATAAATTTGTTTCCCCTTGTGCGGACAGAAAAACGTGGTCCCCACAATGACAAAATAATAGGTTTTTATCACATTGTGGGCATCTTTGGTCCTAATACACAGAGATTGGTCTCCATCTATTCTCTCTTTAGATTCCCGAAGGAAACATCTGCAAGGCTGTTATTACGGCATGGAATAAAGTTGGCAGACTTGAAACTTTTGGACGTTAATGACAGATTTAAGTGCTGTAATGGCTGTAATATGAAATGGTGCGCTAATACAAAAATTATCTGAACTTTATAAAAAGTTTGTGTATCATTAAATAAAATATACACAAAAAACAACTTTAGTGTCAAACAAATTACTTGTGCAAGATGCACCTTCAATCATATTAAAAAATAAGCACCAGCACATAGATCTTGAATAAAGAGAAGTGAAGTGTCCTCTCAAAAGTACAAAAATGTGAACAAGAATCAGTTTAGGGAAAAACCAACTAGGCTTATTTCCACAGCTTTCCAGCCTCATTAAAAGAGAAAGCTTTGTTTCTATTGATTTCAGAAAAGCACTTTGATGTCTGTGGTCTTTTTCCCTCCAGATAGTTTGTACTGAGTCTTGTTTTCTTTAGCGTCAAATGTTAAACTTATCCGCATGTCGGTACGTTTTTCATAGATTAAGCCAACTGTGGCACAGCCATAATGGTAAAAGTTTACTGACAGACCACAGACAAAATCACATGGTTTCTACTTGTACTGATGCATGACGTACACACTAGAAGTCGGTGAAATCGACATTATCCAGTCATGCGCTGTTACAATTAACAGTATCGAAAGATATTACTTTGGATTGGATCAGATTCAGCTCCCTGACATTTTTGGCTCATTTTTATTTGGTGACGAAAGTATCAGCACATTTCATCATAGTTTCTGATCTCATGTCCTGTATTCATTCACATCTTATTATTCCATCCATCCATCTTCCAAACCGCTTATCCTTCTGGGTCGCTGGGGGGTCCGGAGCCTATCATCTTATTATTGTCTTTGTTAATTAATAATTCTCGTTATAATCAATGAAAGTCATGCTGATTCAGCCATTGCAGTGCCCCCCCCCCACTCCTAGCAAGCCCCCCCAGTTTGGGAGCCTCTGGTATAAGAACATACGAGTCACTTTCAGCAGTGAGTCTGCTGTATAACAGCAGACTGGAATGACAGGTTTAACATTAGTGTTCTCTAACTAATGCATGATTCCATGCTCTTAGTTTTGCTGTGAGGTGTAAGTTTCACTTTTGCTCCTTTGCAGTCTTTACCGGATGGCAGGAACACACGCTGCATTGCATCACAGCCTGTTTCAACACGCACAGCAGAGACTATTGATAGGTACCGTTGTGGTGCACTTTCCGGGGAAGGATTCCTCAGTAATTATGTAATTGTTAGAGGCAGCTGCCAATCAGCATGCAGGATGGCTGTTTTTATGAAATGCCAGTGTTATTTCCGACACAAAAGCCTGAAGAAACTTGAAGTTAAAGGCCCAGCTCAAGGGTATGATGGCAAAATGCTTATTTGGACCGGGGGATTCAAACTAACAACCTTCAAATCACTGGCATAGCAGCATAACCCACTGAGCCACATATTGACATCACTAGTACTGTCTTATTCTGACACCTTCCCGAATTGGCTCTGCTCACGTAATTGCCTCAGCTGCCTCAGTAATTAATTACACCAAAATGAAATTAAATTATGTTTTATTTTCCATTTCTACAAATACAAGACTAAGGAACACTGAAATTCTATATTTTTCTCATACCTTATTTGCTGTCCTTTAAAACGCACACACATAGAAGTGAGGACACAGCTTGGGGTCTGAGCACAGGGTGTCATTTAATCAGGACCCTTGGGGTTAACGGCCTTGCTTAAGGGCCCAATGGAGATGAGGGCTCTCTACCCAGCACAGCACTGGAACTAGCGATGTTCAAATCACACACACAGAGGTCTAAGTCACTGAACCTCACACAAAAGAAACACTTTGCTCAAAAAAGCCTGCAGCAGACACAGAAGAGACAGAAATCAGCATCCGGAGCCTGATCTTCCACCGTCTGTTCTATTAACGTACACACACAGTCGCACTGACTCAGAGGTAGAATACGGGTCTGTGGGTCCGAATGACAAAAAACAGGTGTATCATTATGAGAAAAGCCAGGAGTAAGCCAGCGGGTCCGGTGGACAGGGAGGAGACCTGCAGGGTCCTGCTCCGCAAAGACGCAGTCACAGCAAAGTAGGAAAACACCTCGCAGGTAGTGTTTCACCATTTTGACTTCACCTGAGTTCATCCCTTGACTAATTTCCTCACACTGAAAATCTCTGGCATGTCGAATTTCGGGTTTAGTGCAGGTGACGTGTGACTGAAGTCGCCCTTCATTTGCCGAAAGCGTTTTCCCCACTGGAAGTCGGTTTAGAAAAAGAAAAGTGCTAAACACGAAACTTTAGTCTGCAGGCAGGATTTCGGTAGAAACACCCACGGTGGTTCATAATGGAAACCTAAGGAAAACATAATGCACCCAGAAAACATAAAGAGGGGAAACCCCACACGTGATTTCGCAATGCGATTCAGAAAACTGTCACTGAGTGTCACAGAAGCACCAGGCATGCAGATTTTAAAATAAGATATAAAATTATCAATCAAAATAACATAATTATATTTCTATGCTTAAAAGGTCTTATCAAGTGCCTTGTGGTCACTATGTTGTCCATCCATCCATCCATTTTCCAAGCTTATCCTACTGGGTCACGGGGGTCACTATGTTGTGAAAAAACAAATTGAATAGAATATATAATAAGAAATTAAGTGTGTTTGAACCGTTGCTTTTTCATCATCATCTAGAATAGAATAGAATAGAATAGAATATCTTTATTGTTATGGTACATTTACAATGCAATTCTGGGTGCTATGGCCACCATGGCTATACAATGTAAAAATAAAAACATTTTAAAAACCACTGATGTTTTCATTTTATCTATGGTATTATATAAAATCTAACCCGGTGGGTCAGAAACTCAGTAAGTTTAAATGATGATGCTAAATGCCGATTAAACTGCTGGGTAGCTGATCTCCTCAGCTGCCGCGGTAACTGCTTACTTTAAGCACACTCCCCCCCCCCCCCCCCCCCCCACCCCAGGCAAGTGGAGGCCTTTCCCTGGTGCTCCATCTATCCAGCATGAATGGCAAGTTGGCCGGACAGCCAGAGGTCTCCCAGGAAACGCTGTCTTCCCAGGAAATTGGCCCTGAGATGGGTTGTAATAAACACGGCCCCTTCCTAAATTATCACAGGGTATGTGCTCCTAGCCCATGGGAAATCACCCGTGGCAGTTGGGTTTCTGATTCATTATTAGCGGAGCTTAACGGACAGCTTTAATGTACATTCAGTCCTGGCACAGGGGTGTCTCCCTTTGTCACTGTCTCTTTTAGAAAGGACTTGGTCCTTCTCAGCAGTCCTCATTAACTCATATCATTTTCATTTAAAGGGTGTGTTTAATGTTGCTGTAACATTTCTGCTAAACCATGAAGCATGCAGTCAGAATGAAACCTCTTATTCTGTCCAGGGTCACAGGCTAATTTATCCACTCCCAGTACTTAAGTTACTCTGATTTCAAAACCTTGTTTACCCAATTTTTATTATTAACTATTATAACTATTGTTGCTGTTGTTGTTGTTGAGTCTTGTTCATTGAAAAACTGGCCATGCTTAGTCAATAATATATGTGAAAATTAAGTGACAACAAAGGTTAATGAAAGACTGCTTTTAGAATGAGGGCACTTCCTGAGAAGGGTGCCCCCTTGTGGTCATGGGGATTCCACCAGCACAGCCCATGGTTGGAATGGAAAGGTGGTTTTACACTTTGTACAGAATATCGGGGGTCATCCTGCTTCACCAGAGTAACATTTTGGTTAAAATGGAAAATGGGTGTTTTTCTTTTATTCTAGTTAATAAATGACTGCTGATTTATCTAAGCAAAAATTTTGTTATTGTCTGTAAATATATAACATATTACATATGATAAAAATAATATGTTAATTTATTGTAGGTGCACCAGTTTCCTCCCACAGTTCAGGTTAATAACTATATAAAATATCTGGAAACTGCCTAGAGTATGTGATATGTAGATATGAGTGTGTCCCTGTGATTGAGAGAGTCCCTGTCCTGTGCCCTGTAATGGATTGGCCCCCCATCCAGTATGTCCCTTGCCTTCATGCCCTGTGATGGACTGGCATCCCATCCAGGGTGTCCCCTGACCTGCGCCCTGTGATGGACTGGCATCCCATCCAGGGTGTCCCCTGACCTGCGCCCTTTGATTAACTGGCATCTTGTTCAGGGTGTCCTCTCACCCGCGCCCTATGATGGACTGGCACCCTGTCCAGGGTGTCCCATGCCCTGTGCTTCCTGGGCTTGGGGTTCCAGGCTCATTGAAACACTGTACTGGGTAAATGGATCTTAGAACATGCCAGAAGGTGGGTTGTAATAAATAGCACTTTCCCAGATTAACAAAGAACGTTGTACAAGAAAAGCTATTCAGCTCGTGTGACTCCAAACGCAATTTTCCTGTAATGAATTATTTGACGAAGTGTGACCTAGTTGGAGTGGATGGCCATCGCTTGCTCCCGGCATAATTTGATGTGGATTTTCATTGTTAGAATAATTCAGGAGCAGGGATAATGCAGAGAAGGAGTGATGAGCAACAAATCAGTTTGCTGATCAGCATTAGACTGCAAGATAAAGGAAGCTCTGTTATACACTTCATCTGGCTGTTTAGCACAGAGACTGTTGATAAAAGAATTTATATATATTTTTGGTGGCTACAGTGCTGCTTATTGGCTAAAAGTATGCAAAGGGAGAAGACAGATGAGCCTCATCTACATCTGAAAATGGGAGGAAATCTTCCATCTATACAAGGGAGAGGAAGGATCTTTTAAGTTGGGGTTCATAGAAGGGGCCACAATGCACACTAAGGGGGCAAGCTTATCATTAGCCGTTAATACACTAGTCACCCATAACATTAAAACCAGCTGCCTAATATTGTGTACGTCCCCCTCATGCTACCAAAACAGCTCTGACCCATCAAGGCATGGACTCCACATGATCTCTAAAGGTGTCTTGTGGTATCTGCCGCTAAGACATTCGCAGCAGATCCTTTAAGTCCTGTAAGTTGTGAGATGTGACCTCTATAGATCGGCCTTGTTTGGCCAGCACATCCCACAGATGCTTGATCAGATTGAGATCTGGGCATTTTAAGTTCATGTTAACACCTTGAATTCTTATTCATGTTCTTCAAACCATTCCTGAAGGGTGCATTATCCTGCTGAAAGAGTCCACTGCCATCGGGGAATTCCGTTGCCAAGAAGCGTACTTGGGCTGCTACAATGTTTAGGTAGGTGGTACATGTCAAAGTAACACCCACATGAATGCTCTGACCCAATATATCCCATCAGAATATTGCCCAGAGCATCACACTACCTCTGCCGGCTTGTCTTCTTCCCATAGTGCCATCTCTTCCCCAGGCAAACAACACACATGCACTCGATCATCCACATGACGTAACTGAAAACTTGACTCATCAGACCAGGCCATCTTCTTCCATTGCTCCATGGCCCAGTTGTGACGCTCACGTTCCCATTCTAGGCACTTTCGATGGCCCATAAGACCTGTCGTTTTGGAGATGCTCTGATCCAGTCATGTAGGCATCACAATTCAGCCCTTGTCAAAATCACTCTGATCCTTACACTGTTCCTGATTCCAACACAAGAACTGACTGCTCACTTCCCTAATATATCACAGTGCCTTTGAGAGCTGCCATTGTAATGAGATAATCAGTGGTATTCACTTCACCTGTCAGTGGTTGGCTGATCAGTGCATGCTTTGAATCAATGAGGAACTGGGGAGGGGACACTCCGAGGGCCAAGCATCTTTCTGCTGGGGCCAGTGTCCCGGTGGCCCCGCCCCTGTATAGCCCCTGCATCCATCCAGGGTTACGGTCAGGAGACTTTGTTGGTTTATCCCATCAGACCCCATTCCTAGGGTCCCCCTTTAGGTTTAACCAGTAATGGCAAAATGAAGGTTCATGAACCATTTTCTGACCCCACTGCCATCATGCTTTCTGTTCAAAAAAGGGCTCAAAGCATGCGCCAAAGCAAGCCAAGGGCACCATCTAGTGGCGTCAAAAAATACAGCAAATGGTTCATGAAGCTTCAGCTGGCCATCAATAGTTTGAATGCAGGGCTGGAGGCAGTGCCGTTTGAAGCCCATGTTCCGGTCCCTCAGAAAATCCCGGGCAGCCACTTACGTAGCCCAATGCGTTGATTGACCCTGGCTGGAGGCCTCTTTCACATAAGGCCCAAACGGCCATGCATGGTCTTTTCATTTCCCCATCCCCCATTCACTCTTCAGCCAACCATTGCTCTAATTAATAATCCAATTAGGAAGTGACAGCGAAAACCCGCCTACACAACAGCCCTTTCTGCATTGTCCATCCCCAGTCTATTCAGATAGTTTCGCCCAGGTTTACTGGGCAGCTGCCCAGGTACTACCCTCCCTTTTTGGATTTGTTTGCCCAGGTACTACCTTGTGATGAGCAAACAGCAGACACATTAAAAAAAAGACAATGGAAATGGGAATAAGTGGGGAAGCAATAAAAAAGGCCAATAGGATGTTGGGTTACATCTCTAGGTATGTGGAGTTTAAGTCAAGAGAGGTGATGCTACGATTATATAATTCCTTGGTAAGACCCCACCTAGAATATTGTGTGCGGGTTTGGTTACCATACCTTAAGAAGGACATTGCTGCCTTGGAAAAGGTGCAACGTAGGGCCACGAGAATGATTCCTGGTCTTAGAGTAATGTTTTATGAGGAGAGGTTAGCTGAGCTGAATCTGTTTAGCCTTGAGCAAAGGAGACTAAGGATGGACAATATCCAGGTATATAAGATTCTAACAGGTCTGGATGCTGTTCAGCCAAATGGCTATTTCAATATTAGTTTACATTAGGTCTGTTAATAGATTAAAATATTTAATCGTGATTAAGCGCACAACTGTCCATAGTTAATCACAAATTAATTGCAAATTAAATCATGAATTTATTCAACATTTACCATTATGGGACTTTTTCAGGTGTTAATATTCTTAATATTAGAGTTGGCAAGGCATGATTGCTTTATGCAAATGTATGCATTTATTATTGGAAATCAATTACCAACAATAAACAACAACAAAGATTGTCCAAGGGTCATCAGAAACCCTTCATCACTTAAGAAAAACCCAACAACAGATTGACATCCTAAATATTACGTATTACTTAGTCATATAACTAAGTATATATCAGAGGTCGGCAACCTTTTCAAAGCAAAAAAGCCATTTTATCCTAAATTTCTGACCCAAGATTTACAAAGAGCCCCAATGGATAGAGAAGAAGGTTTGAGATAAAATTTTTTATACGATATCGGTATATATGCATTTAACACAAAAACAAAACTTCAAGTACTTTGCAAATAATAAAGAAATACAGTTGCGGGGGTGGGGGGTTCTCAGTTTTAAATCACTCAGACGAGTAACAGCGCAAAGGTGACTAATATCACAATATTGTTCCGTTCTGTAGCAATAGTATTCACCCTCACCCAAGTTCATTTGGCTCTGCAGTTGTCTGCCCTTCACTCTCCAGTTCACTACTTGTAACTGTGCTGACCGAGCAGTACAAAATGTCCTCACCATTCCGAACTCAGCTGGTTATAATATGTAAATCGGAGAAAATATAATAATTTTACAAACATCTGCGAAGGCGTGGTGACGATATGAAAAGTATATGAAAGAATTAGGAATACCAATAAACTTAATAATAAACTTAATAAAGCTACATCCAATCTTGGACACTAAAGAAAACTCTGCAAAGCATACCATTTATGGAGACATACTCTCGTAGGGAGTGACTTTGAGTATGTACGTTAGCATCATCACGAATCGGCCGTCGCCATATTGGTTCCGATTGCGCGTTATGGATTTTTTTGACTTGGCAGGGGTATACCTATTAAGATCTCCTTTTATGGGCAAATGGATGGAAATTCCCGGGTATCCTTTTGACATAGATACAAGATACCAGAATTCCCCTTGTTCACCTATTTTAGATTTCCAATTTTTAGGATCGCGGCTTAAGCGTGTAGAGTTTTTTGTTCACAAAAACGTCCTTCAATTTAATAGAAGGTAGATAGGAATTTGAATAAATGATGTATAGACTACTAAGTTAGATATTCAAGATCAAATTTAGAAAGTTTAGTGAGGTTTGTTCAAGTCTCCGCCTGGGTCACATGTGTGTGGAGTTTGCATGTTCTCCCCATGTCGTCGTTGGGTTTCCTCCGGGTACTCCGGTTTCCCCCCACAGTCCAAAAACATGCTGAGGCTAATTGGAGTTGCTAAATTGCCCGTAGGTGTGCATGTGTGAGTGAATGGTGTGTGAGTGTGCCCTGCGATGGGCTGGCCCCCCATTCTGGGTTGTTCCCTGCCTCGTGGGCCGAATGGCCTCCTCTCGTTTGCAAATTTCTTATGTTCTTGTAGCTTTTAATATTGTCGGCCATTAAATGCGGCCATGTTTGTGTAGATTCTGTTCAGGATTTTATTTAAGTTTCTTAAACTTCTAATATCTTTACCAGGTATGTGTGTAAAATGCTTTAGAAACCCAAAAAGGTGATACATACCAATACATCAAATTAAGCACTTTTTATTTCATGGATTTTAGAGGCAAAATTTAATATTCGGCCAGGCTGCTCTTTGTTCGGGTTTTTTCAAAAAGTATAACAAAGGTGATGGAAGTTTAAGTTAAATTTATCACTTATGACATTTGAGAAGAAAAGCACACAGCTGCATACAGTTTACGAAACCTTTACAAAGACTCTAAGCAGTGAGGCATTAAAAAAGGAAACAATGAAATGGTCAGACTCAGGCCTGGCTGATTGGATGGAGCACAAGTACAGCGAGGACTGGAAAAGCCACATGATTGGTGAGGCTACATTGCCAATCACTGTCATGTCCATCAGGCACGGGTAATTGCTAGCTGATTGGCGGTTGATTATTAAGGTCTGGCATTGGGTTAAGAGCACCTTGCTCCCCAGCGTGGCGCCTGCCTCACCACGGCTCTGATTAGGTTAATCACCCCAGTGTCCTTACGACACTGTGCCTCCGGCTCTCGCCGAAATAGAAAAAGGAGGGATTTGCTCTGGGAGGTGCTTGCCCCCTTTTGCCATGTCCAATCTGCACCATTAGCTTCTCCATAAAAAGCCGCCGGCCATCCATCTAGCTCACTTTAACGATTGCCTCATTATTATTTAGGTGATTATATGTTGCAAGCCATTTACCATGGCCAACGAATCATGTTTAATTTATTTGCAGCCGGTAGAGTCTGGGAAGGGGGGGGGGGGGGGGGTTGTCACATGACCACATGTCGCTTTTGTAGAGAATGCGATCCAGTGTTAAGCAAACGTGTTTTATAAAGCATCTTATAAATAAGCAGGCTTTATGAAGCGGCGTAATTGAATCGTGTTTCCGTTAATGACTCTACAAAGCTTGGCTTCGTTTACCGTAGGCCTGTTTGCCCAGATATGAGAGCACAATGTGGGCCGTCAGATTACAGCTGCTCAGCTAGTGTTCCTACAGACAGCAGGCCGAAATTCAGGCCTGGATACATGGGATCCTGTCAGGAATTATGCTTTTAGATATAAAATAATCTAATTTCTTCTTATTTTTATTGCTATTATTATTACTACTACTACTACTACTACTACTAATAATAATAATAATAATAATAATAATAATGATGACGATGACATTTTTTATTTATATAGCATCTCACACTGAAGACCGCTTTGCAATACAAACAAGTCAATTCATTAATGAAATAAACAAACAAAGAAATAAATGTCATATTTAGATTCCAGTGATTACATGATTGTAAGCAGGGTTTGAGAGTTAGGGTTAGAGTGTTATTGAACTTTTTTGGAGTTAAGGCTACATTTTAGTCTCGTGAAATGTAATTTTAATCTAAGACATGAGTATAATGCATTTTTAATTTGCCCAAAATTGTTACAGTGACACAACAAAAGGATTTGTGTCATCACAAGCTTAAAAGACTCTCAACAGTAGTTCAGAAGTATAAAAGGAAAAAAAAAACGTTTTATTAAAACAGAATAAGGCAAATGAAAACAGCTTGTGCCGTGAGGTTTCAGGAGGGTATCTGAGCCATTGTTCTGGCTGGTCACACTACAGCGTGTGCTTCTGATGAGTGTAGGTGACTCTTTGCTTCATATTGCGTGGAGCACAATCCACCTTGGAGACAGCTGGGCAGGGAGGTTCTGATGAGAAGGTGGGTTTTCATGCATCTGGCTGGCATAGACGCCTTGCAGAACGCGAAGAACGACCCATACATTTCAAACATGTTTCATGTCAGCTGAAATGCCTAAAGGTAGCAGAAAGTGTGAATGCTGCCTCAAGTAGAACACAGACGTGCAAAAAGGCAGCTGTACCAGCAGAGGGAGATAAATCTACATAAACAAGGAGAAGGAATTTCTTACCCACAGTCAGTCCCAGTGAAAAGCATCTCAGATCACAATATCTCGTTGGATGTTTGATTACGAGTGACATTACTCCTAAATGAGAAAGGTTAAAATTCACCGCACTCTGGGGCGACAAAACAAAATCGCCTCAGGCCAAAAACTAGAAATAGGGTCACCTTGGAAACGGATTGATAGACAGCAGGGCCCCCCTTAGGTTACCACTAAACTGCAGGCTGAAGTTCCTATCAAAAGAGGTTATCCATAAAAGGAACAATCCAAGGTGACTGCTTCAACCTCCATTACAAAAAGACTGATTTCATTTAGCCATGAGACATTTTTTGTCAACAGCCCATATCCATAGAAATTTAAAATTTAAAGTAATCATGGATATTATCAGACTGACGTCTGCCTGAATGTGCTAAATCTCTCCGAGTTAATTCTTTTTAAGAAAATTTCACACTATGTAGGTTATTGGGATTGTGCACAGATAAACGAATTTGCCATATGTAAAATTTTGGCGAGGTTTCTCGGATTCCATTAATATGCGCACATGTGCCCTCAAACAGAGACCACAGCTGTAATTCCCTCAATAAAAACCCCCCCTTTTCTCATCTTTGTAATAACCCTAATCATGGAACATGATTAAACTGTGTGAAATTGCCTTTGCAATTTGATATAACTCCTTCTGGTCGTCAGAGGTGCCATTTCGGTTCTGGGAGGCCGTCGGATTCAAACTGAGTCTATTATCCCAAAGAAGCCTTTGTGTGGCCATTGATCAGACCCGATCAAAAGTTATTTATTTCTCTTCCCCGAGCATGGAGGGTTATTTGCTGGGGTCTGTAACTCTTTTCAAGGCAGAAAAAATAAGCAATCCAATTTGGAAATTCAAATCCAAGAGCCTGGGGCTGGACAGGCGAAATGAGTCTTTTTTTGTGTTCTTCAGCATGGTTTAGCCATTATCTGCATAGGAAGGGTAGATTTATTTTATTTTTCTATAGATCTCACTTGCTAACTTACTGAGGAAAAAAAGCTTATTATTTATTTAATCCATCCATCCATTCATCCATCCATCATCTTATCCTGGTCATTTTAAAAATATAAATGAATACAAAATCTGACACTGCTTGATTGTCATTGTTTGGCGCTAAGTGGCTGAGCCTCCATCGGCTATAGGTGTTGATAACTTTCATTTTCTATTGTGAGGGAAGCCAGACGGGACATTTATCATCTGTTATAAAAATTCACCTGAAACAAAACTAGTTATACTCCATTTTTACAAGTCCTTTAATGACATGTCTTTCTAGTAATGACTAACCTCCAAAAGTAACTGCTACCTGATCAACGGATGTGTTCAGGGATTTTTTTTTTTGATAAATGATGCGATGAGTTTCTTTTAGCTAAATGTCACGGGTTCAGCCATGATGTCAGAAGTTCAAGTACCTCTGCCACAGCAGGGAAGTAAAATTTAGTGCTATGTGTCAAGATAGAAGTAGTTAATCAAGCACTTTCCCATAAAACGCTCTGTCAAAATAGAGTAATTTTTCAGTGCATATGTGATAGAGTGCTGAAGGGTTTACCCCCTTATTGTGGAGAAGAGGATTTATTGGGCTTCATTAATGAAATGTTTAATCACTTGAAAGAAATCTGCACTGCAAAAAGCTCATTAATAAAAAAAGAATACAGAAAAATAAAAAATGAAGGACTTCTGTGTAAATGAAGGTATAAGGCACTGTGCATGTCGGGGCAGACTCATGATTCACGCTAACACCTCTCTGGACCTTGGTTGACATGATAACCATCTCTGTGCTGAGGTAGATATGATAACCATCTCTGTGCTGTGGGAGGTATGATAACCATCTCTGTGCCATGGTCGACATGATGACCATCTCTGTGCCGTGGTTGATATGATGACCATCTCTGTGCTGTGGTAGATATGATAACCATCTCTGTGCTGTGGTTGACATGATAACTATCTCTGTGCTGTGGTCGACATGATAACCATCTCTGTGCTGTGGTCGACATGATAACCATCTCTGTGCTGTGGAAGATATGATAATCATCTCTGTGCCATGGTCGACATGATGACCATCTCTGTGCCGTGGTTGATATGATGACCATCTCTGTGCTGTGGTAGATATGATAACCATCTCTGTGCTGTGGTTGACATGATAACTATCTCTGTGCTGTGGTCGACATGATAACATCTCTGTTCCGTAGTCGACATGATAACCATCTCTGTGCTGTGGTAGATATGATAGCCATCTCTGTGCTGTGGAAGATATGATAACCTTCTCTGTGCCGTGGTCAGCATGATAAGCATCTCTGTGCCATAGTAGATAGGATAACCATCTCCGTCTTGTTTTTATAATAGATTTAGTATCGATGATAATATTGCCCTCCCCTTAAATAACAGATCATAATATCATAGCTCATGATATCATCATGATAGAAAACTACCACAACAGTGTAACTGCTATGAACTGAATAGGCTTGATGCAAACTGTCCAATGCTCTTGAGAGGGCCGGTGATGGCTCTCAGGATTATGGGATATGAGTATGATTAAACCATCTGTGTCATGACGGCCGAGCACGGAGGAGGCAGACCCCGAAATGCAGATGTCAATTCTTTTATTTCTGTGATTGGGTAGTACAGAAACCAAGGGAACATTCTAAATCGTAGTCGAGGGGCAGGCAAGAGCACCGAACCATGATGAACAGGTGGACGAGACGGGGATCCAGGGAGGGAGGAGGAGAGCCAACGAAGGAGCAGGAAAGGCAGGGAAGGACAACAGGGTATACAAACGGGTCCAACAGGGAGACGAGACAGGCATGGAGGGTGAGGTGAACAGGGAAGGCAGACAGGTGACCAGGCAGAACACAGTGGGCAAGACAAACCGGGAAGACAATACACAGGAAAGATTGTTTGGTATGGCGCATTACTAGAACGGCAACAATACTTTGCACTGCCTGCCAGGTGGAGTGTGGTGATCGGTGGCCAGTGCTCTGCCCCGCCCGCGTGGGCATGACAGTGCCCCCTCTTTGACGACCGCCTGCTGGAGGCTGAAGGCGGCCCTGCGGCGTGAAAGTCTGAGTTGAGAGAGGGGTTGAGGACATCCAAAGTGGGCACCCAAGACCGTTCCTCCGGCCTGAATCCCTCCCAATCGACCAGGTATTGCAGGGGCCTGGCCTGACGCCAGGAGTCGAGAAGGGCAGGAACCGTGTATGCAGCAAAACCATCGGACAACATCATCGAGGGAGGAGGCATCAGTGTCTATGAGGGATCAAGAGGGAAACATGGAAGGTAGGACACATACGGTACAGGCTGGGGAGCTGAAGGCAGTAAGAAGAGGGCCTGACTTTGTGAAGGATGCGGAACGGCCCAATGTACCGAGTGGAGAGATTACGGCACAAGGGTAGCCTTAGGTTCCGCTTGGAGAGCCAATCTCTCTGCCCTACCCTGTAGGTAGGACCCGGCTACTGGCACCAATCCGCTTGGCTTTGACGCGAGTTGAGTGCATAAGAAAGGCCCGCCGAACCAGGCTCCAGACTCTCTGGGCGTCCTGAAACCAACCCTGGAGGGGTTTCTGGAGGGGAAGTCCCAGGAAAATAGGTGAGGTTGGTACCCTAGCGCACATTGGAAGGGAGAGAGGTCCGTTACCGGACTCACCCGAGTGTTGATGGTGTATTCTGCCCAGAGGAGGTGAGTAGCCCAGTCCTCCGGTGACCATAGCACAGGAGTTGGAGGGCTTTGGAAACCTGGGATGTGAATTGAGGTCCTCAGTCAGACACGAACTCCGCCAGGAGGCCATAGTACCGGAACACCCAGGAAAGGAGAAGGTCGGCCAGATCCATTGCTGGCTGGAGTTTGGGGAGAGCTATTAACCGACACATTTTGGAAAAGCGGTCCACGACAGTGACCATGGCCAGGTGGGACCACGAACAAGTTGGGATCTGGAGCGGACCAGTGGGAGTTTGATGGGAGGCCTTTAACTGGGCGCACTCTGGGCAGGAGGCAACGTACTCCTCCACATCCTTCTACCATCTTGGCCACCAGTAGCGTCGCGCCACCAGTTGTAGGGTTGCAGAGGTCCCTGGGTGGCTGCGAGGGATGTATGGATCCATTGGAGCAAAGCAGGATGATGTACCGGGGATACGTATAATTAGCCTGGTGGACCTCGCATGGGAGGCAGTGACCGGTCATTCAGGGCCGGAGAGTTTCGTCGAGGGACCAGGAGATGGTGGTGGCAAAACAGGATGGGGAAAGAATGAGTGCACCTGAGTTGTCGAATGTGGAGGGATCATGTTAGCGAGAGAGGGCGTCAGCCATTCCATTTATGGAACCAGGGAGGTAAGTCATTGTAAAATGAAAGCGAGAGAAAAACATAGACTAACGTGCTTGTTGAGGGCTCAGGCTGTCTGGAGGTATTGTAGGTTCCGGTGGTCAGTAAATACTTGAAAAGGGTGTTTGGCTCCCTCTAGCCAGTGACACCACTCCACTTCATGACCAGGAGCTCCTGATCTCCGACGTCATAGTTGTGTTCTGCCGGGGAGACTGTTTTTGTAAAACAGGAACAGGGGTGATGACGGCTGGTTACTGGGTCGTGTTGTATTAGGATACCTCCCGCCTCAGATGCATCCACCTCCATCTCGAACGGGTCTTCGGGCCGAGGCTGTTGGAGGACGGGGGCAAAGCAGAAGGCCTCTTTCAGTTTACAGAAGGCTAGGTCAGCTTTAGGGGTCCACCTAAATTGGCTGGGACAGTTGCGGGTGAGCGACGTCAGTGGTGCTGCGATCCGGCTAAAATTTCGGATTAATCTCCGATAGAAGTTGGTGAACTCTAGGAACCATTGGAGCTCCTTCACCGTCCAGGGAGACAACCACTCTTGGATCACGGCGACCTTGTGCTCATCCATAGATGCTGCGCCTGTTCGAAGGACATAACCTAGAAACTGGACCTGGGATTGGTGGAACTCACATTTCTCCCCTTTGACAAATAGTTGATACTCCCATAGGCGCTGGAGAACCTGGCGAACGTGATCAACATGTTGGGAGAGAGAGGGAGAGTAGATCAAGATGTCATCTATGTAGACAACCACAAACCTGTTGATCATGTCGTGGAAGACCTTGTACATGAATGCCTGGAAGAAAGAGAGGCTATTAGCTAACCCATACAGCATTACGGGATACTCGTATTGACCAGTATGTGTGATGAAGGAGGTCTTCCACTCATCCCCTTCTCAGATGCGAACGATGTTGTATGCGCTACGAAGGTCCAACTTGGTAAAGACAGTTGCTCTCCGCAGATGTTCCAGGGTGGAAGGAATGAGAGGGAGTGTTTCTTGCCGTTTGATGGTGACCGCATTAAGCGACCTATAATCTATACAAGGACGTAACCCTCCATCCTTCTTCTTAACAAAGAAGAAACCAGCTGTAATTGGTGAGGTAGAAGGGCAGATGATACCTTGCGCTAAGGCGTCCCGAATATACTAGGGCGGCTTCTTCAGCCTTGGACAGGGGGTACAATCAACCTTTTGGAAGGGAGGCACCTTCGATAAGGTCAATGGAACAGTTGCAGTCTGTGAGGGGGTAGTCGGAAGGCCAGGACTTGTGAGGTCCTACAGGAGATGGAGCAGCACTTGGAAAGGCACCTTGGAGACCAGGAGATGAGTTCTCCTGTAGCCCAGCTAATATGGCAATTGTGATCCCGGAGTCAGGGGAACCCCAGGATAATAGGATCTTGTGAGCTGGGGAGGATCAGAAAGGTTAGTATCTCTGAGTGTAAAATCTCAACCCGGAGGGAGACAGGTCCGGATCGGTAAGTGATTCGACCTTTAGGAACAGGTTTTCCGTTGATCCCTAGGACAGCTATAGGTTGGCTGAGAGGGTGGAGTGGAATATTCAGCTGTTGGGCTAGGGACATGTCCATGAAATTACCGGCTGCACCGGAATCGATCAATGCTGGGGTATTATGTGTTCTCACATTCATTTTAATGGTCACAAGTAATGTAAACTTAGTTTGTGAAACATATGGAGAAGCGGGTGAGCCTACCTTGAGTGTTGACTCAAGGTCGGACTGGGCAGGAGCGTAGAACATGTCCGGGGTCTCCGCAGTATAGACACAGACCTTGTTCTGTGCGCCATTTCCGTTTGGCCTGGGTTAGCAGAGATCTCCTGAGTTGCATGGGCTCTGGGGACTCGGCAGGGGTGATGTCAGTCAGTTCCAGGAGCCGGGTTCGTCACCGATGACGTTCGCGCATGTTGTTATCCAGAGTGACGGACAATTGAATATAGTCCTCAAAGGACAAACCTGTTCCTCAAAAGAGGAGTTCGTCCTGCACTTCCGGGGTAAGCGCTCGACGGTACAGGATATGGAGGACATTATCCGGCCAGCGGTGAGGGTACGAAACTCCAGGGAGAAGTCCACAGTGTTCCTTGTCCCTTGTCTGAGGTCTACTAGCCGTTTCAGACTGTGCAATACGGCGGAATGATTGAAAAGCTCCTTAAATGCTGTTTGGAAAACGCGTGCCGATTCGAGCAAGGGGCTGTCACCTGTCCATAAGGCTGTCGCCCAATTGCGGGCTTGCCCGGTCAGCAGCTAGATAACAAACCTGATGCATGCGGTTTCCTCCTGGAATCGCTCAGGGTGTTCTTCTATATAGAGTCCACATTGCATCAGGAAAGCTTTACATTGGTCGGGATTACCGTCATACTTGTCGGGCAACGCAACAGGAACCGAGAGAGCTGAGTGGGGCAGAAACACAGGAAGCCGAGACTGACTTGCCTTCTGCTTGCGGAGTAGTGACACCTAGGAGGTAAGACTATCCTCCTCTTGTTGAAGGTGTTGGTTCTCCGCGTGGTCCATCTTGTCATGGTGAAGGATTCTGTCACGACGGCCGAGTAGGGAGGAGGCAGACCCTAAAATGCGGAGGTAAATTCCTTTATTTCTGTGATCGGGTAGTACAGAAATCAGGGGGAATGTGCTAAATGGTCAAGGGGTAGGTGAGAGCCGATGATCAGTCCAGAACAGGTGGACGAGACAAGGATCTGGGGAGGGAGGAGGATAGCCGACGAGGGAGCAGAAAAGGCAAGGAAGGACGGCAGGGCATACACACGGGTCCAACAGGGAGACGAGGCAAGCATGGAGGATGAGGCGAGCAGGGAAAGCAGACGGGCAATAAGGCAGAACACAGAGGGCAAGACGAACCGGGAATACAATACACAGAAAGATTGCTTGGTATGGCGCATTACTAGAACGGCAACAATACTTCGCACTGCCTGCTAGGTGGTGGAATGTGGTTAAGTAGCCGGCCGATCATGTGGTCATCGACGGCCAGTGCTCTGCCCTGTCCGCGTGGGTGTGACAATCTGTCTGCACTATGGTATAAGAACAGTTCCAAAAATGAGCACTGAAATGTAATGCTGCCCTCAATAAAGAAATCACAGTTCGACTGTCATTCGAATATAATGTACAATTGTAATTCTTGACATTTTTTGTAGTTATGAATATTTCTTTTTATGTCTGTAACTACATCTGAAGTTAATCTGTGAATCGCAGAGTGTCCAAGCAGGTCTCTGACTAACCTGATTAACCTGAGCAGTTTTATATAGTTATCATGGTGTAAGCCAGGAGAATCAAGCTAATACAAACACCTGGCTCATCAAGAAAATTTCTGTCTGCCTGTCCATCCATCCATCCATCCATCCATCCATCCGCTCATCCTGCTCAGGTTACCAGGGTTTGATCTTACAACATATATATGCATAAGTAAAGAATATTAAAAATTATATATTTCTTTGTTCAGGTACTAACATCTACCCTGAATGGAGTGATAAATTTGTTCTTTAAAAGACAATGTTTGCAGAGGCAAAATAGGAGAAATGGTCAGCTTTGCTGATGTAAATGCGGAGGAGCGGCGATGCTGATGAGGGCCCCGTTTCCGTGGACACGTCTCTGGCTGATCGCAGGCTGTATCGGCGGGTGGCCTCTTCCTCAAAGGGACTCTCTGCTTAATGGCCTGTGAGATTCTCCTCATTTGCTTTGCACAGAAATAAAAGGATGCTGGTTGGTGTACAGAGGGGAAAAAATGCTGGCTCCAGTTAAATCCCAGTGCGAATCAGAAATTACAAAATTTTAAGTGCATACATCAATCTCTCCAAAACGCGGGGGTCGGAATGCCCCGCCATTCCCGGCGCCGACCTGCAGAGGGCCCCTCACTGCTTGACCCCTCATCTAAACAGAAGCCACTTACACTGCTGCTTGTCTCATTTACTGAAGTTTGGGCAGACAGACCTTCTCTGTTGCTGAGAGGCCGTTCAGCAGGGGGGTGGGCCTAAGCCTGCTCCTGTTTTGTCGCTGATAAACAAAAACCTGTCATGTTCTCGCCACTCTTCCCAACCACTTTCTTACTTCAGTCAATTCCTGAAGGAATTTCCTCCCCACATGGCTGGGTTATCTTGAAACCATCCAAGCTGCGGTGGAGGGGGTTTGGGAAACGTGACTTCAGGAATGGGACGGGTGTTTTCCCCTGTCATCTGATAAACTCTTCCTGATATCCAAAGTAAATCGCAGCTCAGGCTGGAAGGGGGGGGGGGGGCAAGTTGACAGGGAGTAGAGGGTCCATCTGTGCCTAGGAGTGCGCTCTCTATCCCCCTGCACAGCACCACATCGATATCACACTGTGCCAGGGACAATTATGGGAGCTGGCTTTGCCTGTCATTTAACCCAAAGGCTCTGCCCTGATAGGATAACTGCATAGTTAGCCTCTGCCCTATAAAAATAACACAAACACAGAGGACTCACTTATCAATAAAAAGCCTATTTTGCACTGTATTACTGCTGTATTTCACTTGTATGTTAATCAAGTTTTACGAGGCAGGGAAGAGATACGAAAAAAAAACACCAAGTTCTTCAACAAACTTGTAATCCAAAATATTCCCATCCATCCATCCATCCATCCATCCATCCACCAACTGCTTATTCTGCCCAGGTTGTGGGGAGTTGGAAGGCTACAATTAAATGTACAGAAGTAAAGAATTACTAAAATGATATATATATATATATATTGGTACTCTGCTCTGACCTGAATGGATGCCCTACAGCTGGTTATACATATAATTTGCTATACTACCATGTGGCATGAGTCAAACGTGGAGTTCTGCCAGTATGAATAGATTTAAAAGCTCAGGTGTTTAGAACTAGCTGATAGCAGGGAAATTGGAAAAATTCTGAACAGTCAATAAGTTGTCGCCACGTCTCAGGGTGTGCTGTGATTGGCTCATCCAGCTCGTCAATCAGCTTGTCTTTGTGACTCTGAAATACAATTGTCATCTCCAACCCTGCTTTCATCTCGATAAACACCTCGCCTCCGAAATCCCTGCCTCTGCTGATCTCGGTAGTTTGATTCCAGAAGCTTCCATCAGCAAGTCGGCATTGAAGACCATCCAAATCAGCTATATAAAAATCATCAGTCCTTTATAAAAGAACTTGAAAGTCAAGGACAGATTATTTTCTGATGGGTCAGACTGAGTTTGAATCATTTCTCAGGCAAAAAAAAAGCAGGAGGAACATGACTTTTGGACGAGTCCTCCTGGTCGGGTCAAGCAGCTAGTTACCGCTCATTTAGGCTCAGGAGTCACACGACCCTAATTACACTCGGTATTATGCCACGCACCTGCCTGGCACATGGGTTCACCGGCAGCTGAGTTAAAGTTAATCAAGTACAACAGGCTTAAAATTAGCACATTTAAATGTGAGCGGCGGAGCCGTTAGCGCAAGCCGCGGTCCGTTTGCCAGGGCGCGGGCCAGCGGAGAGGAATTGCCGGGGAAGTATCTTACTCTCCGGGGACTTCATGCTCCAGTACGTACCACCCATGCATATGGAGACAGTAATGACGGAGAGCCAGGCCATCCGGGAATGCAATTCCGCGCAGACATTTTCGCCGAAATGGATTATTTCAGCCTCGTTGGTCACAGATTCCGGAGTTTTCCAGCGATTCATCTTACTATTAATAATGTCAGGGAATTTTAGGCCCCTGAATTAAATAATGATAAATAAGGGCGGCGGAGGGAGCTGGGCCACGGCACTGCTGTTTATTTCTGTGTGAAGTTCTGTCAGGCCTGATAAATCGGATTCCTGAAATAGTTTATAAAGTACCGAATTGATGTGCCGCCCGGCAACGGGGGAGAATTAATGTCACGAAATGGGCGTGCTACCTGGCTTTGATGAAAGTCGGGAAAAGTCTTTTATATAAATTGTCTGTGTAGGAAATGGTGTAAATGG
This sequence comes from Brienomyrus brachyistius, assembly GCF_023856365.1. Lineage (NCBI taxonomy): Eukaryota > Metazoa > Chordata > Actinopteri > Osteoglossiformes > Mormyridae > Brienomyrus > Brienomyrus brachyistius. The sequence continues at coordinate 16,380,856 of NC_064533.1, forward strand.
GAGGTGAGGAAGACACTGAGGGAAATAATGGGAAGTGGGGCCCCCCTGTGGCCCCCCAAGTGGGATGGAGGTCAGACCTAGAGAGCGCCCTACAAACATCCGCAGTGCCGGGCATGTGCTGATCATCCATAACGCCGCAGAGAAAAGGGCAGCATGCCGGCAAAGAGAAATGAAAACTATTAAAGTCTGGCCGGGATGCGGTGGCAGCCGGGAGTCAGCGATTATTAGCCAGGGATGCTCTCAGATCCTGGGGCCCACAGACAGGAAGGGCTGAGGTGTCTAATGACGCCCGGCCTCTGTGGGGATCCGGGAAGGAAGCCATTATGGGGGCGCTTCCTTCCAATGATGCGAAATCACAGCCTAGTGTTGTTTAAAAAAAAATAAAAATAACAACTTTGGAATGATTCAGACTTAAGAATTTTTTTCCGGAAAAAGCACTGCCTTTCTTCAACCATGACTAAAGATGGAGATTTTAAAGACAAATATAACTACACAAGTACTGGGGACCCTACTCGATCTACAGAGCTGTGATTTATATGTGGCAGAGGCTGGAAATGGATTCACATATGAGGTTTTGTGTGGTTTTTGTTGTGTGGAATGATGGAGAACTCTGCCCGTAAGTGGTAGATGGATCTGATCCACCTCTGAGTTGGCTCTTTCAGATCCAGAGCACAACATAAACAGGCTAGAACCCAGATAGTCACAGAGAGGAGACCCAAAAGTGTTTCTGCTGTCGAACCCTGATGTGCCAAGAAATGTTCTCCACACAGACTGGCATCGACAGTATGAAAAACTTCTGAGTGTTAAGCTATCAGCTTCTCTGCTCGTCTTGGACGAAAGGCGAGAGTAAAAATTTAATTCTCCCGACTGTCAGAGCATCCCGGCAGCAGCGAAGTACTGATTGCTGATTTTTCCGCTGTTTAGAAATCCATGGTATGAAGGCGAGATGAAAGGCTGATGTCCACACAGATCAGAACAGCAAAAATCCACAAATCGCAACATTAAAAATGAATTATTATGAAGCAGAATAGCTGGCGTGGGCCATTAGGACACAGCAGACAGCTGACGGGAGAACAAACGCATGAAATAATGTCATGTTTGCAGAAACCACTCTGACCGAGCTAGCAGCTCATTAGCATGCCTCTGCGCGGGGCCACATTCCACTGTATAAATTGGACTCCAAAAACCTGCACTAATCTGAGAGAAGGAAAAAAAGGTGGTACCTCAAAATGAATCAGTCAGTTGCTCAGGAATCAAAACTATGGCACATCCACTAAAAAAAGTAGTTTCTTTAATATCTACGTTTATATTTCAGTTTAAGAGAGTCGTCAGAAGATTAGATCAGATACATATAGATGAAAACATCCATGATTCATGCTTTAACTTGTGTTATTGGTACTTCAGACACCGAGAGACCTTTGTTTTTCATTAAACCAAAGACGGAAAATTAGATTAATTCTGCTGGCTTCCTCCCTTTGACTTGGGCTGAGGGTGCTTCATGGACACCCATTCAAAATGCTTCTTATTTTTGTACAAAACCATATATATGGCATACACAGATGCACATTTTCTGATATATATATATATATATATATATATATATTTCAGAAGAAGAATCACTCCAAGGCCTCAAAGCAATATAAATAATCAACTTGTAGTCTTAATAATCATTTGTTTTCTAATACCTGGGGTAAAATGAAGTGAACTTTAGAAAGTGCTATAGCAGCGTCCTTTAAATCACTTGAAGGAAAATAAAAGCAGAGGACTTTCACTGGCAGCATGGAAGAAATCCCACATCATCTTGTGATTCATTTGGATCAGCAGAAAACTTGATTTTCTGCTAAGTTAAATAAATGGCACCCATAAGAGGAACATCAAAATTCAATAATTCTTTCTGAGAGCAATATTATTACATTTCGGTGTGTTACATTTCTTTTGCGGTCTTTTGCGGGCGACTCTTGCCAAAGGACAGGCTCTCAGAGCTGTAACACACCGGCTCGGTGAATGAGACGCTAGTTACATTTTGCAGTTTCGTGTTTCGTTTGTTTTTCGTTTTTATGAGGAAAAGCGGCCTTGCTCATGTGGGCAGCCCTCCGATAGGTTCACAGACGGAGATCGGAAACTGGTGGAGCAGCCACCTCCAGACGCAGGAGAGACCCTCTGGGAGAGAGGTGAGGCTGCGAGGTGCCCGGCATAGAGAACAAGGCGAGACATGCAGCGAGAAACACGTGTCATGGAGCACACATGGACCGGCACAAACAAAGATCGGTGAATGCAATAAAAAAACTAAAAAAAACAAAAGTCTCATATTTTGTTTGCTTGCTTATGGTTACGGTTAGGGCTGGGTGGGGGTTAAGGTCGTCATGTTGTGATTAGAGTTTTTCCCATAGAAATGAATGGAGAGTCCCCACAAAGATATAATTACAAACAAATTCTTATTTATTTTTCATTGCGTCAGTGTTAGTTTGCTTATGTTCTAATATAAAATTGTACTTTATTTCTGAGCAAATATACTCTTACTACGCAGATAAATAGCCTTAAATATTTTGTGCTGTATTACAGACACATAATATAGCACAAAAATCACAGGCAACCAAAGAAAATGAAGACTGACACAATGAAAAATAAATAAGAATTTATGATGTTTAGTTGGGTAGCTGGATGAAAATCAGTTTGGTTCCCAGGCTTCTCCTCAGTGGCACCTCAGCCATTTCACAACCAGTTCTAAGTAACTTAATTTATTAATTAACTCAATGAGGAATCGATTAGCCAAACAAGATGTGCTAGTGGTTATGGAGTCAAAAAATATAGTGGTGTATTGGATGGTTGCTGCAAATACCGAGGTAATTTAGGAGAGGTTTTGAAGAGGCACAATATTATAATTTTAAACCAACATGAAGATCATTTACACATCGTTTTCTTTGACTAAGACTTTTGCACAGTACTGTGTGTGTGTGTGTGTGTGTGTGTGTGTGTATATATATATATATATATATATATATATATATATATATATATATATGCACACACAGAAAAAGTAATCATGGTTTCAGTTATCTACGTTTACTACGGTCTGAAAAAAAACCTTTCAGAAATAAATGGTTCCTAAGTTCCAAACTGCGTACCATGCAAGTACAGACTGTCACATGGCGGAATCTGCCAGCCCAGTCATACTCAGTACATGCTTCACTTCCCTTTCCCACATAACCATGCTTCTCCGCAGTACTCCCATCCAGTCTGCCTGCAGCGTTCTTGCCAATCGCATTTGTTGCCGCACTGTCACACTGTCTGTGTTATAAAAATGTACAAAGAGCATGATTTTCATTGCTCTGTCACACACTGATACATGATATTTTTTCATTGCTCTATCATCTCTTGAGAATTGGGCTAAAACGTCAAAATCCCTTTCATTTGAGCCAGAGAGTACAGTACCGTACAGTGCTCTGCAAAAAGTACAATTACTGTATTAAACGTTGGTAACGTCTTACTTTTTTTGTACATCGCTTTGGATAAAAGCCTCGGCTAAATAAAGGAAATTGTAAATGTAGAAATATAGAAAAATGGCAAGATGCAGACATTGCTAACAGGTTGAAAATGACACCATGAACAAAAACACGTTATGGTGGGCACATACAGAATATTTTGGAACATATACCTTAAAAATACACGTAGCTTCTGTATTTAAGAACGCTACGTGCTCTGCCTCCTCGGCACGCTCGGTGCGCATCGTCACTTTATCTTCAGGGGCGGCTGCTTCCTTATAGGCCGTCTTCCACCTTGATCGGCGCGTGTCGCTAATGGCTCGGGGCGGTATTGGGTTTGTTGATGGCGCCAGAGCCGCCACATACTCAATAAAGTCGTGTTGGTGCTTGTATGTTTATTTGCTGGGTTTTAAGCAGAAGGGTTTGAAGGACAAAAGAGGCAGAACCTATCTAGAGCAGTTATCGGCCTGCCCCTGGGGCAGCTGTTCGATATAAACAACAGGCGACTCAAACAAGGGGCCACGACTGAACCACACACAGATCACACTAACCACTAATAGTGCATCAAATAACCTTCTTATTTCATATATATTAGATATTCACAAATCTGTTCAGCTAAAATGGGGGGTCCTTTGACTAATTGGCAGGACATATGTTTCGTAATTGAAAGTCGAGGACGATTTTTAAACAGTATATTAAAGTTTATGATAAAACATTTATTAGGTAATTGCTAAACCATTACGACTGCATTAGGAGTTCTTACATTAAAATGGCAAAACACTTCAACTGAAATTAAGCAGAAAAATACAAACAATATAGATAAGTATATGCTGATGCAATACTTATTAGATATTCGCCAGTCCATTAGGGATAAATAAGAGTTCATTACGTTTAATTGGCTACACATTTGTAATTGAAAGTATATTGTGGAAAATAATGAATTATTCCATTGCCATTTTACGCAAAGCTTTTGGTAAATGCTGAAATACTCAAATATTAAACAGAAATATATATATCTTCATCCATTAAAAGCAGATGGTCTTGTGACTCATCGATTCATTTTAATTTGCAGCCATGTAGGCCTAAATAAATAAATATGTATACATCTATAAATAAATGCTAATTTATTGCTTATTAAAATATCCCTTTGGAGCACCTTCAATGTATCTGCTCTGAGTCACGTTTTAATCATAAAAGGACTGAAAAAGTATATATCAAGGGTAGAAACAATTACATGCAAACGTATTAGGAACAATTAATTTTTATGTCATTAACTTGTAAATATATAAAAAAAAAAAAAAATTCCCCACTCGCCCTCCTGTGGGCGGTCTTTTGTCCTTCAAGCTCGGGTCCTCTACCAGAGGCCTGGGAGCTTGAGGGTCCTGCGCAGTATCTTAGCTGTTCCTAGGATTGCGCTCTTCTGGACAGAGATCTCAGATGTCATTCCTGGAATCTGTTGGAGCCACTCTCCCAGTTTGGGCGTTACTGCCCCGAGTGTTCCAATTACCACTGGGACCACTGTTACCTTCACCTTCCACATCTTTTCTAGCTCTTCTCTCAGTCCTTGGTATTTCTCGAGCTTCTCATGTTCCTTCTTCCTGATGTTACCATCGCTTGGGATTGCTACGTCTATCACTACGGCCTTCTTCCTCTGCTTGTCCACCACTACTATGTCCGGTTGGTTAGCCATTACCAGTTTGTCAGTCTGTATCTGGAAGTCCCACAGGATCTTAGCCTTATCATTCTCAGCCACCTTTGGAGGTGTCTCCCATCTTGACCCTGGGACTTCCAGCCCATACTCCCCGCAGATGTTCCTGTACACTATGCCAGCCACTTGGTTATGGCGTTCCATGTACGCCTTGCCTGCTAGCATCTTGCACCCTGCTGTTATGTGCTGGATCGTCTCGGGGGCATCTTTGCACAGCCTGCACCTGGGGTCCTGCCTGGTGTGGTAGACCCCAGCCTCTATTGATCTTGTACTTAGAGCTTGTTCCTGTGCTGCCATGATTAATGCCTCTGTGCTGTCTTTCAGTCCAGCTTTGTCCAGCCACTGGTAGGATTTTTCAATGTCAGCCACTTCCTCTATCTGCCGGTGGTACATGCCGTGCAGGGGTTTATCTTTCCATGATGGTTCCTGTTCTTGCTCCTCTTCCTTCTTGGGTTTCTGTTGCCTGAGGTATTCACTGAGCACGTCATCAGTCGGGGCCATCTTCCTGATGTAATCATGGATCTTCGATGTTTCATCCTGGATAGTGGCTTTGACGCTCACTAGTCCTCTGCCTCCTTCTTTCCGCTTAGTGTATAGTCTCAGTGTGCTGGATTTGGGGTGAAACCCGCCATGCATTGTGAGGAGCTTCCTTGTCTTGATGTCAGTGGCTTCCATCTCCTCCTTTGGCCAGCTTATAACGCCAGCGGGGTATCTGATGACTGGTAGGGCGTAGGTATTGATTGCCCGGATCTTGTTCCTATATTATTCCTGTATTATATATATACATCATTGTACAAAGTTAAATGCACATGATTCAGACTTGCTGGAAATAGCAGCCTGGCATTGACAAAGGGTGAATATTACAATGAAGAAAGGGAGACAAGTTCAAATTTATTTATATTCTAATTAATGTAGAAATGTTGGTGTGGGTCTGTCAATATTCAGTGCTTTACTTAAACGCGAATGTAACATTACAATTACCTGCTTCTAAGAGCACAGTTTACACGTCCCTCCGCAAATAAAGTGTTTGAAATTATAATTAAAGGGATGCATCAGAAGGTATCTGCACAACCTCTGCCAGGCTATATAATTACAGGTCTATATTTAAAGTGACAAGCTTAGTCCCTTGGGGATTCATTCCGCTGACATCTTTTGGGTAATACAGTCAGGCTGTAAGGAATGGTGTCGGGAATTTCGGAAGCTTGGAAATGACTCCGGGCTCTTCGATCTTAAACTGGGAGCGAAATACAGATTATCCGTGGAGGCTGTGTTCCTGTAATTAACAGTCGCAATGAATTCCGCTAATCAGATGGCTCGGCCGCTGGAGGAGGCCATGGAAGAGACGTCCGCTGTGCCCGGCTTCGCTAATCTAGCGGGGACAGCTGTTTTGTGTCACCGATCTGCCCGGCTCTTCTTGTTTTGTCACGATCGTTCACTGCTTTTAAAAAAAGCGGTGCCCCCCCTCACGCCCGCACCGCCGCCCTTCCCGGGACACACACGCACACACCCGCCACTCGCCGATCCCCGTCTATGTCAGCCTTTGCTGTCCGTTATCACCGGCACACAGCCGGACTTCGTTTAAAATCAGAGGCGCGGAGACTGATAAAAGTGAACGGCTTTCAGCTCCAATCACATCCTGTTTCAACACGGCGCGGCCGGCAGCTCCGAAGGGAATAATGGGCTTTAACCTGCGCGCGGCGTTCGCGCGTGTCATTCCTAAAAGACAAGGCTTCCTAAACCACCAATGGGAAATAATCATGCGAATAGCACTGATGGCCCGGCGTGTTCTCGCGCACACCCCCAAAGGCCAGCAGAAAGCAAATTTTGTCAATTGTTTAATTATATTAAAAACGTTTAATTGGTGTCCGCTTCACAAGAAATGTTGTAAAAAAATTATAACTATGGGAAATAACTGTAATGTCATGGAACGCAACCAGAGATATATATTAAGATTTTAATCAAATTGCGCTGTAGGCGATCGCCTATGCCCCCCCCCCCCCTCCCGCAGGGCGGGCAGAGCCTGCCAGTCACCTAAATACGTCAGATATTGATTATTGCGCGCATACGTTTTTTATTCTTGAAATTATTATTTCAATTAAACATCATACAGGGGAAGCCTAGGGATCAGAATGATTCAATCACCACAGTATGTGGATGAAAATGTGTCTGCTACCTTTCATAGGTCATATTTTAAATTCATTCTTTATTTCTTTATTTAATTTAAAATATGGCGCTTTACCTCCTCAGATGATAAAGACTGTCCACAATGCAGCACAATCAAAAAAATAAAAATCAGGTCCAAACTCACACCAACAAAGGTCTGGTGAGGAAACATTTGTGCTGGTCATCTGACTGATCCTTGGTATCTTACCTGACAGTGAAAAATTAACTAGCCCTACGACTAATGTCAGCTGTGTCAGTCTGAATTCCTGTTGTTTTTATACATATAAAACACAATAATAATGGCAGTCAGGACACCAGGTAGTAAAGTACAAACAACGGTCTGCTGAAGGCGTGTTCAGAATAGGCCGGGGAATCTGGCCACATGAAGGTTCCCTATTGGTCTGTCCGCTCCCTAAGAGCTACCGGTCGCTCTCAGATGGAGATGCAGAGATGTTGTATAATACAATGCAATCTGGAGTAGCCCAGTTTCCAGAAAGAAGTCAGCTGGATTATTTTGAAATATACAAATTTTTATCAGTTGAAACACACTATACATGAAATTCTTCAACAAACTAAGAAATCGTTATATGTGTATATTTTGCTATTACAACACCAGTATTAAAAACAAACTTTGAAAATTAGTTTCCTGAAGTTTCAGTCATGCATATAATTTATATTTTTATATAGAAGCTAAAATATGTTAGATGTTAGATAATCTCAGTCACGTAAGACCTTGAAATATGTATGTATTGTCTAGATTAGACGGGGGGAGAAACTACAAAAGATGACCCGCATTAACTGGACTATGACTCCAGGTCATTATTTTAAGGTTGCACTTTTTCAAATTTGGCCAAAAAAGTGGGAAGCTAATGCTACTGTGGAATTATCCGGATCTTCAAAAACAGCCCAATTTGTTTTCTGGAGAAAAAAAAGAAGTAAATATGTTATAATACTCCTTGCAGTGTAATATTTGCTCCGAAGTGCTGAAGATCAAAGAGAGAAGGGGGTGAAAAATGGCTCTGGGCAGTGCTAAAAGCGAGGCTGCTCCGCGTCGTCTCCCTGCAGACCCTCTCCTGGGATGCATCACAATGATGGCGCGTATCCACACCACTCCTCGTCACTCCTGACCAGCGGGGAGCATAATCACAGCACGGCGGAACACGAGAAATAAGTATATAAGAAAAAAAAACTAAGTTACATGAACTAAGAAAAATTAACTATCCCAGATATAACTTTTATAACAGGGTATCAAAATGAATCAACGAATATCACATTATTTTAAACAACAAACTTACAGTCAATATTAAGCATCAACTTAATAAATAACTAGATTCTGAGATAATGGAAAATGGAAAATATTAGTTTCTGTATTGCGATACATATAACACAAATACAGGAAACGAACGATCATTCTCAGTCTTATTAGTCAATCGTAGTTTGCTCTTATTTTTACTGTCTGCATGTGTTTCACCCTTTTCTGCAAAAACGACCCTATAGCATGTTCACTGGAACATGTTGCTCGAGTGCATCTGAAAAATCAGCTTTAAGTCTTAAGGCTTGTTTGATTAATTTATTAATTTTCCCTAGCAGCACGGCCTGTGATGGCAGCAGATAGTGTACTACATCACGACGGTGTGTTACCTTCTCCAGACCCCTCGTAAACCTGATCATACTGGATATTCCACATATCAAGACAATGGATTGGTAACATTAAAACGAGACCCAGTGTGCAATGGTCCGGTTTGTCCCGATGCGTTTATTGATTAATAAGAGATCCTATTTACCAGATATACTGCCCACCAGAATGCTTCTGCTGCCTAAGTGATCTGAGGGTCGTGCTGCATATCCTCTTTTGTTTTTAATTTATTTCTGCATGAGTACTTCTTGGAATATACATTGATCACTATCTCACTGAAAATAAATCTAACCCTAAATTAAACACATTAACTGCATTTGAGAGCGCTATGCATGTATTACCGATCATATATCTGTAGGTGAGCAAGGTCCATACAATATTAATAACAGCAGTATTAAATCTATTATAAAAGTCTCTGAAGAATATAACGCAGGTATAATAAAATATAAAATAGTCTGGACATAGTGGTCATAGATGGACATCAATATAAGACTGTTCAAATTACCACGCTTGTGAAATATGCTCACCAAGGTCAGCAAACTTTTAATGTATTCACATCAACAACACTGTCGCAACAAAAAAGTATTTTTTTTTCCTCATCAAAATATGAAATAAAATTCAGCCCCATTCGTTCACATCAATAGAGATGGAAATAACAGCATCATAAATATGCTGATACTTTGCGGAACATGAAGGAACTATCTACACCTTCCATTTTTGAAAGAACTCTCCGCAACGTCTGATTTATGGACAGGTTGTCCCGCAACTTTCAGCAGGCACCTTTTGTAGTCCACATGTGGAAGCTGAGCTTTGGCTCTTCCTCCGGTTTGTTACTCCAACACACTCGATTGAGAAAGATAATTAGTGCTAAAACTAAGCTCCAGTGACTGTGTCCTGCAGCCTTTTAAAGAGCCGCACACAATGTTGAGGTCAATTCCTGCTCGTTCGCCTCTTATTTAGAAGATTCATGATTTTCTAATGCAAAATCAATATTTCACGAGCAGGGAGAGTTAGTGCACAGCTAACTATCGTTGTAAGGTGCTTTAAAGAACATCTTCTCCGCTTAGGCGTTTAGAAGACAAGCAGAGGTACCCATTCAGGCAGGGGCTGGCCGCTCTGTCAGGAGTGATCGTTCATTTTGATTGGTGGAGGCCACACAAGACTTGCCACTCATCGTATAAGGGGAGCTTAGGATGCTAGGAATGCGAGGCGGTGTGCTTCTCTTAGCTGCGAAATTGTAGGTGCACTTGTGGCGTTAATGAGCGCACAGAAGACGGATGTAGGAACGGCCCTGGACAGGCGTGGGTGAAGGCTGCAGGGGGGACGAGCTGCCTTGTTAGACAGAGTGTGCACTGCTTTTCTGGAAAATGATGCTCGAGCCTTTGATCTGAGTGAATCACTAAGCGAGGGTTCATCTCCGGTCAAGGCCCTTGGGGGAAATTAACTGAAAGTAACAAGGGGGCTTGAGTGAGAGCTGGTTAAAAAATGGATTGGTGCACCAGCGCTTCTGGAGTAAAACAAACACCTGGATAGTGAGGATCTCCTTGTAAATTTGAGAGCTGTAGGGTGTAGAGACTTTGCTAGCTATCGACACAAAGTACTTTAGGTTTATTAGCTAGTGAACTAGACGCCCCTTAACAAACAGGAAACAAGAATCTTTGAGTATGGGTAAGTGTCATCGAGACCCTCATGTTAACTTATACGTTTTCTGAAATGTATGGATCCCTGGTGATATGTTTAACCCCGCCCCCTTCACAAACACCCATCCACTGTCCACTAGCTCTTGTGACATGAAGCACTTATAACATTAATCTTCAGCATGCATATTTAGCTAGCTGTTGTTACTAACCGTTGGGTTACGACATTCCTCTTTGTTAACTTTATCCTTTCTTTATAGATCGTTGCACACTCCTCCTCACATCTACCCGCGGCACACAATCAAACACTCTGTGGGATGCCTTCTTCTGTACCATTATAACGCTGGGGAAGTAGACTGCATTTCTACATTAAACATGTTTGCTGCCTTTACATTAATATATATGCTTGCTAGAAATATTTACAATAAATTCATAAATAAAGGAACACTCAATTCCAAAAAGTACATTTGTTTTTCAGGACACAGACTTATTAAATTTTAGCTTTTAAGGCATGGAATTTCTTTTTTTAAACTTCAGTCTCAATAATAGAGCATAAATACTGGTTTTTGACAAAAATGTTGGGCATGTCGACTAAACTTCAAGACAAAGTAATCCTGCAGTCCATCGGTGTTACTACCTGGTCCAATATTTACATTTATTTATTTGACCTGATTTTTTCCAAAGCAACATACAATTGAAAGCAGGTCAGCAGGATCCTGGACCACTTTGGTTAAGGTCCTTGCTCAAGGGCAGAAGAGTGAAGTCATACTACAGAACATGGGTTTGTTATCATATATATATATATATATATATATATATATATATATATATATATATATACATATATACACACACATGTATACACACATACACACACACAGACATGCATACATACACACACACGTACACACATACACACACGCACACACAGACCGGCATCTATTTCAGGGGGGGGGGGGGGGGGGGGGGGGGTAGAGATTTGTATGTTTTTATCTCTGGAAGACATTGAATCCCAAATTTTTGCTTTTTGCTACACACCAAAACATTTGGGGTTTAAGATGAAAACATTATGCAGTAAAAGTCTAGAAAGACAGTTTAATTAGGTTGAAATATGTTTTGCCCATCCAGAATAGCAACGCTTTAGGACAAGCAAGCTGATGCGTGTTTTTATTTTCTTGCATAGAGACTGCGCCTCCCCCTGAATCCCAGCCGTGATCCCACAGTGCAGGATAAAGCTCACACTTATATCTTCTGCATGTTCTCCTTATGAATACAGGAGAGAGTCTGAGCACCTCTGACAGCAAACAGCGAGAGGGTCCCTGGTGCTTTCCTGGAAACTTTCCAGAAACATACCGGATCCGAACAGTTTTGCCAGTTTTGCTTTCTATCAGATCCACTCGGGCTGCCACTTGCGAGCGGTTTGTGCTCCCAAACAACAGATTCCAAATGTTTCCGTAGATTCCCGACGGGATTAAAATCATGTGTGGCCCCCCAGCAGAGATCGCCCCCCTCCCAAACCCACGCAGTGCTGCTCTGCTCTTGGTGCCTCTTCATCATTTGGTTCCTTTCCTCCCCATTTTCATTTTCATCAGTATATCTGCTTACCTAGTCATCATTTCACAGTCATTAAATTCATGTACATTACATTTTAAACGTATTAAATTTATGTATTTGCTTAAAATAAAGTTATTTAGCATTTAATCATTTTTGCTTTAATAACGTGCTGTAAAGGCACCAGTGTGCCATTTTACATACTTTGCAGTTATTCTGAAATACACTGAATTTCCCAAAGTAACGTGTAAATTCCCCCCATTTCGCAGGGCTGTCGGGACCCTGTATTGATATATTCAGAGCCACAGTACCATCCTGATTAGTAAGCGCTGTTTTGTAACCCACTGCATGCGCTACATTAGGGGTTGATACGGGGATTCGGAGGCAGTAAATGCAGACGCTGTACTCATTGCTGCCTTGTCATTCTCACTAATGAGGCCAGTCCTTCATGAGAAGCCCCACAAATAACTGTGACTCTGAATAAAAATCCATCATACAGGTGAGAGTAAAATTCACAGTAGGCAGATCGCATCTAATAAGAAAATCAATAACGTTCATTTTGGAGAATTACACACAGATCGCAGCCACGAAGAATCATCAAAGTAGATCCCGAGACTCAGGGCTGACGTTACAGACCTTTCTGGTACGGACAGAAGCGCCTCCTTTGGGAATAAAGTCATTTAGATTTTGGTGATGAGAGTGACAATAGACGGTCTATAGTCTTAACATATACACGGACATACTCATACATATAAAATGTACCACATAAAAGACTAAGATAAGAATATACCTCACTACAGAGTATACCTCAGTAAATGATTATTAAAAGCTGAGCTTCCAAATTTAATGACACATCTAACTTCTTTCATTGCCCACAATGAAAGAATTTTGCATATATTATTCGACCTTATAATTAACATTAGAGTTATTCATATGATACTCATCAGGACCCAGACAAGCTATGGTTATGTTGTTCAGTGTTCAAGAAGGAGAAGCAGAAAGGTTCAATTACTCCAGAAGACAGAAGCTGCTTTTCTTCCAGTCCACTTTCTTTTATTATTTTTTTTTTAATATTTTTGATTTGTTAAGGGCGCAGTAAGTATGGGACATATGTCCGACATTTAAACTCTTGTTCTGCAGTGTGCATTTTTAGTTCTAGAAGTGCAGTCTGCAGCTATCCATCCATCCATCTTCTGCAACCACATGTCTTATTTGGGGTTTGGGGGGGGGAGCCTATCCTGGAGGTTACGGCCACAACGCAGGCAGTCTGCAACTAATAATTTAATACTTCAGAATGCATAAGCAGCTTCACAGACGTGCTGTGTTTGCCGTGCTCACATTTAGATGCAAGTTTAAAGAGACTACAAGCTGTAATTTCTCGCCCTTCTTTGTTGTGAGGTACGGGGCTGAAGCATGGGGGCGGCGAGCTGAACTGGCACACTTTGTGCGGGTAAATATGTGACAAAATGCCGTCCAAGGACTTGAAACCGTCACAATGGTGCCGCTTTCCCAGCACACACTGCCGTCAAATCAGCGGAAAGATAACAATGTGGTTTGCTGGCTGTGTTGCGGTACAGCAGCAGCAATGACTATGAAAACCGGAGGTTGCAGAATAAACAGAATGCAAAAAATATTCGAAAATAAGATATCGGTAAGTCAGAAGATGACTGGGACGTATTATGAGAGCGTGTCGGAAAAAGTTGACCTTAAAGCAGTTAATTCGAGATACTATGAGAAGTGTCTCCAGTATTCTGGGGAGAAATGTTTTTAGATCCAATCAAAGAAATATCTGAGAATGCAGCAGGGCTGATATTTATTTATTTTGTGTTTAGTCTTGTTTTGGGACAGATCTTTGCATATTTCTATATTTTATGGACTCTTCTAAGTACCTTACAAGTGGTTGTATTCTTCATGGGAGACCCCAAGTAAGTGATGTTACATAGTCTTGTTCTAAATATGAATAAATAATCCATCCATCCATCCATCCATCCATCCAACATACAAAAGGATAATTATGCAAAAGATAGAAATAGTATTTATTTAATGTTTGTGTCTTTTTTTCCTTTCCGTTGTATATTGTTCTCTGTTGTTAACATATCGCAATGTATGTTCATTAACAGAGCTTATGATTTAAGAGGACGTTTATATAATGCATACACACAAACTCCCCGAGTTTCCCTGAGCGACGATCTACCTCTTCTCTTCCAGAAGCTCCTTGATGACTGACGTTCGCTGCGTTCACAAAGACCACCACCCACGCCGCGTCACCATTAGCATTAGCACTGATTAGCACGGTCGCCCACGTGCTGTCACCCCGTGAATTTTTAAAGATGAAATGGATTGTCATTATTTTAAGGCCCACACTGTATGTGCGTCGTCAACGGAAAGCTGATAATAACCGGCTGATTGTCATCGCTGCCTTTATTTATAATCACCCTCATCATCTTTCAGTGAAAGTCACTTTTTAGAAGTTTGTGTTATGCAATGTATGAAAGGACGCTTATCAACACAACTCATAGTGTAGGTGGTGCTATAATGCTTTAAGATGACCCCCCCCCACACACACACACATCATCTATCTACCAGCTGCTTATACTGATCTGGGCCATGGGCGGGGCGGGGGGGGGGGGGGGTGGGGGCACGAGGAGGTAAAGCTGATGGTTGCTAAGCTGGCTCCACCTCAGAAGATGGGGCCCTAGGCGGCTGCCCATGTCGCCTGATGGGTTGACTGGCACCGGTGCCACATAACCCTCCAGCATGTCTTTGGACTTCTGGTGGAAACCCAGAGGGAGCATGAGCCCCCAAGTCACCCCCCCCACCCACCCCCTCCTTGTTCAGCTGAGCTAAAATGTGAAAAACATTTGCTTAATGAAATGTGGTGTGACATTAAATGTGTAATTTATTGATAAGAAAACTATTCTTAAAATTTTGTCCCTAATTTCAAATACAAACATCCGTTACGCAAGCTTGCATTTACTGGCGGAGGGCTCAGCTACGCCGCGTCTGTGCCGAAGGAGGCCGCACTCACGGCTAGATCACGCTTAACCAGAAGCATCTCTCGCCTGCGTTCAGACAACGTGCCAAATGGCTGTGAAACACACGCAACTTAAAGCCAGCTTCTCCAAAAAATCTGACTCAACTCCTCTCAAGGACGCGGGAATATTTTAAGCATCTGCTAATTAGCACAATGTTTTGATAATTTTGGTAAAAAGTAATGAGGTATGAAAAAAAAAAACTTTACGTCAGACTGTATTAATGATTCTATGGAGAGTTTGAACTGATGGCCCATTAGGAGGAAGATTTAATTAAATGAACAGTGAATTGAGGGGGTCAGAGGAAGCCGAGGAACACAATTACTTTTGTTTATATTCTACACAAATAAGCACCTTCTTTGATTATAATTATGTGACATAAATGTGACTTACTAAAAATAGCAATAATGGCTCCTGACAGTATTACAAACAAACAGAGCAATGTCATAATGCTAAAACACTTATAACCTTGTTGACTGCATTCACAGAATGAGCACGGTAAATTACGTTCACTGATTTACAGCACTTAATGAGTATGTTGCAAAAATACCAAGCTATTGGCTTAAATCTATACAGTGACCATACGGTTGACTTCTGACTGGGACCTAGTCCCCACCCCCTTCCTCCTAGAAGTTTCAAAAGATAAATAGCTAGCAAGTACATTGAGAAGATCACAGCGAGCTAGGTGGTTAACAGATCATGCAGCTTCATTTCCTAAATAAATAAGCAAAGCATTTGTTTAATATTTATTGTAGTGACCAGTATTGGCCAGTAATATGATACTCTGTAACACTTTACTGTAATATTGTTACTTTCCCCAGTAACGAGTATTGTAAGGGATTCCAGTTATCAAGACAGTACACATATTACCGTTGCCTGAACACAATTTGCTTTTTCTCCTAGGTAGCTTATGATGACTTGTACACGTGTCAGGTTAGGGCAGGTCACATCCGGTGCTAGCCAAAAAGCTAGGCAGAGATCCAGGTATGCTTTCAACAGCTGGAAGCACTCTCATTATTTTGAGTTTGTCTCAGTCAAAGATGCAAAGAATATTGTCATCCGTCGTAAAGCTTGTGCCAGCAGCAAAATGCTTTCAATGGTGAAAAATATACACAAATTTTTGAAGCACGGTGTGCTTCTGATACAGTGGCAGTGTGAAACTTGCATATTTTTATTTGTATAAACACATACATTTTGAGAGGCTTCAGTGTTTGCACTTCTGCAGTCTGGCTGATTGTTGGATAATTATTGTTACAATGAGGTGGATCCAGTTTTGAAAGGAGAGAGCTAAACAGGGTGTACGTCACTTTTTCAGAAGGGGAGGGGGGTAAATAAAGTAATATAACGAGTAAGGTTACTAATTACTTTTGATACCACGTAACAAATAAAGTAATATTACTTTTAAAGGAGAAAAAAGTCACTTATTACACTTCCTGAGTAACCTGCCCGGCATTGGTAGTGACTGTTTGTGCCTGGCGTAGCTCGAGGACCCCCATGCAAACCATGGTTTGAGCGCTGCTGAATACCGCTGCTTGGAACCACATCAGACTACAGTTGCGCATGTTTCACTTCCCATGGTGCCCCATTCACAGAAAAAGGCTGCTGCTGTGACTGGAAGCTGGCCGCCAACTTAATCCCTCGTCGCTCTAGGTGCCAGGCCGGAGACTCGAGAAGATAAAGATACTCGCAGTGCAAGCTCTCGAGTCTATTTCCGCCATTTGACGTGCATTGTCAAAATCGTTTTCATGCATCACCGACTGCTTACATCCCAAGACTTTCCTTTCACGGTTCACAACCCAACACAACAATGGCATTTGACATCACGCTAGCAACAAACGACCATGTTTATAAATCAAGGATCAATGATTACTAGGCTAAGCTAAATAACCAGCTAAATAAAATGACTTACAGCTTTCTGCCTTGTAAGATAACAGGTAGCTGTTTTGTTACGTTTTAAATAGAGGTCCGACTTTATGGATTAATAACCCCTCTGAGTTAGTTGGTGTGCAGTCTGTACTAAATATATAAGTAGCTAATCGCCCACAGAAGTATCCAAAACCGCGCTGAAAGCTAACATAATGATTCTACAGACATTCAGCCAGTAACCTCCAGGTCGAGACGGGTAGCCAGATGCTCCAGTAGCCTGACCTTGCATTGATGAAGTAGCCTGCTGCCAAAGATTGACCCATGCTGTACAAGTGTGTGCTTCAGGATTCGAGATCCTGCTGTTTTATTAACCACGCATAGAACTCTCCAAATACAATTAGTATTTGTAAATGAAATCAAAAGTCAAGCAGTGAGAAGGCTCTGCAAGGTGCTTTTGTCAGCCTTTCCTGGAGCTGCTCTGTTCGGTTACTAGCCCAGCCGACTGTCTGCACTTGCCTGCACTAATCACATGCTGATTAGACATCCTCACACTCTCTCAGCACTGATTTTATGTTATATTAGCAGAAGAATGACAATAATTTCATGTAATGCTACTTGTTAAGGTAATTACATTATAATTGCCTTATCAAGGTGTCATGGAGGAGAGAGACAAAAATAGCCACTTCCCGAGACATTTGCCACGGTATTGTGCTGAGGGTGAAGCGGGTTTCCGACCAGGCAGCGGAGCGAGATTCCGATGTTTACTGTGCTTTGTGCTGCTCTTGGGTTAAGAAGCTTCCGAACAGAATCACACTGGGACTCAGATGTTTACCATGCATATCCACCCTTAATCCCACACCTCCCCAAAAGCACGAACACAAAAACGGTTCATTTAACTCACACCTACCCTGGGGTCAAATTGACCCCAAAGGCATACGTCAGGTGACTTCGTATAGTAACATAATTATTGTAGGAGCGTGTATGAGTTAAAGCTCTTTATGTCTACATATTACATTGGTGCAATAAAGGGTTTTTAATAAGCAAAATATAGGAATTGCAATGCCAGTGTTATACTGGAAAGTAATAAGATATTGATTCCAATTACACAGTCTATTTTGACCTTTGCTTTTAATATCTGGAACATTCATTAGAATGAAAAATAATTAGAAATGAGTACTAATTTCCAAAATAATTTGATCTTCTTTGCAACAGATGCAACTGAAATCTTATGTTACCGATATTTATTTACATTTTTCAAGATTAATTCACCGAAATACACGAACTTGAATCCACAACATAACACTTATCGTGATTTTTATATGATTTTTTTCACTCCTTTACAGTGTCTGGTACCCAATAAGTTATCGGAATCTGAGTGTTCCATGTGCTTAATTTTAAAAAATCAAACTGTGCTTATCATTCTTTTATGTTAGTCCCTCTAAATGCCACCAAACCTCAATTCAGAAACGCATTACATCCAACCCAATTCAGCACCTTCCTGTTAACACCATTCGGTTTCAGGTTTAAACTCATGTTCTTTTGTATTGCAGTAGAGGAATGTTTGTGCCACCTAGTACATTCTTTTGGCTTAAAGGGAAATGCACCCCACCATTTGAAAGAACAGGCTGACACCCCCATAAAGACCCCATAAGCTGACCATTGGTGGTGGGGGGGGGGGGGGTTGAATATCCATAAACAGCTGACTCAAGAGCGAAATTGCCAGTGGCGTGATTTGAGGCCCTAATCTCTCTGGAAACTCGGTTAAAGCTCCACGTGTGATTAATGAGGACGCTGCGCATTTGTGCCACGCGACACTAAGCATTCAGGTCAGTCCGTGGAAGAGTGTCAGGTCTTGTTCAAACAACACAGAGTACCTGCATGATTCAGTCTCAGCAATGACTGTATGCAGCTTAACAAACACAGTGAAAGTGTCACACACACGTAGATCATTAAGCAAACTGCAATTATGTAACGAGGGCCGTTTCAAGCTCTTTTGAAGCTGAACCTTGTGGAAGTACACGTCAGTACCCATGGTGAAGTAAGAATCAGATTCAACTTTATTTGGCCAAGTATGTTCCCACATATAGGGAACTTGTCTCCGGTTAGCAGTGCTTACATACACAGAGAAGGTACCGACACAGTAAAGACAAAACAAGACAAGTTAAATGTCACAGACTAATAATATAATCTCTGGACCCACTGGAGACAGTAGCAGAGAAGAGGATCTTAGCAGAATTGGACAATATTATAAATAGTTCTGCTCACCGCCTTCAGGGGGCGCCATCCTGGATCACGTTTAGCCACCAGCTCATGGCACAGTGTGCTAAAAAATTCTACTGGGGATCTTTCCTGCTCGCTGCCATCAGGCACCGTAGCACCTCCCAAAGTGCCACCCCCGACATAACAAGTCAGGAAATCACCCATCTTGCTGCAATACATTCCAGTGCTTTCTGTCATAACTGTACGCATAATTACCATCCTAATCTTTAAATAGTATCAGTATCACATTCATTTATTGGTGTACTGCATATTTTCTTTTAAATCGGTTAAAGTACATTTACTTGTTTGCACTGAGTACCGCCTTTATACCTTGTCTGTTTGACACTGTGCAGTATGTATGTTAGCCTGCTGCTGTATGCACCAGAATTTTCCCCAGTAAACAATAGTTAATGTTAATCTTAATATAGAACTTCTTTATTTTCATACTTCATGTTTGACTCAGCAGTTCAACTCTTCAGTTGAACTCTTCAGTTCAGCATGTTTGACTCAGCAGTTCAACTCTTCATATGCAATTCTACAGAGCCTTACCGTTTAATGGGTTTTTTGGATGAAAATGTAGTATATTCACAGTCTGAACTGAACACAAGCACGCAAATTTACGTTATTAAAATAAAGTTATAATTTGAGAGAATGTGATTTCAGATTGGATTTATCTCAAGTTTAGGGCATTTAATTTACTGTCACCCTGTATCATGGTCATTTGAACATGCACTGCAATTTACCTGTGACCCACCAGATGCCAACAGACCTGGTGGTTCTGAGCAGCTCCATCAAGGTATTCCAGAAAAACACCTCACTTCCATACCACTGAGGGTAGTTTGCTAGCTTGTTGTGGTTGTACGTGCCTGCGGAGAGTTCAAGTTAGTCAGAGATTATGTACGAGAACACTCAATCTCCTCCATGCCTGTTGATCTGGTGATCAATATCATGAATCATCATGTGTGCTAATCCTTAGCACAGCTCAAATGAGTTTAAATTGGAGAAAAAAATGTTTAGGGTGGCTGGTGGAGCCGGGAGTTTTAAATACAAATTACATATCCTTAGTGCTTTGATTAATGGGGAACTTCACACAAAGGCTGCTGATTGCCATGCTATTACACTCTGAATGGGGTAAAAGAAATTATGTCAAGGTTAAATTTTCGAAACAGTTTGATCAAATTAAACCACATACCAAATACTAACACACTGGTTTGTAGCATGCACTTCAAAAAAAAAAAAAAAAAAAACAGACGATTATGTTTGCTGAATTTCTACATAATGACAGGGTCACTGGGCAGCAAAATGTGTTTGCAGAGGTGATTGCAGCACAACCAAGGTCTACGTCTAACACAGGCAGCCATGATCTGACCTGTGCAGTGTTATGGAACTGGTGGAACACTCTGGAACTGTCATGGCGTCGTGCTTTCTGATGCATCTTCTGAGGTCAAAAATGATTCATTCGGATTTGAAACAAAGATTAACTCGCCTGCAAGCACCCCCAGTGACTCCTAAGCCTCAGCAGAGTTGCACTGTGGTGAGGTGGTGTTTAAGGTGGAGGGAGGACGTTCCTTTTGAGACACCTTTGAAAAGCGCTTGCACATCGCCATTTCTGCAGAGCTCAGCTCGGACAGCATTAGCAAGGCGCCGCTGACTTGCACCAAACTCAGGCTCATGAATCTCCCCGTTATGATGCTTGTGGACTTAGCAGGAGTTTTTCTCCTGACGACCGCACACAGACACAGGGTCGTAGACAATAGCTAGCAGATAATGAGGGTTACTACTTTCCTGGACCTTGTGTCCCTGAACAATTCCCTCCAGGAGAGAGTGTGAGCCAGAATAAGAGATCAGAGATTAACTTCAGTTTCCCTTCCTCCTGGGAACACTGTCCGTGTTGATCTTGTTCACAGAAACAAGAATAAAGTATTATAACAGATGATTGCAGATGTTATATCTCACATGAACAGAAATGCACTTGACTTATTGGCATGTTACAGTGTGGTATATCACCCAGGATTAAATGAAGTACACACATAGCTAAAAAAACAAAAGGATAATAATGCATTTATAGTACTATTTAACAATACTCTGGGTATATTATCTTCACTATATTTTACATATACACACATAGCATATTATGGCTAATGGTAGCGGTAGAATATGTACCATGACTTCACGTTAGAACTGAAAAATATTTTGATATTAAATCACAGGTACTGTTGTGGAGTGACAGTCATGTGACAGCCTCCACCAATCCAATGTCACCATCCTACTGCTTTTCCTTTCCCTTTGTGTCTCCCAAAGACACCCGCAAACATTTACAGGACAGGCAGGAACTGGAGGGGTGCTACCCCATTGTAACAGTACAGCAGGTGCTCACTTCACACTCACTTCAGTTTCCAACACTTTCCTGTAATCCGATACCTACTAGAAGCCTCTCCCCGAGCCCTAAGAAGCCATTGGGGAGGTTTTATCCATAATCAGCCCGGTATCGTCAGTCATTGAGGACACTGAAGGACCATCATGTAGTCCAGGCTGGATGCGTTTTGGGCATCAAACGCCAATGTGGCGGATCCCCAAGTGCCATGAGAGGAGGCTCCTGTGGTGAGTCCTTAATGTGTCCACAAAGTCCAGCTTACTACCAAGCCCCTCGCTCGCTCTGATAAAGTAGATTTCATCTAACAGACTGTTTTGTGAGTCTTCTGTACATCGACGAGTTGGGGAAGGAATCCCACCTACAATAATAAGACGTCAGTGAAACATTAGAGAAGGTGTTTTGGCTAAATAATACATAAAATTCCATTTAAATGTGGGAATGCACTAAATAATTTTTTTTATAAAGATGACTGGGAGCACACAGACTCAACGTCAGATAAATGTTAGGTGTGTTTCTCTGTGAATGATTGGTTAGTTACCATACACACAACTCTTATTGGCTAAACAGTTAACGTTATTGGTCATGTGATTCTATAGTTACGTGATTCCATGATGGATAGCTGTGAAAATTCATAAATATATCTGGTGAACCAGGGAAATTCTGTCAAGTTTCAATATGCTACTGATCTTTAACCGAGGGCCAGTTTTTCACCGATAAACTACCAATTTACACACATAGACATAGACAGACCGACACACACATTTGTATTCATATCTTTGTGGGGACTGTACATTCATTTTTATGGGAAAAGCCCTAATCCCAACTACCTTACAACCTTAACTCCTACCCAGCTCTAACCTTAACCACAAGTAACCAATCAAAAAACAAAACTTTTGATATTTTTAGTTTTTGATTACAGTCACAGATTTTTACTAAATTGAGATTTTTACAATTAATTCCTTGTGGTTCCTCCAATGTCAAAATGTTATGTTTTTATCACATTGTGGGGACATTTGGTATCACAATGTAGTATACTGTATGTGCCCATCCCCCCACCCCCTACACACATGCACACACACACACAATTGTCAGAAAGAGAGAGCTACCCCACTTACCCTTCTGCCATAAACAAAACTATCAGTGAATACAAAGAATCATTTGCTCCATTAACGGCACTATACTCTGAATGATACAATACTGTTACTCTAACTACTAATAATCCTGGAGGTTGAGATTACTGATTACTGCATGGTGAGAAGCGGCCCCACGGTCCCTGAGCAGAGTAACGTCCCCCAACCCCCCAGTAGCACTCTGTTTGTTTAGCTTAAAGAGCTCTGAACGGTGGCACGGTGTCACTGCGTCACCCTGAACAGGCCCTGTGCCATCATCTCCGGGAGGCTGGCTTGCGCCTATGGCCTTGTCCACCCTACTTTTCCACAAGACGGGCTCCTCTGTCATCCCTGGTTCCCGTGACTGACGGGCCGCCTCTTTCACGGCGGTCCAAAGACCAGAGGCGTGGAGACCTGTATTCAGAATCCCCAAGCTGTGTGAATATTTTGATCCGGACATGCAAAACATGGGCACGCTTAAACGGATCCTTATTCTAACCCGATTTGGCGATCATTGCCCCGTATTTCGTACAATCATAAATAAGCACGCCGGCGCCCCTTAATGGAGTAATTTACACGCGCACCGCTATCGCCATTGACAGCACTTTCATCCCCCGGCAAACGACTGGCATTTACTGAATCAATTACTTGAGTTATGAAGAGGAGTATAAAGGCTCAGCACTACGCCATTCTTCTCAATAACAAAAGAAAAGCCGCATTAAAAAAGTAGCATTGATGACTTGTTGTGAGTTTCAGTCAATGGGCTCCCCCAGAGTTAGAATTAAAAGACTGTTAGAGCAAAATTGTTTTCTCCGGTCATCAGTCACATCGTGAAAGGCCTTCTTCAAAGTGATTAATTAAAACGCAAGAGTGGGAAAAGCAGCCTTGATAAAATATCCAGGTAGTTATCCAGTAGCATCACCAGTTAATGGCCAGTGGTTTCCCTTGACTAAGTGTTATTGCTTCAGTCCATAATTTCATCGCGAAAATGGCCAAGGGAGTGAATCTTCCTTATAGTAATTGGGTATTGATTTGAAAATAAATAGCAGTGCTGCTGTTACTGAACTGACAGCCCATCCTTGGACAGAATTGACAATAAATGGTTTCTGGTTTGTGAGAGAGTTATGGATCAGGGGGATACAGTCAAGCCCAGCGCTCTGCTTCAATCTTTCTTCCAATATCTATTGGATTTCAAATAACCCATTTATGGAAGGTGTCATATAAAACCTATAGTTTTGAGTAGCCAGATGATGAGTTAAGGTTAAGATTTGCTTCCTATTTCAGCATTGTCCCCTAAACGCAGATTGTTTTCTGTAATAATTATTCAGGAGTAAATCAAGAACAGTTGGACATGCATACTGTTATTTAATTGAGATCCTTGTGATTGATCATCTCTGTGTAGAGTTTTGACCAAACACAGCCCCATACCCATTGTGTTCAATTGTTCCATAATCAAACAGAACATCAATCTAATTCAGCACACTCATGAACATTAAATGCTAATAGTGCATCCTGACAAAACCAGCACTTTTTTAAAGACAAGTAGCTATAAAATTCATTAAAGCTTGTCATTGTGGATATGCGCTATACTGTCTGTTTAGTCTCTGCTGTGAAAGATATCTGCATGTCCTAAATCAAAAAGATGAAATCACCTTCTATCTTAAAAAACATCACTGTGAAAGGACCCCTTTTTTCCAACACACTGTCTTGCCAGCCATGTCAACCAGGCCAAATTGCTGCTGACAGGCCAGTCAGTGTTCAGGCAGTCCCTCGCTGTTTACATATTATGCTGCGTTAGGCCGTAACCCTCACAAAATCAGGGCCATCGCTGTGGCATTAAACCTTGAAGGACGGAGAGTGCGTCCATGTGAGCTGGACATCAGCGCACGCTGCTATTTCCGGCCAGTTTCCTCACGGACCCGTTTTCCATCTGAGGTTATTTCACATCGACTCGCAGAAGGATAGACAATCGTCCCTCTGGCTGTCCCATAAGCGTTTTTGGGTCCTTCCACCAAATCTATCAACCTTTCCAAATAGCCAAAAATCTCCTTCTGCCACTTTCATGAACACAATAAAGCAGACTGTCCTTACTGATGATGAAAAGCAATTAAGGCACCTTCTGGAAAATGCTTTACTTTGTGGATGACCAGTTTTACACTGTAGCTAAACAGAGATCCCCTCTAACTGTACAGTAAATTAGCAAATGATACACGAGCAACTTAACAAATAAAACAAATATAAATATTGTATTATTAAAACACATTATTAAGTCTTGCTGGCATTTCTAAAATTCCTTCTCTGTTGGTGTAGAAGGACATTCATAATTACAGACTAGGTGCAATTGCATCTATCATGGCAGCTGTAACTGTGCTTTTCACACACGCTGTTATTGGCATGGATTAATTCAGAGATATTTAAATAAGATACCAAGGTGATGTATCAGCACTGTCCAATGCCAGGTCGCAGATCGCTTTTAAAAGACCAGCCCCGAGTGATGAATCGACATATGAGGTTCTGTAGTACAGTATGTTTGTTTACATGCTATTTTAGTGCCATTCGACACCCTGGTGTCCTGTTAGTCCATGAATAAAATAAACACACATTACACATAATCTACATATACATACATCCTCCCTAAATATGCACTCATCAAAAATCCATTTGCAGGCTTTGCCCTTGAGCGGCTCAAGCTCCGTTAGCCTCGTCACTCACCTACGCGTTTCCTGGCTGAGGTCCACAACTCCAGAGTAATCAGCCCGTGCATCCGCCGGACCGGCCCCCGAGTCCATTGCCAGACCGGCGCTTCAGTGATGGACCAAACAGCCGGGACACCAGACATACGGCCTTCATCAATCGTCTGCTGTTGTCCCATTGGAAACTCCAGAAAGCTACCTTGAACCGAAGTACAGTTGTTTTACAGACAGATATTCCACATTGCAGAATAACAGAGTAATTCTGAACCGTGTACTCTCTAATACAAAAACTAATACAAAATTTACTAATGTCAGACCGTTTACAGAAACTGAGCGGAAGTTTTCACAACAGAGGGGAAAGGCTTCATCTTTCGGTCTTTCAGAGAACGATGACAGATGAAACAAAAGTGTAGCCTGGGATCAGGCGACTGTGTAAATGTTTTCGTGGCTATTACACGACATCAGTCGCGAGATTAATTAGCCCCAATCTGAGGCTAAAGGTCACAGGCCTGACTGCTGCTGATAGACTGTTTGGTTGGAATTAACCATGTAATTAAAATATTACAAATAGAAATGGAAAAAAAGCTTGAGAGACTGACTGGCTTATCTTAAAATAAATATGTGTGCCTGCCTGAATGAGGCGGACCAGAATTACGAATGAGCCACAATCACATTTTATCGGAGAGAATTTAAATTAGCGCTAATCATCACTCCTTAGCATTTCAAGCTACACAC
This sequence comes from Brienomyrus brachyistius, assembly GCF_023856365.1. Taxonomy (NCBI): domain Eukaryota; kingdom Metazoa; phylum Chordata; class Actinopteri; order Osteoglossiformes; family Mormyridae; genus Brienomyrus; species Brienomyrus brachyistius. Next base: position 16,407,101 of record NC_064533.1, read on the forward strand.
GTCTGACATCTACCTTACATTAGGCCGCATGTAATAATGAATATCCTGTAACAAAAATGTAATGGACATGCCTGTTGGGGGTGTGTCGGAAGAGAAGGAATCTTAGCACCAGCTAAGAGCGTATGCCACTCGTGGAAACAAATAGCCAAGGGAGGACAGTTCAGGTGGATAATGGGCCAGAAGGTTTCAGCAGGAGATTCATGTACAGAAGATGCTCCTTTGATGCAGTGACATTGGGGGGGGGGGGGGGTGGCATAAACTCCAGTGCATAAAATACTGCAGTGGTTACTCTGTGCTAATAGGATTCCTATCTTTGCGTGGCAGATTTAGGACATCCCACCACCAAAGACAGACTGACACTAATTAGATTTGGCTACCTGAGTCTAGTAAACGAACAGGAGGAATGAATCAGCAGTCCGACGTGACAGCTTTAAAGGACGCAAACAACATGCCGAAGACTCAGTCCCCTGCTCTGCTTGTCGCACGCTGTACTGCGTCAGCATCCCCACACCAAGCGCGTCAGTCCGCTATGTGCATAATGTGTATGTGTGGAGTATCACAGTGATGTTTTTCATTACCTTGTGCGCCGCTGGACAGAGGCACTCGAGTCGAGGCCTGTCCCGAAGCATGATATCACAGCCGCAAGGGGTCTGCCATGTCCCACTCTACATGGACCGCTTGGCTTCTCTAATGACACTCAAACAGGGCTGCCGGGGGGGGGGGGGGGGGGAGGCCAACCCCATGGCCTCCTAATTCCCTCTCCTTACCGAGCAATTGCAGATCCACAAATGGAAACTGCAATTTACACAATCGGCATCCATTGTGGCATCTATTTGTGTATCTTATAGATATGAAGGGGTGGAGGGTAATGCAAGGCACCCGCTGACGCTGACGATGTCTCTGCATCGTGGGAACAAGTCTGCAAGCAGACAATTCACAATAGACACAATAGACCTTCCCTCAATTACACAATCGGACTGAGAAATGAGATACGGCTCAGACAGAAATGAAAATAAAACTCGTTGAACTCAAATGAGGATGGGCTATTATGACAGGTTACTTTGTCAGCTTGTTTCTGTCCAGATGTAGTATGACACTGGACTGACACGTGTGCAGACTAAACATGTACAGCACGTGTGGAAAGCGGTATGGGTATTTTACACATACAGACAGTGACGTAACATGGAACTGGCAGGAAAGAATCCATTTACAATACCCGACTTCATATATTATACAACCGTCGTCTAACACAAAACACATTCAAATGTTTCTTTTTGAGTGCCTTCATGGGACTTCCTGCAGCTTGTGTCAAAACTTAACATAAGGAGTTCTATGACTTTGAGCTACTCCAATCTATGTTTAAAGCACTGGTAATACATTACATTCACCTATCGCTGCAAGCAGAAAGTCACTCGGTATTGACTTGCCTTTGACAAAAAAAAAAAATAAAATAAAATATCTTTAACCTGTGTCTGTACAGATCAATAAGACACAGATAAGCCAAGATGGTTGCTGGAGATACGGCCGTCAGGATGTGGCCTGACATATCATGATTTTGGCTTTAATTACTTGGGGAAAGTGGCTACTATCAGATTAGGACTGAGAAAATACCTTCAGCACACAAAACAAGGGTTTCTGCATTTGCAAATCGCATTCTCGCAGTCGCTAGACAGTGTATGATTGGTTATCCTCGAACCCTTCGCTCTGCTGGGCAGGAATCACGAATACGAGAGTGGTGACGGAGTGTAATGCTGTGCTCACTCCTAGGGCCGTCCTTGGACACAACTTCCCAGGACAGATCGATACATTAACCTGATTAGCATGCCGTGAATTAGCTCCCCGATGGGTGACATGTACAGTACATCTGTGGGCAGGCTAACAGCTACACAGACCCCCAGCTGGCCCTGCGAATGAAGATTTCAGCGGATGAAAACCGGTGTAATCAAAGCACGTAAGAAGCTTTGTGACTCGCGGATGAGATCTGTGAAAGATCACTCTGGAACGCACAGCTCGATGCGGGCTTCAGAGACGTCTATCTCAACACCCCAGCATAGACGTAAACAAGAGTACATTAATATGTTAAATGATTTCAAATCTGTGCCAAACACTAGAATTTGCAATGACAGTTTGACAGCGAAAATAAAACACAGCACAGACCCCAAAATAGGCTTCAATAAAACCCAAATCCTCAGAAAGACAAGGACAATCCTGCATTAAACATCCTTATATGTTTGAATAAGGCTGACAGCTGTGAAAAACCGAAGTGACGTAATAAAGAAAACCTCAAGAGCAGTAGTTTTTAGCTTAAAATTAAAATGCATAGCATCACAAATCACATAATATGGCTGAAATGAGCGGTAAAGACCACAATAGCATTTACAATGAACAGAATAGCTGTCGATTAGCAAATAAAGAAATAGCTTAGACATACCGTCATCTGTCAAGCTGACCACACAATCGACCAGTTTGGGAAGTCGAGCAAACACATGCGAAACACGTGTTGGGCTTGGAGAGGAAGAGTCACAACACTGTGCTAAAAGCAGATAGATACCTCCTTGTTTTAATTGAAACCAAATCCATTTACATACTTAATCCATTTTCAGCAGTACACCATTTTCTCTCCCAATAATAGACTTTATAGTCATTTTTCCACCCTTTTTGCCTTAGCCAAATCCATTTGACTTTAAACAGAAGTCCATTTATTAAGTCTTTTATTAGGCTTTTCATTATGTATGCTTGTAAAGATCTTAATAGAGATGTAAGGTAATGAAATTCAGCAAGTTCTTCAAATGTTCATAAATCTCCATAACTTCTCGTTTCAAAGAAAACCTGTTTTCATTGGGCCTGATGTTTTATTCATGGTCTGTGAAAACGTTCACACAGTTTAATTAAGCTAATATGATTTATCTTATGGCCCCACTGACGAGTTCCTTCCTAAAGAAGTCTTGTTTGCAGGGAGCCAAAGTGAACAAGCGAGGTAATTAAACAATACTTGAGGAAATTAGTTAAGCACCTTTATTAATCAAAGACTGATTGAAAGTCTGATTAAAAATTATTTTTATTTATACATATATAAATAAATATGAAATCAAATAGTTAAATACTATATTCTAATAATAATAATATAACGCGATATTCTGACTGATGCTGCTCCAACAACATTGACCAGAAAGAAAAACATTAATATTTAAGAAATACATTTAGTAACATTAATACAATAACTAACTTTTTCTTACAATGATTTGTTGTTCAAGATTTTAGTTGTTAAACAGAAAAGTAACGTGCCGGACTTGGTGCAGCGAAGCTTCTCTTAGCACGTCCCTGGGCTTGGTGCTTAAGCTGAATTGCTTGCCTCAATACCATCTGTACAAGTGAGCAAATTGTAAGTTTAAGCAGTTGCCCTAAATAAGGGCTTCTGATTAAAATTGCAGCAATGAGATGATGATGTGACATAAAGAGCATTTTCTTAATTGGAGTGCAGAAACATTGCTGTGTCTTCCCATGAAAGGCGGAGAAGCCTTCAGAAGTCCCACTTTTAACATTAAATCCAGAGATTTCACACTCAGTCACACAGTTTGCTGCAGCAGGTATGACCTCAGAGTTTTCGCGGGAACACCGCAGAATTTTGACTTTTTTATTTTATGAACAATATGTCTGTGCTTTTGAGGAATAGCCGCATATGCAGAGAGATCACATAAGACTGTTTGTCAGCGGTGCTGAAGGCGGTAAGAAGGAAACAGAACAGTGGAGCTCGGCTAATATCCTTGTTTTTGCAGATACTAAATTAGCTACAATCTGTCTCTTAATGTGTCTCTCAATTCCTCCCTCTGATTCTGAATCCCATTTAGGTTTCCTCTGTTGCAGTTTAGGAGCCCCGCCATGTTAAAGGGGCCCATCACCCTATTAAAGGAGCTTCACTACCATATTACAGTGACCCGGCCATCGCTTTAAAGGGGCCCCACTGCCCTGCTAAAGGTCCCATTACCCATCCACCCTGTTAATGGGGCCTCGTGGCCCAGAGGCTCGAGCACCAACGAGCCGCTTGGTCCAGACACCACACCCATCATGCCATTTCAAGCTGTATCCCGTGACATCGAAGCACTGCTGCTTTGATAAAGGTAGGAGAGACGTGTGCCGTGAGGCCCTTAGGCACGCACAATGGTACCAGGATTCCGACACCCAGAAGCAGCTATGACACTGAACAATACCCCTGTGGAGGAGAGAGGATGAAAGGGTTTACTGTTATTGAAGGATTCCTGCGGAAAGCAGCGGCACGCATGCAGAGATTTCTCGTTACAGTACAACTTCCTGCAAGGAAAAAGCCGCAATATCGCAGTAAGCCTGCGGCCGCATTATCCCTCATTTCGGCTGCATACAATAAAACCCTACTGACATGCTTATGGCCCCAGCAAAGCAGTGGCATCTCCACTGACAAGCTAAAGTACTGCCACTTTCACACCCATACCAAAGTAGGGACGCCAGCACTGACAATCTAAGCGACTGACACCTGCACTGACAATCTAAGCGATTGACACCTGCACCGACAATCTAAGTGACTGACACCTGCACCGACAATCTAAGTGACTGACAGCTGCACCGACAATCTAAGCGACTGACACCTACACCGACAATCTAAGCGACTGACACCTACACTGCCAAAGTACTTCACTAATGCTAAACCACCGTTTTTGTGCCTCTGTGATTTAAATGTCACTTAAGCTTTATTATTAAAATATATTTCATTAAGATCCAGGTGTGTCTTCTCTTTATTTCTTTGTTTTGCTACGAGGCCTTAAGATAAACCCCTTGGAATCCATCCCATAATACTCTGCTGAATATAATCTCACTTCCCGCCTGCTACCGGCGACAGTGGGACAGGCACATAATGACAGAAGCGGCTTCATTGTTACGTTCATGTTCTCTGGGAGACGTTCACACTCAAAGGGATCAAGAACATCACATGAATCTGAATTCCTCTGACTCCTGCACAATATTACAGTTTCATCAGTAAAGTGACAGAGATCACCGAGGCATAAATTCTCACCAGCAATGTTCAAAGGGAGTTTGCTTGCTACGTCCCTGTCCTCTGCTCATGCCCAGCTTGGTGACCAAGTGCATTATTTCATTATTGTTTCTGCATCTACCATTCCCTAGATTCATGTTCTTCAATAACATGAAAGAGCATAAAAACATTACAAAGAATTCAAGATACCATTTGACAATTCCTAAGAATTAACTTGTGAAGGATTTACCACGAAGAGATTTGTTTGATTATTTCTACAAGATATAAATTGTTTACTGGACAGATTTTTTATTTTCAAGTCAAGTCAAGTTGAGGCTTTTTGTTCTTAATTAGCAGTGGTGTAGCAGTCTGGAAAAGCTAGTTTGTGCATATTCATAATAAGATTTTAAACAACCCATCTTCATATTCCACATTCCTTTGTAATCATTATGGTCACAATCAGTAAAACAAAGGCAAATCAGTCTTTGGTAGAGATAATTGATTGTGACATGTAAACTCGCTATTGATTGGTCAGGATTACATCTATGCAATCTGAATGCGTGACCAATAGCATTACTGTTAACATTTGTCCCTCCCGTGCTCTCCTTCACAGTTAGTCCCTAACCTTTACCGTAATAGGCTCCCACAATGACATTGTCCTAAAGCTATTTTGCAGGTACCTGCTGCGTCCTCTTCTGTTCTTTTCTGCTGTTCTGTTGACTTCAGGCTGTCAGGAACTGGATAATTCCACCAAGGAAAAACAAAAAGGACGTGGGGGGGTGGGGGGTGGTGGCAGGTCAGTCTACATTAGATCCCGAATGGCTTGAAGTGTTTGGATTGCCGTTGAGCAGATACCCCCCCCCCCACTCATATATTAGAATGGACTGAGGCCATAAATGGGCTGAAAACACAAGATGAAAGATGCATGTTTGTTTGTGGCATGGATACTGTCATTTATTCCGGAAAACACACGAGGACCCAGCCCCGTCCATCCTGTGCACTCAGTATCACGCTGATCAAAACCGTACTTTGCTTCAGGTTTCGTCTCGCGCATTTCAAACACTGCAGTTTAGTGTTTAGCTTGAGAGAAAAAGCTGTTTTCCCCTCTGCATGGGCATTCGGAGAAACGCAACGCTGGAGAGATGATGCATGAAAATAACCATCCTCGGGTGGCTGTAGCATGGAAAAAATGTAAAAACAAGTGAAACTGAAAAAAGAAAAATGGATTTTGGACTTCAAAATGGCTATGCTTTCAAACCAAGTCACTATATGGTGGTGTACAACAATTTCACCAAAGCATTGTTGTCTGATGTCAAACCGAAGGAAAAGAGAAGCTTTTGCTGTAGTTTCTAAGCAGACCATAGCAAGATGTTATATACACACAATATGCCTGTGTAGAGCAGTTTGTTAAGATGTACGTTCATGTACATCTGCACGTTCAACAGCAATGCACTAAGTAGCATGGGAAGTTTAACAGACAGAGCAAGAGATTCTTTCTGACCCAGAAACAAAAATCCTCTGTGACACTGATCACGTCATTTTCTAATGGAATTTGATGTTCCAAAAATGATTAGTTGAGTAGTTGCTCCTAATCTACAGCCTGACCTTGAATTATGCTGATGCCAAGAACATCGACTAAGTCACCCGTTTCGCAGTTATGAGATTTGGGGAATCATCATTGATCAACACGTGCAGACCAGGTCTCGACCCTTGACAGTTTTTTGGAACATGAGATGTCATGTTCAGATGAACACAAATGCAGGTGCAGTCCCAAGCTTTGATATGCTGAATGCTTTGATACACCAGTTCGAGTCTCAGGACCAAAAAATATTCAACATTCTTTTTAATTAAATAAGTTATGGGAGAAGAGCAGGGAAACAGCCAAACTTCATCCTGAAATTAAATACTCTTTAGATGATTGGGACTGGCTGAGAGACTTGAAATGACTGGAGATGCTTTAACAGGAGACAGGTGCAGTTATTAAAGCAATTAATTTTGACATGAGGCATGAGCGTGATCATCAGTAGCTCCCTCTAGAGATCCGTTTCCTCTAGATGATCCGTTCTCGGTACAAATAGCTTTGCTTTGATACTCGCTTTGCATGAGTAAATTGCTGGTAAAACCAGACCTTTTTAGAACAGACATCTCAGAAAAGAGGCAGATAAAAACAATCGTGGTGGATTTGATTCAAATCAGAGGAAGGTCCATTGTATGATTCATTTATTTTAAAATTGCTTTTCCAGTTGCAAGGGGACTGGGGGGGGGGGGGGGGGGGGGGGGTTGGGTACTAGGCAGAGGAAACTTCTGGAGTGGAATCCAGTCCATTGTGGGGTCTCACAATCACACACTACAAACTATTTAGACTTACCAGGTTACTTAGCTGCATGCTTTGGACTGCAGGAGAAACCCAGCACATGTGGAGAATATGCAGCTTCTGGGTCTTCATCAAAATGTGATTGAATATGTGCCTTTGAGATGAATTTAACAGATAAAAATTGAATGGGACCCTGGATCAGCAAAAGGCTATAACAGGAGGCTGAGTCAGGAGTTGGGATCTGGGCGTGGGAGAGGGACGAAACGCACTCATGCTTATCTGCAGGGTATGATCAAAGGAGATCATGGGGGAGGAGAAAATGGAAAAGTGAGAATGCCTATCCCAACCCTCAGAGTCACCTAATGGAGGCCTGGTCTGCCAACACAACCCTACCGTCGGCTTACTTTATGTTTACCGTTTCTTTTTCCCATTTGTTTAGGTCCTACCAACAGTAGCTAGCAAACAATTGGGGATTAATTGTTCGCAAAATGTAAAAATTATGAGGCAAGAAGGGTGATTACTCAACAGGCTCAGTCCCGGGGCACCGTACATGATTACATGTAGCTAGCAACACGCTGTCCCTCTCCGCTTCATAAACGGCACTAGGAGATTAGGCCGGCTAGCGCTAATGCTAAGGCGGACTGACAACTCCAACAGCTTAATGAGAAATTCCTCCTGAAACTGAGACTGATTATCAGCTACAAATTAGCCATAATATGAATAATCAGCCGCGGTGTCACTTTGGTGCAGGGAGGGGAAAAAAATGGTAAACAGCGGAATGCTCTCTCCCATGCTAATTAAAAATTACCTGCAGTTTGTTACCCAGTCTCTCGTTTTTGAAAATGCCACAAATAAATCTGGCAGAGACGGCGTTCGTGTATCTATGAATGTGAATTCACCATTAATCTATTTAAAAATATATTCTGGACTTGTTATAACAAACCATATAGTGACTAAGATGTATCACATCATCACGGTTACAGGAATAATGCTCATTCTCCGAGATGCCTTAATGTATGCACAACATAATTATTATTACAGATTTCTGCACCATCCGCATACATAAAAGATTCTGGGCTGCTGGGATGGGATCTTGTTAATATAAAGTGATAGACAGTACTGGCTGACCATATCTAACAAGGTATCAGTGACCTGCGGTCTTCTTTATAGGGTTATTTCAAGAATTTATAAGACTGCGCAGCGTCTGAGGGTACGGATGAGAATATGATTTATGATTTTATGGATATCTGCTTACCAGCGAACAGGTTATAAACATAATGCCGCGAATCTCCCGATCATAAATCCTTCACCTGTTGAGGTGCCCTAACATATCCATACAGAGGCTGCTTTATGTCAGACGCTGAGACTAATTGCTTTTACTTTTCTGTTAACCGTGCCGGAATAAACGGACCCATCCCTGCACTGTTCCTCGAAAGATTCAAAAGAGTTTTATGTCCACTTTTAGTACTTGCAAACTTCAGGGCCGCGTCCTTCAACACTACGCCACCTGCTGTCTGACAAGTTTTCCTTTAAACAGTGTATATTTTCATGACATACAGCCAAGGAAAAAAAATTAAGAGACCACTCTATATTTTTCAAATAATTTGCATTTCTAAATACTGGTTTAATCGGTCTTCTTCTGGCAGAAGGCTATGCTGAGCATCAGGTTGCTTCCAGGTTGAAAATCTCTAAGTATACAAGAATAAAGTAAGCAGGAGACACTGGAAACGACCAGAAACCAGCCAGGTAAAGGGCAGAAGCCACATTCATTGGTCTAATCACCATTAACTTATCTGATAGTTTCTCTTGAATCGTAGGGTGACATCAAGTGACCTTCAAAAGCAATGGGAAGCATTAAGTGCAGGTGTGAGGTGCACTGCTAGGATAGTTTGTATCAGGCTCATACAAGCAAGGCAGAAGCCCTTCATTAATGAGAAGCAGAGAACAACCTACCTGCAGTTTCCAAAACACAAAAATTATTCACAGACGCACACCCATAAATTGAGAAATGAGTGAAACAAAAAATTGTGCTGTGGTCTCTTAATTTATTCCGTGGTTGTATATTTAATAGGAATAACCATCCATCCATCTTCCAGTCGCTTGACCGGGGGAATGTTTTCAAACAGATCATAGACAGATTTCCAGAGGAATTACGGCCGGTTCGTACAGTACAGTATTAGTAAATAGGTCCTAAGTCTCAGACAGCAAAGGATAGAGTCAGTCCAACATGTAGAAATAAACACTCTTTTTATAGGTAAAAGCAGGGTGTCTCCTCATGGCGTATATGCATGTGGGGATCCTGAGACGTGTAGACGGGGCAAACACGCACAAAGTAGGAGAGCTATCCAGCACCCTGGGGGATTTCCATCACATGTGTTTCATTACGGACATATTAGCTCACATTGGCTCAGGGTGACTGAGGTGCCATCTTACATCAAGGAGCATCAGCCGTACTCCCCCGATCATTTAACGCCAAAGTGCTATTTTGGGGTGGAAAGAAGAGGCTGCAGAGTGTGAGTGGGAGAGGAAGGGGAGTCAGCACAGCGTCCTGGGGATTGATGCAGTGTAGCTCCATGAGGAAGCCCCCAATTAACTCCCCCCGATGAAGACAAAGTCGCTGTCAGGAGATCCTGTCTGGATAAACAGAAAATGTGAAGGAACACCGATGTGGATAAGGGGGAAGGATCGGCACAGCCCAGAGATGTTGTCATCCTGAACAATTAAAGGGATCATACAACAATTAAAGGGATCACACCTTAGTTAAAGGAATCCCACCACAATTAAAGGGATCCCAACACAATTAAAGGGATCCCATCACTATTAAAAGGACCACACCACAATTTAGGAGATCACACCACATGGACCAGTTCCTCTTAAAAACTATACAGATGTTAGCTGGCTATCTGAGAAGGAATATGTTCATTTCTGCAGATGGCATTAGGCACATGGAAATTTAGTCCCAGGGCGAAGGTGAGGACGTGAAACATCGGCGTGAAGCTTTATCAGTTTGGGATTGGTTTTTGCTCAAAACAACCGAGTGACGAGGCCAGGTGCAACTGAGGTGTATTAACAATTGCTGTGTCTACAATCAAATGAAAATTACTTGTTAGATAATACATCTCAGTGACGCATGAAACAGGGGATGATCAGGGAGGTGTAAGGGGATTGTTTTATAATGTTTTTGAGTAATAATGGAGGAGGTGAAACTGAACTTAAATCAACAACAGTGTAATTTTAGAGGGAACATCACAATGAAATCCAAAATGTCAGTTTTGATTGAGTAAATATCAAAAGAGTAGCAACAGAAGAGGTTACAACGTGCCAGTCGGTGTAATATCACTGCAACGCATTTACATTACATTTCACTTACTTATCAGACTGACATACATCTTTTGAGAAGGCAGGGTCAGTCAGTCCCTGGAGCTTTGGGGGCTAAGGGTCTCCCACAAGGACCCCCCAGTCTATTCCCTCTGCTGGCCCTGGCACCTTCCAATCACAGGTATGACCTCCTCAGCGAGTAATACACTGCCCCACAATGCAAGTTTGTTTCCACTGGGCTGCAAGCTTCCAGTTTCTGATACTGCCGGTCTAGTCAGGGTTGTGGTTCCCTGGGGGTCATCTGCAGGTTTCTCAGGCACATGGTTTATTTGAAATGTGAGAGGAAACCAGCTCAGACCAAAGAAACATGAGGAGCACGTGCAGACTCCTAGCTTAGAGAGATCCCCGCTGGATTCAAGCCCACAGCCCTGGAGCGGAGATGTCATCGCTATAGATATACAATCTCATTCCCAGGCAACCAGGCAGTCAGTGCTGAACTCATTTACCTGCACATATAGTATATATTTATAGCACAAATGAACAAATGAAACTGATGTTCAAAGTTCGTGCATTTGTGTAACAGGACTTTATTACCTTTGCATGAGCTAAAAACAAAACTGCATGCATTATGGCTATAAAAGGTGCAGTTATGAGTTATTTTTAAAAAGTAGACCGATGGCAATAAATGGATTTGGGGGCGAAAACGGCATCCTGTTTTTTTTCTCAGTGCTCTGCATGTCGCCCCAACTCTTCAGGAGTCGGAGGGTTAATCAGGAAATTAATTTATCTTCTTAGCAGAAGAAGTAATTAAGTCTAGGGGACAACGGCATCATATAATTGAGAATGAGTAATGAAGAAGCAGCGTGCGCAGGGAAAAAAAGTTTGGTAATTAAGACAGGATGTTGAGTGTAACAAGGAGGAATAATGTGTTTGTCACCCATGGCACTATTATTTCGCGGTGATGTAAAGCCGGGCCCGAAAGAACCGCAGGCGGGACTCTGGAGAAGGTGCAAACCAGAGTCACACCAGATTCTCTTATTAGGATCCGATTCATAATGTGGCCGCTCTGACTAATTCAGGCCACTCAAGATTAATTCCGCAGCACAAGCAGCATAATGTAGCAGAAACTTTCCTTTCCCAGAAAGCTTTTTCCTTTTTCCTCTCTCTCTCCTCTAGGGAGATTCGTTAGAAGGGTGTTAAGACGTACATGGTTCTGACAATTTGGGTCCCGGTAATCGGGTCAGGATGGTGGAGGGGGCTGAGGTTCAGCTAGCCAAATGTAACGCCATTCACTCGCTGCCTCGCTTACCCGCCGACTACGCTTGGCTCCCTTTGTTGAATTTGGAAAATGCTCCTTTTCAAAAAGGGGGGTCTACTTTGTACCCTGAAGTCGAAAGAGCGAAGCTTTCTTCTCAGGGGGAGGACAAAGGACGTGTGAAAATCATTGATCTGACCTTGTACTTTTATAGTCTGAAAAACAGGAACGCCTCATTGCCCACGGCGGATGGCACGGGAACTCAGGGTCGAGGGAAAAAAAAAAAAACGAAAAGGACTCAAATCATGGGGAAGAATGAGCTGAGAACAATTAGGTCAAGTGTGTAGGGAGAGCTGGCAGAAAAGTGCGTGTCATAAAGAGAGGAGTTTAACGTCGAGACGGCGCTAAAACCACATGTTTACATACACTGACACTCCAGTGGACCAGTATCGCTGCCCCCAAAATCAGGGGTCTGCTCTCGAGAAACTGCAGATGCGACCAGGGGCAGCTACACACATGCAGATCCGAGAGACCCAAAGGAGAGAACCAGTGATAGACAGCTAGGACAGTGGACAAGGCTTGGAATGATTGACTGCTGGTGTGTGACACTGAGACCTCACAGAGACAAGCCTGCCCCAAGCTGTCTGCTGCATGCAAACTGTCAGTCATGAGCATTTAAAACAACTGCTTATAATCTATCTGAATCATCTTTCATGATGTTTCAACAGGGGCTATACAGGGGCGGGACTACAGGGGCACTGGCCCCAGCTGAAAGCTGACTGGCTCCCAGAGGGTCCCCTTCCCTGTCACTCACAGATTCAAAATGTGTTATTGGCTAATGATAAGTTTGTCCCTTCTACATGAATTATGGTCCCTCTTATGCCCCCCCCCCCCCTTAATTTAAAGAAAACCCTAGAATCACCCCTGTTATAAACAAAGCTGACAGAGACCAGCAGAAGAAATGAAAATTACTATCAGTAGGGTATATTAATGTGTATTTTTTGATACAGACACAGATACTGGTGCAGCCCACTCATCACCCAACTGCTGCTGCCCCCCCCCCCCCAATCCATATTCTACATCACCCACCACGCACATACTCTAGAGTAGTTTGCACGGCACCCGCCTCACTGGCTGACATCATCAGTTTCCAGGGTAGCCCCGAGGATACTCCATGATGTGATACGTGTCCATGACAACAGAGCAACGGAGCATGCAGACTTAGAGGATTCCTAGAAGAAACTGTGCGGTTTTGGTTCCAGTTTGTAAGAAAAGGGGACTGGGTGATGTGGTATGACTACAGGGGAGGGGTCACGCATCTCAGAGCTGCAGATAGAGCCTCCCCAGGGGGTTGAAACGTCCCTCAGAGACCAGGAAGTCTACTGGACACTAACAAACAAATAAAACGAGTGTCAGATGAGATGTGTGACACAGCGGGTTCAGTCGCTGTCCCTGTAATCAGAAAGTCGCTGGTCCTGCACTCTAATTTCACTCTTGGGTCCTGCCAAATACTCCATGGACTGTCTAAGCCCACTATCTCAAAAAAGCATCTGTTAAAGAAATTACCTGTACGGCATGAAGCAACATTCAGCATTTAGGGACGTCATTACACTTAAAGATGAACAAGGGAGGTTAAGAAAGACACGCAGGAAAAATTCGGTGATGGTTGTAATGCGGCATTCTCGGCCTGCGGCTGTTGGCCGCGGTGACAGCTCACCTCCTGAGTGAGAATGGGGCCCCATGACAGACGGGGGTGACCTGGAGGGCTGTGGGAAGAAGCCCCAGTGCTGCCTCAGTGCCTCACTATTTAATGGTATCTCCTACCAAGCTGTGGCCTTGTTGAATTTATCGACTGAGTAAAAGAATCTACAGCAGACCGGGTTCTGCATCCCCGCCGCCCACAGATAATGGGCCGTACTCTTTTATCCCATTCACAGCGGTGGGTGATAAATGGACTTAATACTGGGGCTGGCTACAAATTTATTTTTTTTTCCCCTTCGATTTTGAATCTCATAAATGCAACCGATGCTTTGAAGTGTCTTACACTCGAGACGCCCCCGACTGCGGGAGCCCCACAAATAGCCATGGATCCGTCACCGAGGATCATCATGGTTAGGAAGTGGTGAGGAGCACAGTAGGGGAGGCTGGGTGACGGTCAGGGAAACGGAGGGCGGAGGGAGGGCTGAAGAAAGTTCTGGAAGAATGAGAGACGTTTGGACAGGTAGTGATTATCACGCTGGATGCCCAGGCCCTTCCTGGGTAGGTCGATCCGTGAGAGTTACGCTACATTTTTCTTATTGTTAACCATCATTAGCTAATGTCCTGCCACTCAAAGAGGAGGTGCCCTGTGCCCACAAACAGTCTCCACACTAAATATGAAATTTAAATTTAGGAGATGGCATATGTACGCATAGGAGATGTTCTGGTAAGCAGCTAGCTAGCTACAATCTTCTGACTGTACTCCAGGCATGTAGTCACATGCTAAAGTAATGGGAGTGAACTACCTGAACAACCCCCCGCCCCCACCCTAGTCAGCAAAATCAAGTTGGGGTGGGTGGGGGGGGCGGGGGGTAGCAAGGGGGTCCCCCGAGATTAATTACAGACTTTTTAAACCTGTTTTTGAAACATCCAAGGGCCCGAAAATATACATTAAACACATTAAAAATATATTTCAAATTCACATAAAGTGTATTTATAATACTAATGCAGAGGTCAGGATATTCCCAGCTGTGGCCACGAATGAGAGAAAATCCGCCGTAAATTTTGCAGAGACGATGCAGGCCATCAGGAAAATGTTTTATCAGCAGTGTGGGAGGCCTGCCAGGGCGGCGTTAGGGACAGCAGGCGCTGCTGCCTCTAGGTCTTTCTGTCCGCACCGTTTCAATTTATAGACCATTTAGGCAACAAAGACAACTGGACAAACGTTTAGCAGATAGAGTAAGTAACCGGCACTTTTGTGCTGCACTTCTAGACTTAATCTATGATACTGAATCTATGATTATACTTTTCAGAGGAAAATGTTGCTTTTCTGTGGTTTTCTGTTACTAAGAATACGAAATGAAAAAAATATGCTGACTGCATCCCTGAAGTCGATATTTAATATTTATAGATCGTGAGGCATCAAGGTGTCGTGTGGTAAATACATATTTCATCAGTGAAAGTCTGCGCTTGAACATTTATCATGGAGCGTCCGCAGATTCGCCGTTCTGGGGCAGATAATTCACAGCGTCTTTAAATCTGAGAAGCGGCTGATCTGCACATAACTCTTAGAAATGTTATTTATTGTTTTCAAAATTAAATCTGGTGCCGCGACGGTGGGCTCCTGTACAGCAGGGCGGAAGCACGGCTTTCGAGCATGTTTAACGGCAGCTCCAGGACAAATTTTAATTTAATAAAAAAAATAAGAATCACAGTCCCGTTTGTGGAATCAAATGCAGCCGCAAAGTAATTGAAAACATGGCAGACAGAGTGGGCGCATATTTCAGCTATGATCAGTAAATATTTATTTACTGAGCCCTAACGGTCAGCGTGAATAAGACTCCTCCATTCAGCCGGGAATCCTTCGCGTCTGACATCACACGGGAGCCTGATGCCCATGATGACATCAGCGACATGCGCTCACACACCCCCATCTGAAGACTTGCCACAGCAACAAGCAGACATACACGAGCCACCCGCTAAGCAAACGACCGTCTGACCTTTTGGGGGGGGGGGGCGACCTTTGTGAGTGTGATTATCTGGCAAGCTTGCAGTTTGCCTCCGTGGATAGATGAACACAGGATTAATAGGCCCCTGCTGTCATTTACATTTATTGATTAAATGTCAGCGATTAAAAAAAAAAATAACAAAAAAAAAAAACGCAGTTTCACTTAAAGTTTAATATTAAGAAAGATAGTTGGGCTGATGGTTTTAAACTTCAGCATGTTGTTGTGAGGAATATTAAGCTATGATTGGTTAAATATCCAGGCAACAGCACGAAATCCTGTCACTAAATCCCACACTGGTTATCCTTACGTTATTTTCTGTTGCCTAACAAACCTCCTATACACCAATCTGACATAAATCACCTGTCACAGATATAAACCCTGCCTACGGTTTCTGTGGGCCGATGTGTTTAAATCAAAGTACTGGGGGATGCCAGATGCATTTGGGGAAACTTTTGCAATGCAGGCATAAAGACAAGTCCATCTACCCGGCCATCAAACACGAGCAGATGACCAGACCCGGCCACAACCCCCACTGCCGCCACACCCCAGGGTAGGAACAGTCAACCCAGACATACTGACGTTGGCTGAATTAGACTCCAGTGATTGATGAGCCCTGATGCACAAGACAGACAGATAAAATAAGTATACAAACAAAGGGGGTTAAAAAAAACACATTGTCAACAGCTTTGACAACATTACGCTCGCCTGGCTGAAATCTGTAGTGTTTCATGACAATCCCAGGGAGGAGATTCTGTGGTCTGAACACAGAGCTACCAATGAAACAACCACGCTCTGTGGGGGCCACATAAAAACAGGAACCCCCCCTGGAACACTGAAGTGGGCCGTTCTTTGTCCTTCTTTTCCTGACAAACCGTGCAGTACAAGTACATAAAAAGTGACAACTGCGTTTGTTAGCGACCATCATCGACCCAAAACAAAGCAGAGACTGCTGGTAAGAAGAACAGTTATAACAGCTCGTGTCACTCAATCCAGGAGCAATAATGAGTGTGGATGTGGCACTTATCAGGTCCAACAATAGCTCGTTAAATCAGCAGGGCTTTCATAAGGGCGACGATCACCGTAAAATAAGAACAACACGCCAACGAAGAGAGAGGGAGAGATGGACAGCTATCAGCTGGGAATACCCATGAAGTTCTGGTGTCTTTTTACAGCTAAATTCATCATAGGAGACCAGGTGTAGAACCTTGTTCAGCAGCTCTTCTGCAACCTGACCTAGAAACCTGTGGGTTACTGGTCTACCTGCATACCACCTGTCTCCTGAAATATGTTCAGCTGATGATTATTCTTCCTAATCTAACAGTTCGTTCTGATGAATAATTTACCAACACGATTCACGTTAAATTCTTTACTCCAGGGACAGGGACAATCCATTGTCTCTGAACATGAAGTTATCAGCGGACAACTAATAACTATCACATTGTCGCTTAAAATATTGACAAACCATTTAAGCAATACAGCGGCAGTTTCCTATAGATTGAAGCATTTTACTTATGGAGATCTGGTCTACACAATAGCCCTTGTCTCTGCTTCAACCTTAAGTTGGATTCTCCCATTTTTACTGTCAGTAGGATTGTGGGCAGTCTGATGGGAAGGGAAAGGGAGACCTAGCACAGATGTCAAGGCCTAAGCAGCCATTTGCACTCGTTGGTATCTTCTCCTTCTATAGATCTGCATAGTGATCACTGTGATCACTCACCGGCCAGTTTAATGGGTACACCAGCTCATTAACAGCCGGTTCTTCCAAACAGCCAATCATGTGGCAGAAACTGAACACATGTAGCAAGCAGGCGGGGTCACCGGGTTCACTAACTGTTCAGCTACTTTAAACAAGGTGTGACTGTCGGTGTCAGACGTGGCGGTTCCAGCATCTCGGAAACAGCCGCCCTCCAAGGATTTCCATGCATTACGGTGCACAGAGTTTACAGAGAATGGTGCAATAAACAAAGAAACATCCAGTCTGGGGCATTTCTGTGGCTGAAAACACCTTCTTAATGAGAGAGGTCAGAGGAGAATGGCCAGACTCGTTAAAGTTAACAGGAAGGCCACAAGTGCATAAATAACAGTTCGGTGCAACAGTGGTGTACAGAAAGGCATCTTCTTGTCAGTCCTGTAAGTGGTTCTGGAGATAATAAGGGTATTTCCTGGTATTACGTAGCGGAGCCTAATGAAATGCCTGCCGAGTGTGTACCTTGGAATACTCATACGTATACTGAGATGCACACGCAGTCACTCCTTACTGCACTCGATGCAGTTCGGTGCTGTTTGCCATGCATATATTTCAGGTGTCCCTCGGTGCTTCTTTGGGAATCTCCGGGGAAATTCACGATTTGCATCCTTGTTAATAAAAGGCCAAATTCTCGTGCATTTTTTTTACATTTTGCATGTGCTAGCCCCGGCGCAGTGGTTTTCCAGTTTCAGGTGCGATGTGTGTATGATGGTTCTGCACAGGCTAAACCAGCTGCCCACATCTGGCCAGATAAAGAACGTTAAGAAGCAACAGAAACCCCACAGGAAGGTGACACGAGGTAAACAACATTGTTAGCTGACCCCAGTGGAAATATTCATAACTTTAAGCTGTTCACCTAAGTTGTTAGCGATCTCGATTCTTCATGCCATAAGCCACTGATTCATAGTTAGAAATTCCATTTTTAAATTCATCTTGTTTCAATTTTTATTTTAAATTGAGCTCCTTCAATATGTAAAAGTGTTACATTTTACAAATTTTGCTTAAGATAAAAATTTATTAGAAATCAAATAAAACCGTCTGAAAGAATATTTTGTCTGTCGCAGCGCTGGGCTCAGAGTTCAGGGGAACCACCCCTTAAGACACCGACTACGCCACCCTGGGAATTGCGCCCAGGGAAATAGTTCCTAAGCTAAATGAAACTCCAAGAGAAAGGTACTCAGGTCCGTTATACACGGCAGCAAGAGACGTGGCTCCACTTACAATCTTTTATTAAAACAAAATTAAAAAAACACCATCCACACGACGAGATAAAACCTCGGGGCTGGTCCACACAGGGTAGGAGGTTAAACAGTCAAAACAACAGATGGCATCCTGAAACAAAACACTACAACTCCCATGCATACACACAATACAACATGCCACCACAAAGTTCCCTTCCTCCCTTATGGCATCCCAACCCCAAAGAATCTTAAAACACACAAGATAAAATCCCTCACATTCAATACAAAAAAAGAAGAGAAAACAAGAGCAGAGGCAAAGAGACAAAGAGGCAAAGCAGCAGCAACTGCAGGACAGACAATCCAGACCGCAGCTGTAAAAGCAGGCAGAGCAGCAATGCTTAATGGCGTAGTGATCTCCAACCAGCCGGATAAACTCCCTCCACGTTGCCCGCTGCCACCTACCAAACAGCCGCCTCCAATAAATCCGTCGTATGCAGATCTTTACCACGAAGTCAGGTAACCGGAAGAACCTTGCCAGCGTTCGACCCCCAGCCAACCACTGCCATTTTTATAGGGCGCTACCACGAATTACAATACAAATCGGCCCGCCCATTTAAAGGCACAGATACTTAAAATAGTCATACTGCCACAATCTACCCCCCCCTTTTTAAATCGTCGACCCGACGATGGAATACAAAGTCTAACTCCAGGGTCTAAAAAGGGCAGCAACTGCATTAGACACAGGGTCGAGAGACCTTACAGTCCCTTGTGCCATCACCCCCGCAGGCCTCGGAAGATGGTAAACGTTAGAGTGTTGGCCTGCCGTTGCTCGGGTTGTCCTTCGCACTTCCACTTCCTGGGAGTGAGGATGACTCATGGCTGGAACCACTCTGGAACTAAGTGGCTGACTCACTACTGATGGAGAAACCACTGAGGGGCCTGGGACTTCAGCAGGCCGCAAAGGAGACTTCTGAGCAGCACATGTCCTTGCCACTGGCCTAGACAGTGAGGAACCAGACACTCCCCCCGGGCCTTCCTGCCTCAACACCACCAGGTCCTCATCATCTGAAGATTCATCTGATGAAAATGTTGACTCCATAGGCAAAGGGTTACCAGGGCAGACACCAGAGACATTTACTATGGCCTTCAACAAAGTTCGATGGACGTGCCTGACCTGGGTCTGGTCATCCACAGGTGCGATGGCGTAAACTGCTCCACCAGCCTTAGGCGTTTTTAGAACTCGGTACATCACAGAGCTCCACCAATCTCTAATTTTATGACGCCCTCTGGTACTACAATCACGAATGAGTACTAGCTGGCCTTCACTTAGAGGGCGATCTCGAACATGCTGGTCATGGTTCTTCTTCCGGCGCTCAGCCGCCATCTTCAACCGTCCCCTGGCCCCATCAAAGGCCAACTGTAGTCGAGTCCGATGTTCTTCAATCCAATCATGGACATGTCCACTCACGGGTTCCGCCACTCTGCCTAGAAGGAAATCAACTGGAAGCCTAGGCTCCTGACCGAACATAAGAAAAAAAGGAGATTCCCCAGTCGCCTGATGGGGAGTAGTGTTATAACAATAAAGCACCTGTGGCAGACAGGAATCCCAATCTCTCTTCCGGGACACAGGCAAAGTACGCAACAAGTTGTGGAGAGTCCTATTAAAGCGTTCGCACTGACCATTGCCCGCCGGATGGTATGGAGTAGTGCGAGATTTCTCGATCCCATAAAGACCGCAAAGCTGCTGGATAAGGGAGCTTTCAAAGTTACGGCCTTGGTCTGAATGTATCCGGGCAGGAACACCAAACTTTGAAAACCATTCAGCTACCAGAACTTGGGCCACGGTGGAGGCGCGTTGATCATAGGTGGGGACAGCCAGAGTGTATTTACTAAAAACATCAGTCATGACCAAGACATTTTCAAGTCCATTCTGGGCAGGCTCTAACACAGTGTAGTCAACTGCCAAAATCTCATTGGGCCGAGAAGCCAACAAATGTCCCATAAAAGTACGAGCTGCTGGATGTGTATCCTTAGCCACTTGGCACCTCTCACATTGTTGACACCACTGGGCTACCTCGGAGGACATACCTGGCCAATAGCACCGCTGGCGCAACAATTCCAATGTTCTTTCCACGCCCTGGTGGCCATGGTCTTGATGTACTTGAGTCAACACCTTATTCTTTAAGGTATCGGGCAACACCAACTGAAGAGTAGTTTCAGCACCATCAGGGCGACAAACCTGACGGTACAGGAGCCCGTTCTTTTCAACCAGGCGATCCCATTGTCGGAGCAAGGCCAATGCTGGCCTTGAAAGTTGTTTCCGTTCCTCTGCATTAGGATGCTCCTTGCGAGTCCAAAATGGCAAGATTTCCTGAATAACTGGGTCTGCCTGCTGAAGCACCCACAAATCAGGGGTAGAGCAAGGAAAAACTGTAATAGCACCTTGGGTTACCTCAGCCTTTCCCCATGACCAAGCTTGCTGTAAGGAATCAGGGAGTAAACTGCCAGGAACCATGGTATCCACTTCTAGTCGGCCCAGTGGGTATTGGCGAGACAACGCATCCGCATTCTGATTGCTTTTCCCAGACCGATACTTGATCTCAAAATCAAAAGATGCCAGTTGCGCCGCCCACCGTTGCTCCATAGCACCCAATTTAGCAGATGACAAATGACTGAGTGGGTTATTATCAGTATAAACAATGCATTTATGACCTAACAGGTACTCCCTGAATTTCTCCGTCATAGCCCACTTGAGTGCCAAAAATTCTAATTTCATAGAGCTGTAATTGGACATATTCCGCTCTGATGGTCTCAAACCTCGGCTAGCATAGGCAATTGGCCTCACCTGGCCTCCTTGCTCCTGGGATAGCACTGCCCCCAAGCCCGCATGGCTTGCATCCACCTCCAGGATAAATGGTAAAGAAAAATCAGCATAGGCAAGCACAGGTGCTGTAGTAAGCTTCA
Source organism: Brienomyrus brachyistius (assembly GCF_023856365.1). NCBI lineage: Eukaryota > Metazoa > Chordata > Actinopteri > Osteoglossiformes > Mormyridae > Brienomyrus > Brienomyrus brachyistius. The sequence goes on from NC_064533.1 coordinate 16,428,589, forward strand.
GCTTCAGCCCCTCAAAGCTCTTCTGGCACTCCTCGGTCCAAGTGCTAATCGCACCCTGTGTAGCCCCCTTTAGCTTCTTGCCTCCCAACTCAGCCACCAGTCGGTGCAGAGGGGCTGCCAACCCCTCCACAAACCGACGATAGTAACTAGCGAAGCCCAAAAAGGACCTCAGCTCCGTGACAGTAGTGGGACGCTGCCAGTTAGTTACTACCTCTATCTTGCCAGGATCAGTAGAGACGCCCTTGTCGGAAATCACATGGCCCAGGTACTGCACCTTCTGTTGGAAAAATGAACATTTAGAGAGCTTCACCTTCAAGCCCTCCTGGTGAAGCCGTCCCAGCACCAACTCCAGCCGCCGCAGATGTTGTTCCACCGTGGATGAAAAAACCACAATATCATCCAAATACAGCAATAACGACTGACACTGCTGGTCACCGAATATCCTTTGCATCAGTCTCTGAAAGGTGCTGGGGGCATTACAAAGCCCAAAGGGCATCCGGTTCCACTCAAACAGCCCAAAGGGGGTACAGAATGCCGTCTTGGGTCTATCTTCCTCCGCAACTGGGACCTGGTTATAACCACTCGCCAAGTCCAGGGTAGAAAACCAGCACGCACCAGTAAGCGCATCCAGGGATTCCTCAATACGTGGCAGAGGAAATGCATCCTTCCTGGTCTTGCCATTCAACTGGCGGTAGTCTACACACATGCGCAGACTACCGTCCTTCTTTTTAACAAGGACAATGGGGGAAGCGTAAGGACTGCAGCTCTCCCGGATCACCTGTGTCTCCAACAGTTGATTAATGTGTTCCTTGACCACCTCATACTCAGACGGGGGTATACGCCTATAGCGTTGCCTCACAGGGACATCGTCCAAAAGGGGAATGTCATGGGCTAGCAAGTTGGTACAGCCCACCTCCCCATCCTGAGCTGAAAAGACAGAGATATACCGCCTAAGAAGGGACCTCACCTGAACCTGCTGTTCAGCAGACAGTGAAGAGAGGTCCAAATTATCCACCTGATCCAACATGGCGGGGGCAACTGATAGAGATGCTACATCCGCAGTAACAGAGGGCACTTCGACAACACCAGCAGGTAAGCTGACCACATGAACACTATTCAAAGTACCCATAATGGTACGGGGATACAACACCACGTCAGTAGAACCTACATTTAGTACCGGTACAGAAGCAGTACCTCCTCTCACCTGGACTAATGCAGGAAAAGCCAGCAACCCACCTGGTAAGCCAGAGAAGGTAGGTTCAAATAACACTGTAGCACTCGCATACTGCTTTGAACAAGTAGCTGCTACCAACTTCATCGTACCACCTAGGACACGACATACCTTCCGGCCACGCACCCTGACTTTACCTGGAGTACCACTGGAGAACGGCACCTCCGAACAATGGCATTGTTGCAATGCCTGCATAACAGGTTCTGGGGCTGCAGATACTGCAGGTGACTCAAATAGACCCAGCCCATGCTGTCCAAACAGCTCTTGATAGCACCGCCGGATCACATTCATCCCCAAAACACCAGGGACCTGGGGGGATGACTCGCCTGGGGGGTCCCTAACCACTAACACCCCACACTGTGGCATTAACTTACCACAAAGCTCAACCTCCAACTCGAGATAGCCAATATAAGGAATGGTTAATCCATTGGCCGCCCGAAGTTGTAGCCAGTGACAAGCCTGAAGGCGCTCTTGACCCCACTGCCCAAAGTGCTGAATGAAACAACTTTCAGGGATGGTAGACACCATAGACCCAGTGTCGATTAAACAAGGCACTACAACCCCACATCTAGATGTGGACATGGGGACATCAGTTGAGAGGCAGCGCCTAAACTTATAGGAACCAACCTGGAGCCAGTAGGAGCCCCATCCGAACCGTGGCTCTGCAATCCGGTGGGCACTAGTTTCCCGACGCTGGCCGTGGGTGAGGCTCTCCTCCCTAATGGGGGAGCAGCTGAAGACTGGAACCGAGACGGAGCCTGAACCCCATCACACTCCCTAGCAATATGCCCAGGCCGCTGACAGCGTCTACAAATGATGGAACTGCTGCGAGGGAAACGACTACGCTGATGAGAGCTCTGCCTCCAATAAATCCGTCGTATGCAGATCTTTACCACGAAGTCAGGTAACCGGAAGAACCTTGCCAGCGTTCGACCCCCAGCCAACCACTGCCATTTTTATAGGGCGCTACCACGAATTACAATACAAATCGGCCCGCCCATTTAAAGGCACAGATACTTAAAATAGTCATACTGCCACATGTCCTATGAAGAGATTCGTACATTTCTAATATTTTATTGTTAAAAATCATTTTCGGTATGATCCACATTTTATAATTTTTATCATTCCAAGTATGTTTTCTTTTTCATCTAAGCTTTGAAATATGTTAAGAATCTCCATGTAAGCATGTAATTTTATTGAATTTTATTTTTAGCTGCATTATTTTGGTGGATTGTTTGAATAGAGGTTATGTATGTAGTTAGCGTTCCTGTTATGAATACTCCACTCATCCCAGAAAAAAAAACACCAAGAATGAAAACAGTCCATTTTTAGTGCCAATAAAGGATGTGCGTTCCCATTTTCCATTTATGTCTCTCACGTTCCCGTGCTTCCTGACAAAGGCAGAGGCATTTTTTCCCCCTTTTTTTTAACAGCAGATTGGACTGAGGTGTGATTAAGACCAGGGATTGTGCTTGCTGAAAGCCTGCCTCTGCGCACAGTTAAAAGCAGCAGCGCAAATTGGAAAAGTGGGCAAAGCTGGGTCCTTTTTGTGATTAGCCCGAGCGGGAAGCCTTACACAAAGAAGCTGATTTCGCCCAACGGAGGAGCCGCACTTATTTCCCGGCAAATGTAATTATTTAGCGGCGCGCCGCGCGAACAGGCTGCACGCGCCCTGGCCAAGAGCTGCTGTGAGTGAGAGGCGCTATTAGCGACTGATTTCAGCGTGAGAGCTGGAATGTTCCCAGCCTGCAGGAGGCGCTGGTTTTAGGTACCGAACGTGAGGATAAAACTAATCATTTGATCCACGGTCTGATTTCACCTTTCACTGTATTCAAACAACATGTGAGGAACACCTGGTAGGTAGCGCCACATATTCATGCGATTAACAGGCTGTGCATCTAATTCTACTCTCATCCCAACCCTGGTCTCTGGGTCACTGATCACTTTGGAGATTCATATCTATCCAGAGCACCCATTTACTGATCTTAAAGTACTACGTCCTAAGGAGAGAGACAGCAGTTGTACCTTTGTAAGAACGTAGTACCCAGCATGCATTGCTCTTGGTAAGTCTGCATAAAACCAAAGGCTGATTCAGCCAAGTGGATGAAAACCCAGTGTTATGAAATTAAATAACTCCGTTGGTAAAATAACATATATATTTTTTCCCATCGCGCGTTTCCACCCTCGACTGTGACAAGACACCTTAGACAGTTAATGATCTCCTGTCTGAGAGGAAATTCAGCCCCCCCACCCAAGCAGAGCCGCATTGGCCCCTCTATCGAGGTCGGAGCCACAGCCAGCGCGCCGGTTAATAACGATTCATGCAGCCGTCAGTCCCCCTGACCGATGTCATCAATATCGAGCTGTTCCAAATAACGGCAATTAACAGAGAGGTTCAGGGGAAGCAGCCAGCCTGTTTTATTTTTTTGACAAAAAAGGGTCTCTAATGTCCTAATGCAGAATTGACATTTTGGTCCAGGAAAACTACAGTAAGTAATTCTCACATGTGAGGTGCAGTGAATAGTGAGTGGGGTGGGGGGGGGGGGGCGGTTGCTTTATTTTTAAGGAGGAACACAACACATGACACATGGCAGAGAACCACTGCGATTGCTACACACTTAAACACTGGCCATAAAAGCACGAAAATAAAAATAAGTCACTAAAACAAATAAAATAAGCGACTTGAAAATAATTTTATAAGCTGTATTCGGGAAATTATTTAGTGCCATTTAATGACAAATGGAAGACCACATAGCAGAGGATTAGCACTCTATCATGTGTCACCGTTTGAGTATTACTCTTATTAAATCACGTTAGGTCACTTTCTGTGTTGAGCTCACTGCTCTGTTCTTCCAGAGCTTGTTAGAGTACGACGAACACACAAAATGACCTTTACGATGGGCTCACAACTCCTACCTTCGATGGAAGCACCCATCCAGCAAACAATTTATCACATCCGAGGCTCATATTGCACTCCGCCTCACACGAAACGATCAGTCGCTTCCAGAGAGCGCTCATCAAAACTAGCCAATATGCATTTGTTTCTCTCTAAATTACTCTTTTACCTTAATAATTAAAAAGATCACTCCAAAACAGGCCACATAACTTAGATCATTCAGGCTTTAAGATGCCTTTCTCCACACCATCCTGAACCATTTGAACCATCATTCTGCATCCAGACGCAGCTTGAAATATTTGTGAAACTTCCAAAAGCAGTTTCAGTGACCAGGCACCTGTCCCGCTCCACATTCCGACAGTGTTTTGCTAATTGCTGCTGCTCCACACGGCTTACCCACATAATAAATGTGTTCACCACTGGTGGTGAAAAATTACACGTTATATCAAAAGCATCAGAGCTTTTGATCTTTGCTCTTCCGCACATGACTATGCCAGGTAGAACGGAAAAGCCACCCATTGTTCCTTCACGACTGTCATGCTTTTTTTGCTGAGGGAAACTTTGGGTTCCACCCTTAAGTCAGTGTTCCAGCCAGAAGCAGTCATAGTACACACAGCTCCTGGCACAGTAAGGATGCTTGATTCTGCATTCTTAAACTACACTAAATGCCCTGTCTGTGGTGCGGCTTCCATTCGTATTAATGACTTACTGTATGTTCTAACACCTCAACCACAGTCTGAACCTCAACAGCGATCAGAAGCCTTCCACAAACTCCACACTGGGACTCCTGCCCTACTTTACACATGAAAAAGTTATTATTCCATGCATTATGCTGAGACTGAGATTTATTTATTCATACGGCAATGATGTATCAGTGGCCTATTTTTACAAGTCTGCCCCCTGTGGATTCACAGCTGTGTACACAAGTATTAGTAGCAATATAAGCAGCAATACAATATTGGGACATTTTTAGTTTATAACCACGCCACGTGAAATATTATTCTTCTCTTTCAATGCAGAGACATAATTAGCAGACATTAAGCATTATCCAATCCTCAATGTTAAATCCTGGTTCTTCATTCGGTTCCTTGACCCTCACTGAACAGCTTAAACTTCTCAAGTAAACAGCAATCGCAACACATCATTCTTTTTTTTTTTTTACCCTTTCACCTATCAGCTCAACGGAAGCCTTTGCTTAAGAACATGTTGTCTCAAAGCAAACCTGTTTATCTTAATTGCAGCAATTGCCTGGCTATCATGCTATTAATTTCAGGCATCCAGATGTTGATACTGACCCATTTTTCTGCAAAATGCAGCGTTAGGCGCACATCTGGTATGATTACATTTTTGGTTTATGCAGCTTGAACCTGCGAATTAGTCTGTCAGAGAATATTTAATATGAAATTAATACAAATTGATGCAAAAAGTTAGCAACCTGTTACACTCTACTCTTTGCAGAACATGATTAATCTCATCTGGAATCCCGCTTAACGATCTCTACTGTATCGACATTTAAGACTCCTTTAGCATTGTGTCAACATTTAAACAATGAAATGCTCCAGTTTGAAAGTTTTCAGTTTAAAACTTTCCACACTACTCTATATTGGTTTACCTTCTGGATAATATCCTAGGCTCTTATTTAAACAGCCTAGACTGAGCAACTTGAGAGACAGGCAGGCAGGCTTTCACAGTGGGATACAGACAGGGAGTTATTAAGATTTTTTTAATCAAGAGGAACAGTGGGACACTCTCCAGGATACTCCTGAAACAACATGTCAGTTCGCCAAGAAATCAGAGGTTGGGGGGGGGGGGGGCCCAGCTTGCAGCCATAAATATACATACAAGTAATTATCACCAATTACCCTGATTACAAAGGCCTTTTCTTAAATGATGGAGCTGAACATCTCATCAGTCTTGTCTACAATCATATTTAAAAACCCCTTTAAATGATCAGCATTTGCAAAAATAAATAATCACCAACTGCAAAGGCTGTGCCTCATGATAAAGGAGACTCTAGCAAACTGTGTGTGGAATACGAGCGAAAACCAGAGGCGTCATCATTTGCCAGAAAAAACCCCAGTCAATGTGACGGATGCCGAAAGCACCATGTCTCTGAACAGGATGATGCCAAGCCCACCTCAGCTGGTCACTGCACCCTGCTGGAGTAGATCAATTAGCAGCCATTAATAACTTCCGGGACGTCTTCTGCTTTGGATGGACATTAACCAGCAGAGCTGTATCAGCCTCCCTACTGGCAATAATTACATAACCACACAGCTTTTCCTCTTACTTAAATATGTCTCTTATGTTGTATTTATTTATGACTATAATACCTAAAATTTCCTTCTGTTTGCCAGTCAGTCTGTCTACCTATGTGTCTGTCTGCCTGTTTGTGTCTGTCTATCTGCCTACCTGTCTCTTTATCTATCTGTCTGCCTGTCTCTTTATCTGTCTGTCTGCCTCTTTGTCTGCCAGTCTGTCTGCCCGTCTCTCTGCCTACCTGTCACTTTATCTGTCTCTCTGCCTACCTGTCTCTTTGTCTGTCTGTCTGCCTACCTGTGTCTTTGTCTGTCTGCCCATCTCTCTGCCTACCTGTCACTTTATCTGTCTGTCTGCCTACCTGTCTCTTTGTCTGTCTGCCCATCTCTCTGCCTACCTGTCTCTTTATCTATCTGTCTGCCTGTCTCTTTATCTGTCTGTCTGCCTCTTTGTCTGCCAGTCTGTCTGCCCGTCTCTCTGCCTACCTGTCACTTTATCTGTCTCTCTGCCTACCTGTCACTTTATCTGTCTGTCTGCCTACCTGTCTCTTTGTCTGTCTGCCCGTCTCTCTGCCTACCTGTCACTTTATCTGTCTCTCTGCCTGCCTGTCTCTTTGTCTGTCTGCCCGTCTCTCTGCCTACCTGTCACTTTATCTGTCTCTCTGCCTGCCTGTCTCTTTGTCTGTCTGCCCGTCTCTCTGCCTACCTGTCTCTCTGCCTGCCTGTCTCTTTGTCTGTCTGCCTGTCTCTCTGCCTACCTGTCTCTCTGCCTGCCTGTCTCTTTGTCTCTCTGCCTACCTGTCACTTTATCTGTCTGTCTGCCTACCTGTCTCTTTGTCTGTCTGCCCGTCTCTCTGCCTACCTGTCTCTTTATCTGTCTGTCTGCCTACCTGTCTCTCTGCCTGCCTGTCTCTTTGTCTGTCTGCCTGTCGGTCTGCCTACCTGTCTCTCTGCCTGCCTGTCTCTTTGTCTGTCTGCCTGTCTGTCTGCTTCTTTATCTGTCTGTATACCTGTCTATATTTCATTTCCAAAGCTGATTTCACATCACTGTTGAGTTCATCTTTACAGTTGCTATTTTCCAGGTTGAACTCTGCCGCTGGCTTATGTGTCTGTTCCATGTGTTCCCATATGTTTTCTCCCCCAATCTAAGGGTGGGTATCTCTGAAACAGCCAAAACCTGAGGTGGGGGGAGGCTCTACATCCTAATCTTCTGGCCAATCGCCCAGGATTAGCCATGATCCAAATTAGATATGGGCTGACTGGAAAGTGGATGAGGGTTATATCAAAAGTGTGAGTCTGTAGAAATCAAATCACCTACAGTACTGCAACTTCAGTATATCCAGAGATCCAGTCAGTATAAATTAATAGGATATAGATCTGACATTTTAACAGTGCGATTTTCTGTGAGCCTATTCCTTCAACAGTGAAGATACTCTGACCAAAACATTTTTAACTCTTGCTTGATGTACTATAAAAGTCCACCTCTGAAATAAATCAGGGTGCCATTGTCCTACTAGGAGGATCAGCACACTGCTCCAGAGAAGGATCTCCAATCTGGCAGGAACTGGCAAACCTCCGCTGGCGTCCAGATACAAATTTGGAGCACCACAAAGCCATATTTCTGTAAATCAATCATATCACCTCCACGAGCTCAGGCTGCCACTTACAAAGTGTTGAACAAATGCTCCAGATGGGGTAAAAATGACTATTTAGGAGGCCAGTGAACGCAAAGCTGAGCTAAATCAATAAAGCATCGATTATTTTACCTTCTGTTCACACAAGTAGACTGCAGGTCCTCAAATTATGTGCTAACGATGCTAATATACTGATATAATTAATTAGCTTTTTTGATGCTGACTATTGTTGCAAATTTTTGCATAATCTCAACACAAGTATAAGAACAGAGATACAGCCAGCAGCACAGAGAAAATTAAATGGCTACTGTATGTGTTATCTGTCTCTATGCATAACAACCTATGCAGAAATTGCCATCATTACCATAATATCATTACTGTAGTGGGAACTGGTGGCGGAAAAGTATCCCAGGAACATGGTGCGCTGCTGTTTACGTCACGCCAGTCATTATGCCCATCAGTCCTCATGAGTCATATGGCTGGCAGGTGAACGGGAAAACGAAGGCATGCGGGGAACCTCCCTTCTGTCACAGGATTCACTAGAGCCTTCAGCTGGGGGCCGTCTGCAGGTCAAACAGGACAAGCGGCTAAGGCGTTATTCTCCATTTAACAAACAGAAGTGAAGTGATGCTTTACATGTAATTTGCACAAGTACAGGTACATTGGAATGTGTTAGTTTTGCATATCCTACCGTGTTCTCCTTAAACAAATATATAAATGAGAGTGCAGTTTGGGGTCTAAGTGCAGGGTCAGCCGTCCATCCAGCACCCTGGGGTATGTGGGAGTTAAGGGTCATGCTCAAGGGCCCAGTGGTGATGTCACTATTCTGCCAAGCACAGAATTCGAACTGGAGACCTTCTGATCACAGGCACAGAGGCCTAACCTACTGAGTCACACACTGCCCCCATCCGTAATGTTCGACATCCTTCTCAGCCAAACTGCACCAGGGCCGAGCCGAGCGACTCTCCCAGGCGGTTTTTCCGACTCCAGTCCCTCTATGATAGTTAAATTAAAGGAATTAAAAACAGCAGTGAACCAAAACATTCAGCTAGAACTTTGGATTTACATAAGCGGCTTTCGCACTCAACAAAAAACAGTGCTGCTATCAGAATAATTGCAAAAATCATTTTCTAGGAACCTAATCGAATTCGACTGTCATTTGAAAACAAAGAAAGGAGCCGTACGTTCGCATTCTGCGAGACAGGGCGATACTGCCAGCCTAAAAGGAAAAACTCATCAGCATTATTAAAAAAGAAAGTTACGGAAGAAAATGGGAGCAAATAAAAGCTTAAGTCATTAATGTTGCTTCCAAACAGATGCAGTGAATCAGTCATGAACTTGCTCCTATCTCCGCGGAACAGGCGTCTCCAAAAGTAGCGAAGACTTCTGTTTGAAATCCTTCTCGAAGACGTCCTCCCTGTAATCTGGGAAAAGATTACGCTTCCTTCTCCGCTAATAAACTCCCCAAACCTCGCCTTTCATCCATCCACTTAAAATGCAGGATGTGTGAGTTATTGATTACTTTTACACATATTGCCTTTGACCTAATGTCAGCTAAGCATAATGATACCATGCAATACAGAAGCAAATCCACTGCTCCTTTTGAATAAAGATAACTGCATTCTGCATTTCACAGGTTATAAATACCCGTGCCATGACTGGCAGGAAGGCCCATTTGGTGGTTCGGGCTGTAAACATGAGGAACTATCCTTTTAGCTAGCAAAATATTGCCACTCAACGACCACGAGCGCGATTCCAGCTGAAAGAGGCAAACGTTAGCTATAAGAAATGGCCTGTGTGTGATGCTCACCGTTAGCTTCCAGCGTAATCTGTCTCCCAGAGAAAAACTCCAGAGTTTGCCACTATCTGTGCAAGGCAGCCTCATGACATCAGCTTTAAGTTCCGAGGTCTTCCGAAGACTTGCTTAAAAAAATAAAAAAAAATAAAATTTAAGAAGAAGGATTATGCAAAAAAATGTGCTGACCTACTCTAAATCCTCACTCACCTTGGGAAGGATGGACATCAGGAGATAACAAGATTTCCCCTCGATAGCTGGGACCGAGATAAGAAATCCACAATTTATAATCAAATATTGATTTGTGTTATCCTGAGTTTGAGTGTGTGGCTTCAAAATGTCATTGAAAAGCTGCCAGGACAAGATATATTTAGATCAGGCTTTAGCTAGACCTGCGTAATAAAGCCCACATCAAGTCCTCTGCTGACGTTATTAAGGAAAAGCGCAGTAGAAATGCATTCTAAAGGACTCTCCATTAAAAAAAAAACATGGTTTTATGTTTTTATTTACAGTTATGATTATTGGAAACTGGTGCCTCCACATTAAGCTACGCACTGCCTTCTAAGGGGAGAAGTGGATCAGTAGCAGTAGCATGCTAACTGGTGATTAAGCTCTCATACGGCTTGCTAATGGGAGGAGCAAATTAGTAGTATTAGCATGCTAACTGTTGAATAATCTAAACACTGCTTACTAAGGGAAGACACAAATCAGTAGCATTAGCATGCTAACTGCTGATTAAGCTACACAATGCTTTCTATAGGAAGAAGTGAGTCAGTAGCATTAGCATGCTAACTACTGATTGATGCTACACACTGCTTGCTAAAAAGAGAAGCAAATCAGTAGCATTAGTATGCTATCTGCTGATTAAGCTACACATTGCTTTCTAAAGTGAGAAACAAATCAGTAGCATTAGCAAGGTAACTGCTGATTAAGCAGGAAATAAATGCAGTCATCGAACAGGTCAGGAGAGCAAAGCTGATCGAGGAGATGGAAGAGATAGAGAGGGTTGTTCTGAAGGGCTAAAGTCATGCCCTCGCCTCCTCTACCCAACACCTTGGCAGACTCTGCCTACATGGATCCTCTTATAAAGCGCAATGCTAGCTGAATGTTTCCTTGTTGACGTTCTCAGTCGACCAAAAGCTTTCAAGGTCCGCGAACCGTCATCGAGAATTCAGCTGCTCCAACACCCAGCCGCTGGAATTTCACAGGGCCTGAAATCACATTTTTAATATAAGAGAAGATTAACTGTTGTGGCAGATCAATAATTGCAGGGTAAACCATGAAATACTCATCGATTTCTGTGGCATTATCTTAATGTCAAAGTACATTTGATTATGGTCTCCATGGGAGTATTTCAATCGTTATAAAATCCTTTATTGTTTAAGTTCCTCTTAAAAATGTTTCATTTTTATACATCAAATTAGTTTTCCCAATACTGTACCAATTTAATCATACCTCTTTTTTACGTTTAGATACCACTGTTTTACATGCTATGCGATATGATGTTTGCTGTATGTAATCCTCTTTAATCCAAACAGGCACATGGCATTTCTAAACTACTCCATTCAGAATTATATCTGTTATTTACGTGCATTTGTTCAGTGCGGGAAAAAAATAATTTACTTAAAATGCCAGGGATATTAATGTCAGTGTCAAAGGATAGTGTGTGATAATCAGTGATAAAAGGACATGTTTGTCTTCATCTTAACTTCAAAAATAAAGAGCAATTAAATACTAAAGATACAGAGAGATGGAAATGTGTAAAAGGACTGTAACACAAAGGTATTTATGTTTACCTTTCCCTAGTTGAGAAAATAATTAATTCTCTTAATCTACTGCGATTTGCATTCAAGTTTAAACTTTCCAGAAACGTTCAGACCCTCCTGGTTCTCAAAAGACAAGGCTCTCTGAAAGGCGTAAACAGCATAATGGCTGGTACATTGTGCTACGTTTGTAAGCCATCAATTACTCGCATTAGAAAGGAATGTAAATACACACAGTATCATTTCTGGGCGGAAAATTATTAGGACATTCCAGATGCATTATTCATGGTACATCCCACACAAAGTTTAACCCAAATGAAAAATTACAGCAACCCTTCAACTGACACTTTTGGTTTAACATGATTTGCATTGTGCGATTAATTCCAACAACAGTTTAATTGAGGAAAATCAATTAAAACTTGGCTGGAATGAAACCCACTGCATTCCTTGGTTCCCCACGCCAGCAATGGCTGACTCCAAAGTCTGCTTCATGGTCGAATTACCAGCCATAAAAGATTTAAGAGCACCACTCGAAATATCTTTCAGATTTTTTAAATGATGCTGCATTTTCAGTATAATACTACAGTTTACTAGGACTATTATAAATCTACATTAACTAAATAGGTTTATTGGACTTGTATTTACAAATTAGAGACCGTATGATTACACAGAGCTCTGTAAAATTACATCCTTGGTAATATTCGATCTTGATCAATTCCCTGCCATGTGAATTCTCTGCAATCTATTTCTCATTCATACTTGCGCATATTTTATGTGAAAGTCAGAGGTGCATTCATTTTTTAACAAAATACAAAATACTGGGCTGCTTACATACTTAGCTATTTTCTTGTCTTTACTCCGGGGCATTTCATATTTTAATATAACTTACCACAGTATCACAAGGCTTTTCATAGCATTCATAGAATTATTTTATAATTAAACCCAATAATAAATCACACAAGAGTGCCCCTACAGTCAATTAAATGATTGGGAATTGGAAGTACACCGTAGCTTTCTTGTGCAGCTTATCGCCTGAACGATGGTGAGCTACAACATAACGGTTCAGATGGCTTTGTGGTCGCCTTGTAAACAGCACTTACTGACAGGAACACTCCTTCTGAGATTATAGTGTTAAATCACCGGGAGATTTCTGACAGTCATTACTGTGGACAAGGCTGTAATCAACCACTGAGACAGGCTCTAATTATTCACCCTCCTGCTCACGCCGATCGGGCACCCCGCCACGAACAGCGACACAGAGATGCTCACCTCCGATACCGAGGGGTTACGGGCCCTGAGCCCCCACCCCTGCTTATTCTATATGCCAGATCCAGCCTGCTTCCCTGGGGTTAAGAAAGGAAGTGAAATATTCCTCAGCTGAAGTGGTTTTCGCTGCCATTCTGTATTTATTAAAAGACAGAAGACATTATGTTCATGTACCGACTTCATGTTCATTTTAAGTACTGGGAGGACACAAATCACTACTGGTGTACGGTGGGGGAGCTTACGTGTATGTAAGAGGAGAAATTTTATGTACACACTCCTCTCCTGTGATCGATTAGTGTACTTAGGAAGTGTATGCCAGGCTTTTCACCATTATGTAGTAAAAATTAGTCATAAATTATCTGTCAAGTCTTGTTGCATCATCTTGCTGCATTCACAGAACAAGACAATAAAAAATTAATACTATATTACAGTTTGTTGATAGGCTGTGAGATCCTCTATCGTGATATAGCAGCATTTTACATTTTTCTTAATAATTCCCATTGGGCACAGAATTATGCAGCGCAAATCAGTTGGCGAACTTTTTTTATTTCTATCTGATCTTCACCATGAATGTCCCCTTTCAGAAATAGGCAAACTGATAAAGGAAAAGCTGGGAAGATTAACAAAGGTAGAAACTGGTAGAAAAAAAATAAATAAATGTCACCTAAAAATAGCAGGAGGGTGCGGCGGATTAGGGAGATACATCAAGTGATAAGAGTGAAGATTCGGCCGCGGTGGGCAGGGCTGTTATCTTCAGGAAAAACCCGCACGGCAATTTCACCTCTGTCGTCGGCTGTCACCTTCACACGCCCATCCCCCACCGAAGGTCACCATCACCACCCAAGCACAGGTGATGAACGAGGACACCCGCCACCGACCATGTTGGGGTGGGGGGAGGGGTTCTGCTCCCCCCTTATCGGCTACCTCAATCCGTTCAAATGGCATCGACTTCACCGCATCCTCATTAGGCCCTTCATGGTACAAAGAGCAGAGTGGGCAGGGCAACTGGGCCTCCCCGAAGCACGGTCAGATTCATTTATCGTTAGCCACGGCGAGGCTAACCACATAACATCAGCACTCTTATGCTGCGGTGCAATGTCAGGGGTCTTGTCTTATATGGGAAAGAGGATAATTCTTATGCTATGGATAAAACACTTTACAAGACAGGCTTTGGGGGGAATCATTACTATAGTGTGTGTTTGCTTAGTTCTTTTTTGATTTATATTGTCACCAGTGAGCAAATATATACAGACGTTCCTCTACTTACGAATGAGCTATGTCCCGAACGGCCGTTCGTAACTTGAAATGTTCGTAAGTCATTATTCAACATCATTTTAAGGGCAAACGCAAGTAGAAAGAACTGGGATGCTGGGAGTTCGCACGCTATGCTGCTGCACGGCCAGAAGTCGTACTACCCGAGATTGGTGCGCAGAAAAAAATGTTTATATTGCTGACAGGAAATGGGAGCCCAATGAACACAATTTGGACTTACAGTCCTCTTCGTTCGATTGTCTGAACGTTCGTAAGTTGAAAGTTCGTAAGTAGAGGAGCTCTGTACATTCCATCCATATGTCATTCTCAGGGTCCAGTTGATGGCTTTCTGTAAATGTATTTCAAGCAGCAAAACTGAGCATTATCTTGATACCTTGGGTCAGGAATTGTTTTTGTTTTTAGCAATTCTTTCATTCAATGTCAAAGACACTGATTTTTAAATAATTGTAAGTAATGAGGATTTCTTAGTGAGACACTATAGACGATACCTTAGTTACCCCAACAGCAGGCCCAAAGAACAAGAAGTCAATGATATTACGGAAAATTTATCAACTCCCTTCTGACCAATCAGATTTGCTTTTTACAGGACAGTCCCGTCTCACAGTGACATTGGTGTAATATGAGATATGCGGCTCCGTGTTTTTCACACTGCATCAGATTCCACACAAGCCTTCAAAGAGAACTTTTCATTACAGAGCTGGATGGGAAAATCTGATGTACCGCCATGTAGAATTTAATTAAGCCATTATAATTTCCTGTTAAACACAAGGCGCATCACCGATATCTCTGAAAAGGAGTTAAATAATGTGATTGTCACAAAAGCAGAGGTGGAAGATCCAATCTGCCGGTGTTCACAGTGTGCGCAGTCAATTTCCAAGTGCTATATGTTTCTTTAAAAAAAAAAAAAGGAAAAAAGGAAAAAAAGAAAAAAGAAAATAACATCCTGGATGACTGACACCCAGAGCCCCAGAAATCAAGGGAAGTGTAATGGAGCCTACCGGCTTATAATGAGAGTGCTGCCATGACGCCTCGTCCCTGCAGAGCTCTGCAGCCCCATGCTGGCGTCCGGGGCCAAGAAGCAGTGGCGGCCTGATAAGGGTCTATTTGGGACAGACACTCTGCAGGAACACTGCAAAAATAAGTGACTTAAATACGGACATGGAGAAGGTCCATCTACGTCACACGCACCTCTTCCTCATCCACAGTCACCTTCCAAACCAAACGTGGCTGTTTAGCTCTGACAGATTAACAGACAGGAAGCAGGTCGACGCTGTGTTACAGGGCGTCATATTATTTATTAAATATCCCGCGGCCCGACGCATTACAGAGTGTCCCGTTTTCAACGCGCTACAGTGCTTGATGGGAAACACAAAGTGCAAAACAAATCAGGCCACAGTTTGCGGTGAAGAGTTTGCAAAATTAGTCTGTTGTCTGGCGTCCTAATTATCACAGAAATAAAACTGTATATATTCTCAGAATTTATAAATAAAAAATCTATGTCATGACAGTTTTTAGAATGCCTGTTTATTCAGGCCATACAGTATATTCTACGTGATACCGTGTGTTACATATACAACACGTATGAATAAAAGTATTTCGGATAATTATATTGAAGCCTCACCTCTCGACACAAAAAGGACAGAGTGGGTATGAGTCACAGAACAGGCTGAATGGTGATGGACCTGGTGTGGAAAAAGCTATGAAGCAGGTGAAGCTTTTTTTTTTTTAGACCGATTGACAGCAGTGCCAACACACTCCTCACCAGCTCTCATCTCTACTCTGTAAACAGCCAGTGCGTCATATAAGGAGCGTTTTCACATGACATCCTCCGAGTTCAATCAGCACCATTTATTACCCACCACCAAGTAAGTGATTTACCACAAACTCAATGTGGCTCAACTGGAAATGCTGCACCAGCAGTGGCTCCCATCCAGCTCGCCTCCCACCAGTGCTCAAAGATGACGCGTGATATTAATTTTCATGTCAAAAAACATATCGACACAAGTACACCCCCACACCAATTCCACGAAACAATATATCACCGACCAGTCAGCAAATAATAGATTAAATATGCAAATAAAATTATTTAATATAAAACATTTCTTGCTCGATGTTTTACGCAGTGTACAATGTGTTCGTTTGCCAATAGTTTTTTTAAAAACAAAACAATATGTTTCGGATTTCAATGAGCTGAAAATAAAAGCCTAGAACGGATTTGTTTATGGGTAATAAGCAGAGGGAGAAGGGGAGTGCGGAGCTGGGACTGGCCTTTCAGCATTTAATTAATCGATATCTACTTGCTTGGATGACAGGGCTGAGTTTGCCGTGCATCAAAATTTCAGCGTATCAAGGTATTACAAACTAATACAATTTGTAAATGGTGACTCATTGAAGGCTGCATGCGATCGCACTGCATGTGGCAAAACAAAAGCCTTGTTCAAAACATATAAAAATCCGTAGATGCACTTGGATTTTGTATGACAGTTCAACAACCTGAACTGAAACATACTTGTTTGGAAGTAATTATCCAGCAGATGGATACCTGATCTTTGAAAGATGCCTCATCTGGAGAGGTCGCCGTTCTTAATTAAATTACAGAAGACGACCTTCTCAGAATCAATAGTGACAGCCAAGCCTCTTTGGTTCGTATTACCCAAACCAGTGTAATTACATCCCAGCCTTCACATACTTAATAATTGTATCTGTTCCTGTAATATTGTGCTTATGAAACACTAAATGCATTTTATTTTGCTTGTTACTCAAATACCACTGGACATCTGTTAGTGTGTTTAGCTTTTAGGCACTGAACACAGCACAATACCTGCGGTCTTTATCTGCTAATTACTTTGGCAACTGCAGAAAATTTTTTGTGATGTGTTACTAATGTAAAGCGTGTCTTGTGAAAGGCTGAATTCCACAGTGGTCAGATTGGGCCGTGTCGGCTATTTCTGGAGCCTTTTAAAAATACTTTGAGGGAAAGAGGTAATTTAAAACTTTCAGAGCTTAGCAAGACAGCGCTAACTGCAGCTTTATGATAAAAAATATGGTCCAGGTCTGTGTTAAATTCTCATCAGCTTCTCCACTCACATGCCTGAGTGAATCTTGAGGCTTCTCAGGCAGGGATGCTGGCACCAAACAGCAAACAGCGACACAATGCTGCCCTTTGCGGCCTTTGGTGATGCTTCACCTGCTTAAGTGAATCACTGATCCGCTTCCCATTTACTGCTTCACAAAACAGTTGTAAAACAAAAGTTGTAATTTAGGACCATTGTACAGGCAATCAAAGGGGACATCAGCTCTTTAGGAGGAAGGCATAGACCAGATGGGTCTTCATCTTGGAGAGACATCCAGACCATCAATGGGGCCACAGCTTACTGCATCTATGACCCCCCCCCCCCATTCAGTATTTGATATGAAGAAATAAAATATAGAAATGGTAATTATAAAGTTGTGTCAATGGTAACTTGCATTTATGTTACATTTTAGTTAAGAGAATAAGAAGCTGTCATTGGTCAGTAATATTATTAATAATTATAATATATTATTGGTCATTGGTCCAGTTGACATATAATAATATGTCATTGGTCAGTAAGATGTACTGAGCAAATAAAAAATCATAACAAACTCTTGATTTACTCTTGATTTATCTGTGTGTGTGTATATATATATATATATATATATACACACACACCCGCCTGGGTCACATGTGTGTGGAGTTTGCATGTTCTCCCCATGTCGTCTGGGTACTCCGGGTTCCCCCCACAGTCCAAAGACATACTGAGGCTAATTGGACTTGCTACATTGCCCGTAGGAGTGTGTGAGTGTGCCCTGCGATGGGCTGGCCCCCTATTCTGGGTTGTTCCCTGCCTCGTGCCCATTGCTTCCAGGATAAGCTCCGGACCCCCGCGACCCAGTTGAATAAGCGGGTTGGAAAATGGATGGATGGACATATATATATAGACTGTATACTGTATATGAAGTGCATATACTGTATATATATATATATATATATATATATATATATATATATATATATATATATATATACACACACACAGTATATGCACTTCACATGTAGATAATCAAAACAGACAATGTAGCTGTTCAGCACAGAATAGTTACCGGAAGGTTGGTAATTCAAATCCCACACGGCGGTCTAGTGGATACATCACCGAGTACAGTGTTTAGATTTTTTTTGACTACTTTGAAGTGGGCAGTCATAATTGACTGATGTAGCACATGTACGCAGGTGTAAGCATGTTGTTAAAGACTGTTAGGTGACAGGTGTTTTTAAAAGCCTCCTGTGGCCTTTAATGGAATCATAACCGCCTGCGAATGGCGGCCCTGCTGCTCTCTGTTACTTGATCTAGCTGCACTCATCTGCATATTCATTAAGAACCGGGCTGTCAGTCCACTGTCGCTCACAGCAGCCCCCCCCCAGACATATGTGGCAAGCATCAGACGAAAAACTTTCTGAATCTGGCTGGTGAGAAACGACCAGAAGAGTAATGAAGGAACCGAGAGCTGCAGCGGGTTTGCGGTGGCTCCAGTCCCGGATGGCCCGGCCCGGCCTTGCCAGTCCGCCAGGCACGAGTCGCTGCCTTTGGGGTTACGAGACAGAAACTCCAGTCGGAGATTCAGCTCACCTTCTCACACTGATCCTCACTAAGCTCTGAGCTGAGGAACCGGGCCGAAGTCCACCATGGTCCACAGACGAGTCTGAGCAAGACAGCTGGGTCCGTCAGACAAGTGCAATGTCAGGCTGCACCTGAAAATAAAGAAAAAGATCTCACTTCTGCTCAATGAAAAGGGCACCTTTTCTTCAGCTATGCCTTTATACGTAATAATAATCATATATAATTTAAATACTGAATTATATTTTTGCAGGAATTCACATTAAAAGAGAGAAAATGTTGCCATTCAAAATGATTATGTATTGTGTGTATAATTTGACTTTTACTTATGTCACAGCCCTGAACTCTCCCATCATATTTGCAGTCACACGGTGTAATGTATTTTGACAAGTAAATTGCCTGCCTTTCTCCCTGATAGCTGCCCACATAAATAATAAATGATTACTAATAGCTTCCAAAATAATTCAAAGCAAAGGTAGAAAAATTTGACATACTTATTACCGGCTGGGAATATGAGCTCTAAATTCAACATTATGCAAGGATTTTATTTATTTATTAAAGTGTCTTTTCTTTTGATTGTGAGAGATTAGTATACTGGCTGACATGGTAATTAATTGCCTGGACACTCTTAAAATGCTGATGCAGCTTGCCATTGTAATTACGGTGTATTAATTTGGTAGATATTTTGTTGTTCGTGCGACGCCATGCAGCAGCAAAGTGATTTAAGAATGATGCAAAGATAAATAAGCTGTCAGGGGAAAAAAGCAAGACTGACATTTTTATTCTGACATCTTGTATAGAGTCTGAGAAAGAGTTGTTCAGCAGGAGGTCAGTCGAACATCATTCTGGTGGATGCCGACAGTCTGTGAATATGTACCCACAATGCACTAGGCCACCGCAACCCTTCACACCAACTGACACGCACCGCTTCCTCGTTTTTGTTAGGGAAGTTGTTACGTTACCCCATCACTTAAAGTAATCAGAATCAGAATATTCATTTATTCCAGATTAAACCGTTTTTTTTTGCAATACATTTAAGCCCCAGGGTGACATGGCAGCACAATGGTTAGTATTGCGGCCTCATACCTCTGGACTCGACCCCACTATGGCTGTTTGTGTGGAGTTTGCTAGTTTCACCCTTGTGTCCATAGCTTCCGAGATGGACTCCGGATGGACTCCCCACGACCCTGCATAGGACAATGGGAATAGAATAGAATAGCTTAGGTTAAAGGTGGAGTATTATGTTTGTACTTGATGGGACAAAAAAAACACATCTGGCTCAACCTGTATGGTAATGCATGTATCCTATGCCCCATATCCTATTTTGTCTACAGCGAACCAACAAACTGCTCATCCAAAGGTGCAAAATGTGACCCCCCCCCATCCCCCCGCCAAACTTTTGATCTACACAACTGTGCTCAGAAGTACAGTAAAGGGCCGAATAGGGGCTTCTGATAGGTAGAGATAATCATTTTAGCTCTTTATGGTAATGGCAGGTGAGCAGCCATGGTCCAGGAATCGCTTGGACATTAAAGTGACCAGCTGCCTGTGGAGCTGGTCTGCAGCACCGGACAGCTTCACCTCGGACACAAAATAAACGATTTCCTGTCAGCCGTCGGGCATGTTACTCTGTGGTTTTTTTTGCATGTGTTACAGATTTATGACTTGGGCTCAGAAAAATTATTAAATAATCAGCGATTTAAAAGGTTTAAGGAAACGTTAGCGGAAATCTACGGCTGTAAAAATGCAGCCGGTTCACGCAGCCGCCATGCTCCGCGTTAATTGATTTTCCCCTGTCGGCCGGTGCCCCTGATTGGAATGAGAATGTGCTTCCCGAGAGCGATCTGCCTGTGTCACCCCCCGTCCCCGGTCACACCTGTGCGGCACTGATAAAGGCGCACCGGCCGGACGGGGCATGCTCCAAAACGAGGCCCCCGGGAGCCTCCCCGCTTTAACATCACCCCCCTCCCCCAGGGTGGGGGGGGGGTCTTTCTCTGCTACGCTCCTTGTCCTTCAAGTTTCACCTTCAGAGAAAGTGGGGGCCACGTTTCCTGAGCGAGGCAGAAATGTAGCAGGTGCTAAATGGATGAGGAAAAGACGGGCGAGTACCTAGAGGCCAAAGGAGATACTATTACCGTCTCGTAATGATTCTCATGTAGTCTTAATAGCATTAAATAATTTTCTATATAAGTTGGCAGAAACAGAATATATAGATGGATGAGACCATCCATCAATTTTCCATTTTCTTTATCCCGTGCATGGTTATCATTATCATTATTATTATTATTAGTAGTAGTACTGTATGTTTTAATAACATAAAATGCCTATATTCCTGTATTAGATGACAGAAGCAACATATACATTGTTGTTTTTGTTGTGTGATTTAATGAAATAATTATGTTGTCATACTAGTTGATGGGAACTGAATAAGATTATTTTATTATGCAATGAATTTGCAATGAAATAAAATATACTATATTTCTTAGATAGATGTTATATCAGTACTGAAAGTTAAGAAACCTTTTAATTGTGTCATTAGCTTGTTAAAAGATGACAGTAATCTCGCTCAGTTACTGAGGGGGCGTATTTTAAGCCATAAAATCAGCACATAACCCTTGAACAATGTGGCTAATTGTACGCTTGGGTAGTTTATTTTTTCTCATATGACATCCATATGCTGTTTGATTTGATGTACTCCATGACAGGAGCCTGGAATTTAAGGGGCATCTGAAAGAGCCAAGCACAGATTTGTACCCCCTGACTGAATGCATGCAGAGTAAATTTGGAGGGAAACGGGAGGAGGCCATAATGAAGCATTTCCCTAATGCGGACTGACGCCCCAGCTGAGGCGCCAGGCGGTGCTTCGCCACCCAAACACAACATTCCGGTTCCTCGCTTTAAATCTGCAAATGTATCTGGTTCAAGGGCTCATGTTTACCAGCCCATCAGCCTGTATGAGGTTTGTAAAAATCTACAGGCTGTGGGTTGGTAAACATGTGGGCCCGCCAGTTTGGAAACTTTATAAAGTTCTGGAACATGCACATGCAATAAACAGGTACCAAAGTACCAACAAGCAAACTGTGACTTCAGTGCCATTACAAAATGTCTTTTAGGCAAGGAGAGAAATCCATGTGACGCACATGAAAGGCAGGCAGGCTGGGAAAGGTCGTGAAGGGAGATAGCACAAGACAAGATGAAACGGCTAACAGGGACGATTCTGCATGGGGCCGGCTGGCTGGCACAGAGCAGAGATGTCAGGGGTCACCCGCCGGGCATTATGAGCTTCGTAATCTGCTGCTTTTGAGGCGTCTCACAACGAGTTTAAAGAAAACATATAAATGACAGTTTCCCCTTGAACGACTGCACCTACGTCATGTCTGGAGCCCGTCTGTACCCTTCAAAGGAACCCTTTCAAGTGTGCGCTAACATCCATCTCTCACTTTCAAACAGGGCCCTAATCTTGCATATTTTATGCAAAATTAACCTTTTAAGTTAATCCGCAAGCCACGTAAATTTGAGTCCCTTTGAATTAGACTGTTTGCGAGCTTGATTTCCTTTGTCTCTGTCTTGTCCCCCCCCACCCCACCCCACCCCACGCTCCATGTTGAGTTTCCTGCCAAGCTGACACTGTACTCAGATAAGCTAAGACTGAATGAGCTGAAAAAAAATTATAAGCCCCCCAACTCCCCTTCTAACATTACAGTCTCATGGTACATTTAATTCTCTGGGACGGATCCAAGGTAAAATAATTAGAGCGATGCTTTCAAGCCCCTTGTGATTGGTTCATTATTCCTCCAGTAGCAGACATACGTGTTACCTGCAAAATAGCTGGGGACAAGAATAAGTTCTGCTGTTCGAAAGCGGAAAAACCAATATGGAAATGATGTTGAAGTAATATTAATAATTTATTTTATATTAGTACAGAGAAGCCCTTATAGAAAAGAGATGAAGATTAACACATTTTTACTTTTAAGGTGCTGTATCTCCATTAACAATCTATTAGTATATTTAATTCATCGCAGAAATTAAAAATGCATTACTCGAAATGAATCTAGGTTTCTTCTCAAAGCCAAAATAAGTGCAGTTTAAGTCAATATAAAGGTTTGCCTTCTGTGTCATACTGGATGTGTCCGTTCGCGCTCCAGCTGTAAATGGCTTGTATTAATTTTAAAATGAGAGAGATGCAGTCATACATGCAAACTGTAAACATGCTGAAATGGTGTGTAATCATGAAGGCAAAGGGCTATTGGCCTTATGCATGTTGACCAGCAGACATGTGCCGTATCACGTCGGCATTTAAAGCCCCTAAGATGCACTGTTTCACAAGTACCACCACTTAGCTCCAATAACTAATGCGCAAGGATTAGCTGTACAAGGGGAAGCTCCAGCCTCCTGGCACTTTCCTTTAGGCTGAAGTCAAATCCTGATTATTATGCATTACCCAGGCATTCCGGTCGTTTAGCGCTGTGTATAAGAATGAAACCATAACATTCCGCGAAGACAACAAGTGTGAGCGTAAGCAACGAGAGGGTTACATATCGTTGCCCTGATTGGTTCGGATCCCATTAGTTGATGGTGGCAATTGTTGGCTCCTTTCAGACCAGTGGAGCTGGAAGTTCATACAAGGAGCCACACCAACAAATTCTTAAATTTATTATCATGATGCATGAATTTCCCGCTTTGTCTTACAGTAGGGTGCAGAACATGCGCAAGATGTTCGCAACTCAAAGAAGAAAATGGTTTTTAGATATACGCACAAAAAATTTTTTAAAATCGTGCATATAACATGCAACATTCCAAACTGTTTGCCTCTGTTCTTCCACACACCTGAGCAGGAAGTGCAAAGATGGCGGGCCTCTTCGAGCTTCTATGTGCTCCAATACAGGTGGCTGACAGTCTGTAGATTCCTACAGTCCCTAGGGGGCGCCAACACAACCCCAAAATTTATCAAAATTTTACTGATTGGTGAAACAACCGGGTGGGATGGGGGGTGGGGGTGGTTCATAATTTACTATTTTTTCAGATGCAAACAGAATTCGCAAACGTTTGGGTTCACAAAAAAATTTAAATATTAGAAAATCTGCAAATTAACCACCCCTCCGCAAAACCCCCAGTATTCTGCAGCCGGTGGAATACCGGCCGGGAATCAGTACCGCTCTGCAAATCAGGGGTTGGGTACCCCTATTTTCAAGGTATTCCTCTTCCTAACCAGTGAGAAAATATGATGAAGTGACAAAATCGATGTCCTCCCAGTGGATAAAATCTGTCGCAGTGCTGTATCAGGTGCGTGTAAGAATGCATGTGGGCAGCATAAGCTAGAGTGCATCAAATGACCACCATTCTGCAGGCCGTGGATTCGTGTGCGGGCCGGCAAGGAAACCTTAGAAAGTTCTGGAACATACTCAGAAATCCCCCCCCCCCCACCACCACCATCCACCATCCACCAGAGCTCATCACACCTCCTTCACACCTCTCTGCAACCCTCCACAGCAGTCACAGCACCGGGAATATTAGCGGCACTCAATCTGCCCCCTTTGTTCCCCAATGGCTCTACTGCCCCCCCCCCCCCCCCCCCCCCCACGTCATTCATCAGGAGTCACCCACCCACACCCACACTGCAGCCTTTCCATCACAACTGACCAGGTGCGGAGTCAGCTGATGGAGATGAAAACCAGGAAGGCCATAGATCCAGATGGAATCAGCTCCAGACTGTTGAGGAACTGTGCAGGTGAACTCTATGAGGTCATCACATACATCTTTAACCTCAGTCTCAGTCTGGAGAGGGTCCCCATTCTGTGGAAGACGTCCTGCGTGGTGCCGGTCACAAAGACAACACACTCCAAGGAGCTGAACCATTTCAGACCTCTTGCCCTGACTGCACACCTGATGAAGACCATGAAGAAGATTGTACTTCACCACCTTCGCCCGCTAGTCAAGAGGGATCTAGACCCACTGAGATTTGCCTACCAGCCGAACATCGGGGTGGATGACAATGTCATCTACCTGCTGCATCGGGCCTTCTCTCACCTGGAGACTAACAGGAGCACTGTGAGAGTCATCTTTTATTACTTCTCCAGTGCCTTCAACACTATCCAGCCCTCAGTGCTGAGGGGGAAGTTGGAGGTAGCGGGAGTGGACCATCAGCTGTCCACGTGGATTACTGACTACCTCATCAGGAGACCCCAGTATGTGAGGCTCCAGGACTGTGTGTCTGAGGTGGTAGTCTGTAGCACGGGGGCCCCACAGGGAACAGTACTCGCACCTTTTCTCATCACCCTACACAATGCGGACTTCAGTTACAACATGGATATTTTCCATCTCCTGAAGGTTTCAGGTGACACCACCATTGTCGGTAGGGTGTCAGAGGGAAATGAACTGAAATACAGGGGGGTCATCAATGGCTTTGTCAGCTGGTGTGAACAGAGGCATCTTCATATCAATGCCAGCAAGACAAAGGAACTGGTGATTGACTTCAGCAAGAAGTCTTCCCCCTACTACACTGGTGAACATCCAGGTTCTAGACATTGAAACTGTGGAGGAGTACAAATACCTGGGTGTTCACCTCAATAACAAACTGGACTGGTCTACAAATACTGAGGCAGTTTACAAAAAGGGTCTAAGTCGTCTTCACCTGTTAGGGCGGCTAAGATCCTTTGGGGTGGACAGGACTCTTCTTCTATGACACTGTGGTAGCGTCTGCTATCCTCTATGCTGTGGTCTGCTGGTGTGGTGGAATTTCAGAGACGGACAGGGGGACACTTGGCAAACTGGTGAAGAGAGCCAGCGCTGTCTTGGACTGTCCGCTGAAATCCATCGAGCAGGTTGGGGAAGACAGGATGCTGTTTAAACTGACATCCATTATGGACAACATCCCCCACCCCCTGCATGAGACTGTACGACCTCTGAGCAGCTCGTTCAGCAGTAGACTTTTACACCCACAGTGTAGGAAGGAGCGCAACCGCAGGTCATTCTTACCGGCAGCTGTCAGACTTTATAACTCAGTTTAGTGTGATTATTTTACTCATCACCTGTCTAGCTGACATATCATCTGTCTCTCATTGCTGTTACTGATTTGAAACGTGCTTTTACACTGTATATTTCACCAGGATCATTCACACCCCACCCCCACCCCACATTTGTGTTCATATCTCTGTACATTTTTTATTTGTACTAAAAATAAAATACTTTGGTGTGTGTGTGTATATAGACAACTGACCTACCTGTTCTGGTTCTTCTATATTCCTTCTGTATAAGAGCTCTGTAACACTTACATTTCTCATTCGTGGGATAATAAAGGTTTATTCTATTCTACATGTGAGAATGTGGGGAGCTATCCTAATGGATGCCCCTACAGTGGGGCAAATGTGATGCAGTGTCATATAAGGTGCCCTTACAATTGGGTAAACTTCAGGTGGCCTATGAGTGCATTTCTGGAGGGAAAAAACTCAAGAAGTGCCCTCTGGAGTGCCCTTCCAAATGAACAAGCATGATGAAGTGCCCTCTGGAGTGCCCTTCCAAATGAACAACATGATGAAGTGCCCTCTGGAGTGCCCTTCCAAATAAACAAGCATGATGAAGTGCCCTCTGGAGTGCCCTTCTAAGTGAACAAGCATGATGAAGTGCCCTCTGGAGTGCCCTTCCAAGTGAACAAGCATGATGAAGTGCCCTCTGGAGTGCCCTTCCAAGTGAACAAGCATGATGAAGTGCCCTCTGGAGTGCCCTTCCAAGTGAACAAGCATGATGAAGTGCCCTCTGGAGTGCCCTTCCAAGTGAACAAGCATGATGAAGTGCCCTCTGGAGTGCCCTTCCAAGTGAACAAGCATGATGAAGTGCCCTCTGGAGTGCCCTTCCAAGTGAACAAGCATGATGAAGTGCCCTCTGGAGTGCCCTTCCAAGTGAACAAGCATGATGAAGTGCCCTCTGGAGTGCCCTTCTAAGTGAACAAGCATGATGAAGTGCCCTCTGGAGTGCCCTTCTAAGTGAACAAGCATGATGAAGTGCCCTCTGGAGTGCCCTTCTAAGTGAACAAGCATGATGAAGTGCCCTCTGGAGTGCCCTTCCAAGTGAACAAGCATGATGAAGTGCCCTCTGGAGTGCCCTTCCAAGTGAACAAGCATGATGAAGTGCCCTCTGGAGTGCCCTTCCAAGTGAACAAGCATGATGAAGTGCCCTCTGGAGTGCCCTTCCAAGTGAACAAGCATGATGAAGTGCCCTCTGGAGTGCCCTTCCAAGTGAACAAGCATGATGAAGTGCCCTCTGGAGTGCCCTTCTAAGTGAACAAGCATGATGAAGTGCCCTCTGGAGTGCCCTTCTAAGTGAACAAGCATGATGAAGTGCCCTCTGGAGTGCCCTTCTAAGTGAACAAGCATGATGAAGTGCCCTCTGGAGTGCCCTTCCAAATGAACAAGCATGATGAAGTGCCCTCTGGAGTGCCCTTCTAAGTGAACAAGCATGATGAAGTGCCCTCTGGAGTGCCCTTCCAAATAAACAAGCATGATGAAGTGCCCTCTGGAGTGCCCTTCTAAGTGAACAAGCATGATGAAGTGCCCTCTGGAGTGCCCTTCCAAATGAACAAGCATGATGAAGTGCCCTCTGGAGTGCCCTTCCAAATGAACAAGCATGATGAAGTGCCCTTGTGATGTAGAGAAAGCTGTCTCTAATGGGTGCCCTTCCAGTAAAGAAAATGAGCTATTATGCCCAGTTATGAGATTCTGTTTCCTGTACAAGTGTGAACACTATTTCACCATACATCACGTACCATTCAACTACTTGGGGGGGGGGGGGGGGGGGTGCACGTCAATAGGTGCCCTTTTTATTTTTTTTCTCTGCCCTTCAAGCGGAGTTTGTTGCTGCCTGACGGATCCAGCTGCATCGCACCTCTGCAGAATTCCCAGGGGCACCAGAAGGGCATGTGTTCAAACCAGCGGCGTCTGCTCTAAAAGACTCAGCCCACATCTGTGCTTTCACCGTCTAAGCACTTTGAAATTTAATTTCTTTGCTGCAAAATATTAATATTTTAAGGCAGCTGCACATTCCCCCCACGTAAGCAGCATATTGCTGCTAAAAAAAAGTTTCAAAAAGCAGAGTGCAAGTTTAAAAAAAGACAAAATAAGATGCTGAGCAAAGACAGAGACAGCGAAATATGCTGCAGGAATCTGAGTTTGGCCAATTAAGTGGAGATCAATCAACCTTTATCTCAGACACGGCGTGGATGAGGTGCAATTCTGCCGAGGTTTGTGCCTGAGTGTTTGTATTGTGTGTTTGTGTGTGTGTGGATTATGTTTATATTACATTGTGGAGACTAAATTTCCCTCACAATGTGATAAAAACCTGTTATTTTGATGTTGTGGGGACCATTTTTCAGGTCCCCACGAAGACCTGCGAATGCAATCAAAAAACTAAAAATGCCAAAAGTCTTTTGTGTATTTTGTTTGGTTATTTATGGTTAATTAAGGTTGGACTGGGTAGAGGTTATGGTTGTCGTGTTGGGATTAGAGTTTTCCCCATTGAAATGAATGGAGAATCCACAGACATAGATATAAGTCCCCCCCCCCCCCAAAGATTTTACAATTACAAACCTTCTGTGTGTGTGTGTGTGTGTGTGTGTGTGTGTGTGTGTGGATTATGCTTATATTACATTGTAGGGACCAAATATTCCCCACAGTGTAGTACAAACTTGTTATTTTGATGTTGTGGGGACCATTTTCCAGGTCCCCACAAAGATCTATGAATGCAGTCAAAAAACTAAAAGTGCCAAAAATCTCTCTTTTTTTTTTTGGTTGGGTAGGGGTTAAGGTCATCATGCTTCAGTGAAAGATTTTCCCATAGAAATCAATGGACAGTCCCCACAAGGACATAATTACAAACCTGTGGGTGTGTGTGTGTGTGTCTGTTTGTGTGTGTGTGAGGGAGACAGACAGACATGGAGAATTTGTAAATGTTGTCAGCATTGATTAAAGTGACACTAGTGTTCCTTTCAAAATTAAAAGCTGATTACAAAAAGTGCATCCAATCAGAAAGCGAGTGAGATGTCACTTAGCGCCCTGAGCGATTGCAGGCTGGGAAAAAAGACATTTCCCGAAACCCGGAGCTGCTGGCTACCATCAGGCTACAGGCACAGTGCTGCTCTCCTTATTACCCAGCTGACCTGGGACCCACGATGCGGGGACCCCATTCTGTGTTTAAAC
This sequence comes from Brienomyrus brachyistius, assembly GCF_023856365.1. Taxonomy (NCBI): domain Eukaryota; kingdom Metazoa; phylum Chordata; class Actinopteri; order Osteoglossiformes; family Mormyridae; genus Brienomyrus; species Brienomyrus brachyistius. The sequence continues at coordinate 16,457,525 of NC_064533.1, forward strand.
TGCACTTTCAGGAAACTTCACCCAGTGGGAAATGTACTGCTAGTAAGGAGCCAAAAACAGCATTACACACCATCTGAAGGGTGTTACAAATGTATGCGTGACTCTGAATTGTCACTGAGATCCGTCAATGTCACTGCAGAGAAACATTCATTATCCAGGTAAGAAGCCACCTAGAGGGAATTCATTGTATGGCAAGTGACGTGCTCTTCTGTACAAAATGTAACACATCTCAGGAATTTTGCAAATAATTCTCCTTGATGAGTAAGTTGTTTAATTTGTTAAAGAGGCTTTGTCAAGGAGTGCTGACTGATAACAACAATGTGCATGAAAGCTCAACCTCACTAAGTTTAGCAGCAAAATTGAAGACTTCTACAAGACAAACGACGAAAAGACACTGCATACGAACATACATGACAGAAGTGCATTTCTGGGATTCATTTGAGGCCAAATGTGTTCAGGCTGCAGGATCCCAGAGAAAGCAGACCCACTGTGTGTCTCATGCATCCATTCAGCCGTCCATGTACATTCTGTACCTGCTTGTCCAGTGCCGGATTGTGAAGATCCAGAGCTTGTCCTGTGAGCTATGGGTGTAAAGCAGGGAATAACCCAGGATGGGCTGCCAGTCCATAACCAGCCCATAACCCAGGATGAGCTGCCAGCCCATAACCAACCCATAACCCAGGATGGGATGCAGCCCATAAACAACCCATAACCAAGGATGGGCTACCAGCCCATGACCAACCCATAACCCAGGATAAGATGCCAGCCCATAACCAGCCCATAACCCAGGATGGGCTGCCAGCCCATAACCAACCCATAACCCAGGATGGTCTTCCAGCCCATAACCAGCCCATAACCCAGGATGAGCTGCCAGCCCATAACCAACCCATAACCCAGGATGGGCTGCCAGCCCATAACCAACCCATAACCCAGGATGGGCTGCCAGCCCATAACCAACCCATAATCCAGGATGGGCTGCCAGCCCATAACCAACCCATAACCCAGGATGGGCTGCCAGCCCATAACCAACCCGTAACCCAGGATGGTCTGCCAGCCCATAACCAACCCATAACCCAGGATGGGGTGCAGCAAATAACCAACCCATAACCAAGGATGGGCTACCAGCCCATAACCAACCAATAACCCAGGATGGGCTGCCAGCCCATAACCAACCCATAATCCAGGATGGGGTGCAGCAAATAACCAACCCATAACCAAGAATGGGCTGCCAGCCCATAACCAACCCATAACCCAGGATGGGGTGCAGCCCATAACCAACCCATAACCAAGGATGGGCTACCAGCCCATAACCAACCCATAACCCAGGATGAGCTGCCAGCCCATAACCAGCCCATAACCCAGGATGGGGTGCAGCCCATAACCAACCCATAACCAAGGATGGGCTACCAGCCCATAACCAACCCATAACCCAGGATGGGCTGCCAGCCCATAACCAACCCATAACCCAGGATGAGCTGCCAGCCCATAACCAGCCCATAACCCAGGATGAGCTGCCAGCCCATAACCAACCCATAATGGGGTGCAGCCCATAACCAACCCATAACCCAGGATGAGCTGCCAGCCCATAACCAACCCATAACCCAGGATGGGGTGCAGCCCATAACCAACCCATAATCCAGGATGAGCTGCCAGCCCATAACCAACCCATAATCCAGGATGAGCTGCTAGCCCATAACCAACCCATAACGGGGTGCAGCCCATAACCAACCCGTAACCCAGGATGGTCTGCCAGCCCATAACCAGCCCATAACCAGCCCATAACCAACCCATAACGCAGGATGGGCTGCCAGCCCATAACCAACCCATAACCCAGGATGAGCTGCCAGCCCATAACCAACCCATAATCCAGGATGAGCTGCTAGCCCATAACCAACCCATAACGGGGTGCAGCCCATAACCAACCCGTAACCCAGGATGGTCTGCCAGCCCATAACCAGCCCATAACCAGCCCATAACCAACCCATAACGCAGGATGGGCTGCCAGCCCATAACCAACCCATAACCCAGGATGGGCTGCCAGCCCATAACCAACCCAGGATGAGCTGCCAGCCCATACCCAGCCCATAACCCAGGATGAGCTGCCAGCCCATAACCAACCCATAACGGGGTGCAGCCCATAACCAACCCATAACCCAGGATGGTCTGCCAGCCCATAACCAACCCATAATCCAGGATGAGCTGCCAGCCCATAACCAGCCCATAACCCAGGATGGGCTGCCAGCCCATAACCAACCCATAACCCAGGATGAGCTGCCAGCCCATAACCAACCCATAATCCAGGATGGGCTGCCAGCCCATAACCAACCCATAACCCAGGATGGGCTGCCAGCCCATAACCAACCCGTAACCCAGGATGGTCTGCCAGCCCATAACCAACCCATAACCCAGGATGGGGTGCAGCAAATAACCAACCCATAACCAAGGATGGGCTACCAGCCCATAACCAACCAATAACCCAGGATGGGCTGCCAGCCCATAACCAACCCATAATCCAGGATGGGGTGCAGCAAATAACCAACCCATAACCAAGAATGGGCTGCCAGCCCATAACCAACCCATAACCCAGGATGAGCTGCCAGCCCATAACCAACCCATAATGGGGTGCAGCCCATAACCAACCCATAACCCAGGATGAGCTGCCAGCCCATAACCAACCCATAACCCAGGATGAGCTGCTAGCCCATAACCAACCCATAAAGGGGTGCAGCCCATAACCAACCCGTAACCCAGGATGGTCTGCCAGCCCATAACCAGCCCATAACCAGCCCATAACCAACCCATAACGCAGGATGGGCTGCCAGCCCATAACCAACCCATAACCCAGGATGGGCTGCCAGCCCATAACCAACCCATAACCCAGGATGAGCTGCCAGCCCATAACCCAGGATGAGCTGCCAGCCCATAACCAACCCATAACGGGGTGCAGCCCATAACCAACCCATAACCCAGGATGGTCTGCCAGCCCATAACCAACCCATAATCCAGGATGGTCTGCCAGCCCATAAGCAACCCATAATCCAGGATGGTCTTCCAGCCCATAACCAACCCATAATCCAGGATGGTCTTCCAGCCCATAACCAACCCATAATCCAGGATGGTCTGCCAGCCCATAACCAACCCATTATCCAGGATGGGCTGCCAGCCCATAACCAACCCATAACCCAGGATGAGCTGCCAGCCCATAACCAACCCATAACCCAGGATGGGCTGCCAGCCCATAACCAACCCATAACGGGCTGCCAGCCCATAACCAACCCATAACCCAGGATGAGCTGCCAGCCCATAACCAACCCATAACCCAGGATGGGGTGCAGCCCATAACCAACCCATAATCCAGGATGAGCTGCCAGCCCATAACCAACCCATAATCCAGGATGAGCTGCTAGCCCATAACCAACCCATAACGGGGTGCAGCCCATAACCAACCCGTAACCCAGGATGGTCTGCCAGCCCATAACCAGCCCATAACCCACTCATAACGCAGGATGGGCTGCCAGCCCATAACCAACCCATAACCCAGGATGGGCTGCCAGCCCATAACCAACCCATAACGGGGTGCAGCCCATAACCAACCCATAACCCAGGATGGGCTGCCAGCCATTAACCAACCCATAATCCAGGATGGGCTGCCAGCCCATAACCAACCCATAACCCAGGATGAGCTGCCAGCCCATAACCAACCCATAACGGGGTGCAGCCCATAACCAACCCATAACCCAGGATGGGCTGCCAGCCATTAACCAACCCATAATCCAGGATGGGCTGCCAGCCCATAACCAACCCATAACGCAGGATGGGCTGCCAGCCCATAACCAACCCATAACCCAAGATGAGCTGCCAGCCCATAACCAGCCCATAACGCAGGATGGGTCACATGCACTGTTCACACAGACGGTCACACCAACAGACAGTTTGGTAACTGCAGTTCACCTTAGCATGTTTTTGGTCTGTGGGGGGAAACAGAACAAGGCAGAGGAATCTCCACAAGAACATGGGGAGAACATGCAAACTCCACACACATGGACCTAACGTGGTTGCTCATATGCTTCTACATTTTGAATGTGCATCAGTAACTAAATAAGTTCAGTAATAAGCAGAGCATAGTAGTAGTAGCAGGTACAACCCACTGTTTCCATTACCAGCTGAACCCCCCCGCCCCCCCATGCTCACATACTCCCGAGAGAACCAGCCTCTGTGAGACCACTGACACACCCCAAGGGCTGCTAGTTAATGAGCCTGAGCTAAATCCAGCCTTACATGCAGCTTAGGTAACATAATCTTATCCCCCATCTTATCAGCTACCTTATAAGAGAAGGAACTCATTACTGAACATCACAAGGGAGGCGCGTAGGAGCCGTCTTGACAAATTATACCTACAGAATCTTTCCCTTTATGGTGGTTATGCTGATTATGGACGGTTTTAATCTAAAGAGATTTACATACCTATCAATTTGACCTTTTAACACAGCAGGATAATTAGTGAATCAGTTCGGGTAATACATTCAGTTATCCTATGTAGGATATATATATATAAATGTACATACTGTTATTAAATTTGAGTACAATAGTTTATAATAGCTTATACTACGGGACCGTTGAATGCTTGAATCTGATTGGCTGACGAACGTTCTGAGGTGTGCAATTATTTTCAGATAACCGCACGGCGAACGTAGTTCCAGGCAGCTCTCTTGACCGCATTACAGTTCCATATCACTTCGCATAGTTAACTGTAATAACGGAAATTAGCATACAGTACCTACACAGCACGCAGGACTAACAAAAACAACAACATGACATACGATTTTCCGAAAGTAAATTTTTATATTTACGGTGAATATGAAACTTTCAACAACTGGGCTGCAGCAGTATTAGTTAGCCTAGTGTACCAACTTAAAGGCTACACATGACATTTCTCACTAGCGAGGTAATAACAGCGCTGCATCTTAAAGCAGACTTACAGTTTAGAGACGGTGCTTCAGAACACTGTTGAGGGACACACAGAGGTAGCCTAATTCATACAAGCTCTCTCTCTCTCTCTGTTTCTCTGTCTCTCTCGCTCTCTTTCTAATAACTTCATTATTAACTGCATTAGTCTGCTATCAACGGCTCAAGCCTCCATTGCCATCTTTAAAATGACGTTTTGGAACTAGCAAAAGAGTCGTTGGATGAGATGCGGAAGAAATAATCCTACTCACAATAGCGATTTAAGTAGAAAAACCGGACGAATCCCTTGAAATATATCATCTGATCGATGTCTTGCGGTGTGGCAACCGTAGTATAAGCGGAATAATTGACTCCGGACCGTTGAATTATTAGAAAATAATGCACACCCGAGGCATTACCACCTCGGGTGTGCATTATTTTCTAATAATTCAACGGCCCGTCGTCAATTATTCCTTACTTATTTCTTTATTAATATAGTCATAGAATGCAGTTGTAGTCAGATGGGCACAAATACATCAAAATGTATTTTGTTATAAATTACAAATACCTGGATGTATTGAAATGTAACAAAATAAAACATATGGGTTGGGTATTTATTTAAAATACAAGTAATGTGTAGTTTGAAAATCCAAAAATACATGTAAAATAGTAACAGCAGCTGACAAATATGTGTACTGTTTCAGCCCTAGTGTTGTGTAATACTTACCAAACACACAGCTTGCCATAACCTTTAACAGAATAATGATTTTGTGATTTACATTACATTTTACATTTACATTATAGTGTTAATTGTGAATTGAAAATAACTTTTGTAACATTAGTAACGTGACGAGAGCTTAACAGGCTGCAGCTGCAGCAGTGCATTGAGGTTAGGGGGGATGTCGCGGTTCAGCCTTCCGGAACCGTGATACGAGATCGTGTACGTCTGTATGGTGGTTTCGGTCTCGGGGCTCAGACCTGTCACACCCAGACTCTTTAGCCAGTGTTTCCCACAGAGTCAGTGCCGGTGGCTGACAGGGGCGCCAGTATGTGCCTGTGTGTGTGCAAGCAGGAGCAGTAACACTTAAATCGATTATCATGATGTGTGACTTTCCTGCTTTGTCTTATAAAATATAAGAAAGAGAGCCATGCATATAACATGCCGCGTCAGTTCTCCTGCAGGCTCAGTGGCCATGAAAACGGCTGATCAGCTAATAGTAATTAATTTTGTCATTAGGAACAAAAGTAGCCTGATTTATCACAAAGAAAGGCTTCCAAACATGAATAACCACAAGATGCCACTGCCTGAGCATGTCTGTTGACATGAACTAGCAGGCTAGCATGTTGACAAATTCTAAAGCATAATACTTCTCTTTGCTAATTGTGCTGTTTCTCTGTCATATAATGACATTCAGTGAGTAATATCTGATAGTATATCTTACTACAGGGCGGCATGGTGGTGCAGTGGTTAGTACTGTTGCCTCACACCTCTGGGACCGGGGTTTGAGTCTCCGCCTGGGTTACATGTGTGTGGAGTTTGCATGTTCTCCCCATGTTGTCGTGGGGTTTCCTCCGGGTACTCCAGTCAAAAACATGCTGAGGCTAATTGGAGTTGGTAAATTGCCCATAGGTGTGCATGTGTGAGTGAATGGTGTGTGAGTGAATGGTGTGTGAGTGTGCCCTGCGATGGGCTGGCCCCCCATCCTGGGTTGCTCCCTGCCTCATGCCCATTGCTTCTGGGATAGGCTCCGGACCCCCCGCGACCCAGTAGGATAAGCGGTTTGGAAAATGGATGGATGGATATCTTACTACATACTTCACCTTAAAGAAATTTGCACTAAGCGCCAAAGCAGCTCCTTATCTTGGATTCCAGGTCAGTGGAAAATGAATTTCACTACGAGCAAACTGGGCCCAACAGGGTGTGTCACGTGATTTATTTGCATCTAGCCAAGAATGGTGCATTGAAATGTCTGTAAATCTGGTGATGAAAGTCCTTAAAATAACAGAAGATAGATAGATAGATAGATAGATAGATAGATAGATAGATAGATAGATAGATAGATAGATTCATCATTTTATTAAGTATTTTAAGTGGTTTAAATACTATTTCTGAAAGTGATGTGTTACAAATTACATCAGATTTTTTCCATCCAGCAAAATACAAATTAAAAAATACTTAAAAGTAATTCAATATGCAAATATGCATGAGATGTGCATCTGCTCCATATCTGACCTCCATCCAGCACAAATATCTTGCGTGGAGAGATGTAGAGATCGGCCAGAGAATACAAAGTGCTCCACCTCCAGAGCTCCTGAAAGCCGGTCAGCTGACCTGGGAATATTTATGGTGAAGCGCTCTGCTGGGGACGATGTATGAACGGTGCCAGATAAAACTCTCCTTATCGAGGCTTCTGTCACCTGTGCGGTGACACCGCTTTAAGCCATCACAGAACGGGACATAGAAAGAGCCTTTGGGAAATGATGTCTCTGCTGCCCCATTTACAGGTCTGATCTGGATCAGCATACTGAGGATCAGGTTGGGAAGAATCAGGTTTTACCCATGGTCCATACTGACCCGGTCAAGTAGCAGAAAGCATCAGCACTTGGTCCTGGTGGAGACATTTCACATGCAGAGACATTTCACATTTAATGAGGAGATGTTTCTGCCTGAAACCAGGTAGATATTACATCACAAGTATAGGGCAGGTCAGGGAGCCAGTTTGGATGCGAATGCAGCAAAGCTGAGCTTCCTGTGAGGAATTAGGAACCAGGGCAGGATATCATCAGAGCAGGAGCAATACAAAGCATCATTAGAACATTGTGGGAAGCGTCGTCATGACAATTTGACCCCCTTTCACCTTGCCAGCCCATGCAGTCACATGACACTCACCCCTAACCAATGGGCTGATAGTACCTTGCCCTATCCACACCAGGCCACGCAGCTTGGATAAGCCCGTCAATACCACCTCAGATGCCTCCAGGTTGCATTTGTAATATTCTTCTTTCTTGGAATGGGGGAAAGACGAGATATCGATGCAGCATTAATACAGAAACCAGAGGGTGTAATATGACTGTAACATGAAGGCCCTGGCCTAAGGAAAAGGGGTTTAGCAGAGGATTAACATGAAGGGCTTCGCATAAACAAGACAAAGGGGACGTTTGCAAGAGATCGTTCATGTTTATCCATGTATCCTCAAAACCACTTTATGTTCCTTATTCCTGAGTGGCTTCCTAAACAATTTGATGGGTCTAGGGAGAATAGATCCTTCCAACGTCCAGCTTTAAGTCAGCTTTCCCTTATTACTACATCTCAGCCAAAACTTTTTATGAAAGGCACAAGCATTACATGACGTCCAATATGTCCTTCTGTCCATCCAATGTCCATAAGCGCTTCCCCAAAGCAGGGCTGTGGACATCCTGCCACATATCCCAAAAAGAACAGGACACAAAACAGTGGACACTCTGGACCCGTGTTTCTCAAACCAGTCCTCAGATACCCCCTGTCTGGCAGGGGTCTGGGAGGGAGCAAAAACGTGGACCATCTGAGGGTCCCCGAGGATGGCTGAGAAACACTGCACTAGACGGGAGGCAAGTTCATTACAGGCCACATAGACACACAAAGGCACACAACCACTGACAATTTTGCCACATTAACCACCTGTCTTTGGGCTCTAGGAGGAAGCAGATTCTGTGTTTGAAAACCATCCCTTGCTGGAATCTCTCTGTGCAGTCATGGGGAAATTTAATGCCAGTTACCGATCTCCAGCAGAGTGGTGGATCTGAGGACCTGTGCCATAAATCAGAAGGTTGCTGGCTTGAATCCCATGAATGCTAGGAGTGATCCTACTCCATTGGTCCCTTGAGCAAGGCACTTAACCTATAATGGCTAAATCTTGGGTTTGACGGTAATCTGCGTCCAGCCCTGCAAGGAGGTTCTCTGCCACGGGACAAAAAACTCAAACTGGCCCATTTGGACTAGTGTGGTGCTGAGGTATCACCCACTGCAGAGCTGCACTCAGGTTCTCATCCCTGAGGTGGTTCGTCGTGTGGTGGGTATGGGAACGTGCTGTTATCAGCGTGCGCCTCTTATCTCTAGATCTAATTAAGCCTTCCTGCTCCAGTCTAGCTATTCATTCTTCACTCAATGTACTTGTTGCAGAATAAAAATAGTCTGTATATCATCTTGTAATGCTGTAGGTAGGGGTGTGGTTAACACAGAGAGATTTGATAATAGGGGTCAGGGTCCATGAAACCGATTCACATCAATACGATTTCCAGTGCTTACAGTTCAGCTTCCGGAACACACCAGGTCAGTCCATTATCCGCTTCAAGGGCGAGGTGAAGAATGCCTACAGCAGCTTTTCAGCAGCTCTGCAGCGTCGAAAGCTAATCGCTGCTGCACCCCGCATTAGCCGACAGATGGTTTGTTCTTTCCCTCCAATGCATCAGTGTCACCCGACAGCGCATTTTGAGGACCGCCGAAGCGCCATTCAGATGTGACAGGGAAAATGCGAACGGACGAGCGGGGCATTGGGTCAGTGTTTCCCCAAAGTTCTGGCAAAGTTTCGGGTTGTGCACACAATCCGGCAAAGTTTCGGGGTTGTGTACAAAATCCGGCAAAGTTTCGGGGTTGTGTACACAATCTGGCAAAGTTTCGGGGTTGTGTACAAAATCCGGCAAAGTTTCGGAGTTGTGTACACAATCCGGCAAAGTTTCGGGGTTGTGTACAAAATCCGGCAAAGTTTCGGGGTTGTGTACACAATCCGGCAAAGTTTCGGGGTTGTGTACAAAATCCGGCAAAGTTTCGGGGTTGTGTACACAATCTGGCAAAGTTTCGGGGTTGTGTACAAAATCCGGCAAAGTTTCGGGGTTGTGTACACAATCTGGCAAAGTTTCGGGGTTGTGTACAAAATCCGGCAAAGTTTCGGGGTTGTGCACAAAATCCGGCAAAGTTTCGGGGTTGTGTACACAATCTGGCAAAGTTTCGGGGTTGTGTACAAAATCCGGCAAAGTTTCGGGGTTGTGTACACAATCTGGCAAAGTTTCGGGGTTGTGTACAAAATCCGGCAAAGTTTTGGGGTTGTGTACAAAATCCGGCAAAGTTTCGGGGTTGTGTACAAAATCCGGCAAAGTTTTGGGGTTGTGTACAAAATCCGGCAAAGTTTCGGGGTTGTGTACAAAATCCGGCAAAGTTTCGGGGTTGTGTACAAATTCGGCAAAGTTTCGGGGTTGTGTACACAATCCGGCAAAGTTTCGGGGTTGTGTACAAAATCCGGCAAAGTTTCGGGGTTGTGTACAAAATCCGGCAAAGTTTCGGGGTTGTGTACAAAATCCGGCAAAGTTTCGGGGTTGTGTACAAAATTCGGCAAAGTTTCGGGGTTGTGCACACAATCCGGAAAGTTTCGGGGTTGTGTACACAATCCGGCAAAGTTTCGGGGTTGTGCACAAAATCCGGCAAAGTTTCAGGGTTGTGTACAAAATCCGGCAAAGTTTCGGGGTTGTGCACACAATCCGGAAAGTTTCGGGGTTGTGTACACAATCCGGCAAAGTTTCGGGGTTGTGTACACAATCCGGCAAAGTTTCGGGGTTGTGCACAAAATCCGGCAAAGTTTCGGGGTTGTGTACAAAATCCGGCAAAGTTTCGGGGTTGTGCACACAATCCGGCAAAGTTTCGGGGTTGTGTACGTTACCGTCCTTAGGGAGACTGGTAAAGAACAAACGAAATACAAAAGACTAATGAGGGGACAAATTTCACTTACATATGTGTTTTTATATTTCATTTATTTTTATTTTTTTCAATGTAATGGTTAATTTCTCTCTTTTCTATCGGATTGTTCCCCTGGGTTGTATTTATCTTTAATTTTAGGGATTTTAACTCCTGCACTTACGAATCTGAGTGATCATCATCATCATCATCTTTGTTGTATGAGATAAACGGAGGGCACGCACAAATGTATTACATAATGCTAATAATGGTAGTAATAATGCTACCGTGATCCATCCAGCCGGCCACCTCTTTCAGATCTACACAGACATTACCAGCATCTCTGTCTTGTCATCCTTGACAGACCTCGAGTGCCTGCCTCCCCTTTTCTACCTCACTGCTAATTTTATCCATTATAATCACTTCCCAGCCGCGGCGGAGTGGAAAGGCAATTGTTTTAGCAGATGATAATGCAGGGGGGCTCGATACCTGATATTTACACAGAGCCCCCCTACCCCCCCCACCCCCAAATCACTGTACACCCCTCACTCTGACTGGAGATTTTAAACAGCTTCACTGTCATTTTCTCCAGCACGGGGACAGCCTGCGGTCGATACCCACCCATTGCTATCTTCGGGGGGGGGGGGGCTGAGATGTTCAGAGACACCTGGTGCCACTGTTCTTGCCCCCTCCCTTGCTTGTAGATCACAGAAGCACAAGGCAGCCCCTGGTGTAAACAGTATTGAAGATTTGTTCTGAAGGATTAAGGTCAGTGTAATGATCTGAGCTGAAGACCGGGACTTTTAATGGGCGGCTCTGAAGCAGGAAACAGAGAGAACTGAGCCTTCGGGGACCCCAAAGTCAGGGCGAGGGGGGAAAACAGCAAGGAGGGGGGCACTGATATATACAAACGCAATGTCAATCACTGAATGAACAACCAGGCCCTGTTGTGAAGGTTACTTCCTGCAATCCGTGAAACATGTTTACAAGAGTGACGTTCTCCAATTATTAATCTGGAACGAGAACCTCCACTGCATCTCTAACATCAGCCTGCTTCCCCCCAGATGGACATGGACTTCTCTACACGTACATGTTAAAGCTGTGGAACCTACCGGACAGAGTGATCTTCAGCTTGCTGATAAGAGGAGATGATGGGTTTGGGTTTTGGAAGATCATTTCAGACTCTATGCTCCGGATTTTCTCTTTCTGGTGTTTCTCTGTCTTTTTATTCATCTTCATGCTGTAGATCCCTCAGAAGCACCAGTCCAGTCTCTCTCCATCACTCCAAGCTTTACGTAATTCAGGGAGCTACAGTATAGCGTAAAAACTGCTTTGCTACAATAAGATCTTTAACCAGATGGTCCTGCCTCTGTAATGTGGGCTAGAGCATCATTTAATTAGTTTGCATTATGGCCTTGCATGGAGCATTACTCTCCCAGTTGGTACATTTAGGGTTTTGCTCAGTAGGGAACTTACAAGTGCCTCACTGAAGGTTCACAGAAGGTAAACTGTAGTAATTTTTGAACTTTTTTACAGGGAGGTAGTGAAGACGGCTTGGCAATCCTCTTACGGTCCCAAAGCATGAACATTGTCAGTGCAAACGTTACAGATTGTTCTTTTTGTCAACTCAATTTATAACTTTGCTACAGTGAGGATGAAGTGAGCATACATCTTAAGGATTGTGCTTTGGAAGTTTAACTTTGTTAACTGTGTAACAAAGGTTCAGCCACAGTATAACTGCTATCAGCACCATTCACATGGAAAACTAAGAGTTGGTCATCATTCGAAGCTGGGAAATCGAATCCAGCAAACCACAGCAGGCTAGCATGCTAACATGGTGATCGCACATGCCTAGGGCGACCAGATAATCAGCTTTTACAAACTACTTTAAAACTGAAAGGCTCCTGTGCTTGGCTAAACAGTTTGGTTCTTCTCATGCTTTGACTGGTTGGTTTCCTTAATTGAAAGATTCATCCAGTTATTTCACATTAACATTAGTTACACATGCATGATTATAGGAGACTGACCAATCAGCACACAGCAAGAACTCTGTCCTTAAGTGCAATCCAGGTCTTTTAATTTGAAATGGTAGTTGACAAATCCAGTCCTAGTTGATAGTATTCTTCCATTATATGGATTATCTGGTCACTCTATACTTTCCAAATGCAGCAACCCTGAGCACGTTAACATGCTAATGCAGTGATCCTTCATACCACCTTGAACAGCATGGACTTCAACCAGGCTGCAGACAACAGACTAGGGAATGACAGTTTCAAACTTGATGAACACTGAAACCACAGAATGACATACATAAGAGGAAATGATAATAAACTGTACTGACAGAAAAGGTTTACAGATATAGTAGAATATGATTTTTTTTTTTAAACTCTAGTTCAATTAATTTGTTCGCATACAATTGTGTATAAGGCTCAATTTCACCGAAAATTAATTGCTCCTTACATATAAGCACGTCACATACACAAAAATACACAATATACATACCTATTTGCAAAGTTGATACACACTGGAAACCATTACTGAGTGAACTTAGAAGTTAGAATTTAAATCAGCACACAACAAAATGTTTTTCTGGAGAAATATAACGCTTATTTCTTAAAGGGGACAAAAGTGTGACTAGTAATTTTAATAATTATTCCCACAAGACTGCATATGAATCTTTCAGGCAGCAAGAAAGTTTTTTTTATAGAACTAGAAAAAAATGAAATGCTGAAGTTCAGTTCCATGTGAGCCGTACATGTTCGTGAGATTAAAAATAAACTAAAAAAAAACTCGTCTCCGAACTTGTGCTGTTGCACATATAATCCGTTTGTTGATTTGGTCTTTGAAGCTTCTTTGAAGTTAAGCAGCTGAATTACCCTGAAATACAAAGTCTCTTAACCCTGAAATGTTTTGACTACTTGAAGTACTTTCAGAAAGTGTTTGGATTATGCTGAAAGAATTTTATTCCAGTGTCTAATATATCCTTTTAAAATGCTATTATTATTATCTCACAATAATCAAAAATGAACATATATTATGATAGCAGGATTTAGCGGGCCTATTATAGAGAGACAGTCATGTGGAGCTACATTGTTCCTGTATTGCTTTTAGGACCCATTGAAACATTAATTAAATCAATGCTGAATGTGCGATACACAAACCATAGCAAGATTTTGACCTGGCACTGACACGTGGCCTCTGCACACGCTGAGCTCACACGCTCTCCCGCTGCCCCGTTTAATGAACCCCCCAGAGTCCTAAGCGCACGTCTTTTAGGAACGTGCAGGCAGCTCGGATTCCTTTATCCCCGATCCCGACTGACGGCCCGCGGTGGCTTTGGTGCCTGATTTCTGGCACTTCAGTACGTTTCACAGCAGCCGCTCGGTTAGCTGTTAGCCTGGAGCTAAATCGCTGATATATTCAGCTGATCACACCATTCAGGATGCAGAATACAGGCGGCTGATTGCGGCATCATTACTTTGTCATCAGTGAGGTCCTTTTCCTTATGGACGCCTGGTAAAAAACACCCAGGTCTCTGCCTTGTCAGCCGTGGCAGACTTACCACCCTGCTCCCGCTGTGTTCACTAACACAGGAAGCTGTCTGCTTCCTGGTCAGTGTGGTCCAATTAGAGGTTTGCAGGGTCCTCAGTAACATGGCATTCATCTCAACCCACCCACCAGCCCTGCCTGGATGTCTGCAAAGAATGCTTCGTAGGTATGGCTGGTATTTTGGTAAATACATTCAGAAGCGTCCAGGTAATCGGTAGACACCAACAACCGTGTCATGCATCCTCAGAAACACATTGCTTACGGACTCCTATTTTCATTAAGTTAGGGGTATTTATTTACTCTCATGTTTAACACAATATCCAGCTATCTGAGTGTATTTAACTGTTCTGTAGTGTAATAGATATGATCCTGAAAGGAATTAACAAAGATAATAATGCAAAAGTTTTAGTAAAACTAATAAAAACACAACTTTAATTCACAACATATACGTCCTGAATGTCCTGAAAATATATGCAATGCAGATAATTAAATGTTAATGATTTTCACGGGGTCCCCATAACCTTGCTCAAGATAATCGGGTGGAAGATGGATAGATGGATTTTTTTTCAGAGCTTAATATTACTCAAGTTACTCTACATAAATGTTATTAAATTCTTGGGCAGACAGTATGCAGAAAGGAGCTGCTGAGTATTTTTGATTGTGATTCTCTTCTACTGTATACAGAGCAGAAAATGGTTTAAAAAAAATTGTGCTGGAAATCATCCCAGGAAGGTCCGACGTATAATGGCTCTGGAACTACATTTATTACGCAGGTCAGTTATCAGCTTCCAAGCTTTCTGTGGGTGGCATGATTATGAGCGTGGATCTGCAAGACACTTTGCTGCCTCACCCTGCCATCAGCCAATCTATCCCATTTATTTTGAGTCTTTTATAATTCGTAATTGAAATGGTGATGAGGGCTTTGGCAGTGGGCCTGAATATGCACGCAGGTGTCATTTCTGTTTGGGCCCTTCCGAATATACACAAAGATCCATGGGCGTCTCTCCCATTCATGGCCGGACATGCTGACATTTTCTTTAATTAAAACTTTCCATTCTTCCGGAGAGTGTATTGCTTTCCGTGCTGCGTGTATCCGCCGGCCTCCATTCGGTGGCCACCATTCCGCCGTGGACTTTTCCCATTTTCTTCAAACACAGTTTATCGCCGCCAATCATCTTTCAGCACCTGGGGAAGCTTTGTGTTCAAATAGCACACCTCTCTCGCTCTTTTGTGAATTATCGGGGAAATCCTTTCAGGCTAATCTCGGGAAGTTTAGCGGCCCCCGTTAGAAGAAAGCTCGTCTCGTTCGCCTTTATCTGAAGTTGTGCCTGGGCTGTCCGTGTCTGCCAGATTTGCCAGACCTCAAACTTCACACGCACCTGATTAACTGAGCTTCTCTGTGTTGAATCAGGAGGATCTGGCTTAACTTAAAGGATTTAAGCGTCTCCTCCACCCCTCGCACCATCCCATCTTATTTTGCTCTCTCTACTCTAAGGCTCAACGGTGCTACTTTGAAATGTAAAATCAGCAGGAACCCCCCTTTTTTCAGTTTAAAAGAACATTTTACATCTGCTGTAGCTGCCATCAAGATTGATCCAGAGATTGTGGGATTGATTTAAATTGTGACTAATTAAATCACAAGACTTTCGTTCAGTGTCTTTATCTTAGCAAACCAAAGCTCGCTAAGCAGACACCCCAGAGTTTAGCTATATTTATAAAATCGTCTGTAGAATAGAATTGGAATAAAATCAGTGACAGAAAACGGAAAACATTATTTAAATTCCATATCCTCACACCGTTATGAAAGTGAAATTACCCTTATTTATTTTTCAACAACATTTCCTCAGACTAACGCCCGAAAACATACAGCAATGTTGTCAAGCCTTCCAAAGGCCAAAAATGAATAAAATAGATTGTTGTTTTACGAAACCCACCTCTTCATAACCACGTGTGTAAAAGGTAGCTGAAATTAAGTTTCTTGTTGCTAAGGAGACCCAATGAAAATACGCTTGTTATCTTTGCACTGGCTAACTAATACACATGAATCCAGTATCAAAATCATGTTTGGGCTTCTGCTTTCAGACACTTTCTCAGGAGGCTGTAGTTACCAAAAAGGACTCATTTACAGTACAGAGATCTGATCTGTTCCACTTGTCAGGACAGTCATAATGATACCTAATTATAAATTCGACCTTTATACCACATACTTTTGCAAAACCACCCTTTCCAAATGTCTACATTACAAACAAATCGTGTCATTTTCCCAGCTGGTAGTAGTTCTATATCCCTTGAAAATTTATATTGATTTTCATGCAAGGCTTAGTATATTAGCCCAGTTCAAGCCTTGTCTAAATGTTAAAAAACTTGCACTTCAAATAACTTCACCTTTAGGAGTTATGGATTGTCTTAGAGAACAGAGCATGAAATGTTAGCTTACAGTAGAAAAGTTTGATACAGGATAATCATATTAATCTATAGTTCAAATATTGCGCACCCCGTCCTATGCGATTACAAGTAAGTAATCACTGAAGATTCATGGATGGATGTTGGACTCCTGGGACCTACTGTACAGTACAGCAGACCTAGAGTAGTTTTGTTTGTGATGTCTGGACCTACAGCAAGCGGAAATTTCATTCGTGTCACTTCATGACTCATCAAGACCTGTTTCGAGTGTGTTGTGGCTTTTATTTGTGATCTATCAACCTTTGACCTAATCCTTCAACTTTCATCCCTATCAGATGATTTACGGCAATTTGCCACACAACAGGACTGTAAATGGTATGACTTGAATCTCAGTAGTAAATCCACACAGGTGTCTAGGAAAAATCAATGCCGGGCAATAAATAAGCAACATCAACATCCTTCAGGTGTTATAAAATGGGACAGATCTGAGTGATACTTGATATTGTCTTGTCTCCCTAGCATATGCAAGATGTTTCCAAATATGGTTCATTTAAATTTTAAAAAAGTGTGTTATAGCACATTTTGAGAATTCAGGAATCGAGATTCTCAGAGATTTAAAACATATGGCATGTGCCTGCTTGCTCTATAAAAATGTAATTAAAACTTTGCACATCATTCCATCTGCAATGCTCAGAAATCTGTGGAGACCAATCTGCACCTGATATGTTATGATTTCTCTCCTCCCTCTAATTCCTAGAAGTTATAAAAGCCCTCGATGGATGTCAGGCGGGATGCTGGAGATGTAGCTTAACGCATTATTTCTGATTCCTCTTCACTTTGAGGTGTTCTTTCCAGTTGGGAGGAGAGCACTGTAAGATACTGCCACGCTTAGCAGAAGCAGTTCTGAGGATTACTGTCAGTGCGGAAATGAGGCTATTAATCTCAGACCCTGGAATTTTATATATTTGAAAGGCCTTGAAGGACCTTTTTAAAATGATGTTCATCTGCTCGCCAATTTACTGGTGGTCAAGTGCAAGCATCGCATTCATCTTGATGCTGCACTTTACATAAGACGCAGGAATCGCACCATAAGCTAAATTTGTGTCAAAGGAATGCTAATCTAATTAAAATCCCAGAATTCTTTTGGAAGACTAATTATAGCGTATCATAGTAGTACAACCAATAAACAGAAAAACACCCCCTTAAGGTTTTTATTCTTCATTTCAAAGGAAAATAAATAGAAAGATAAAGATTAAGAAATAGGTGAATTCATATTGATCAGTACATTAATCGTGTTACAACTGAAATTAGTCATCTAACAAGGCGTGAGTGTTAGTACTTGGCCTACTGTAAATACTTGTTACTTATTTACTTCTTTGCGATAGGAGACTTTACAACAAAAATATTTCTTACCAGGGAATCAATCGAATTGTATATTATCTTCCACTAAAATAAAATATGGACTTATCAGCAGGTGGCGTAATAGTTAAGGCCCCGGACTTCAGCTGTTAAATCCCAGGTCCGCTGCTGGCATCCAGAGATGGTGCAGAGTTTATAGGGCTTGTGTTGGTGTCTAGGCCATGAAACTGCAGCGCAGCGGTATTTCAAAAACTGATTATCGTTTTTTTTTTTTCCCGCTGCACAGACACACTAAACAGAATGCAGTGCCTACAGTGACTTCTCTATAAATAAGGGCATTAAGAAGCGAGAGAAACTCATCATTCATCCAGGATGTTCAGGAACAAGCATATGGCTTCTCAATAAAGCCCATAATGTTCTCAAACCCATTAAAAACCTACATTTCATGAAGGACTAAAATATGCTGAAATATTAAACCCCTTATTAACGCTGTCATCAAAGCAATCATGTAAATTGTCATCTTCCAGAATGATACTGATTTAAACCGACAGTGTTTGATGATCTTCCATTGCTAAAACTTTTGGTATGTGGGGAAAAATACAGAATTTATTCTTGTTTAATTGGTGTTTTATTTTGTGCAATGTTTACCGCTTACCTGTGTGAGTATTATTGCCATTATCATGGTGCATTTTCTTCTTAATATTTGCTCAATATTGGCCTCAAACTGTGCTATTTTCTGCCTACCAACAAAACACGTCTCTTTCTTACAGTCAAAAGAACAAAATAATTAATATTTATCGCTAATAACTATTAATAGAGAGAGAACCAACAACCTTCACATTGTAAATCCGCAAGCCTTTGCCAGAAAACTAACTTTTTTCCTGCCCTCTCCGGCCGTAAGAAACATTTCCCTCTGAGCACCAAAGGGCTTTGCACCTCTGAAATGACAGGAGCACGATTCTCAGCTGTCCGGCAATCCTAAAATTGTTGCTGGATCTCATTGTAGGGAAGAGAAGAGCAGCCCCTTCCCTGCCTTTCTCTGATAAGCGCCGAATGAAAGCAACACAATGAGCCCTTTGTGAGGAAGTACCCAGCTTAATAATGTTGTATGACATTAAGGTCACTAATGCCAGGCCACCCTGGGCTCCGGCTTCATTTAAATAAACTACAGTTCATATACAAAGAATGGCGCAATATCTCTGAATTTTAAGCATGAATACATTAGAGCCTCGTCAATAACAGTTAGCGGTGTTAATTACGCTTTCTGTCACGGTCTTGATCATTCTGCTTTTTTTTTCTTTACACAATAATGTGCATGAACACGTGCACAAGACTTCACACTCGACTAGAGAATAATGTTACCAAAATACGTGGGGCGGCTTAAAATATTGTGACAGTGTAGATCCCAGCGAGCCCCGTCCAGCTACTGTGCAGGATCATTGGGATATATTCTCAAGGAACTGTGAAGGAGGGACCTACTCCTTCACGGAGAACAGGAAGTTCTGCGGTTATTCCCGTTGTCATCTAAGAAACCTCCATCCTCTGAATTCCGGTTAATGCCGCCATTTCTGTTACTCATGGCAACACCTTCTGTATTTATTATTGCCAGTATTAGATGTGAAATAATCACGACGTCTTTTAATGATTTATGCTGGGTGGCTCCTCAAGGTGGGGGGCAGCAGCTTTATAATATTTTTGTGATGTTTAAAAAAATTGTTATGGCTGTATAACCACTGGATCTAATGACACATGGAGCCTCGCTGACAGACGGAGGTTTTCACTCCGTGACTTTATTTCCCTGTCAGTAACGGCCTGTTTTCGTGCAGTTTCCGTGCCGTCAGTAATACCATTATCTGTGGAGCCCAAAGGCAGGGTCTGTAGGACAGGGTTTTGAACTGGACCCCAGTCTATAGGGTGATTAATGACTCCTGGTATGATGGTGTGAAAATTAAAACAGAGTTTAATTGCATCATTTCAGACATATTAGCCGTACTGTATGTGTCTCATCTGCTGTATTATAGCAAACGGGGGAATTGAGAAAATTTGAATTACGTTTGTGACACATGCTGAACAGGTACAGATATGCAAGCCCCCCCTTCACAGTAACTCAATCATCTGGTATGATGCATGTCATCACATATGCGACAATCAGACTAACTAACAGCGATAATCTGCCAGCCATCCTTGTAATTCTTTAAAAAACGATAATCATAATAATATATATATATTTTTTTACCGCTATATGGAGTGTCTCCTTTTTGTGTCTACAAGAAAATAACATGAAATCATACAAATTTGGCTATTGGATTTTAATAGCATGGAAATAGAAATATTACAGATCGTAATAATAGGTTTGATATCAGCCAACGTTGATTTAGTAATGAGAATCTTAGGAATCTTTGGTAGTAGAGTGTATGATATTTTACATAAACATCTGTATAATCTAATATAAATTGTTGTCTGTGAGTTGTGGGCATTTGCGTTGTAAACTTTTTGGCTGATTGACTAAGTTCCGACAAGAGCCATTTGACGTTCCGGGCTGGGCCACCTTGAAGCCTCTTCCACTTTTAACTCGCCTCAGATGCCGAACTCCTCGGTACCCACATCCATATGGATGCAACGGGAGCGCCGATAAGCAGGAGAGTTTGGATCCGAGTGCTGGGAAGATAACCACTGGGAAGAGGAAGGTTAAAAAAAACCCAATGTGGGATTAGCGGCGGTGGAGTGAAATGTCTGCTATAGAGAGATGAAGGCTGATCTGAGGTGGCGCGCAATCCCTGTGTGATGAGTCTCAGTGCTAGATAAGGCCACATCAGACTAATCCCTTCCAGAAAGCTTAAAAGTCAATATCCTCCCCAAAGTAAGAGCAGCCAATTCCAGCGCTGACCTGCCTTCGAAGTGTTTCTGGCTAGGCAGAGCAGAAACAAAATTACTGCCTGCAAAAAAATAAATGAGCAGACCGCTTTAAAAAAATATTTTTAAAAAGTACTGCCAACATTGGCGTGAGAGCTCTGTCATTAGCAGCATAAAGGATACCACTGAAATTTTACCATTCATATGTGCTCTCGTTATGCCAGAAAGTCAACCAATCAGGGTCTCTGACCAATCAGGAGCTTTCACTATTTAGAAGCTTTAACAAAGACATTCCCATTGAAGGGGCTAGACAAAACCAAGATGTCAGCTTGTGACATCCAACTGACCTGCTTAACATGGTCCAGGTGCAGTGGGTGGGGGGCTGTAGCCTTTTTCAGGCAATCATCGCTCTTCCCTGCAGTGGTTTACTAAAGCATTTTCCTTAGCTTTTATTTTATTGTTTAGATCTTCTTATAACATGTCTGTCTGTCCAACACAGATTGCACAATTATGTGCAACTGTGAATTCACCAATTGGGTATACAGGGATTGCATCATATGTGTAAAACTGTTTTTAAAAATCCTGCAGGGATCTGTTATGTGTTCGACAGTGATTTAGATTAAATATGAGCAAGAAAAGGCGCAGTTTGAATAGAGAGAGATGGCAGCGGTGGGGCGGCAGAGGCCCAGAGTGGCTGTCGATACAGAGAAGCTGGGAAGGGCATCAGCGCTGGGAGGGCAATGAATAAGTAAGTCACAGGGCCGCTGATGAAACGAGAATGATCCACTCATTAGGCGCAATAGATCTGTCATGGCAGACATAAATTCACAGATCAGAGTAAGGGGAGAGTAAATGAGACTCCTTCCAATAACACGGCCACACCCAGGCGGCATTGGAGGTACACACCAGTCACACATACACCAATCACATGCACGCCAATCACACATACACCAGTCACACATACACCAATCACACATATGCCAATCACACATACACCAGTCACACATACACCAATCACACACACACCAATCACACACACACCAATCACACATACGCCAATCACACATACACCAATCACACACACACCAATGACACATACGCCAGTCACACATACACCAATCACACACACACCAATGACACATACGCCAATCACACACACACCAATCACACACATGCCAGTCACACATACACAAATCACACATACGCCAGTCACACATACGCCAATCACACACGTTAGCCACACACATGCCAATCACACACACGCCAATCACACACATGTCAGTCACACATGTGCCAATCACACACATTAGCCACACACACGCCAATCACACAAAAATGTTAGTCACACACACCCAGGTGACATCGGGGGTACACGCCACTCACACACACGCCAGTCACACACATGTTAGTCACACACACGCCAATCACACACATGTCAGTCACACATGTGCCAATCACACACATTAGCCACACACACGCCAATCACACAAAAATGTTAGTCACACACACCCAGGCGACATCGGGGGTACACGCCAATCACACACACGCCAGTCACCCAAATGTTAGTCTCACACACGCCAATCAGACAAATGTTAGCCACACACGCTAATCACACAAATGTTAGTCACACACACGCCAGTGACACACATGCTAGTCAGACACGCCAGTCACACACACGCCAGTCACACACACATGCTAGTCACACACACGCCAGTCACACATACGCCAGTCACACACACATGCTAATCACACACACGCCAGTCACCCAAATGTTAGTCTCACACACGCTAATCACACAAATGTTAGTCACACACACGCCAGTGACACACATGCTAGTCAGACACGCCAGTCACACACACGCCAGTCACACACACATGCTAGTCACACACACGCCAGTCACACATACGCCAGTCACACACACGCTAATCGCACAAATGGTAGTCACATACACACCAATCACACATACACCAATCACACAAATGTTAGTCACATACACGCCAGTCACACATATGCTAGTCACACGCCTGTTTCACACATATACTAGTCAGACACACGCCATTCACCATACGGCAGTCACACACATGCCAGTCACACACATGCTAGTCACACACACACCTGTCACACACACTTCAGTCACACATATGATAGTCACACACATGCCAGTCACACACATGCCAGTCACACATATGCCAGTCACACACACTTCAGTCACACATATAATAGTCACACATACGCCAGTCACACACATGCCAGTCACACACATGCTAGTCGCACACGCCAGTCATACACACAGCAGTCACAACATTGCTAGTCAAACACACACTAGTCACACACACGCCAGTCACACACATGCTAGTCACGCTGTCACACACATGCTAATTACACCCACGCCAGTCATACATCATGAGCGCTTCAGCACAAAAGGTGTCTGCTGTTTTCTGGGAAAATTGGGTCAAACTGACTGATTTTTGCAGATGACAAAGTAAAATATATCATGAGTCAGAGCTGGAAAATCAAGGTATCCCATTAACTACAGTACAAATGCAAGAAACTTCATTTGTCTCACTTTTTTCCATTAAACATTTTCTCTTTGAATGTAAATATGATGTCAGTAAAGGCAGCAACCCCCCTCCCAAATGAATGGTTCATTAGTATGTCATAAATGACAATGAGCTGCTCTTATGTTGAATTGCAGTTCAGTGAGTCATATAGGTGCCCTGTAACTGAAAAAGGAAAGTGTTTCTGTTTACTGCACAATAATGTATAATGACTTTTATAGATACACTCTGGATGGAACACTAGTCCATCACAAATATTACTATATATACAGCCAGTATATATAATATTTTTTTGTTTCACCCATTTTCTCAATTTATGGGTATGCATCCATGAGAAATATCTTCCTTTTTTGCAAACTGCAGCCTGGTTCTTCCCTCTTTCTCATTAATGATGGGCTTCTTCCATGGTCAGAGGACTGATACAAACTATCCTAGCAGTGCACCTCACACCTGCACTTAATGTTTCCCATTGCTTTTGAAGGCACCTTGATGTCATCCTACAATTTATGAGAAACTGTCAGATAAGTTAACGGTCACCTCTGGCATTACAATGTCGCTTCCATCCTTTACCTGGCTGGTTTCTGGTCATCTCCAGCTTCACCTTATTCTTGTGTACTGCAGTCTTAGAAATTTTGAATCTGGAGGCAACCTGCTGATCAGTGTGGCCTTCTGCCAGCAGAACTAGGATTAAACCAGGATTTACAAATGCAGATTTGTTAAAAA